>NC_058378.1:34860833-35549166 GCF_018350175.1 Felis catus | reverse complement strand
GTTTCATCAAATATCTCATTTATCAAAACTTCTTTGCTGTTTTTGATTCCCAATTAATGGTTCTCTGTGAAGAGGTGACAATCCTTTTCTCCCCCCCCCCCCCCCCCCCCCAGAATGGTAGACCTGGATACGAAACTGCCCACAAAAATCAATGGGAAAGGGTTCACCTCCTGCATGATGTGCTAACTGCAGAATCCAGAAAATTGGGGCTTGAACTGGACTCTTTTCTCCCTATAGCAAATTTTTTAATTTGGTTTTGTTTTAGAGGCAGTAAATTGTTTTTACTCCTTTTTCTGCCCTCCTTTGTTTTATATCCTTGTTTTCTTCTATTGTTTCCATTGACCCCTCTTTCCTCATGAAATCCACAGCTCCTGTGGTTATTCACTAGTAAAATACATGTCACATTTCCTAATTTAAAAAGAAAGAGAAAGGGGCACCTGGCTGGCTCAGTTAGTAGAGCATGTGACTCTTGATCTTGAGGTTTAAGTTTGATCCCCATGTTGGGTATAGAGATTACTTACAATCTTAAAAAATAAATAAATAAAAAGAGTGAAGGAGGAGAAAGAGAAGACAGAGGGGGAAAGGAGATAAAGGTGGAAATGAATTAGTGCAAATATATCATCTCCAGGTGATCATTTTTTTTTTTTTCCATTTATTTACTTTGAGAGATTCAGAGAGCGTGAGCTATGGCAGGGTATGGGGTAGGGTGGGGAGAGAGGGAGAGGGAGAGAGACATAAAATCCCAAGCAGACTCAACACTGCCAGCATGGAGCCTGATGCAGGGCTTGAACTCATAAATTGTGAGATCATGACCTGAACTGAAATCGAGTCAGGCGCTTAACCAACTAAGCCACCCAGGCACCCCTGATTGTCTTATTTTTATTCTTTGTACATTTCCACTAAAATTTTTTGTACAATGTATTAATTTTATAACTAAGGAAATAAATGTATCTTTAAAAATAAAACATGAAATCTGAAAGAAAGGTATTAATAGTTTTATCCAACCAAACCTTATTCAAAGTGAAGAGAATACATCATCTTTAGTCAGGGACTTGTCATTTGTTACCTCAAAAGATTCCTCTTACGTATTTTTAATCTATTGCTGCCTTATTTATCTCGCATTACTAGGGGAAAAGGTTATCACATATCAGAAATTTTTAAATAAAATAAAAATTCCTTTAAAAGACTTTTAACTATATAAATTTTTAAATGAACACTTAAAAATAATACATATGTATATATGTGTGTATGTATATATATGTGTGTGTGTGTGTGTGTGTGTGTGTGTATATATATATATATATAAACAATTTTACAATGTTTAGGATGAAAATACATTTCTGCCCCACTCTCTACCTAATTCTTGCTTCCCAGAGGCAATCACTTTCACTCTTGTGTTTTATTTAGCATTATATCTCTTAGCTCCCACAGTCCATTTTCTCTCCCCTATTCTCTACAGTTTCACAATTTTTTAAAAAATAATTTTTGGCTTTTACTTAAGTTTCTAAATACCATTTGCAGCTGAGTCAATAGAGAACAATAATTAAATCCCTTTCTTGTAGAAATTCTTATAATTCTCTAGAGCTAAAAAATCTTTCTTTCTTTCTTTTCTTTTTTTTTTTTTTTTTTTTAGTTTGCTCTGTTTCTTATGTGCCTATCATCAATTCAGGTTCAAACTATTCTACCAATTCAATTTTTCCTTTTGGGGAAATCTCTCTTAGAGCTCTTCTTTTTTTTTTTTTTTTTTTTTTTTTTTTTCAAATTTAGTAGGTTTGGTCATGATCGCAAGGTTTGCCTTTCCCAGAATGGCATATAAATGGAATCACACAGTACGGTTGCATTTTCTAGTCTGCCCGTATGGCTCTTTTTTTGAAGTAAAACTCGACTTTCACCTTGTAAACTCCTCTTTTCTATATTAGATTCTTTGTTTCCTGAATCCAAGTACTCGTCTTTTTCAGTTTACTCTTTAGTTTTGATTGTTTCCTCCATTCGTTTTCTGAGAAAGACAGGCTGAAGGACAAACTTGTTTTTAATGTTAGATTTATTGAGGTTTAATTTACAACCCAAAAAATTCATCCCTTTTAGTTGTGTAGTTAGTTCAATGAGGTTGACAAACGTATTTGTCAGTCATGTAACCACCGCCACTATAAAGATATAGAATATTTTCATTACTCCAAAAAGTTCCCTTGTGCCCCTCTGTAGTCAACCCCCTCTCTCACTTCTAGCTCTGGGGCAACAAGTCAACTGATTTCTGTCCTATATAGGTTTGCCTTTCTCAGAATGGCATATAAATGGAATCACACAGTATTTATCTAGATACCTTTTGTATCTGCCTATTTTCACTTAGTATAATATATTTCAGATCTACCCATATATACTGCATGTATAATTCTTTACCCTTTCTTTATCTACCATTTCCTTTCCATTCACTGGTTGATGGGTATTTCGGATATGTAATGGATATTTGGATATATTCAGTTTTGGGTGGTTTTGAATAAAGACCACATACAAGTCTTTGCATGGATATATGTTTTCATTTCTCTTAGGTAAATACTTAGAAGTGAAACTGTTAAGGCTTATGTTAAGGATATGTTTAACTTTTTAAGAAACTATAAAACAGGGGGCGCCTAGGTGGCTCAGTCGGTTTAGTGTCTGACTCTTGATTTCGGCTCAGGTCATGATCCCAAGGTCATGGGATCAAGCCCTGTGTCAGGTTCCATGCTGAGCATGGAGCCTGCTTAGGATTCTCTCTCTCTCTCTCTCTCTCTCTCTCTCTCTCTCTTTCTCTCTCTCCCTCTCCCTCTCCCTCTCCCTCTCTCTCTCTTTTGCTCCTCTCCCCTGTTTGCATTCTCTAAAATAAAAAACAAATTATTAAAAAAACACCACAACTATCAAGCTGTTTTCAAAGCAGTTCTGTCATTTTGCATCTCTACCAGCAATGTATGAGATTATCAGTTCCTCTGAATCCTCATCAGGCGTTATCATCAATTTTTTTCATTTTAGCAATTCTAGTAGCTGTGGGATTGGAAAGTAAATATTTTGAAACTTGAAAACTTAAAAATATCCTTGGGTCTATCAGCAATTGCACTACTAGGTATTTCCAAAGGATACAAAAATGCTAATTCAAAGGGGCATAGGCACCCCAATGTTTACAGCAGCGCTATCAATAGTCAAATTATGGAAAGAGCCCAAATGTCCACTGACTGATGAATGGATAATGATGTGGTGTGTGTGTGTGTGCGTGTGCGTGTGTGTGATGGAATATTACTCAGTGACCAAAAAGAATGAAATCTTGCCATTTGCAACAATGTGGATGGAACTAGAGTATATTATACTAAACCAAATAGGTCAGAGAAAGACAAATAGCATGATTTCACTCATGTGAAATTTAAGAAACAAAACAGATGCACATTGGGGAAGAAAGGGAAAATAAGATAAAAACAGGGAGGCAAAGCATAAGAGACTCTTTACAGAGAACAAAGTGAGGGTTGCTGGAGGGGAGTAGGTGGGGGGATGGGCTAAATGGGTGACGCTCATTAATTAGGAGGGCACTTGTTGGGATCAGCACTGGGTGTTACATGTAAGTGATGAATCACTAAATTCTACTCTGAAACCAATACTACACTATATGTTAACTAACTTGAATTTAAATTAAAAAAAAATTTAAAAACTATCCTTCGGTCTAACCTTATAACTAATTGGTAGTTTGCTTGGACTGAGAATTCTAAGTTAGATGTTATTTTGTCTCAGAAAGTTAAAGGTCTTGTCCTCTAGCTTCCACTGTTGCAAAGAATTTGACGCTATTTAGATTTCCAATCTTTTCTATGTTACTTGTTCTGTCTCTTAAGAAGCTAAATTTTAGGGGGCACCTGGGTTGCTCAGTAGGTTGGGCTTCTGACTTCAGCTCAGGTCATGATCTCACAGCTTGTGAGTTCAAGCCCTGCATCGGGCTCTGTGCTGACAGCTCGGAGCCTGGAGCCTGCTTCAGATTCTGTGCCTCCCTCTCTCTGTGTCCCTCTCCTACTTGCACTCTGTCTCTCTCTCTCAAAAATAAAGATTAAAAAAAATAAATTAAAAAAAAAAGAAGCTAAATTTTAGGATCTTCAGCCTAAAATCCAGTGTTATAAAATTTTCCATTTCTTATTCAGTGGGCCCTTTCCATCTGGAAAGTCACATCCTTTGAATTCAGGAAATTTCCTTTATTATATCCTAAATAATATCTTCCCCTTCATTTTCTCTATGTATTCTTTCTAATACCCTTATTTGTTCACTGTTGGGCCAAATGGATTGATCTTACTTTTTCTCCTCTACTTTTCATTTTTGTTCTACATACAGGGCAATTTATCAAATCTATATCCCAATTATTCTGCTGGATTTTAAATTTCTACTTTCATTTTTAATTTTCCAAAAGCTTTTTTTCTTCTGAATTTTCCTTTTTTATAGCCTACTGTTACTGTCTCATAAAATGCAACATAACATCTCATCTGTGAGAATATGGTTTATTTTTTGAAGTGTTCTTATGCTGTTTTGTGTTTCCCATGTTGCTTTTTTCTGTTTGCATTGGTCTTTTGTCCTTAAATGTCTGATCATTCTTGACCATTCATATTTGACAGTGAACCACTAAAAAAATAATTTGAAGCTCTGTGCGCATAGATTGAGCTTCTCACGTTGTGGGTTTCATGGTAGAGTGATAAAGGGGTCTGGTTGATGAGATAGGGATATCTCCCCTACCATTGTATCTATAGTCCTTTTCTCTTGTGTAGGTTTTCCAAGGAGAGGGATCTGTTCTCCTGCTGAGATGACTGGTGCTGGGAGGGAATGGGGATAAGAAGTCTGGCTACTTAAGGAAGGGAGCTAGAAGTTTCAGTGATCAGTATGTAAATTTATAGTAATCACCTTGAACACATCTAGGTACCTTTGTTCTCATGAGCCCAGAGTCCCTCACATTTAACTACTCTGGAGACTATACCATCTATCTTCTGTTGGAATAGAGCAAGTCTAAAAGCTTTTCAACCAATTCTCCCATATTTGGCTCCTATTTGTACCTGGTTGTGACAGATACCTGGTGCCATCTGTTTAGAGAGTTTTTCTGGAGCTCTGCAACACAAACTCCCCTTTTGGACATTGCTAGCTCCGGTTCCTAATCTTATAATAGGCCCTCAACTTCCTACTTTCCAAATATTCATCATTATCACTACTTTTGCCTTCATAGGGTTATAGGGTTCCCCTCCATCTCCTCTTTACTGTTATTTTAGTGGAATGTTGTGAGGAAATGTTTTTTCAAGATCTCATTATTTATTTTGACACAAAGTTATCTAAAATGCATTATACATGTACATACCTCTTTTTTTTCTAGATAAAAATTTAACTTTGGTAATTATTACCATTACTTGGTAATAATCATGATTATGAACACTGATTATTACACTGAATATGATAATGACCTCAGGATTACTGAGAAATGAAGGTTAAGCTCCAGGCTAGAGTAGTTTTTCCATTATTTATGTTTGCTTTTTATAGTGCTTCTGGTTCTTCTGTTACTAGTATGGCTATCAGCTATCCTTTCTCACTGTTTTAAGTGGGCCTGCCTATAGAGGCATCCCTATCTCCTAATTTTCTGTTTAAGGTGTACTGAAGGTCTTGAAATTGTGTAACATAAGCTTCAGAAACAGACTTTTAAACAAAGATCAGTGTGAAAGTGATTAGGAGTGTTCCCAAGGGAAAACCTTAGGGTAGTAAGAAAATGAGATTAGGAAGGCAAGGAAGCAGGGTAAAAGTGAGCCATCAAATAAAGGCTTGTGGGGTTAACTATGGCAAGGGTAATTATGGCTCAATCCTATGGGGACTTTGGGAGACAGTGTAGGTCCGACCTAAAAGTTGTCCCAATTAGGGTGAAGAGAAATAAAATATTTATACCCTATCTCATCAGTCATTAGTTAAAGGCCGTTGCTGGAGGGATGTAAATTCCTAAGCATGTTTGCCTCTCTTTCCAAGCAGGCAAAATGTATTCAGCAGCCCAGATGCAGCTCTCCAACACAGATACATTTACTGGATGTTGGGGGCATCCACATGCAAGAAAATGAAAGAGATCTGAGAGTACACAGGAAAAACACTGATAGCACCTGTTACCATTCTCCTATGAATAAAGCTTCAATGCTTAAGAGCATGAAGATTTGTAGTGGGTGGCACTATAGGGAGTTAGGCAAAATTTGGCTTCATATCCCCATTACAAACTGAAAATTACATATATGTTCACACAAAATTTTGTACACAAATGTTCATAAGCAGCATTGATGGCAGCCAAAAAGTGGACACACCCAAACATTCATTAACTGATTAATGATAAACAAAATGTAGTATATATCCATACAATGGAGTATTATTCTGTAATAAAAAGGAATGAAACACTGATACATATTACTATATGGATGAATCTTGAAAAATTATGCTAAATGAAAGAAGCCAATCACACGCAAAAAAGGCCACATATTGTATGATTCCATTTATATGAAATGTCCAGAACAGACAAATTCACAGGTGTAGAAAGTAAATTAGTGGTTTCCAGGGAATGGAAGGAGGAGGGAATGGAATGAGACTGATAATGGATAGGAGTTTCTTTCTGGGTAATGAAAATATTCTGGAATTAGTGGTGATAGTTGCACAATTTTGTAAATGTAATAAAACCCACTGAATTGTACACTTTAAAATAAAATCCTCATTTCTCTCTCAGGTCATTTTTCCACCTTTCTCCCACTACACCTTGGTTATAGGCATCTACTGAACCTCAGCATCCATTCTCTCATTTCTTGAAGACTTCAGCTTCTGGTTCACTGTCACTTTCTCTAAAACTTCTATTGTAACTTGCGTTCTTCTCGCTTATCTTTTTACTTCTCCTTTGGCCTTGTCTTTTACTCTGCTTCAGTGACCTGCACCCATGGTTATAACCTGGATCTTGTCATTACTAAGATTATTTTTCATAATCTTAATTTCAAGAATCCTATATAAACCAACACCTCTTTGCTTTCCAGCTTATTCCTTCTAGTACTCCCAACCTCAATAATTTTGAGACCTAAAATCCATTGATCTTACAACATTTTCACTGTCCTTCACCTATCTCATTTCCTCATGTCCCTTCTTATCCACCTGAGTCCATGGTCAGTCATTATAATCACTCCCTTGCCTGGTCTTCCTTCATCATGCTGCCTAGCAAACCTTCAACCCTGCTTATTAAATCCAGTTATCCACCTATTCCATCCACCTATTTGAGTGAGGTAGTAAAAACACATCATGCCAACATGACTACTAACTTCAAGGAGGCCATCAGTGCTGTTACTACATCACACAAGTCTACTCACTCTTCTAGATGACTATTTTACACCCCATTCATTTTCCTCAAACTGCCATTTTTCTCTCCATTGTAACTCTCTATTTGCAGAGAAAATAAAAACAATCAGGAGAGCACTTCCTCATGCCCTACCATCACATCTAACAGTGTGCTTCTGTATTTTCTATCTTCTCTGTTATGTATGAACAGTCCATGTGCCTAAACCAACCTCTCCTACCCATTAGATCCCATCACTTTTCATTTACTCAAGGACATGACTCTGATCATGTCCATCTCTTTCCTCCTAACATCATTCCCCTCCGCCTAAATTGGGCCATTCCTATCATCAATACAACAAACATACTATAATATAGCCCATCCCACACTAAAATCCTGGTGACTCTCTATCCTTTCCTTCTCTGTCCAAGATACAGCTCCATTTCTCTACCACCTTTACAGGAAACCTTTTAAGATTTGATTGTTTCCAATTTCTCTCTTCCTATTCTTTTTCTCTCTTATCAACTCTAACCAATTTTTTTTTTTAGCTTTTCTTGGCTATGAAAAGTGAACGAATAAATCTTTAAGGTCTTCACTTAAATCCACCGTACAATAATTACCATTTTTTCCACATTTATTTTTTTTCACTCTTTCTATGCATACCTACATACACACACACACACACACACACACACACACACATACTGTTTTGGAAGAACCTGAACCCACCCCCTGCAAAGTAAGTTGCAGACATTATGACACTTCTCTCCTAAATACTACAACATGATTCTCCTGGGAAAAAGGATATCCTTTTCATAACACACTATTATACCCAGGAAACTGTAACACTGATTGTTAGACAACATTGTTTAATATGAAGTCCATACCCAAAATTTCCTAAATGTCCCCAAAATATCAACAGTATATATTTTTTCTTGATATAGGTTCCAATTAAAGTTCATATATTGCTCTTGGTTACAGCTCTTCAATATCCCTACAATTCTCTCTGCCTGACTTCCGTTTGCTATAATATCTACATTTTTGGAGAGTCCAGATCAGCTGTCTTATTAGACTGTTCCTTGTTCTGGATTTGTCTGATAATTTCCTCATGATTAGACTTAGGTTACATTTGGAGGGGCAAGATTATTATATAGTTGATACTGTGAACATCACATCCAATGCACATGTCAGTTTGAAATGCTACATTTGATCATTTGGTTAAAACAATGCATGTCAGATCATGACACTGGAAAGCTACCTTATTCTTCCTATAATTAAGTAGTATGTGAGATGATTATTTTCAAATCATGTGAACATCCTTGATCTTTCACCTAATGATTTTAGCATCCACTGATGACTTGCCTGAATCAATTACTATGCTGGATGTTGCAAAATAGGCCATCCATGTTTATTTGCTGGTATCATTCTTGAAGAATTTCCCCTCTTGCCAGACCATTTTTTGTTTGTTTTATCACTATGGATTCACAAATTCTTTCTTTTACTCAATATATTAGAATCCATTACCATCACTATGCTTTTGGATGTTTTAATTGCCCTAGTTTGATCAGTGCAAGTCCCTTTAAACCAGCTCATATGTTCTTCTGACATGCTTTCATTGGTTTTATGCACTTCCTTGATTTATGGAACAAGAGCTGTTTCGCTCATTTTATATTTTCCTTGCTTCACACTTAAAACTAGTTCATATCAGTTCTTAAAAATCTTCCTCACTCTTCTTTGTGATTTAGTAGTACTCTGCTATGCAGAGTATTATATTCAACCAGTTTTCCAAGGACAGGCATTTATATTATTTCCAATATTTTCAATTACTACAAATAATGTCACAATGAGCAACTGTCACAATGAGCATATGTTTCCTATTTGTGGATTATATCCCATTAGGTAAATTTCAGTAAGTCTCATATTCTCTTTTGAACCCATTACAATCAGTTTCTGCTTTTACTAACTCTTGTGAAGGTCAATGTTGCTATATCTGATGGTCAATTATCCACATTTTACTTGATGCCTGAATAGCACTTAAAAACAGCTAATTATTAATTATTCCTGCCCTCTTACAATACTCTTTTTTAACTTGGCTTCCAGGATACTACTTTCTCTCTCTGCCCTGACATTCTCAGTCTTCTTTACTGGTTTTGCCTTACTTCTCTGATTTCTGTTACAATGTTCTTGGGCTTGGGGGCATCTGGGTGGCTCAGTTGGTTAACTGTCTGACTTTGGCTCAGGTCATGATCTCATGGTTTGTGAGTTGGAGCCCCACACTGGGCTCTGTGCTGACAACTTCGGATTCTGTTTCTCCTTCTCTCTACTCCTCCCATGCTCATGCTCCGTCTCCCCCCTCTCTCTCTCTCTCTCAAAAATAAACATGTAAAATATTTAAAAAAATAATAAGGAAATATAAAACAGGCCACTCATTTAAAAAAAGAAAAAAAAAAGAAAAGAATGTTCTTGGGTTCAATCTTTAATCTTCCCACTTTTTAACTCACTTGCTAGAAGACCTTATCTAACATCACAGCTTTACCTGTGCTGGTAACTTCCAAATTTCAGCCTACATCTTTCTGAACTCCAACTCATCCTTCCATCTCTTACTTGACATAATGATTTGGTGTAAAAGATATCTCAATCTGACATGTCCAAAACCAAATCCTTCCATTTCTTTCCAAGTCAGCTGTCTTCCCATCTCTGTAAAGGGCAACTCCATCCTTGCAAAGGGTCAGGTCAAAAATCTTGGAGTAATCCTTGACTTTCCTTTTTCTTATGCCTTACATGCAAATCCATCAGCAAATCTTGTTGGCTGCACTTTCTAAATATATAAATAGAACTTGACTCTTTCACACCATCTCTACCACTACTATCCTCATCCAATGCACCTCATTTTTGTCAAGGTGAATTCAATAATTTAATCCCTATTTGGCCATACTCACGTCCACACTCAGGCTATTCTCAGTACAACAACTAGAGTTACCTTTTAAAATGGAAGTTAGATCACTCCTTCTCTAAAATACTTTCCAATGGCTTCCCTTTTCATTCAGAATGAAAGCTAAAATCCACACAATAATCTACAAGTCACTATACAATCTGGATTCCTGTTTCCTCTCAAACTTCATCTCCAACTGTTCTTCCCAGCTCTCATTTCCTGTTCTTTAAACCTGCTAAGTACCCTACCAATTCAGGATTTCTGCAACCTGTGTTGCAACTTGGAATAACGAAACAACTTGAAACAAAGAACAAGGAGCAAGGAACAACTTGTTTCCTCTACCTCCAATACTCTTTCCTTAGATATCCATATGCTTTCTTCCTTACTTCCTTAGGGTCTTCTGTTTATATTTGGGAAAACTGTATAGAATAGGGGAGGAGATATAGGGATCTAACAGTTTCTTCAACAGCTTTCATTAGACTCTTCTTTTAGCACCACCCTTTCACCTGCAATATCCAGAGTTTTGAGAAATCTGCAATATAGATTGGGTTGGTTCTCATTTTTCCTAATTGCTGTTTTAGAATTTGATCATTTTAGGCCTGTTTGTTGCCACTCATCCACCTACTTTCAAACTTCCAAAAATGTATGGCTACTCTCTCCTCTCTTATCTGCTGCATCCTTGTAAGCTTACAACTTAAACAAAAACCTCTTTACTACACTTTAAATCGGGGTTTGTGAGGACAAATATGTGATATGTACATCATTTTGCCATCTCAACACAAATACTTTAATTCACTTCATTAAAAAAAAACACATTCTAAGCAAAAAAACATTCTACAAGGCACTTTCAGAAGGGTAAACATTTTATGAAAACAATCAGTAAAGTTCTACAAACTTGAAACAGATTTTTAAAACAACTAATATAAAAACTAATACTTTTGAGTTTTGTTCTATTCTTATTTTTCATATGCATATACTATATTCTTTTTTATGCATGCAACACTTCATAAAAACAAGAGGATACTATCAATGAATCAATTTGTATTATTTGTGATAATTCCAATTTATTTGGTGATACAGGAGCCTTCCCCGTATTTTTGGAAAAGCTTTTAAACCCCATTCATCAAGAAAAGGTAACCAAATTCCATTTATTATAGACACCATTCCAGGAAACCCTTTTAAAATGTGAACTGCCCAAGGAGCTATAATATAGCTATAAAAAAAAATAAATTAAGCAGTGGCTTTTCCCACTCACACAGGCTTAAGGTCTAATTTATTTTAAGACAGGGGAACCTGGGTGGCTCAGTCGGTTAAGCGTATGACTTTGGCCCAGGTCATGATCTCACAGTTTGTGAGTTTGAGCCCTGCATCAGGCTCTGTGCTGACAGCTTGGAGCCTGGAGCCTGCTTTAGATTCTGAGTCTCCCTCTTTCCCTCTGTGCCCCTCCCCCAGCTCATGCTCATACTCTATCTCTGTCAAAAATAAATAAACTTAAAAAAAAAAAGCGACTTCAAAGCATATCTTCATATGCTACCAGATAAATAGAAAGTATGTATCAACCAAAATAATAACAAACAACATAATTATCATAACTATATTATCATTGCTGTGACTGCAACCTTCTGCAAACTTGGCAACTAGAAACAAAACTTACCTGTCTAAGAATATATCTGGGAGTGGTGGATAGGTCTGCATATCAGGCACTCGCTCGTGGACTATAACCATAATGAAAGATGTAAACCCAAATACTATAAAAACATATATACAACTCAATATGGTCTTCCAATACTCTGGGTCCAATCTTCGAATAGAATGTTTGTTTTTACCATTCATGTACTGGTACTGATCAGAATTCAAATCAGTGATCGGTCCATCACAGTCATGTGAAGGCTCTCCATTACAGAGCCACTCTGCGCTGTGAAGAGCACTGATGAAAGGTGTCATGGAACCCATGGGACTGTCACTGTTGTATCCCATTTCTTCTAAAACATCAATATGTATTTTCTGCAATTTTCGGACTGAGAGCATTAACCTTTTAATGTCCCCTAAGATTTTGATTTCCAGAGGAGGAGACCGGAGATCATATTCAGTCAATGTTAGCAATGTGATTCCATCAAGTCGGTGCTTATTACATAAAATGTCCACATATTCAAAAAAGCCTTCATCCTTCAGCCAAACAGCTACATGCTTGGTAGTCCAGCGGCGAATGCAGAGGTGATTAGGAACAGCCATTTCCTTTTCCACTGCCTGTCCAGGGAAATCAGGAAAACAAAACAAAAACTTCAGTGTGTCCTAACTACTCCTTTAAAGACCAAATACACGTAAACATACCAGAAACAATAATTTTTCTACTCTGATCTATTGGCTTCTAGAAGAGAGTAAAAAGGAAAAAAAAAAAAACCCAAATGATTGGTTTTCCGTAGATTAACATTCTAATAATTTTATGATATGGCCCCCACAGAAGAAGGAAGGCTAATGACTAAACATTTTTACAAAAAATTACTGTACAAATGGCCTTTCCACACCATAGCAAGTGTAACTTCATTAGAAAAAGCCTACCGCTGAGAATTGAGAAAAATCTCATTTTAATGCTTTTCTTAAAATGAGATACAGAAAGATACCTAATACATAAAAATTAATCAAATTTTAGAAATCTTTATGTTTGATGGAATAAGTATCTCCCACTTCTCTAAAATGAGAAAACAAAAACAAGGAACACCACCAAGGTAGATAGAGAACTAGTTTTAGGAAACCCCTTAGATTAAGAGTATTTCTACCCACTACACAAATGATTTCTAAACAGATATAAAGCCTATAAACTAGATATAAGTATCTTATTAGCTCATTTCTTTCCATACTTTGAATATACCATTATAGAACTAAATAAGAAATTTCCTTCTTAAACTATCACTGAGATTTCAGTGATAAAAATTTTAAAAGAAAACTGTCATTTCAATGTACTCATATTTGAGGACCCAAACTTTATGTTGTGATTGTAAAAGGCCAATAATGTACTATCTGAAAATGTACTAATTATTTTTACTACTTTGATCCACATAGTTCTGTTTATGTTCTTTTTCCATTCTAAAACTTTCAGTAACTTGGGCCTCTATCAGGTTTATAAGATAACACAGGAGACAAAGGCCTACATGGAAAAAACTTATTTCCCTGAAGTATTTTCCTCAGTTACTAAAGCATGTGGGTTTTCTGACATCTTCCATATTTTTAAAAATCTTATTTCCTTCTGAGATGATTTTTTAATTAATTTTTTTGAGAGAGAAGGTGCAAGTGAGCGAGGGAGCAGAGAAAGAGAGAATCCCACGAGGGGTAAAGGGGGGGGGGGAACGATTTTTTAAAAAAAACATAGTAGGCAAACTTTAAAGCATAACAACAACAAAAAAATAAAGAATGACATAAGAAATACCCAAATGTCCACTACCCAGGTTGAAAAAATATCAAATAATTCCAATATATGTTGTTTCTTAATCTGGGTATTAGTCATACAGGTTATGTTCATCTTATAAAAATTCAAGAAGCTATATGCTTATGATCTACACTTTACGTATGTTAAACTATATTTTAAAAGTTTGCTTTAAAAGGCCAAAAACAAAACATCAATACAATTGAATGTCCCTCCCTGATACTGTCCCCTTCCTCCCCTTCCCAGATGAAATAATTCTTGATTTTGGTGTTTATCATTTTCTTATAATATGCACTTTTGACTATGATAAATCTTCTATGCTTACTTATGTTGAGAAAAGTAAAAAAACTGCTACTGTTCTACATTCTTCCCCTACCCACACAAACTCTTGCCATGAAGACTTATAAATACTTGAAAAAGGCAGATACTTAACTACATGAGCACCACCACTTACACCATCAAAAATATTCAGGCAACAAGAAATGCTTATTAAATATTTATTTCTTAATTACTAAAAAGCAATCCTAATTTTTGGAAGCCTTTAATCAGATTTTGTTTCCAAACAGAGTTTTTCATATTATCAATCCACAATAGCTTTTCAGTCTTAGAACATTAACAGCACATCTGCCTATAAGGATCTGTATGCTTTAAAAAGCTGCCTAATTCTTATGTACTAAAGAGCTACATAAACTCTTACTCAGCTCTTTTTAGCTACAGTATATCATCGCCATCCCAAACATGTTTTATGCAGTTTACCACACTGAATTTATACACACTGATGTGTATCATTTTATGTAAGTTATCACATATATACAAAATTCCATTAAAATAACTTTGGTATGTTTTAGTTCATATATATATCCAGATGGTTTCACCCCACCCACTACATACATATCTCTTCCCCAAAGATATGCTCTGAATAAATTTCTTCATCTTTGAATATCCAACCACACCTGTTACATACAAACTCTGCAGCAGTTACGATGTAGCAAATTTGCGAAGTTCATCTCCCACAAAACAAGGCTGGATTCTTCTGTCATTTTATTTTCTATTCTGCTACCTTTCTCCTTTCTCAAACAGCTTACCACCAATGGGTTCCAAGTCACTCCCATCCTTATAGCATTATCCTTCAGTACGGTTTTGTCTCATACACTGTTCAAAATGATCTTCTCTTTGTTTTTTTCTTTTTTTTCCCCTGTCTTAGATCACCAGTTCTCTATACTCTCAATTGGGCCAACAATCAGAGTTTGACGCTGGTGTTTTAGCTGCTACAAAACGAGTAACACAAGGAAGCCTTCTGGAAGTCTTTGAGCCTGCTGTGGCAATGTCCTAAAAACATGACACACTCCACTAATGTGCTTCATCAGGTCAGGACATGTCCTTTAATTGTATGCTACTACATATAGTTAGAGGCCCATATTTATGTAACACTGTGAAAACCTGCACTAAAGAGGTATATTAAAAAGATGATAAAAGGCTTTAGGGCCAATTTAGTATTTATGTTGTGCCATAGAAACTACATGGAACAGGAAATTTTGAACAAAGATATGACGGCTATGAGTTTCATATAAATCCAAAAAAATGAAGTTAAGTTAGTGTTTAAGAACACTTTCAGCTTTAATCAATAATTAATACGAATCAATTAAGGTTTAAAGGGACTCCATTTTTCACCAAGATTTAATGAGAGGGACCAAATTTACCCTCCCACCACAAATAACCAAATGATAGACAAAATACATGGGAGAGAAAAACCAGCATCAAGACACTGGGTATCAGACAAAAAAAGATCGCTGCCAGACAGAATACAAAGTGAACCCTACTGCCCCAGCTTACTGCCCTGAGAGGTTCCAAGTCATGTGTGACACAGGACACAAAATGGGTGAGGGCTAGTGGACTTGCTGAGTTGAGGAGACAGAGCTGAGGGTCTGGGGAGATCCAGGTGGCTAGTGTTCATGAAACAGATTACTGGAGAAGAGAAAGATGCACAGACAGAGAACTTGTTATAGACTGAATGCTTTGTCTCTCCAAAATTCATATATTGAAATCCTAACCCCCCAATTAGGAGGTGACTAGTCATGAGGGCAGAACCCTCATAAATGGGATTAGTTGCCTTTTAAGAGATACTCCAGAGAATTTTATCACCCCTTCCACCACCTAAAGACATAACTAGAAGATGACTGACTATGAAGCAAGAGTCAGACTCTCTCTCACCAGATACCAAATCTGCTGGGCTTTGATCTTGGACTCCTCAGTCTCCAGAACTGTGAGAAATAAGTGTGCTTTGTTTAAGCCACCCAGTCTACAGTATTTTTGTTATAGTAGCCTGAAAAGACTAAGACAGACCCCAGAGATCTGCAGAGATTGTCCTTTGAATATGCAGCTAAAATGCTGATCATCACATACACACGAGGAAACAAAACAGGACTGAAAAAAGCACCACCCAGAAAGATTAGAGGGAACAACACTCAGTACACACACAAGACCAATACAAACGCCTACCCCAAACAGACTGAAAAACAAAACAAAAGAATCTCACAATTCATGGGGCATTAGGCAAAGTGCATAGGAAGATCTTGCATAGTAGTAAGACAAAATTAATCCTAAAGCAGTAGTTGTTTGACTGGGGGCAATTTGCTACCCCCTCCCCAACATTTGGCAATTTCTGGAGACATTTTTGGTTGTTACAAGTAGGGAGTCACTTAAAGGGCAGAGGCTACAGATGCTATTAAACATTCTACAAAGCACAGCATAGCCCTTCACAACAAAGAAATAACTGATTCAAGATGTTGATATTGAGTGCTGATATTGAAAAACCCTGCCCTACAATGAACAGGTCTCTGGTCCAGTCAAATAAATCTTTTTTTTCTTGAAGTTTATTTATTTTTGAGACAGAGACAGAGAAAGAGAGAGAGATTATCCCCAGGCTCCATACTGTCATCACAGAGTCCAACGTAGGGCTCAATCTCATGAATTGTGAGATCATGACTTGAGCCGCAATCAAGAATCGGACACTTAGCCGACTGAGCCACACAGGCACCCCCAGCCAAACAAATGTTAAAATCAAGATCCAAAAGAATCAAATTATTTTCCAGTAACTTAACTACATCCTACAACAAAGTTCAAGATTACTAGGATTATTTAGCACTCAACAGATAAAATCCATTATGTCTGGCATCCAATCAAAGATGCCTACTCTCTATCCAGAGTAGGAAAAATTACCTATAATTAATAGAAAACAAATCAATCAAAATTGACCCAGAACTAATACAGATTAAATAGAATTAGCAGACAAGAAAATCAATGAAGTTATGATAACTCTATTACATATTCAAGAAGTTATAGACATGGGCCATAAACAAGCTCCAATGGAAACTTCTAAAGATGAAATTACAATACACAGAATGAAAAATACACTGGATTGGATTAACAGCTGATTAGACATTACAAAAGATAAGAATAATAAACTTGAAGACACAACAATAGGAATTACTCAAAATGAAACACAAGAAAAGATAAGTTTTTTTTTTCCTTTGAAAGACCTTGTAGGGGCACCTGGGTGGCTCAGCCTGTTAAGTGTCCGACTTCGGCTCAGGTCATGATCCCATGGTTCCTGAGTGGGAGCCCCGCGTCGGGCTCTGTGCTGACAGCTCAGAGCCTAGAGCCTGCTTTGGATTCTGTGTCTCCCTCTCTCTCTGCCCCTCCCCCACTCGTGCTCTGTCTCTGTCTCTTAAAAATAAATAAATGTTAAGAAAAAAGTTTTTTAAAAAGACACTCAAAAAAAAGCATTTGAAAAAACCCAATATTTATTCCTGATAAAACCTCTCGGCAAACCAAAAATAGAAGCGTCATCAACTTTATAAAGGGCATCTTTGAAAAACCTGTAGCTAATATCATACTTAATGACAGAAGTCTATACGCTTTCTTATAATATCAGGAACAAGCCAAAACTATCCAATCTCACCAATTCTATACATTGGACATTCTGGCCAGTAAAATAAGGCAAGAAAAGGGAACAAAGCCATACAGATTAGATAGTAAGAAATAAAACTCACAACCTGCAGAATTTGCAAGCAATATAATTGTTTATTTAGGAAATTCAGTGGAATCTATACGTACACACAAAAACCTACCACAACTAGTAAGTTAGTTTAGCAAGATTGCTAGATATAAGATCAATATGCAAAAATCAATTGTATTTCTATATACTAGTAATAAAAATTCAAAAACTGAAATTTATAGGGGCACCGGGGAGGCTCAGTTGGTTAAGCATCTGACTCTTGGTTTCAGCTCAGGTCATGACCTCGTGGTTCCTGAGTTCCAGAACATTGGCTCTGTGCTGACAGTGTGGAGCCTGCTTTGGATCCCCTCTCTCACTCTCTCTGACCCTCCCTTGTTCATGCTCTCTCTCTCTCAAAATAATTAAATAAACTTAAAAAAATTGAAATGTATAAAACACTACCATTTACAATAGCATCAAAAAATATCAAATACTCAAGGATAAATCTGACCAAACCCGGAAAAGACCTGTACACTAAAATCTATAAAATACTGTAAGAGAAATTAAAGATCTAAATAAACAATGAGAGATGGGTGGGTCAGAAGATTCAATATTGTTAAGATGTCAATTCTCCCCCAAATTTGAACTACAGATTCAGTGCAATTCTAATCAAAATCCTGGCAGGCTTTTTTGTAGATGTTGATAAACTTAACTCACAAAAGCTCATATGGAAATGTAGAAGATCCAAAATAACAAAAAACAACTCTGAAAAAGAACAAATTAGCTGATTGCAAGACTTATCATACAGCAATTATTTTCTACCGCTATGTAGCTAATTACTATAAACTTAGTGACCACCCTCAGTTCTTGCCTCTTCTTATTCTGAAAAGCAGCAGCTTCACCTGTGTTGAACTCCCCTTGTACCTGGAATCTCTCCTGGAAAAGCACATTCCTTCTCAAGGACTTGCCTGATTAAGTCAGGTCCACTAAGAATAATCTTAGTTTCTTAGTCAACTGTGCCACATTAACACAACATAATCACAGGAGTGATTGCCCATCATATTTACAGGTCCCTTCTATTATTATACAACAGTCACTGGAGACCACTTTAGAATTCTATCATCTACCCCAAATCAAGACAAAGTGGTAGTGGCATGATGATAAATAAAGCAATGGAACAGAACAGGGAATCTGGAAATAGACCTAGATAGATAGACAGATCGATAGATACCTGTTTTTCTACAAACATGTAAAGGCAATTTAATGAAGAAAGGATAGTCTTCATCAAATAGTATTGGAACAAATGGATATCCATATGCAAAAAAAATCAATCGATATCTCTCACCACATATAAAAATTAACCCCAAATGCATCACAGACCAAGTGTGAAGTCTAAAACTATAAATCACCTAGAAGAAAACACAAGAGAAAATCTTTCTTACCTTAGGTTAGGTCAAGATTTCTTAGATAGGACACCAAAAGCAAAATCCATAAAAGAATAAACTGATAAACTGGATTTCATTTGTCTAGGTAGGAGACTGAAGGACCTTTATAGCTTTTAGTCTGTAAATTTCTGCATTGTTTGAATCTTTTATAGCAATGTATTTCTATACTCAAAAGACAGAAAATACATAAAATAATACATATTCATTGAAGAAATAAAATTTTAAAATTACCTTTGAGACTACTGCTTGTAATTTGGTATAACTCTCACAGAATTTTCTACAAAAAGAAATCATACCATAGATAATTCTGTCTCATTTTTCCTTAACATTATTACATGAATCCTGTCTAATATTATTAAATTATCCTTTGAAAAGGACAGTCCATTAATGGTTATACAATAGTTTGTCCATCTCTCCATTGTTGGCAATTGTTCACAATATTATTACTATTACAAATAGTACTGTAGTGCCTTACTTAAGATTTCTAGGAGTCAAGTAACTATCAAAAAAAACTCAAGTGTTTCCCCACTAACGTCATTAAAGCTTAATTCACAATTAAAAAACACTGCATGAAAAGCTTGTACTTGTCTAAAACATTAATTGGTATGTATAAAGGAAACATCCCCATTTGAGATAAAATTCTAAAGAGGTTTACTCTGAAATCATGAACAATTAAGAATTATCAAAGGCACTGAGAGAATATTCAACTCCTGCAGAATCTCATTATTAACAGGCATTAGTCAGAGTTCCAAGTCCTAGATAACAGATAAACAAAAGGAGCTGACTGTTCTGTACAAAGGGGAACAAAAGCATCTTATGGATGGACTCCAGTTAGCAATTTTTGAAAACTATAAAAAATGCAATTTTCGGCACATCAACTCTTTTATTTACAAGCATATTTCTTTTCTTTCCAAATTTGGTTCATACTAATTAGAGATTTCACCAGCCTGAGAGCAAAAGAGCTTACAGTATATTGCCTATATACTGTAAAGATGACTTTATCTCCATACTTAATAAAATGAAAAAACCTTATCATAAGAACTTTAGTTTGGTATTTCTTAACAGTAGCATAGCTATTCCTCAATCAACAAGCCTTTCATGCATCCCATTAGAATGACCCAGATCTCTTCACAATAATATAAATAACTCAGTTGTGTTCTTCTCTATTAAAACTGCAAGTACTGTATGTTAGGCTTGACAAAGTACAACCAGTCCAGAACTGCAAAAGCAGATAATGATTATCAATGAACTCTTTCCCTACTCCTCCTTGTTGAAACCATTTGTGTGCTCCACCCTACCTCTGTATGACCAGTTGCAGAACAATCTGGCCCCCACTGAAAATGACTGAACTGAAAGGAGCATTACCTTCGTGAATCACACTGACTCAGTGTCTGTGACAGATACGATGAATTTGGCACTGATGAGTTGGCATCTTTTCCAATCTCCCTCTAGTTGTTTTCTGCTACTACAGAGGTTGAAAGCTAAAAAATTATTCCCCAGGATCCCTTGCAACTAGAGTTCTAAATGTGAATTAGGTTCGGCCAAGTGGATTCTCTGACAAGAGATACGGAAAACAGTAAGTGAAGTAGGGGCCATTTTCCTGAAGTTCTGGCTGTCCACAAGACAAGACGATGTAAATGTTGGGTGTGTGTTGTATGTGTGTGTGTGTGTGTGTGTGTGTGTGTGTGTGTGTGTGCATGTGCGCACAATTCTCCAGTTTTCAGTCACTAAGTGTTGAGTATAAGGAAGAAGTTGCAATTGTGGAGCAGCAATGCTGCCTTTCTAATGCCTGCATCAGACACGATGATACGTTCTTTGTTTTATGTTTGTTAAACCATACATAAAACTTACTATTTTAACAATTTTTTAAGTGTACAGAACAGTAGTATTAAGTACATTCACATGGATGTGCAACCATCACCACCATCCACTTTCAGAACTTTTTCTTCATCCCAAGTGAAAATTTTGTATCCATTAAACAATAACCCCCCCCCCCCATTATCCCCTACTTCCTCACCCCACAACAACCAACATTCTACTTTCTGTCTCTATAAATTGGACACTAGGTACCTCATATAAGTGAGACAGTATTTGTCTTTCTGGGTCTGGCTTATTTTCCTTAGCATAATGTCTTCAAAGTTAGTCCATGTTGTAACATGTTATCAGAATTTCCTTCCTTTTTAAGGCTGAATAGTATTTTGTTGCATGGGGGCGCCTGGGTGGCTCAGTGGGTTGAACCTGAACCTTGATTTCAGATCACATCATGGTTCATGAGTTTGAGCCCCACATCGGGCTCTCTGCTGACAGCATACAGCCTGCTTGGAATTCTCTCTCTCTCTGCCTATCTCAAAAATAAACAAACATTTAAAAAATATTTCATTATATACATATATCACATTTTGTTTACCCATTCATCCATCAACAGACATGAGTTGCTTTCAACTTTTGGCTATTGTGAATAATGCTCCTATAAACACGGCTGTACAATAACTGTTCAAGTCCTATTTTCGCTTCTTTGGTGTATAAACTCAGAAGTAGAATTGCTGAGTCTTTGGTAATTTTTTTTATTTTCAGGAATCACCACACCATTTTTCTTTTTCTTTTCTTTTTCTTTTTTTTTTTTTAGAGAGAGAGAGAGAGAGAGATGGCGCAAGTGAGAAGGGGCAGAGAAAGAGAGAGAGAAAAAGAGAAAATCTCATGAGGGACTGAGAGAGTACTGTGGGGGGAGAGAGAAGCAGGGCTCACCCAAAGCAGGACTCAAACTCACAAACTGTGAGATCATGACCGAGTCAAAGCCAGCTGCTTAACCAACTGAGCCACCCAGGAGCCCACCATACCATTTTTCAAAGTAGCTATACTATTTTACATTTCCACCAGCAATGTACAAGTGTTCCAATTTTTCCATACTCTTGCCAACACTTGTTATTTATTTTTTTTTTTTTAACAATAGTCATCCTAGTGGATGTAAACTGTAAAGTAGTTTTTATTTGATTTCCATAATGATTAGTGATGTTGAGAATCTTTTCATGTGCTTACTGGACATTTGTATATTTTCTTTAGGGAAATGTTTGTTCAAGTCCTTTGCCTATTTTTGAATCAAGTTGGTTTTGTTGTTGAAATGGTATGTTCTTTTTAACTTTTTAATGTTTTTATTTCTTTGTGAGAGAGAGACAGAGACAGAGAGACAGAGCATGAGTGGGGAGGGGCAAGAGACAGAGGGAGACACAGAGTCTGAAGCGGGCTCCAGGCTCTGAGCTGTCAGTACGGAGCCCGATGTGGAACTTGAACTCACGGACCACAAGACCATGACCTGAGCTGAAGTCGGATGCTTAACCGACTGAGCCACCCAGGTGCTCTGAAATGGTATATTCTTAAAATTGTTCCACGCCGGCCTTCTAATACCTTTGATGACTGTGGCAAAGGTAGCACTTCTTTGGCACACAAGTTCAAATCTTGTTACAGAAGTCATTCCTAGCAGCCCAGCCCAGAGCCTAGAGTAGTTTCTATCTCTTGTAATTGAACCTCGCCTGAATATGTCAGTATAGGCCAGGCCATTCAATCTTCCCAGTTGTTAACTTTCTTTTCTTTTCTTCTTTAAATGTTTACTTATTTATTTTGAGAAAGGGCAGGCATGTGGGAGCAGGGGAGAGGCAGAGACAGAAAGAGAGAATCCCAAGCAGGCTCTGCACTCTTAGCACAGAGGCCTGACATGGGGCCTGATCCCACCAACCATGAGATCATGACCTGAGCTGAAATCAAGAGTTGGGACACTCAACCAACTGAGCCACCCAGGTGCTCCAAACTGTCATCTTTCAAAGCAAGTGAAGTACCTAAGGTTAAAGGCTTCAAGCTTGCTCACAAGGTCCACATTCTAGTTCAATTCTAGGTAAGGCAAATAAATTTATGCTATTTCAACTTCCTGGGAAATTAATTAAGCAGGATATGGTTTCATCTGTCCCCCTCCCCCCTCATTAAATGCACATACTCTTGCATTATCTTTGGAATGAATGACTTGTTTTATTTCAATAAGCTGTACAACATATTTTTTTCTCAACCAAGCACACTGTGCCAATGGAAAAAGATGAAGCAGTAAAATGTTCCATTGATAATTTAAACACAACAAAGGCTCTGATCTGGTCATTTCATCTATTAAATAGGTTCAACTCTATCTATTAAGAATAAGAAAGTAGACAGGTCCCCCACGTCTTCTAGCCAGCCATAGGTCTCCTGGGAGTACAGGAAAAGTGAGGAGGCTGTGGGCTTGGGTGCACCAGACTGCCTACTGTGAAGCCCACAGGGGAGAAAATAAAGGAGGCAAATAGCACGACAAATTAAAGAAAGGGGGAGAAAAAGTAAAACATGAATATATCTAGCAAAAAAAGTTATCTAGCACCTAGGGCAGCAGGAGAGCTTAAGAGATTTTTTATGTTAGATTATTTTTATTTTTAGAGACTATAGTAGGGATTACTAAGAATATTACAAAGACCTGTATGATGAGCACATAATAGGTTCTCAACAAGCATTATTAAATAAATGTGCAAAAACAAAGTAGCAATCAAAATAACTGCCCCAATGCCCTTCCAAACAGGATTATTAAAAACAAAACACCTTGTTTTACACTGGCTATTTCATTCTTAAGAGTATGTATAGTCTTAAAAAGATTTTACATTTTCCCTTTATTTATGCACATTTTTAATAATAAAATGTTATTACAAATTCTTCAGGGCTTCAGTTTTACATCAACAAATTTAGAATGTCTAACTGCCAAGAGACAACCCCTGGTCACTAATTTGATAAACCCATAGGAATCAGGATCTGGTAATCAGCCTCAATGATTCAAAACTTGATCTTTTGTCATTACCCTAGAGTTGATCAAATTGAGTGAGACTACAAGCAAACTTATATAAGGTACTGATGGATAAACTAGAATGCCAATACTAGGCACATAAGTGTCTAGAAAGAATACTCAAGAATCTTGTCCCAGGCAGATTTGTTCACAACTCTGAAGTATCTAGAAGGCTGACTTAATAAGCAGAATGTTACTTATAGAGTAAGTAATCAAAGCACAGAAAAGCAGATGATTTTAAGCAACATTTTTATGAGACTTAATGTATAATGTCTGTGCCTCACAGAGTATCTGTCTAGAAAAAGTTGTTTACATCTCTCAGTTTATCTCTCTTTTCCACACAGTAGATATAAAAAACCTTTGACTCCTCCTTTGCCTATGCTCCATGGAATCAATATAAATAATGGTTTTCAACCTGGCTATACATTAGAATAATCTGAAATAAAAAAAAAAAAAACAAAACATGCCTGTTCTACTTCCCATGCTTTTTTTTTTTAACTTTCTTACTGGATCAGAATCTGAGAAGCTTGACATCTGCATTTTTTAAAAGCTCCCCAAGTGATTCTGAAGCACTACACCAGACCATCCAATCTAACTCTGCTTGTTCTTCTACTTCTGGCTTAGCTAACATTTAATCTTTCAAGTTCTTTCACACATATCTTATTTCATCCATTATATGTTGATTCTGTGTTGAGCAGCTGTTTCTCCTATATAAAAATCTACATGATACAACTGAATAAACTATACCTATACACAGAACTGCAGGTAAAGACATATCACACTCTAGGGTTGACTACTGATATATATATTAAGAAAAACTGCATTTAGTTTATACTAAAAATAATCCTTCAGAGTCTGTTTATAATATCCTAGCACCCAGGAAACAGAAACTTTTTATTATTTTAAATAACTGATCAAATGTACCCACAATTTGGGGTGCCTGGGTGGCTCAGTCGGTTGAGCATCTGACTCTTGATTTTGGCTCAGGCATGATCTTATGTTCCGTGGGTTCAGAGCTGTGTTGCAATCTGCTTGACAGTGTGGAGACTGCTTGGAATTCTCTATGCCCCTCCTCCGCATGTGCTCACACATGTGCACACTTTCTCTCTCTCTCAAAAATAAATAAACTTAAATAAATTTACCCACAATCTATATATTAAAAAAATTTTTTTTAATGTTTATTCATGTTTTTGATAGAGCATGAGTGGGGGAGGGGCAGAGAGAGAGGGAGACACAGAATCTGAAGCAGGCTCTAGGCTCTGAGCTGTCAGCACAGGGCCTGACGCAGGACTCGAACTCACAGACCATGAGATCATGACCTGAGCTGAAGTCGGACACTTAACTGAATGTGCTACCCAGGTGCCCCCACAATTTATATATTTCTGATAATTATAAGGAAAAAAGTCTTCAAAACATAGTAAGAAAGCTAAAAAAAAAATAAAAATCTATAATAAATATTAAGTCTATAAATTCCTGGTAGGATTTAAGAGCTTTATTTTCAACCTGTCCTTTAACTTAAAAGAAAAGTAGCATGATATGGTGAAGAGCAGTGAATTGGTTGTCAACATTCTTGGAGCTCAATTTCAACAACATTAATTAACCTTTTAGGTGATTTAAAACAATCTAAACTTCTTGGCATCTCAATACCTTATCTATAAAATGAGGAGGCAAAGAAAAAGCTAATAGAAGGAAACTAATATTTATGAACATCTATTATAGATCAGACACTGTCCAGGATGATTTCACATGTGATTTAATAATAATAATAATATTAATAGCAATAATTGTAATAATAATTCCTGCTTCATCTTTGCCTAGTTGCTTTGGGGACTCTGTCTGACTGGACCTGTTTTATGTTTTATTTTATTCATTATTTTTTTAAGATTTTATTTTAATTTTTATATTTATTTATTGTTAAGAATATATATTATTTCTCCTCCTTTTTTATGTTTATTTTTGAGAGAGAGAGAGAGAGAGACAGAGTGATATCAGGGAAGGGGCAGAGAGAGAGAGGGAGACACAGAATCCAAAGCAGGCTCCAGGCTCCGAGCTGTCAGCACAGAGCCTGACTTAGGGCTTGAACCCACGGACTGTGAAATTATGTATGACTTGAGCTGAGGTCAGTCATTCAACAGACTGGCCACCCAAGAGCCCCTAGGATTTTATTTTTAAGTAATCTCTACACCCAATGTAGGTCTTGAATTTAAAATCCCAAGGGGCGCCTGGGTGGCTCAACTGGTTAAGTGTCCAAATTCATTCAGATCACATCATGATCTGGCAGTTGGTGGGTTCAAGCCCCGCATCAAGCTGTGCTGATAATGTGGAGCCTGCTTGGGATTCTCTCTCTCAAAATAAAACTTAATAAAACCCCCAAAAACTGAAGATGTCAAATGAGACTAGCTAATCACTCTCAAGACCAAAATATCTTCAGAATAAAAAAATACATACTAGAAGTAAGATCCAGATGATTTGGAGGTGACTTGTAATACAGCTTCTTCATTATAAAACTTTCAACTTTTGTTAAGAGATCCTTTTACAGATAGAAATAATACATTTTCCTCATTATTTGTTGGGAAATCTAGGCTAACTATTTAGGTACCAAAATCAGGTACATACACGTAATAATAATACAAACAAATAGCTGGATTTCAAAAAATCTTTTCATTTCAGGCAACTATTAATTTCCCTTATTTTATAACCACCATGTCACCAGCCTAGTATCCCAATGAACAACTCTGTTCTTTCCCCCAGGGGAACTACAAACCTGTCTTTGTGATAATCCCTTGTTTTTCTTTATAGTTTCAGTACCTAAGCATATATTCATAAACAATATAGTTTAGTTTTGCTTGTTTTTCTTTTATATGAATCGAATCACTGTATGCATTCTTCAAGTATTATACAAAAGTAGATTGTAGCATTCACTTGTTTTAAAAAAATTTGAATGACAGTAATTTTGGAAAAAGTTTAGAGGACTGCTAAATTGATAAAAACAGACTCAAGATTCAAAGTAATATAGGAAATGTTAAATAGCCATTTTAATTTGTCCATGAAGACAAAATTAATGGTATATCACCTCAGAAGAATTAACTGCACAAAATAGGGAAGCATATTCAACCAGAACCAAAAAAACTCAGTTATCATATTCTTCAAAGGAAGAAGACAAAAGTATGTACTGTTCCTTGATATGAACTCATAATCCTTTTTCAGTAAAAAGTCCCTGGAAGACTTGTTTCTTTGACTTTTGTATGATTAGTACAATGAGGTGAACAGGATTATCAGTTACCCAATCAACACCTACTGGAAGAGGAATACAGCAGGCAGGATGTGCAGGTACAAGATATTCCATCTCTGCAGAGTGTTGTTCTTTAAAAGAATGTATGTCCTAACTCACACACTCTTTGATTTCTGAACTGTGTTCAGTACATTTTTAGGAAGTAACAACAGGCAATAATTAGATTAGCTACCACCTTAAGACATTTATGAAGGGCCAGAAAGTGCTCTAAGTGTTTTACTTGTATGTTCATATAATTCTCACAACCACATAAAGTAGGCATTATCATCTTCCTCAGTTTACAGATGAGATAACTGAAACAGATGGGTTAAATAACTTGCCCAAGATAAACTTGTACTACTAACTAGTACAGACAGGTTTCCAACCCAGGCAATCTCATTTCAAAGTCCATGTTCTTTCTCACTACACCACACCACCTCACATAAGCTGAGGGTTCTTGTACTTCTGTAGGGATTGAATCTCATAAACATTAAATATTTTCTAGTTATCAGCAGAGGAATTTATCAAAGGTTTTCAGTTACATTACATAAAGATTACATCAATGAGACTGCTTAATGATGGAAGCTTTTTGAATCACAAATTTGCACTGTACAGGCTCAAACATTTACTGTCTGCTATATCCAGATGTCAGGTAATAAGGCACTGGGGATATAGACAGTATTAAAATGCCTTCATGTTATGTTTGTTCACCTATTAAATATTTACTGTGCACATACTACGTGAAGAGTATCTCACTAGGCAATGTAGCACTTACCTAGATAAATATGAAACAGATCCTGGCCTCAATGATTTTTAGTCTAGAAAGGGATATTAAAGAAAGTCATTATGAAAAAAAGGTAAAACAAATTACAGCTGCTATTTATATACATTAGTTCACTTAATCCTTAAAACAACACTAATAAAGTGGTTACTTATGAAACTTGTTTAAAAAATTAGGAAGTTAAGGGAAAGAGAGGTTATTTCCAGTTGGTGAGATCAGAAGAGTTCTTGGAAGTGACATCTGAGCTGAGCCTTTAAGGAAGGGTGAAGCTGTGAACAGAGACGGAAAAATAAAAGTACACTAACAAAGGGGCAGCTGAGTGGCTCAGTCGGTTAAGCGTCCGACTTCAGCTGAGGTCATGATCTCATGGTTCGTGGGTTCAAGCCCCGCGTTGGACTCTGTGCTGACAGCTCAGAGCCTGGAGCCTGCTTCAGATTCTGTGTCTCCCTTTCTCTCTGCCCTTCCCTTGCTTGTGCTCTGTCTCTCTCAGTCTCTCAAAAATAAACATTAAAAAAAAAAAAAAGTTAAAAAAAAAGTACATTAATAGAGGAAAATTGTATGAGCAAAGGTATGAAGACAGAAAACAATGGAGAACTATTAGTGTTCACAGGGCACAAAGGACTACTGGGATATTAAGCTGAAAATATAAATTGGGGCTAGATCATGGAAACGTTTGTCAAGTTAATGATATTCTTTTAAAAATTTTTTAATGTTTATTTACTTTTGAGAGAGAGAGAAAGAAAAAGAAAGAGGCAGAAAGAAAGGGGGACAGAGAATCTGAAGCGGGCTCCACGGACAGCAGAGAGTGTGGGGCTTGAACTCAACAAACCGTGAGATCATGACCTGAGCGAAAGTCAGAGGCTTTAACTGACTGAGCCACCCAGGTGCCCCACCAAGTTAAGGGTATTCTATAGACAATGGGGAACCACTAGAGATTTCTGAGTAAGAGGATGACATAATAAGTGTGCTTTAAGGAGAATAGCTGTCAGAAAGTGTAAAACAGACTGTGAGGGATGAAGCTAGCATAAAAGTATTTAACAGACTAAATGAAGGAAATAGCTTCTAAAAATAGAGGCTTCACAGTTCATGGGTTTGAGCCCCGTGTCGGGCTCTGTGCTGACAGCTCTGAGCCTGGAGCCTGCTTCAGATTCTGTGTCTCACTCTCACTCTGCCCCTCCTCCACTCACACTGTGTGTCTCTCTCAGAAATAAATAAACATTAAAAAAATTGAAAGAAAATTAAAAAAAATAGAGGCAAGAGATGAAGGAAATACGACAGCAGATGAAAAAATGGCAGTAACAGCATTCTTTCTGATAAATACTTTTTTTTTAAGTTTATTTTGAAAGAGACAGAGTGCAAGTGGGGAAAGGGCAAAGACAGAGAGAGAGAGAGAGAGAAGAGAAAGAGAGAGAGAGAGAGAGAAGAGAAAGAGAGAGAGAAAGAGAGAGAGAGAGAGAGAGAGAGAGAGAGAGAGAGAGAGAGAGAGAGAGAGAGAGAGAGAGAGAGAGAGAGAGAGAGAGAGAATTCCAAGCAGGCTCTGCACCAGCAGTGCAGAGCCAGACACAGGGCTCGAATCCACGACCTGAGCCAAAGTCGGATGCTTAACTAACTGAGCCACCCAGGCGCCCCTCTGACAAGTACATTTTTATTATTTTTAAAAATTTTTTTTTTAACGTTTATTTATTTTGGAGACAGAGAGAGACACAGCATGAACGGGGGAGGGGCAGAGAGAGAGGGAGACACAGAATCGGAAGCAGGCTCCAGGCTCTGAGCCATCAGCCCAGAGCCTGACGTGGGGCTCGAACTCGCGGACCACGAGATCATGACCTGAGCTGAAGTCGGACGCTTAACCGACTGAGCCACCCAGGCGCCTCTGACAAGTACATTTTTAAAAAGAGCATATGTGGACTTCTGCTTGTGGGAAGATGGAGTAGACATACTTTTCACTATTACTCCCTGGATGAACTCAAACCTAGAACATACAAAGAATTCCTAAAATTCAACAATAAGAAACTAAAAATCTAATTAAAATCGGTGAAAGACATGAACAGGCATGTCATCAAAAAAGATGTATGAATGGCAAAAAAGCACATGAAAAGATGTTCAACATCACCAGCTGCTAGGGAAATGCAAATTAAGACCATGATGAGGTATAAATTGTTACAATATGGAATGCTGTCAAGGATGCGAGAAACTGGACCTCTCACACACTGCTGGGGGAAAGTAAAATTGTACAGCCATGCTGGATGGTAGTTTGGCCAATTTCTTTAAAATCTGAGCATACGCTTACCATACAACCGAGCAACTGTACTTCTGGGCATTTATCCAAGAAAAATGAAAACTAAGGTTCACACAAAAACCTGTATACAAATATCCCCAGCTTTATCACTTTTAATAGCTGAAAGGTGTATAAAAACAAAATATCCCATAATATGTGAACAGTTTAACTGTGGTACATCTATACCATGGAATACTATTTAGCAATAAAAATTAATAAACTATGAATACATACAATAAGTAGATGGATCTCAAGGGCATTGTGGTATTTGGAAAAAATCCAATCTCAAATGGTCATATACAGTATGATTCCCTCTGTAATATCCTCAAAATATCAAAATTATACAGGTGGAACACAGGAAAGAGTACGTATTGAGGGTGGAGGGTAACCCAAGGGAGATCCTTATAGTGATGGAATAATTCTATATTTAAAAAAAAAAATTTTTTTTAACTTTTAAAATTTATTTGTTTAAGTAATCACTACTACACCCAATGTGGGGCTTGAACTCAAGAGTTGCATACTCTTCTGAGCCAGCCAGGTGCCCCTCTATATCTTAATCAGTGCAATGGTTACACAAATCTACTCATGCTAAAGTAACACACAACTACACACACCTTTTGAACCAATGTCAATTTCCTGGCCTTGATATTGTACTATAAATATGTAAGATATAACCAGTGAAAGGTATGTGGGATCTCTCTGTACTATCTACACAACATACTGTGAATCTTTAATTATTTCAAAATAAAAGTTAAAAAAAAATTTAAAGGAGCAAAATGTCCTAAAAAATAGCAGATGCATCATATGTATGTATCTTTAAATAAGTAAAATGTCAAACTATTAAGAGTTCTCCAGTGGACTCCTTCACTATCTACATTAAACATTTCTAAAATTTCTAAATTTTATACAATAAGCATATAATAGTTGATAACCAAAGAGAAAAGACTCTTTAAAGAAAATGAAAACAATATTATCTCTCCCTGTTTGAAGCATATCACACAAATAAGATATGAATAGAAAATTAAGAAAGAAAATCAATTAAACTCAATTATTAATCTACGTATGCATATATACACTAAATAAAAGAAACAGTGAGGCAACTAACAAGCCCAAGAGGTCCAAAAAAATATCTAATTGCAGATCCAGCACCATCACCCATTACCAGTGTGACTTTGGAAAATGACTTAACCTTTGTACTTTAAGAGATCAAGAGATTACGAACAGAACCTAATCAGAAATATTAAACATACAATGTTTTGTAAATCAGGATGACAGAATTCTTAAAATGGTAGAATTGGAAATGACCTGAATGGAAGATTTAGTACAATTCCTCAACTGACAGCTTAAGAAACAAAGGCTTGAGAGTGAAATAAATTTCAGAAAGCTATTCTGCAACAGAATTCAACAAATAACCCAGAATGCATAGCAGTTAAGAATGCTGGCTCTGGAATCAAACTGCCTAGATTCAAATCAGGGATTTACAACTCACAGCTATGTGACCCTGCATTAGTTACTTAACCTCCTTGGGCCTCATTATTTTTATCTGCAAAATGGAGAGAATACTAGCTCTTACTCCACAGGCTTATTAAGATTACATGGACAAAAACATGTAATGCTTTTGTAATAATGCTCAGTAAATATAAGCTAATACTGCCATCCTCACTAACTCCTCTTTCTGCCAGTATTGTGCTAGGCCTGAAATTAAATCATTAGGATAGTCACCTATCAACTAATAAACCCACTCTTTTTTTTTTTAATGTATATTTATTTATTTTGAGAGAAAGAGAGCAAGCGAGCAGGGGAAAGGCAGGGAGAGAGAGTATCCAAACCAGACTCCAAGCTCAGCGCAGAGCTCAGCTTGACATGAGACTGGATCTCACAAACTGTGAGATGGTGACCTGAGCTGAAATCAAGAATCAGACACTTAACCGACTGAGCCACCCAGGTACCCCCAAACCCACTCTTAACCTTTGGGTTAATATGAAATACTTATGAATATTTGAAAACAGCTGTAAAATCTTATTAAGGTTTTGCTCAAGATGGAATTACCTTTCAGGGAAACAACAATGTGATCAAAGAACAAACTGAAAAGTAAAATAACAATAGTGATTCCAATTAATCGGTGTAGACTTCAACTCAACCTGAGTTTCTCATATAAAAACTTCCTTAATATCAAGTTTAACTAAATAAAAAATATTTCAACAGGAGTATATGAATATTTTAAAAAATATGTTATAGGTTGATGATAATTGATTATTGTTGACATCTAAAAGTACTCCTAGGGGTGCCTGGTTGGTCGGTGGAGCATGAGAATCTTCATCCCAGGAATGTAGGTTCAAGTCCCACGCTGGCTGTAGAGGTTACTTAAAAATAAAATCTTAAAAAAAAAAAAAAAAAAAGTACTTCTATACCTTAACAATTAACTTGGGAAATTTTCCTAAAGTGACAGGCACAGGGCACCTGGGTGGCTCAGTTGGATAAGCTTCTGACACTTGATGTCGGCTTAGGTCATGATCTTACAGTTTGTGAGACTGAGCCCCAAGTCAGGCTCTCTGCTGTCGGCATGGAGAATCCCTGAGAATCTCCTACTTGGGATTCTGTCTCTCCTTTTCTCTCTCTAAAAAAATAAATAAACTTAAAAAAAAAAAAAGTGAGAGGTACCAATAACTGGAAATAGACAAACCATCCTGGTGGTCTTAATTATACAAACACATAAGAGACCAAAATGACTTTCAAGTTATCATTATGCAATCTTTAGAATACAAAGGATATATGAACAAAATGAAAACTTTACTTTTTTTTTTTTAAGTGGGCTTCGTGCCCAGCACAGAACCCAATGCAGGGCTCAAACTCACGACCCTAATGTCAAGACCTAAGCTGAGACCAAGAGTCTGATGCTTAACTGACTGAGCTACCCAGGTGCCCCAAAAACTTTACTTTCTGTGTGTTTTCAGAACCAATGTTGAGGTTCATATGATGATAGTAATTTAAATATGCTGGATTTTTCTTGTAGTTTCACTCGATCATGTGTAATCTAAAATACTAGAGTATAACCTGAAGTAACTGTCTTATTTAAAAACTATATATTGTCTTCAAAAACCATACATTCAAATTCCTCTAAAGGAATTTAGAATTGATTAAACCTGATTCATGAATACAAAATGTGCTGTTTTTGAAAGTTATTACTGATTTGGCATACAGTAAAATTTTTTTAAATTATAATTTCCAAGTGACCATATCCCAAGACAAAAAAGAGGGGGAAGAAGGGTGACTGGGTGGCTCAGTTGGTTAAACGCTGGACTTCATCAGCTCAGGTCATCAATCTCCCAGTTCGTGCGTTTGAGCCCTGTGTCAGGCTCTGTGCTGACAACATGGAATCCGAAGCTTGCTTCGGTTTTTGTGTCTCCCTCTCTCTGCCCACCCTCCTCCCCAGCTTGTGCATGCTCTCTGTCAAAAATAAACAAATCATTAAAAAATTTTTTTACAAAAGAGGGGAAGAGATTTTTAAAAATTATATAGTAAATATATTCTCCTTAAAACAATTAAACATTATAGTTAAACTCAAGCTAAAATAACATTTTTTTTTTAATTTTTTTTTCAACGTTTATTTATTTTTGGGAGAGAGAGAGACAGAGCATGAACGGGGGAGGCGCAGAGAGAGAGGGAGACACAGAATCGGAAACAGGCTCCAGGCTCTGAGCCATCAGCCCAGAGCCTGATGCGGGGCTCGAACTCATGGACCGCGAGATCGTGACCTGGCTGAAGTCGGACGCTTAACCGACTGCGCCACCCAGGCGCCCCAAGCTAAAATAACATTAAATCCAATTTTACCTAATAAAGCTTACTTATTATACATTTAATACAGACAAATTCTATCAGTTTGCAGATCCATAAGCCAGAGCATAAAATTAACTTTTATGAAAGTAAGAAGACTAAACTATAATGTAGAAGAATGAAGTTTACTTTGGGCATTTAGCTCTGCAGTTTGTAGTATTTAGAACTATGCAGCTTTTTTTCCAATCCCATTTTTATTTTTTAATCCTATTTTTAAATCTTTTCATCAAATTTTCTCTTTCTTTTTCTTAACGTTTGTTTATTTATTGTTTAGAGAGAGCATGAGTGGAGGAGGGGCAGAGAGCGAGGGGGACAAAGGATCTGAAGCAGGCTTTGTGCTGACAGCAGAGAGCCCCATGTGGGGCTCAAACTCACAGTGAGATCATGCTTCAGATCAAGAATCGGATACTTAACCGCCTGAGCCACCCAGATGCCCCGTTTACCTTCTTAAGCACAGAGCATTGTTTCCAAAACATCTATGAAATCTGGTATAATTTCAAAAGTTACAAAGACCCTGAACCAATTTCTACCAACCATTTTTGAAACTCCAGCAGTGATTCTTTACTATTTTGTTATGTCCTACTTCTGAGCAGTAGAGTTTGATGCAGCACATTTGAAGAAATTAAATTGCCTTCTTAGTTACATCATCATTCTTTTGGCTGCACTTCAGTTCAGGGACGTTTTTTGCTGTCCAGATCATGCAATCTCATATGCTATTAAAAAAAAAAATTGTCATGTACACCAAAGAACCCACACTTTTTCTGGCTCCAACTTGCCTTTAAACTAAGACTCCCACTGGCAGGATGCATCTAATTCTATACCACATCCAGAACCATCACAGCTCAATGAGTAAGAATCTAATTAGACAATATTGCTCAGTTTAAACCCTCAGTTGCAGTAAAATGTTTTACACAATGATGATAATTTAGTAGTAAATTTGATGAGGGGTTCTTGATCTGGCTGCATGCCAGTACAAAGAAATATACCAGCAAAGAAGTATATAAATTCTAATTCTTATTCTAATCACTAAAATGATATTTGGAAAGATGAGTAGTTTGATATATTGATTGGCAAAATCTTTATTTCTAAATATGCTACACCTCCAAATCAAATCAACATGATGGAAAATGAGAAACTGGCTCAAGATTTCAAAACCCATCACAATACTGTGAAAATATACTGAATTTGGACTCAAAATTTAATGTATAGTTTTGGCAATCTTTGACTTTCATGACAATATTACATTGATAAAACTGACATTGATTTAATTTAGTCTCGAAGTTCCAAAGCAAAACCAATTTGCAGACATTTTCAATAACTCAGTGATACAGCATGACTTACAAGATTTGAAATTAGCAGAATTCGTGGTTCTCACCTCCTACTAGATAGAATGTCTTACCTGTCAAGAATTTTAAGAGAACAAAGGATCAAGATATTAGATACTACCTCTCTTGTCCACTGCGACAATTACTCACCTAAGCCCACAATAAAAATTTAAGACAAATATAAATATAGGTCACTGACTCCACAACAGTCTTTTGAGGTACACATGATAAAAACTATTTTATGGTGAAAGACTGTGATGGAACTATTGTAACCAAGTTTTCCTAGTTTCTACATTCCTAAGCAAGAGCAAAGATAAACTCATATTATGTTACATTCTGTACTGAAGTGATTTTATTACCAGGAAGACCCAATGTGTAGGGAAGTAACAGAACACTTCAATATGGAGACATGAAGTCTAGACTCAACTAGAAGGTTAAGCTTAAGATCCAGTGATGACAGTGCTGTGTATATGGTGGGGGGGGGGGGGAGCCTAGGAATATTCACACAAGTCTGTCACAAATTCATATCCAATACTCATGTGACAAATTACCAACCAGTGACAGAGGCAGCATGTAAACACTGAATTGTTCTCCAAGCGTGCCTGGTCCATGCTCTCCAATTTTTGTTAACTTCTGGATTTCTCAAAGGTAAGAGGACAGTAAAACCTAAAGTAAGAATTACTGTCATGATTAATGGCTGTGTTAGATTCACACTACGTAACACCATATATTACATCAGGCCAGAAGGTAAGAATTTTCAAAGAATGTCCACTTAATATGGTCATTCTTATAAGACAAAATAATAATATTCATTAGAACATCTGCGATTCAACAATTTCTCAAAAACAGTGTTTAAATTTCAATTCTCAGAAAAGCCATGAAAATGTTTCCAAATCAACTATGGCAAAGTTTTGAAAACGCATTGAGGATTTAGTGGTTAGCAAAATGCATTTTTACAAGTAGTTGTGCAATGTGAGAGTTTTTACAGAATGCAGAGAGTACTACTGAAATCAAAACTGATTTATCTGTGATAAACAAATAGTAAAAATAAAATAAGTTTAAAAAAATAAACAAAAATGGATTTATTTAAGTATATCTGCAAGTTCTGCCACTGTGGTCATGATGGCTTCTTCTGGTTTTAGGGAAAATGCTCTACCACAAAACTGATTTTCTTTACAACTAAGGGACAGTGAGAACTGTCAAAGGGAAACAAAAGTAACCATTAGGCATTTAATATGTTAATTATACAACTCCAGGGGTGCCTGGGTGGCTCAGTCAGTTAGTCTGACTTTGGCAGGGGTCCTGATCTCGCAGTTTGTGAGTTGGAGCCCCACATCGGGCTCTGTGCTGACAGTTCAGAGCCTGGAGCCTACTTTGGATTCTTTGTTTCCCCTCTCTCTCTGCCCCTCCCCCCCCCAAGATAAATAAACATTAAAAATTATACAATTCGATTTAATAGTTTCTTTAATGTTATAGCAATATTAAGATGTAACCTTAGAAAGAGTTCTATTTCAGATCCATTCAGTAAATTTTTAAATGCCAAGACTTTTATTTAGAGCTAAGTATAAAGGCAAGGTCTTTAGAGAAATCTGTCTGGTGAGGGTAAACAGAGATATAAGCAATAGTAATACTACGTAACTTCCAACTAAATATCTTTTGTATTAAGTTAAAAGGGAGTTAATCTTTTGACAACAGTTAAAGCAAAGAATTCATCTCTCCTTTGAAGAAATAATTACTAGTCCACTAAGCATTTGAAGATGACAGTCTATATACATAAGCTAATTGAAAAGTTTTTTCAATAAAGTACATTTTCACTGCATGAAGATTAAATAGTAGATACCTGTTTAGAGAAGAAACACTTGATCAAAAGTTTGTTTTGAAATGGCCAACAAATGTGCAAAACATACAGTCAAATAAGGAGTTGCAAAAGTAAAACAACATATGAAACATAGCTGAAGTCAAAGACTTCTTGAAGCCATGTTATAATTTAACAATTACAAAAGGAAATTAACTTACTTTTACTAAAGTGAACATAAGTATTGCAATCATTATTTTTCTGGCACAATTATTCTTTTGGTACTGTCTTCCATAAAAAGCATTTGTGTACCCACCTATCCCAGTTCTGTTTACTGACAACTACAAGCATCCTCTATTTCTTATTCTTCTAGATTACTCTCCTAAAAATATTATTTATACAAGATACACAAAATTGCATTAATACTGGTCCTGCAAATGTATCAAAAGAACTTCTCCAATTTTCAAGAGGTGACTCCAATCCTGGAGCTACGGGTGAGAGAAAGAGCTGGTACTCCTGGGCTGCAGTGATTTCACGTAGACGGCTGGCCCTTGAACAACATGGGTTTGAATTGCACAGGTCCACTTATATGCAGACTTGTTTCCCGATAAATACGGTACTGTAAATGTATTTATTTTCTCTTCCTTATGATTTTAACATTTTCTTTTCTCTAGCTGACTTTACTATAAGGATACAGTATATAACACAAATAACATACAAAATGTGTTAATCGTTTATGTTATCAGTAAGGCTCCTGGTCAACAGGCTATTAGCTAAGTTTTTGTGGAGTCAAGAGTTATAGGGGATTATGACTGCATGCTTCCAACCTCCTGGTGTGCAAGGGTGAACTGCAGTTTTATAACCCTTTTAACCTGCATTGATCATATTTTTACCCTGTGGTCAAAATAATGTGTCAACTCAAATTGTCAAAGCAGAACCAGTCAATACTGAGTCTCTGTAAAACCTAAGCGTCCAAATTCTTGTTTTGAGGTTTTTTTTTTTTTTTAATTTAATGGTAACGTATTAAATCTCTTCTTTTTTAAAGATCTAAACTTGTCTGGTATTTAAAGTAAACTTGAAGAAAAAATACAAAGACAAAAACACGCTATTACTGTTAGTAAAAAACCCAAAATGATACCTTTATGTTCAGAATCACCCCCTTCACTATCTTTTCCAAACATCACTTCCTTTTTACTACTTCCCCCCCAGTCTTTACGGCAAATCAATGTTCAACACCGCCCCAGATTATTAAAACGATCCCCTATTCACAAATGAGAAAGCCCCATTATCCAAGCACATTACCCTAGTGATCTTCGACGTTTTCAAAGACACCTGTGAAAATGCCAAAGCCCTAAATTAGATCCCCCAGGGCTCTTTTTCTTTCTTGACCCCGTTTCTCTTTTTAAGGCCCTTTAGGTCAGACGACTTCCTAGCGGACAGCCCCTCCCTTTTCCAATCAAACCTAAATCCTTCCCCTAATTATCACCACCCCCCGACTCTGGTCAGCTACCTCATCATTCACACCCGGGTTCCGTCGCTCGCCAGGCAGCAACACTGACCGTGTTCTGGCTCCTACGGTGCCTCGCCCCCACTGCCAAATCCCGGAGCATCTCTTTCTCCAGTCCCGCATTCACGCGGGACCCCTTCGATCTGCTTCCCTCACTATTCGGCTCTCAAAACCTTCCAAGCCCTTGTCTCTTCAAAGCCATCTCTCCCTCAGTCTCCCACTCTCCCACCTCACCTCAGGCTCTCGGCTCAACAGCCTCCATTTCCCACAGATTCCATTCTAGAGCCGACTCTCCAGGCTCCCTCAACCGTCTCCTGTGGCCCCTCCAGACCCCAGTCCTTGGGAGCCCCGGCTCCGCCCCTGACTCCCAACTCACCCTCGGCTGCAGGCGACCCCAAACCCCCCTCTCGTCAGGCTCAGCTGCCGCTCACCTCTGCGGTCCGGGTCGGGCTCCCCCGACCCAACTCCGAGTCGGCGTCCGAGCCGCTGTCGGAATCCCGGGCCCTCCGGGCCTCGCCGGAGTGAAGCTCCTCGAGCGGCGGGGGCGGAGCCCGGGGAGGAGAGCCCGAGTGGAGACGGGGGCGGTGGCGGCTGCGCGCAGGCATCGCTTCGGCCTGTCTCTGCCGCGCCGGGAGCCACTTGAATCCGAACCGGAACTGCTTCGGGAGGAGGGGCCGTACCGGAGGGAGGCGGAGCCTACGGGCGGGGGTGGGGCCCAAACCGGAAGGTTCGCGGGACTCAAGCTGGGCTGGGGGAAGGAAAACCGCAGCGAGGAAGTCTGAGAGCGCATGCGTCAGGCCCAACGCCAAAGGGGGAGAAAATAAAGGCCTGGTGAAGTTGGGGTGGGGCCTATGGGATTAGCAAGTGGGGTTTGGGAACGAGAAATTACCTAATTCCTTTGGAGGGAGCCAGCTCCTCTGAAAGAGCCAATATCCAGGGATCATTGTTACCATTTATTGCCTTTACTTTCTGACAGCGCTTATACCAAATGTTATATAAATATCTCACTTAATCCTTGTGCCAACTCTCAGGGTGTTATAACACAGAACTGCCAAGAAACCTACCTGAGGTACTGCAGTTAATACATGCCGAAGCCAGTATTCTTAAATCTAACAAGATTCTGTACTCTTCTATTCCATTACCCGAAAGTACCTAACCTGGCCTAGAATTGGCAGAAACCAACTCCAAAGCCACCTGTGACCTGAGCTCCAAACCCTCCTTGATCTTGCTTCCCCATCAAGTGCAGGGCAGACTTCGGAGGCTCTGATGGGATGGAGACAGGTTGGGGGGGAGGGGACAAGAGTGCCTACTGCTCCCGTGGGATGCCCTGCTGTAGCCTTTACCCTCAGGCTGGACTCAAGGCCAGAGGCAGTTGGGAGCCTTCCCACTGATGAGGAAGCATAAGGCAAGCTGAGGGCAAAGCACAAGCTAACAACACCCCCCACTCCCACCCCCGTGGGATATATGTGACATTCCTCAGGCACTTCCAGGCTGTCTGAGAACAAAATAAAGGACAGTAAACAAATGGTCAAGGGGCACCTAGGTGGCTCAGTCACTTGAGTTTCTGACTTCAGCTCGGGTCATGATCTCATGGTCCGTAGGTTTGAGCCCCACCACGGGCTCTCTGCTGACAGCTCAGAGCCTGGAGCCTGCTTCGGATTGTGTGTCTCCCTCTCTTTCTGCCCCTCCCCCACCAACTCTCTGTTTCTCTCTCTCAAAAATAAATAAACATTAAAAAAAAGAAAACAAATTAAACTGAGACTCTCCATCATTTTACAAATTACAAGAAAAAGGCAATCTTATCAATAGTTTTATCTCCAGGAACTCCCTACTGTCTTAAAGATAATGCTTTGCTAGAGGGAAAAACAACTTTAGTTTGACAATAGCTAGGCCTTCAGTAATCTGTGAGTCTTAGCGTATGGAAATCTCTTTAAGAAACTTCCTCTGGACTTTACCTCCCCCAACTCCATAGTATATAACCAGTCACTCTTCATAGCTCTTTCTGCCCAGGGTCCTGTCCCCAGGCTTTAATAAAATCACCTTTTTGCACCAAAGATGTCTTCAAGGATTCTTTCTTGGCCGTCAGCTCCAAACTCCCACCACCTCAAAACCCCATCACCACAGCAAATCATATTCCTCCCAACCCAACAGAGCCTTCATGAACTCACCTGAGAGCGGGCAAGTCCTCTTACCTCTTTTGCCCATAACTGCCTCTGACAGGAGGGCAGATATAGAGCTTTCTTAGTTTCTGTTGTGGGGACAAAAGCCCTTGTAAGCAGGGGAATCTCCCTCCCATCCCCAAAATGTTTCTAATTTTTTTTTAATGTTTATTTATTTTTGACAGACAGAGTATGAGCAGGGGAGGGCAGAGAGAGAGGGAGACACGGAATCTGAAGCAGGCTCCAGGCTCTGAGATGTCAGCACAGAGCCTGACGCAGGGCTCGAACTCACAGACCACGAGATCGCGCCCTGAGCCGGACGCTCAACCGACTGAGCCACCCAGGTGCCCCCAAAATGTTTCTGATGACAGTCCTTTTGGCTCTTCAGAAGTCTAGGGCAACATTCACTTCCCTTCTCCCCACTTTGATATACACAGCCCATTTCAGCTTTCTCTTTTGAGAAAGCCATCTTCAGTACAGAACCATTGTTCAAACCTTCCCCCACAAACCCCATGGCATCCTTGAGATGAAGTCCTCCTTGCCTCCTCTCCACATTTCTCTGACTCCACAACCCTCGAAACTTTCCCGGGGCTGCATAATCCAGAGGCTCACTCAGCAGCCATATGGTTCCCACCCAATTGGTAGCCCACCCAGACCTGCGGAGCTTTTTTTTTATCACTCATCCTTGGAATCAATCACCCCTCTCCACCCTGGATCTCTATTTTAACTCAGTCCTCAGAACTAAATAGCCTTCCTCAGGGCCCAAAGCCTCTTAGTTCAACAAATGTTAGGCATTACGATGTGTTAGATACAGAATATCCTTTGTTTCATTTAATCCTCACAATTCTTTGAAGTAATTGCAATTATCCTTACTTTACAGATGAAGAAACCCAGGTGGAGAAGTAAAATAACTTGCAGAGATATGATGGATTCTATGTTGTCATGGAGTTTGGGGTTAGGGGAGTAACTTGGGGGGAAAAATGTCCTGTTCTCTCTGGAGGCCCCACGACTTGCTGAGTCACTTGCTTCTGTCCCACCTGTCCCTGCCAATCTCCAGGAAGGAGAAATGACACTGGAGAGGCAGAAGAGGAGTGACCGCGGAGACAGAGGGCTGGGTGGGCTGGCCCATGGCTGAAGCCTCAGTCCCAGTGCTGAGGGGAGATGCCGAAGCCACGCCTTGCCCCAGCGTTCTGGAACTGGAGGAGCTCCTGAGGGCAGGGAAAGTTTCTTGCAGCCACGTGGACGAAGTTTGGCCCAACCTTTACATAGGAGATGCGTGAGTGATAGCTTGTCGGAAAGGGTGTGGGGAAGGGGACAAGGAGAGACAGTTCTTGGGCTCTTTATCAGAGATGAGGGGTTAGGTGGCACAAGGAGAAATAGTTCTGTTCTGCACATCTCAGGCCAGGGACTGACTCTAGGACTCCTGTGTGCTGGGGTGAGTGCAGTGATCAGATGTGACCACCAGGGGGAGGAAAGCTTTTGCCTGCCTGGATGATTGGCGCTCCCAGAGGATTCTGAAATCTTCTGATATATCCTGAACAATTGGCGAGTCTCAGGGATAGAGACCTGGGGAATGGTGCTTTCTGGTATGACATGGGATGGACAGAGAGCTCCCCTTCCTGAGTCCAGCCTCCTCTGGACACAGAGTGGGTGAGGAAGGTGAATCAGGGAAGGTGTCATTAAACATTTGCAAATTAGAAACAGGTACGACGTGGTGGCCACAAGAGGCCAGATGTCCGTGGGAGGGCATGGGGCAGGAAAGGAGGGGCAGCTGGTTTCCAGAACTGAAGCAATTCTTTCCTTCCTGTCTTGGCTAAGGCAGGAGCAGATCACCTCAGGTAGCAAAGAGGGTCTGAAGATAACTCCCTATACCACCAACCCTTCCACCAGAAAGCTCTGAGGGCGGGGCTCAAGCTTACTGGGTTCCTTCTTGGCTCCCTTTGGATACTGATGGCTCTGTCCCTCTGAAGCAGGGGGCCAGCAGGGGGTCTCTCTTCTGGACCCCATGGCTTAGCCAGCAACCAGCCCCATTCCTCCCCTTCCTAGGGCCACGGCAAATAACCGCTTTGAGCTATGGAAGCTGGGCATCACCCATGTGCTGAATGCAGCCCACGGCGGACTCTACTGTCAGGGCAGCCCTGACTTCTACGGCAGCAGTGTGAGCTATCTGGGCGTGCCAGCCCACGACCTCCCCAATTTCGACATCAGTGCCTACTTCTCCTCAGCAGCTGACTTCATCCACCGTGCCCTCAGCACACCCGGGGGTAGGAATTGGGTCTGAACTCATATTCCAACCTGCTCAGTCATTGGGGGGCGAGATATCAAGTTTCCCCTCAAATATCGGTGTCCTCCCATTTCTAGTTTTTCAAAAGCCTTCAAGTTTTTAAAAATCCTCTGCTCAGTGCTACTACAATTTATCCAACTTCATTGCTTCATAGACAGGGAAACTGAGGCCTAGAATACAAGGTCATGTCACGAGTTAGGAGCAGTCCTGGGACTGAAAGCCAAGTTTCACAAATAGCAGAACAGTTCTTTCTCTGCATCATTCAGCTTTGAGAAATTGCCATTTAGTATAGATGTCTGGTTTCTAAAGTATTTTCAAATGGAAAAGAAAGCAAACTTTAAAAAAAAATTTTTTTTAACGTTTATTCATTTATGAGAGACAGAGACAGAGGCTCCAGGCTCTGAGCTGTCAGCACAGAGCCCAATGCGGGGTTCAAATCCACAAACTGAGATCATGACCTGAGCTGAAGTCGGATAATTAACTGACTAAGCCACCCATATGCCCCTAAAAAACCAACAAACTTCTAATACCCAGGGTAGAACAAAGGAGGCTGGGGAAGCTGGGGCCCGCACTCTGTGTTCATCCTGGGTAAGGGCCATGCCCCTTCTTACCTGACCCTGGGCAAGCCAGTGTCCCTCTCTGGACTTCAGTTTCTCATCTATGTGATAGGAAAGACAAGACTATGGCTCACAGCACTCTTTAACATCCAGAGCACTTTGACATTCGTTTTACAAGCATTCATTTACCAGCTATTTATTATTTTTTCTGTGCCAGGCACTGAGCTAGGTACTAAATCCACACTTAGACAAGGCAGGATCCCTGCTCTAATGGAACTTGCCATTATATGTTTTGTGGAAAGATGGTCAGAATATGGAGTATTGTGGGTACTATTCCTTTGAATGGGTAAATGTGAAGAGACGTGGGAGACCAGGGACAGGGCAAGGGTGCTCAGTCCAGAGGACCAGGAAGTGAGGAGACTTCCCTCTACAGCAGTATTCACTGGGCCACATGCAAAAAGGATGAGCTGCTTTGTGATTCAAGTGATACCATGAGTGGTCAGGAAAGCCTGTACAAGGAAATCATGTCTTAGCTGAAACCTGACAGATGAGTACTAAACATTAGTCAGACCATGAGCTAGAGAAGCTATAGGTAGTTGGAATAGCATGTTCTAGGGCTGGAGGCCAGAGACCATAAGAGCTTTAAGGAACTGAAAGTTACCCAGTGTTCTTAGATCTGAAGGTTGGGGTGAGACAGCCTGAGATGAAGCTGTAAGGTTAGCAGGGGCCAGCTCACGGAGGGTCTTGTAAGCCGTGTGTTAAGGAGTTTGGACCCTATCCCAAGGGGAGGCAAAGGGTGTTGATATACCCATTTGACTGATCAGGAAACTGGGAACCCTAAAGGCTGAATGGTTTGCCCAGGGTTACATAGTACACCCAAGGCAGAGTGGGGAAAGGAACTTGGGTCCCTACCCCTGCCCTTGGGTGGGCCAGCTGGTGGGAAAGGGTCTTTCACCGGGATGTCTTCCTCAGCCAAGGTCCTGGTGCACTGTGTGGTAGGGGTGAGCCGCTCTGCCACACTGGTGCTGGCCTACCTCATGCTACACCAGCAGCTGTCCCTGCGCGAGGCAGTGATCACCGTGAGGCAACACCGATGGGTCTTTCCCAACCGAGGCTTCCTCCACCAGCTCTGCCAGCTGGACCAGCAGCTGCGGGGTGCAGGCCGGAGCTGAGGGGCCAGGTGAGGGCTGGGCAGGGAATGAGGAGGTGAGGGGCAAGACTGGGTGCAGTTAAGAAGTGAGAGGTCAGGTCAGGGCTTGATGGGGAACCAGGAAAGGGAAGGCCCGTGAGGGTTGGCGGGGGACATGGAATGGGACCAGTTCAGAAGTGGGTTGTCAGGGCTATGTGTAGCCAGAGGGAGGGTTGAAGGGGCCTGGCTAAGGCAACCTTCCAGAAGGAGCCTTTCTCCTGCAGCCTACTCATGTTCTTCAGACCCCTGAGAGGATGGAAATGTTAGGAAGGAAAGAGGTGGAAAGCATATAATGGAAGAGGTGAGGCCTTCTTACCTGGTTCTGATGTGGGCTGCCCTGCTTCCTTGGCCAAAAGCCAGTGGGGGCTCACCTGAACCCCACTAAGGCAGCAACACCGACAGTCCTGACACCTGTGGGCTGTCTGGACATTCCCACACCTCTGCATACCTCCTTCCCAGGTCCAGACCCCAGCTCCAGCTCTGGGGGGAAAGTGGGGCTACAGCTGTCACTCCAGGCTTAGCTAATTTTCACATCAGCCCTGCCTCACCCTTCTCACAATGGAGAAGGAGTACAGGTACTCCTGCCACCACCCATGGCCTCCTTACCTGAGCCCAGCTTGATATAAAGTTCTCCTGCCATCATGCCATTCCATTCCTTGCCTCAGACCCAGTACCCCACTCCCTACCTGTCCTCCCCCAATCAGTCTGATGTCAGAGATCCACAGAAGCAGCCTCCCTAACTTCATTCCCTCTCAGGTTCTGAGGACCCCTGTAGGACATTAAAGGTCTATCCAGCTCCTTTCTACTTCCGTTTACCCTCCCTCCTGCGGCCCCATGTGCAGTGCATTCAGAGCATTAGCAGATGGTCCTTAAGTTACAAAAGAGGAACAGATCCTCAACACTTCCTCCCCCAGGTCTCCCCACTCCTGATGGGGGCCTCCTGTATCCCCAGCTGCCTAGTAGAAGGAGTTGGCTGCTCCCAACAGCAACACTGCTTCTCAGGCTCCTGGCCCACAAACGGTCACCGAGGTGCTACTTCAATTTCTTTGGCATCAGCCCTGTTTTCCTCCAGCTCAGCTGGGAGGCCACAGGGACGTCTCTTCCTGTGGTGGAGTGGCTGTGCTGGCACCAGCATTGTGAGGGAGCTGCGGTGTCACCTGCCCTTCTCTCACCATGCTGAGGCTGGGTCTGTTTTGTCTGTCCCCAGTAGCCCACCTGCCTCACATTCACATCCCCCTTGAGGGCCATCAGCCAGGGAGCTAAGCCTCCTACCCATGCTGTGCCTTCCCTCATCTCTCCTCAACCCTGATTTGGGCTCTGTGCCTCAGTGCCCACTGGCTCAGAGGGGTTGCCAGCTAGGGGTGGGTGATGGGCCTGGGCTCTCTTGGGAGTTGGAAAAGTGGTAGCTTTTTCCTACCAAGAGCTTCCCAGGATGTGGACTGAATTTCCCTCTGCCCTGCCCCCCACTAAAAGCTGTTCTTGTTTCTGAATTGGTAACTGGCACCACTGCCAGGGAGCCATGTAGCAACACTGACCCCTTCCTGATACTTTCAGAAGGATGAGCATCTTGGGGATGGGGATCAGAGCAGGACGGAGAGATAGGTTTAGAGTTTGGGGGTGAGTGTAATGGAAGAAAATTAGGGTTATAGCCGTGGTTGGGATTAGGCCTAGGGCTGAGCTGGGTGGGAAACCACTGTGCGGAGCTCTGTGGGTATGCGGAGCCAAGAGGGAGACAAGAATGGCATGTTCCCATCCTGCTCTCTCCTCTAAACAGGTTTCAGAAAACTGGTGGAAAGCAGATCTCTGATTATGCCCAACTGCCCCACTTCCTTGGCTTGGAACCCTTAAATGCCCTGACCTCCAACTTCAGTATCTCTCCATCAGGCAGCTTGGGGGAAATCAGTTGGGCTGCAGCACTGCACACTTCCTTGAGGTGCCACCCACCAGACAGCCTGTGCTACTGGAGTCCCCAGGAGTTGTGCAGTGTGCAGCCTATATGGCCATACACAGCAGACCTAGGGACTCTGAAAGATGAGGGGGCCTTGGGGAAAGGTTATTTCTCTCCATGAGCCCTAGGCCCCAGACCTGCCTTATTTCTCCCAGCACCTGTACCCACTTGACCTTACATAGAGGACTCAAGGCAGAGGCAGGTTTAGATGGCAGTTCTTGCCTCTGCCCTGACAAGTCCCAGCCATTCTGGGACTTGGGTTGCCTGCCTATAACATGGAGCTCATCTCTTCCCCAGAGCTGGTCATTACTCCCTGCCGCAGGGCTGTGCCACTTTGCTGCCCTGGCACTGGTCCTGTTGGTGCTGCTGGAGTCTCTGGCCCAGGTGGATTCCAAGAAGATGGTAAGAACCCAGTGTGGAGTCCGCCCTAGAGCCTGCTACTCCATCTGCTTCCTCCTGCTGCCTGCACTCCCTGCCAGCCACTGTCTTCAGTCCCTGCAGGTGGGAATGGTCTGCCTTCTCAGCCAATCCTGAGGCTCCTTAGGCAGGGGCTCCAAGTTTCCTGGGGTGGGAGGATGGGAGGAGAGCGGGAGGGGACTCTAAGTGTTCATGATTGCCCTTAGCCATAGCTGCGTCCACCAGCTCTCCCCAGGGCTCAGGGGACCCCAGCAGGGGCTGAGCCCTAGCTCCCTGGAGTTCAGACTTCAGAGTCACCCTGTAGGTGTGGCCGCAGGTGTGCATAGGTCTCTGTGTGTGTCTGTCATCTGGGAGTGTGTGTGGAGGAGTCCTGAAGTCTATATGAGAAGGGTATCTGGAGAGCAGGAAGGATTCTTAACAGGCCTAAATCCAAGGTCCTTAACTGACCACAGTGGCCTTGGAAGGACCTAAAACACCATCTTGCTGACCTCAAGGGACAGTGAGACCTGGGTTAGGAATACTTTCTGGAGGAAAGAGGAGCCTGGCAGAGGGCAGAGTGGCTTCTGGACACACAGCCTCTGGTGGCAGGTCAGCGCAGGTCTAAAGGCCTGCTCTGAACCCCACCTACAGCTTTGTTAAGTGTACCCACGCTTCCCTCAGCCTGGGTCTTCTAGATCTTAATCCTGGGCCAGTCCTATAATCCTCAGCTCCCAACTAAGCACCCCTGGACCTGGGTTCTGATGTTGACATCACTGCCAGTTTGTGTCTGGTTTTGGCTAGTCTCTTTTCTGTTCTCCTCCATGGAAGATCCTTCTAGCTCTAACCTTCTTCCCATCCTTCATACCACCCTCGAAGGCCAAGGGAGCTTTTAAAATGGCTTATTGGATCTTCTTTCTCCCTGCTCCACATATGTATACACACCATAGCAGACCCCTGCGAGCTGCCTCCACTCCCAGCAAGGCCAGATGCCTGGCTGGGCTTGGCACTGACCATGCCAGGGACCCAGTGGGTGAGTTGGGAGTGTCAGGGGGAGGCCAGAAGAGGGGAGCAGCACATCATGCTTTATAATTAAACTCAAATCAAAAAATAGAAACAGCATCAAGTGTGCGGAGACAGGCAGCTGGAAGCCGGCAGCACAAAGTGGCCGTCAGAGAAGACCACAGCCTGGGCCAGATATCCCCACAGGTGGGTGAGTGCCCCTATTTCAGGGGGGCCACAGAGCATGCTGAGTCATGAGGGTCAGGGCACCTGTGTCTATGTGTGTTGTGGAGGGACTGGGTTAGATTGGAGGACAGAGTGGGCTAGAGATACAGGCACAGACAAGAGCAGAATAGTCAGAAAGATGTGGGCTCAAATCCTGGATCCCATGCTTACTGGCCGCGTGACCTTGAACACATCACTTAATCTCTCTGAGCCTCAGTTTCCTCATCTGTAGAATGGGGATGATAACGTTATCTGCTTTATAAGGGTACCGTGATGATCCAATGAGAAAATGTAAGCATTTAGCTCTGTCTGGTACACAGTCTATCCTTAGTAGGTGGTGAATATAATAACAATTATTGCTGGACGGAGAAAAAAAAACCTTAAGAGACACAAAGAAACAGAGACTAAGCCTCACTGTCCTGGGGGAGGTTACCCTCTACCCAGGATATGGCTGAGGGTAAGAGTAATAATAGTAAGGGTAAGAGTAATAATAGTAGTAATGATAATAATAGTAAGATGCACCATTCTGAAGGCATCTACCATAAGGCAGACCCTGTGGGAGGTGCCTTACATTTAGTATTTCATGAAATTCTCACAGCAGCCCCATGAAAAAACCAGCTCGAAGAAGACCATACAAACACCTGACCTGAGGACTGCCCAGATCTGTCCTCCTCCAGGGCCTGCGTGCTGAGTGCAGAGCCCCACTGGCAGCTCATGTTGGCTGCCCGCCTGCCACCCTCCCCGAGGCTTCCTTTACCAGACTTCTCACTCGTCTTGCCCTGAGATCTCTGGCCTCAACTCTCTTGTGGCCACAGTCCCATCTGGTCTGCTTGGGGAGGAGGAGGGGGAAGCAGAGAGCCTGGGGAGGAGGGAAGGCCAGGGGGACGTCTGGAGCTTCAGCTGAGGAGGTGGATGGCAAGAGCTGCCCCCCGCCCCGAGGAGGCCTGTGCCTTGGCCTGCCAGCAGGCAGAGTGGTGTGTCAGGGGCTGTGGAGGAGCATGAGCTCCTACGAGAGGCTGGGGAGAGCAGCATAGACAGGAGGAGGGACACACACAAAGACAGAAAACAAATACCTAAACTTGTCAACAGCGGCAGCACAAGAGCAGAGAAACCACTGCCCACAGAGGCAGGTATTCAGCTTAGGGAGAAGACACAAGAAGGAGGCAGAATGAGGGCCAGAGTGAATGAGGAGAAGAGCCAGGCCTGACCTGTCCCTACTAAATGTTGGGCGCATGCTTCACTCTGTGGTGGCCAAGGAGATGTGGGAGGAGGAGTCAGTCCAGGTCCGGGGGCAGCAGAAACCAGAGGAGCTGCTGTAGCCACTGACTTCCCTTCCTTGGATGTGCCTGGAGCTTGAAGGATGAGTTCTTGTGCAGGGGGCTGGACCCCCAGTAGGACAGAGTGGACAAATGTGGGGTACATCTGTGAGCATCAGGTATGAGAACCTAGGTGGGACCAGACAAGGAGTACCCCAAAGTCCAAGGAAAAGGCCCCCATTCTTCAGACTTGGGTCTAAGGCCCCTAGGAGATTGAAACATGGGCTGTGGCCTAACAGCCCCCAATTCCTGATCCCTCTGCTGGTTCCTCCTCTTCCCAGGAGCCCCCTTGGGACCAGCTCTGTGTCAGCCAGAGCCTGGCTGCCTACTCCCTGGCACAGCTGGACTGCGATGCACCCAATGGCCACAGGGTGGCGGAAGTACCCCACGCCAAGCTCAGAGGCCAGCGTGGGTCTGCCAGGCTTCCCAGAGCTCCATCTCCTGCAGCTCCAGCTGCTGGCGGCAGACCAGTGTGGCTGTTGGACAACCCTGGGGCCTGGGGCTTTCTCCACCCCAACACACTATGCCACTCCCTACCCTGTAGCTACTGCAAACCCAGCCACTGCTCTCATTCTCAGGTCACACCCCCAGGGAATCCTAAAGTCAGGCAAGGCCAGGATCTTAAACATTAGATAGACCATCGGCCAGACAGGAGCAAAGACTTGCTGGAGGCCACCAAATGAGTTATGGCCATGCTGTCCTCCCTCCCTCCAAAGTTCTCTTTCCACCACTTCAGGTAGCTTCCATTGGACATGGGAAGCTCAGGGCCAAAAGCCTTTTATCCCAAAGAGATGCCAAGCAGAGAGGGTTTGAAAGGACTGTGCTTCAGTCTACAGCAGCCTAGGTCTGCTCTCAGACCCCACCCCCACAGGCTCCAGGGGAAGGACCTGGAATTCTAGCCGCTTCACAGCGTTTGTGTTCTGGGCGGAACCTGCCCCAGCCCAGTTCCGCTCATGTGCTGAGTCCTGTCCCTGTACCCACTCCCCCATTCCTGGCCCCAGACCATGCCCTAGGTAGGTGGCAGGCCATTCAGCCTGCCCTGAGAGGTCACAGTGGGGGATGAAGGGGAAACCTGGGTCTTCACTTCCACCCTGCCCACCGGCTACCCGCTGGGTGAGCTTGGCCAAGCCAGTGGCCTCCTGGGTGCCCATTTCTCTTCCTGGTCCTGGAACTGCCTACCAAAGAGAAAAGATGTTCTTCCCAGTTTGTACCTTCCCTAGTTACTGGTTGAGGGGGCCAGGGACAATTAGTCAAGATAGGCACTCCTTCCCAGCACAGCACCAGACCCAGGTTCTGGTGCCACAGATAACCCAGCTCTGCAGGGTCCCGGATACCCTCAGCCAGATGACTCCTGACACAACTCACCCTCCCTGGGTGAGGCCTGATCTTCAGCACTGGCCTGAGTCATGGGGGTAAGGAGGAAAATCCCAGGGCCTATAGGCAGATGTGTGACCCCAACACTAGGCTCTCATGTAGAGACAGACGGATTAGTAGTGACCATTCTCTGGAGTCCCCAATGATGGCAAGTGGAAGGCTTAGAGACAGAACTGAAGGAACATAACTGGATGGAAAACCCAGCCTTGCTACTTATCACCCATATGGCTTTGGGCATCACTTGAAAATTCTCTCTGACCTTCAGCTTCCTCCTATGTAAAATAGGGAACTAACCCAAGTGAGGCCTCAGGCCTATAAGAGCATCAGTTTACCTAGCACAGAAATACCAACAAATGTCAGTTCATGGCCCAGGCCCCCTTATTCCTGAGATGGGCTCTGCCCTTCAAGCACCTGAAACTGGGAGGGAATGGGGACCTGGGAAAGTAGCAGAGGAGGGAGCTTGAGATGAGCTGCCAGGTTGTGGGGGCCTTCGTAGGTGCTCTCTGAGAGCCGCAGTCATCTGAAGTCCTTATCCCTATAAAGTCCCAAGTACCTGTGACTTAAGGGACAGGGTCTTCACTGACTAGTTGTTACAAACAGGGAACTCCGAGGGCCCCTTGGCCAAAGCTTCCACCATCAGGGACCTCTGGAAAGTGCAGGAGAGAGCTTCTCAGCTTCACAGGGGTGACAAGGGATTGATTCCCTTGTTCCCTGGGGAAAGGGTCTAGGCCTCAGCCCCACCTGAGCTGGTTAATAACCTCATCCAAAATAACTGAGGCCCTTTTTGCAGCATCCCAGTGGCACCTGGGCACTGCACCATGCCTGGGCCTTTCCATCAGCTTGACCCACAGGTAGGGATCCTGCCCCCAACCACCACAGTGTCCACTGTGTTTCAGAATGAACTCGCTGCAGAAGCAGGACCTCCGGAGGCCCAAGATCCATGGGGCAGTCCGGGTGTCCCCCTACCAGCCACCCACACTGGCCTCCCTACAGCGCTTGCTGTGGGTCCGTCGGGCTGCCATGCTGAGCCACATCGATGAGGTCTGGCCCAACCTCTTCCTAGGAGATGCGTAAGTACTACCCACGGTGGGAGGTAGAGGGGACAGAAGGAGAGCCTCTCCCAGAGTCCTCCAGGAGCAGAGGTGGCACCCTCTTTGCCTCCCACCATTTCTTTCCACATGTTCCTTTCCTTCTGTATTACTATTAATTTTAGCTGTGGAAACAGAAGACACATAAGAAAAGTGCATAGAGGGGCTCATTCAGTTGAGTGTCCAACTCTTGATTTCAGCTCAGATCACGATCCCAGAGTCTTGGGATTGAGCCCTATATCTGGCTCTGCTCTCTCTCTCCTTCTGCCCCCTCCCCCACTCACACACATGCACTCTCTCTCTCCCCCTCTAAAATTAAAAAAAAAAAAAAAAAAAAGAGAGAGAAAGAAAAGAAAAAGAAAAAAAGAAAAGCGTATAGAGCACATATGAACCGTTTCGCCATCCAGGACAAGAAATAGGACATTACTTATGCCCTAGAAGTCCCACTCATCATAATCCCTTTCCTTGTAGATAACTACTAAGTATTGAAATAATTATTTCCTTGCTTTTCTTTATGGTTTTAACACCTATATACCTGACAATGTAGTTAGTTTTGTTTGTCTTTTAAAGTCATATGAATGGAATCCTATTGTGGATCCTTTGTGCCTGGCATCCTTTGCTCAGTGTTGTAAAATTCACTTGCATTATATGCAGCTGAAGCTCAGTCATTTTGCACTGCTGCATACTATTTGTTTGTATGACTATCCCATAGTTTATCCATTCTATTGTATGTGGGCATTTGAGTTGTTTTCACTTTTTGACTATTATGAACAGTGATCCTAGGAACAGTCTAGTACATGGTTCCTGGGAATACACACACCAAGTTTCTATAGGGTGTATATGTATAAAGAAAGTAGAATTGTGAGTCATTTCCCCAAAAGTTTTCCTAAAATTTGGAATATATGGATGAATATACGTGGATTTCAGACATTTTCCTTAATATTTAGAAAATATGTTTCAATCTTATAAATAATATGGCAAATATGCTTTCCTCGCACCAGATAACCAGTTATAAAATCCTTGTTGACTTTTTAAAAATACACACACACGGGGCATGTAGGTGGCTCAGTCGGTTAAGCATCCTACTTGCTCAGGTCATGATCTCACAGTCTGTGATTTCAAGCCCTGCATCGGGCTCTGTGCTGAGCGCTCAGAGCCTGGAGCCTGCTTCAGATTCTGTGTCTCCCTCTCTCTCTGCCCCTCCTCCGCTTGTGCTCTGTCTCTCTCTCTCTCTCTCTCTCAAAAATAAATAAACATTAAAAATAAAAATATACAGACATAAACGCTTTGTCACATTTTTTTTTTACAGAAATGATACCTCTTTCTAGTCCCATTTTGTAATCTACTTTATGTAGAAAGATTTTTTTTTAAAGCTTTTTGAATGGAACCACACATCCTTTGAAAACATTTTTAAACAAAGTTCTGTATCCTGCATTCTTTTTAAGTTTATTTATTTATTTCAGAAAGACAGAGACAGTGCTAGTGAGGGAAGAGCAGAGAGACAGGGAGAGAGAGAGAATCCTAAGCAAGCTCTGAGCTGCCAGGGAAGAGCCCAATGTGGGGCCAGAACTCACAAAACTGTGAGATCATGACCTGAGCTGAAACCAGGAGTCAGATGCTTAACTGACTGAGCCATCCAGGCGCCCCAATGTAGCCTGCATTTTTCACAGGTGCTCAATATAGCACAAACACCTTTCCTTGTTTACCTGCAACAACCTACAACATTTTAGTGGTTGCATAGTATTTCATTTAGATATACCATACTCAGTCTCCTATTACAAGATAGTGATTTTTTCCAGTTTTTCACTATCTTGAATATCATTAGGTCCAATTTATATATGTCTGTGGGCACATTTTGGGTTTTTTTCAAGTTCCTAGAAGGGGACTTGCTGAGGCAAAGGATGTATATATTATGCATATATTTTTTAATTTTTTTTTTGTTTATTATTTTTGAGAGAGAGAGAGAGAGAGAGAGAGAGAGAGAGAGAGAGAGACTGAGAGCAAGTAGGGAAGGGGCAGAGAGAGAGGGAGACACAGAATCAGAAGCAGGCTCCAGACTCTGAGCGCTCAGGACAGAGCCCGATGCAGGGCTCGAACTCACAGACCGCGAGATCATTACCTGAGCTGTAGTCGGCCGCCCAACCGACTGAGGCACCCAGGTGCCCCAATATATTATGCATATTTTTAAGGCTTCTGATGCATGTGGCCAAACTGCCCTCTAGAAAAGTTGGGCTGCATGAAACGGAGTCTTGATCATGTGGGCCTGTTCATTGTTTCCAGTCTCACACTTGGAGGAGGGGTGGCAGAGGGTGGAAGGCAACAAGTTCTAGCCCAGCCAGAGGTGACCCAATGAGACCTGCTCCACCTCTCAACGTCCCCATGCCCTCCCTGCAGGTACGCAGCCCGGGACAAGAACAAGCTGACCCAGCTGGGCATCACCCATGTCGTGAATGTTGCTGCGGGCAAGTTTCAAGTGGACACAGGTGCCAAGTTTTACCGCGGAATGCCCTTGGAGTACTATGGCATTGAGGCTGATGACAACCCCTTCTTTGACCTCAGTGTCTACTTTCTGCCTGTTGCTCGATACATCCGGACTGCCCTCAGTGTTCCTAAAGGTGAACTGCTGGGGAAGACACTGGGGTGGAGGTGGGGGTAGGGATGGTGGTGAGGGGGTGGGATCTGGGGCACTTTTCCCAGTAGCACTGGTGGGTGGGGTGTCCAAACATCTTCAACAACCCTCCCACCCCATGGAGCAAATAGCTACTACCATTTAGTGGATGTCCCCTTCAGGGGACCAACAATCACAGACATAGCTAAGGTCTGATGTGGTTCAGGGTAACCATCCCTCAGTAAGAGGTCTGGCGTTGGGCAGAAGGTACACAACCTAGCAAAGGCTAAACAGACCCCTCTAAGATGAGGCCTTGGCATAGGGCTGCAGGGATAGAGGAGAGGGCAGAACTAAGGGGGTAAGGGACACTCCCTCTAATCAACCACAAATCCAGGGGACTCCAGGAATACTGTCCCCTCTCCCACCCTTTACAACAGGATGGCAGAGTTGGAAAGGATGCCAGAAGAAGCACCTTGGACCTGGAGAAGGGAATCCCAGCTGTTAACCTTAGCTGGGCCACTAACTTGCTCCGTGACCTTAAGCCAGTCCCTTTCCCTCTCTGGGCCTCAGCTGCCCCATCTGACTGTAAGAACATTGTCAGTATTCCAGGGTGCTGTGATAGGTGGGCTGAAGGATGGCCAGAAGCATCTCCAATTCCCGCTGGGGTGGGTGGTCAGTGTGAGGGCAGGTAGCTGACGCTAGGTTGGGTCTTTCCAACAGGCCGTGTGCTGGTACACTGTGCTATGGGGGTGAGCCGCTCTGCTACAGTTGTCCTGGCCTTCCTCATGATCTGCGAGAACATGACGCTGGTGGAGGCCATCCAGACGGTGCAGGCCCACCGTGATATCTGCCCCAACTCGGGCTTCCTCCAGCAGCTCCAGGTTCTGGACAACCGACTGGGGCGGGAGACGGGGCGGCTCTGACTTGGTGAGCAGCCAGAAGCCCTGACCTTCTGGCCAGCATGGCCCAACCCAACCAGCCTGGCCCTGGGGACAGCAGCCTCTGCTGTTTCCAGTGACCTTGAGGTATAAATAGCAAGTGGGGGCTTAGCTGAGGCAGAAGCAGGGAGAATTGAGTGGTGACCTTTCGCAGGTGGATTTCCCTGACCCAATCCAAAGAGTCTTTATACAAAAGAGAGTTCAGTCTGTCTCTATAATAAAATGTTCATCATAATAAAGACAGGAGATCTTCTGGTGATTTGTGGGGGTGGCGGCTTACTTTCAGGATGGCCACGAGAGTCCAGAAGGCTTGCCAGCTCTGAGTCAGCATGTTGGCAGCCTACAGAGAGAGTCTGAGTCCATGTTGAGTCTTCGTGAAGAAAGAGGGCACATGAGGATCAATTAGTAGTATCTGCCTTGGGTACAAAAGGGAGGAGAGGGAGTACCAACGCTGAGAATTAGCTGGCCTTTTCCTCATCTTGTCCTCCTCATATCATCACCCAAGAGCGAGGTTGTCTGAATAAAGACCAAGGTTCAGTCCGTCACCATCCTCCTCCATGCTCACCCCATCAAAAAGCAATCATCAAAACTTGCTGTACAAATAACATCTCTTGAATCTTTTCACTTATGCGTACTTTCAAAAGGACAGACTAAAACAAGCACCAACTGAGAGAAGAGGGTCTAGGGAAGAGACAGTCCTGGGTGAAGGAAGGTTTTATGAAGCAGCAAAACATTTAGTTCCAAGTTTCTTCGTTTTGTGCCCTAATAGCACAATATGAAAAGCCCCAGGTTCCTCAACTGGAGCAAAGTGTCACGGGTTGCTCTCCTCCCACCTCTCAGGCTGCTCCTATTTTAGCCCTTGTCTCTTCCAGCTGACCCTTAAGCCTCAAGGTTTCTCATGGTTCTGGCCACTGCCTCTTCTCTTCCTCACAGTTTTCACTCTGCTGGGGGGGGGGTCCCTTTGCCCCCACCCCAGCCTCAGTTCACATCTCTAGGCTGATGACTCCTCTGAGGCAGCCCGGTTTGCTCTCCTGAGCTTCAAACCTCTGTATCCCACTGCCCACCTCTGTGTGAATACTGCACTTGAATTTCAAACCCAGCTGAGCTTTTCCGCAGCCTCACCCCACCAGCTGAACTCTTCCTAGTTCTTCATTTTCGTGAAGAGTTCTGACAGCCACCATTGCTCAAGTCAGTGATGGGTATCCTGTCCCCTCCTACAGTTAGCCTATTGATTCTACTTCCTCAATACCTTTGGGACCCGCTCACTTAGCTTCATCTTTGTTGTGAGGATCCAAGTTCAAGCCACCCTCACCTCTCACTGGATCCTTGCAGCAGCCTACTATTGGTCTCTCTGCCTCAAGCCCTGCCCCTCCAATCTCCATACACAATCTTACTAAAATGGAAATCTGATCACATTGCCACTCTGCTTACAACCCCCTAAGTACAAACACCTTGACAAAGTATAAAGATGCTTCATTATCTGAGAACCTTCTTGTATCTCTAGCCTTATCTCTTGTAATTCTGTTTCTATACACACTGTGTAATTAAGAAATGGTAGATCCACTTGCAGTTTCCAGAATGCACCACATTCTCTTACCTCTGGCACTTTGAAACATGCTTCAGGTTGTACCACCTGAGTGTACCACCCTCCCCCACTTTCACTGGGGTCTCTATGAGGTCTCAGTTTAGCAGTTACTTTTGGGAAGCCCTCCTGGACCCTCCAAACCTGACAGAAGTGCTCCTCTTCGAACCACCAAAATGTCCACCCACCTTCTGTGACATCACCTGTCACTCTGAATCATAACTTACTGGTGCCTTATCATTCTCTTCCAACTGGCTGTTTCTGACCAGGCTTCTTCCCATGGTCTCAAAGCTCCCATGGCTCCCACACCCTGGTTATGACCCTGCCCTCAGGCATAGCTCTGTGCTTGTGTGGACCACAACTACAGGTTGGCACCGCTGGCACCAGGTCTCCTCTATGGAGGTCACCAGGGGGAGTGGGTCCCAGCCAGCCCCAGGAGCAGGCCTGCCTCCAGAGGGTACCTTTGCTTCCCCCGGCTCTGCCCGCATGCTCACCACTTGGGCACCCTGACGCCTTCTTCCCAGCACATCTTGTTCTTCTTTGGTCACCTTGACCCTGCCTCCTCACTCCCTACCAACACTCTCTGGGGCCAGCTCTGCCTTCTGGGCAGAGGGGTCCTTGCCCTTCTCTGCCATCTTGCCTATTTCCAGATGGCAAGTGCTTTTCCTCTGTACAAATCAGACAAGGTCCCCCCTTGGGAGCAAACCAACCTTTCAGGCATAATTGCTCCTGGGCTTGGTTGAGGAAAAGGTGTCCCTTTCTCCCAAGCAGACGTAGCTCCAGGTCAGGGTGCCCGTCTGAGTGAGCTGAGCACAGGCTGTGTTTTAGCCCCTGCTCCTCCTCCTGCAAATTATAAAACTGAGCAAACCTATGCTGCCTTGTCTGAGACATAGGGGTTAACACCCCCATTTTAAAATTAAACAACCCAAGGCTCAGAGAAGATGAAACGCGGTTGGAATGTTGCCGCAGGGATGTGGGACCTCTGGGCTCTGGCCTCAAAGGGCAGGAACTGCCCTGCCAGCTCCCTGCTCTCCTCCCTACAGCACTTGGTCCCATTAATGGCTGGTGGTTGGCTACCTCAGGTGCTCTCTGAGCCTTTTCCAAAGGGTAAACATACATCCCAGCTGGAGGATTGCAGAAGGGCTGCTGCTGCTGTGCCCAACCAGGCAGGGCACCTCTCCAATCTGGGGATGGAAAACTGTTCTCGATTCATTCTCAGGTTGGTGGGGCCTATAATTCTCCAGAGTAGACAAAGCTAGTCCCTGCTCAGTAGACCAGCCTGCCCAGCCCCAATTCCCGTGGATCCCCCCTCTGCCTGACAACTCAGCCCTTGTTGCTATTTCTTGCTAATGCACTGTCAGCGGGACCCAAAATAGTGGTTCCAGAAGTCAGTCTCTAAATCAACATCCGGGTCTATGAGTGTGGGCAGCCTGTCCCTGCTAACTAGGCTGGGGTGCCCAGAATCTAGGACAGAACCACACCCTGGGGCTTGAGTTACAGCAGGTCATCTTGGAGCTCTGAGGCTTGGGTTCAGAAAATGGGGCTGCAGGGAAAAGAGGGAGGGAAGCCCTGACAAGGCATGTGGTAGGAAGGCCAAACATTCCCCAGAGCATCTGAGGAAACAGAGGCGGAGCTCCAGACTGGCACCTCCATCAGGAAGACTTCCTGCCTGCCACACTTGCCCTGGGAAGTCTATGATGATGCATCTGCTCCCCTTCCTCTCTAGGGCAGTGGGGGTCTTGTTAAGAGCATGACTTTGGAGCTGGGTTCAAATCCTACTTTGCCCTTTACCTGAGGTGTCTGACCTCAGTTAATCTCTCCATACCTCATTTTCCTCACCTGTGATGTAAGAGTAATAATAGCCAACATATAGGATTATTGTAAGGATCACATGGGGAATATAGAAAGTGCTTTGTGCAACAGGTGGAATGCTCCCCAAAATGATAGCTCCCCAAAATGAGAGCCACAGCACATAGTACATGGGCCCCTGGCATCATCTGCTACACAGAACAGCATGTTGGACTAAAAGTTGGCAGTGCTCTCAGTGTTGAATGAACGATTAAAAATTAGCTAACAGGGACACCTGGGTGGCTTAGCTGGTTAAGCTCTTGATCTTAGCTCAGGTCATGATCTCACAGATTGTGGGATCGAGCCCCGCATTGGGCTCTGCACTGACAGTGCAAAGCTTGCTTGGGATTCTCTCTCTCTCCTTCTCTCTCTGCCCCTCTCCCACTCGTGCACACATATACTCTCTCAAAATAAATAAATAAACTTAAATGAAAAATAAAAATTAGCTAACCTAAATGCCACATAGTATTTTGGAACAAAAGGACATAAGTAAGAAAACTGGTAGAATCTGGGAAAAGTTTTCAGTTAATAGTGTTACGACAATTTTAATCTTTTTGATAAATATGTCATGGTTATGTAAGAGGTTAACAGAGGAAGCCGGGTGGTGGGTATACAAGAAACGTCTCCATTATCTTTGTAACTCTATACATGTAAAATTATTTCAAAATAAAAAGTTAAAAAAACTTGCTGACTGTTACGGACTGCTTTGCATATGTCAAGCACTATGCTAAATAAATGAGACATCATTTATTTTTCCAGTTTCATCCATAGGGTTTTATTTCTTTATGAAAAAAAAACACATATCAAATATAACAAAATGTTAAGATTTGACCATATTGAGTTGTGGGAATGTAGGTGCTTATTACATCTTTTCTTTTGTATTCTTAAAATATTTCCTAATTTAAAACATCAAAAAAAATTAACTTTTAAACTTAGAAACATCCTATTCTATATATTTAGGTTCTGAAACCCATATCAAATGGATTTTAGGACATATTCTGAATTAAAATGGTATCACTTTTATTGGCTTCTGACCTAAAATACTGCAAACTCACATAATTTTGTTTCAAGAGAAAGGTAATGATGACGTTTCATTGTGATCAAAGAGGAGCTAAGCCATTAAGTCAAACTATATATTATTTCATCCAATCCTCACCACCCTATGGGGTAGGTTCCTAACATCACCCCCATTGTACAGATGAGAACACAGGTGTATAGAGGTTAGGCCTGTGAGTCCCTAACTTTATTTATTTTTTCAATGTTTATTTATTTATTTTGAGAGAGAGAGAGAGTGCATGCACAAGCACACACGAGTGAGTGGGCAAGGGGCAGAGAGATAAGGAGAGAGAGAATCTCCAGCAGGCTCTGGGCTATCAGCGCAGAGCTGGACGTGGGGCTCTATCTCATGAACCATGAGATCATGACCTGAGCTGAAATCAAGAGTAGGATGCTTAACTTACTGAGTCACCAGGTGCCCCAGGGGGACCCCTGATTTTAATTGAGAGCTTAGTATGTATCATTGCACTAGTCAGGGTAGGCTAATGGCTCTGACAAGCAAAACTTTATTTCTTCCTTGCAACACAGGCTGATGGGGGCATGGAGGGTAGGGGGAGCAAGCATGGAGGATGTAGAGGCCAGATATATCTTGTCCCCTCTAGTTCCATGAGCAGAACTCAGTCACATGGTCACATCCAACTACAAGGGAGGCTGAGAAATGTAGTCTAGCAGGGTGCCCAAGAAGAGGAAACTGCAGATGCTGGTGATCATAAGCAGGCTTTTAGACAGCAGTTGTTGATTAGACATATAATTATTTAATTCTCATAGGCCATAAGAGGTAGATACTATTACAGTATTCCTATCTTATAGATGTGAAAACTGAGGCTCAAAGTGTTTAAGTAACCTTTCTCAAGGTCACTCAGCTGACAGTGGTCATACTATACTTCCTGAACTTTTATTCTGGGTTGGCCTTAGTGACTTGCCTGCCAATAGAATTTTGAGAAGTAGTATTCTGGGACTTCTGAAGCTGGGTCATAAGATGCCTTATAATCTCTGCCTGGGTCTCTGAGAACACTCTAGGAGCCCTGAATCACTATACAAGAAGTCATACTGCTCTAAGACCACCATGCTAGAGAGTCCATGTGTAGTCAAACAGGTCAACAGTCTCAGTTGAGTCTAGCCTTCCAGCCTCCCTTTCAAGGCACTAGATATTTAAATGAATCCATCTTGGACTCTCCAGACCAGCATGTCTGTCAGCTATTATATACCACTGAGTGGCCTCCATCAATGTCACATGGAACAGAAGAATAGTCTATCCAAGCCTGCCCGAATTAAGGACCCATAAAATCATGAGATATAAGAAAATGCTCTTGTTTTAAGTCACTAAGTTTTGGGATAGTTGATTATGCATGAACACATAACCGGCACAGCAGCAGAACCTATGACCAAAAGCCCTGGCTTTTGAACACCAAATTAGCCTCTGGAGGAATGGGGTGAATGAGGGAGGGACAGAACAGCCACATTATTCCATTCCACTGCTGCAGAGTTCATGAAGATGAGCTCCCATATCTACAGGGGAAGATAGAGGACAAGAGAGTTCTGTCTTACATCTGCTCAGAGCCCCGCTCAAGATTGGAAGATAGTTAGGGGCTCAAGGGGAATACTGGTGGCAAAGGCCTTGAGATGGACAGGGTGGGCACTTCTCTCCCAAGCTCTGTCCTAAGCTCCACTCACCCTACCTACCAGGCCAACAGACTCCTGCTGAGGAGCCCAGGATTTCCAGGCTAACAGGGGTCCCTGTGGATCTACTGGCCTCTACCTCTCAGCCTCATCTAGACAGCTGCCTCCTCCATTTCCAACCCCACGGAGGGTGAGGGGGGCAGCCACAGTATGGACTCTGCAGCCATTGGGGTCTTGGGGAAACCTGGTTTGAGGAAAACTCAAAGGAAAATAATACCCACCCCCACCTCCACAGGTACTGCCCTCTCTGGCAGGCAAGAGGAGCCAGCTATCAGTATTCTCACTTTCCTCAGATCACTCTGTTCTTCCCAGCTCATTCCCCCAGACTTCTGCATTAACTTCCTTATCCATGCTTCCTGAGCCATTTGATATCTGGTCCGCCTGGTCCTCTCTCCTTGAGGGCTGTTAGAATTTCCCCTACTCTGAGATTTCCTGCACCTCAGCTGCCACTTCAGAACCTTTCATAAATGTGTGTCCTCTCTCCACACCCTTCCCTTTTCATATCCCTTTACAGATATTTGGGCTTTGCTTCCTATATCCTCTGGGCCTAAAATGGGACTCTTGGGACCTACAAGTGGGACCCCAAAAGACTAGCTATCAAGCTTTCCAGGATTCTGGCTTAGTGCTGTTGCCTCCTAGGGCTATCCTGACTTTGGCAGTGACTGGGGATGAGGGTTGCTGCTTAGGCAGACATGAAAAAAATACATAAATAATTGAGTACAGGTTGATTTTCCCAGGATCATGTGCAGGCTTTAAAAGGGATGTTGGGGGAAGCCATTGTTTTACTTGAATGGTGAACTTGCAGACAGGACAACTAAGGGGAAACTTGGGAGAAGAAATCAGGGGATGCTTCTAGTTCCGTTTAGACCACACCACACAAATAAAGATATGCACCCTGTACCAGCCATGCAAGGGCCCCATCATGCCAATACTGGCACGTAGTCCTTTCTCAGGTATTCCTGGCATCATGTACTCTCTACAATAAGGCTCTGCTGTCCTAGCTATAGGTAGTTACATCAGGATGGGCACCTGGGCACAGACTTCTACTTGCTTCTAATATCCTCCCCTTTTGGTAAAGAACCTCAGTTATTAGCTGGCTGGAAATGTACCCAGCTAACATAGAACCTCTCCCAACTTCCCTTGCTGGTAAGTGTGGCCAAATGACTACATACTGGCCAATAAGATATAAGTGGAATTATTGTGTGGAACTTCTGATACGTCTCTTTAACGGGTGAAGGAGAGTGTCCTTGGATTTCTCCTCTCCACAGTGCTGCCTTAAATGTGAATAGCACTGGCTGGGTTCCCTGCTCGTCCTGACTGCCTCTGCCTCCACACTTCCTTTACTAAAGAAAGAAAGGCTTATCCTGTTTAGGCCACTATTTTTCAAGTCTCTGTTACTTGCAGCCAAATCAGGCCTTAACTGTTAAGTCTCCTGACCCACAGGTAGTGAGAGGCCTATGGGGTGGTCTAATATGAGAGGCTGCCACTGATGGGTGCTCTTTCCCAGACAAGACTGCTGACCCAATAAGGTCCTCTCTTTTGGAGAATTTGAGTGGGAGACGGTAGCAGGATGAGTGGAGAGGTACCCCGAGAGAAGTCGGGAAGCAGGAGCTGTAAGGCAGCGGAAGTCTCAAAGTAGAGAAACAGAGGGAGTCAGATGGCAGAGGAAGAGAGGAAGTCAGATGGTAGAGGAGCAGACGGAGTCAGAAGGCAGAAGCCAAGCAGAGAAGAGCCGAGTCTAAAGAAAGCCAGAGCCACGGGGTGAGGAGCAGCCTGAACTTGAGGAGACCCCATGTTAACCTGGGCACCAGAGTCACGGTATATCCTGGGAGACATTCCCATTCTCCAGGAGATCCTTGTTTTCGAGTGTGTGTTCTTCCAATGAATCTCTGAGGTCACTTGATTCTGAGTCTACCTTTTGGCCCCAAAGAACCTCATCTATTCATTTCATGAACTTCAATAAGACCACAGCCATGGTCTGACAAGAATGAGTCCATCTGGCAGGACAGTGGGTCAGTGAATTCAGGACTGCTCCAGAAATGGCCACTGCACAGAGGTGCCCGGCCTGCCCTCTCTCACCCCCAATCCAGCTTTGTCCCTCCTGAGAAGTGGCAATATGTGTCTAGCCAAGGAGACTATAACATACACCATGACCACCACCATGTGGAGCTGCCTGGGGTAGGAGTGGAATAATGGGAAGAACAGATGGGAAGAACAGGAGCCTTGGATATACGTGGACTTAGGTTTTCACTCAGACTCCATCCTTTAACAACCTGTGTGAGCCTGAACAGATAGCTGACCCCTCTGAACCTTACATTCCCCAAGAGTAAAAATGGAGAGGATAATAGGATTGCATAGGTCTGTTGTGAGGATGAAGACAGAGAAGGAGCCCAGCACTTAGCACATAGTAGGTGCTCAACAAAAGCTTGAGTTTCTTTCCTTCCTGCTGAAACAACCAGGGTGTTGGGAAAGAAGATCTGGATCTCTATCTTTCCTGAATGGGGAGGGTGAGAGGGCTGGTCACAGAGACCCCAGGACAGATGTAGTCTTTTCCTGCAGCTTCTCAGGACAGCAGTGGGGCACAATGTAATATTCAAAACCAGCCTGTTTCTAAAAGGCCATCATCTGGATTTAGTTTCACATTCTTTAAAATAAATCTGTATGATTTATAAACTCTTACCAAGCAGTTTTACATACATAACAGGCTCTGCATTCTATTACAGGTTTCTTAAGTAGGGTTGTAAACTTACATTAGGATATTAGGCTGTAATGACAAATGCAGCCCTCTTACATAAAACCCCAATTCTCCAAACAGTAGAATATTTGCTTAATGAAAAGAGTTTTACAGGCTCTCCAGTCTCCCAGCTCATCTTCATTCTGGTCCATAATTTAGAGAAGAAGAGAGAAAAATTAAATGTCACACACACACACACACACACACACACACTCACTCACACACCACACACACATATGCACACACATGCATGCACACACACACATTTCTGAAGGAGGCTTATGAGAAAAATCTGGAATGTCTTGGAATTTTTTTCTTTTCAATTACAGCTCAATAAAAATGTCCTCATAAAAATTCTAGGTAAGCAATCACTTTGCTAGCAGAATAGGGCTACCCACATCCCAAGGAGGGCTGCCTGGTGAGATTGAGGGGTGAAGGGCAGGAAGCCAAAGGTGGTTTCCTTCACCATCCCTCCACCCTCCATCTCATATACACATGCCATACACACACATGATGAGTTCCTCTAAGGAACTGGAACAGTCTTTGCTAGGGAGGAGGTAGAGGAAAACCTTTCTGAAGCTCCTCTAAGTCTGTCCAGCCAAGAGGCCAGCAGGGGGTAAGCCTTATTTGGGGCATAATAGAGTACTTTGAAAATATTGTACAGCGGTGTTTTTCATTGCTCTTTGCCATAACTTAGTTCCCTAGAAGTAGATTTACTGGAGAAATTAGATTTGAATTTCAGGTAAGCAACAAATGATTTTTTAGTATAAACATGTCCTAAATATTACAGAGAACATACTTACACTAAAAATTTACTTGTACATCAGTCACACCTACCTGGAAGTCATTCTTCCCTTATGGCCCCAGAGAAATGGGAAAGGAAGGCCAAATGGGAAAGGAGGAGGCCCAGAGGATGTTCTGGTAAGAAAGGAAAGCAAATGGATGGTTGAGGAAGGACGAAGGAGAGCTGGCAGAGAGGTCTACAGATGGCGACCTCCATTGTCTAGGACAGTGTCCCAAAGACAAAGTGAAAAGTGGGGCACTTTACTCTTTCCCCACTTAGGCATCTGGAGGGAAATCATTTTGTCCAAGAGCAGCAGCAGCCAGGCTCAAGGGACCCCATAACATCAATACCTCCTCTCCACCTTGCCTCTTGCAGTAAACCAGGAGGTACATCCATAATCCATCTTGGGAAGGCAGAATTCTGAGAGCTTGAGCTTTTAACTGGGAAGAGATAGTGGTATTATTATTTAGCAAATTAAGTGTCCTGAATTCCCAGCAGGATTGTGGGGAAGATAGATGAGCTAAAGGAAAACAAAGATGCCTCACTTTCTTTATACATCTCAGTGAAAAGAAGAGCAACAACATAAGGGGAGTGACATAATATGTCTTGCTGTGACTTTTCCCTCAGTTTCTAGAATACTGCCTCATACATAGTAGGTGTTATATGGGGATATACAGACTGAGTGAATTTTCAACCCACTGCAAGCCAAACTGATCGCAGTGATGAGGGCCTCTTTGGGTCTGGGCTGTACTCTCTCCCCAAGACTGGCCTCAGGGGCAATCTGAGACCGTGAGCACAGACACCAAAGTAGTAAGTTGCTTAATAAAACATGAATTTCTTTCCTAACTCAATCCATCAGCACCTTGTGCAGGGAAAAGTTATATCATCAGGGTCAGAAAGACTTTATTAAAACAATAACAATAATAGTTCTATTGTTATGTTGTTCATTTATTCCCGAACATGCAAACCCCTCAAAGTCAAAGTTATCAGGTGATTCTTTATCATCTACCACCAAAACATACTCAGAATCGAAGCCACTTCTCACAAACTGCCACTACTATCCTTGACGAAGCCACTAGCATCTCTTTCCTGAACAACCAGAATAATCCCCTCACTGACTCACCTTTTGTTTACCACATTCCATTCTCCATATACCAGTGGAAATGTTCTTACAAATGCGAAGGAGATGCTGGGTGGTTCAGTCAGTTAAGCATCTGACTCTTGACTTTGGCTCAGATCATGGTCTCACACAGTTCGTGGGATCAAGCCCTGTATTGGGTTCTTCACTAACAGTACTGAGCCTGCTTGGGATTCTATCTCTTCCTCTCTGCTCCTCCCCCTCTTGTGTATGTGCGCGTGCTCTCTCTCAAATAAATAAACTTAAAAATGTTAAAAATGCAAATTAGATCATGTAAGCATCCTCCATAGAATAAAATCCAAACTCCTTCCCAAGGCTACAAGGCCCTGTGATTATAGGTTCTCATCTGCTAATGTTCTCTCCCTCACTCTCTGTATTGCAACCACACTGGCCTTTGAATGCATTAGATTAGGTTACTATAACAGACACTTAAAAATACAATGGCTTAAATGGACAAATGTTTATTTCTCTCTCACATTGCTGTACAGAGATAGATGGGCAGTCCAGATAGGCAAGGGGACTTGGCTTCAAGAGGTCATGTAGGAACCGACATTTCTTCCACCTCATTGTTCTGCCATCCCTGAGAGTGTTGTCCTCATCTGCTGGGTTGAACACATCTGTATTCTATGGCTTTCCACTGTTGCTACCTCTTAGGTGCTTCAACATTACTTATTTGTTCCCTTAACTCTGCTCATACTCTGTATGTAATCCCTTCATTAACATATTTTCTTTTTTTAACTTATTTTTTATTTTTTATTATTTTTGAGAGAGAGAGAGAGTGTGTGCACATAAGTGGGGAAGGGGCAGACAGAGAAGAGGATAGAGAATCCGAAGCTGACAGCAGAGAGCCCAGTGTGTGGTTTGAACCAACAGACCGTGAGATCATGACGTGGGCCAAAGCCAGACACTTAACTGAATGAGCCACTGAGATGCCCCTAACATCTTTTCATGTAAACCATCTCTGGTGAATTCTGTCCTTTGCTTGACCCTGACTGATCAGGTGCAATGTGTCAAAGTCAATCCCTTCATAATATTGAGCACATTCCAAAAATTGGACAATGACATGCAGAAGAATGAACCTGAATCACTTTCTTATACCATACACAAAAATTCAAAATGGATGAAAGACCTAAATGTAAGACAGGAAACCATTAAAATCCTATAAGAGAAAACAGGAAACAACCTCTTTGACCTCAGCTGCAGCAACTTCTTACTTGATATGTCTCCGGAGGCAAGGGAAACAAAAGCAAAAATGAACTATTGGGACCTCATCAAGATAAAAACCTTATGCACAGTGAAGGAAACAATCAAGAAAATGAAAGGGAAGCCTACAAAATGGGAGAAGATATTTGCAAATGACATATCAGATAAAGGGTTAGTATCCAAAATCTATAAAGAACTTATCAAACTCAATACCTCAAAATCAAATAATCCAGTGAAGAAGTGGGCAAAAGACATGAACAGACACTTTTCCATAGAAGACATCCAGATGGCTAACAGATTCATGAAAAGATGCTCAACATCACTCATCATCGGGAAAATACAAATCAAAACCACAATGAGATATCACCTCACACCTGTCAGAATGGCTAAAATTAACAACTCAGGCAACCACAGATGTTGGTGAGGATGCAGAGAAAGGGGAATCCTTTTGCACTGTTGGTAGGAATGCAAACTGGTGCAGCCACTCTGGAAAACAGTATGGTGGTTCCTCAAAAAATTAAAAATAGAACTACCCTATGACCCAGTATTGCACTACTAGGTATTTATCCATAGGATACAAAAATGATGATTTGAAGAGGCAATGCACCCCAATGTTTATAGCAGCACTATAGACAATAGCCAAATTATGGAAAGAGGCCAAAATGTCCACTGACTGATGAATGGATAAAGAAGATGTGGTATATATATATATATATATATATATATATATATATATATATACATACACACACACACACACACACACACACACACAATGGAATATTACTCAGTGATCAAAAAGAATAAACTCTTGCCATTTGCAACAACATGGATGGAACTAGATTGTATCATGCTAAGTGAAATACATCAGTCAGAGAAAGACAGATATCATGATTTCACTCATATGTGGACTTTAAGAAACAAAACAGATGAACATAGGGGAAGGGAAGGAAAAATAAGATAAAAATGGAGAGAGAAGCAAAGTATAAGAGATTCTTAAATACAGAGAACAAACTGAGGGTTGCTGGAAGAGTTGGATGGGGGGATGGGATAAATGGGTGATGGGCATTAAGGAGGGCACTTGTTGGGATGAGCACTGGCTTGTGTATGTAAGTGATGAATCACTGGGTTCTACTCCTGAAACCATTACTACACTATATGTTAACTAATTTGGATTTAAATTAAAACATTTTTTTAAAAAGTTGAACTCACTCTGGCTGGTAGGATTAGCTCAAGGTACCTGTCATGACTAAACTATTATAGGTTGGCTAATGCCTATCATTGAACAAAAATGTCCATGACAGTTTGAGGTAATATCACTCTCATGGCAACAAGTATTGACTGAGTGCCTACTGGGTTCATGGATGACCAACATATTATCATATGACACTTCCATCCAGCCTTCTTCTCCCAGTGCTAAAGTTGGCCTTCTCTGAGCATTTTTACTGAGTCTCTCGGCTCTTCTGGGCAACCCTTGGCCCTTGTGCACCCCATCACAACCCTTACTCGCTGAGCTGCTAGTGTTCACTGGGAGCTCTGCTTCCCTATTGGACAGTGAGTTCACCCAAGACAGGGCCTGATTTCCAGCCTCCCTGTTCTGCCACCTGCTTCCAGAACAAAACCTGGACACAGAATAAGGTGTTACCTCAGTAAATGTCTGTTAAATCCACAGGGAGATTTTGGTTCCTAACAAATAGTTTGTTAATTTAAATCTTTATAGGGACTTCTTAATCCATCCAGTGAGCACTAACACAATTAACCAGAGTCAAAGGAGAATGAGAAAAAGAATAGCAATGACTAGCATGTATTGGTTGCTTCTTCCAAGCCAAGAGCTTCACATGCATTATCTTATTTAATCTGCAAGATAACCCTATAGGTAAGATCCTGTTATTATTTCCAATGGACAGGCTTAGAGAAGTTAAGGGACTTGCACTAGCTCAGGGCCAAGTGGCAGGGACAGGATTTGAACCCAAGTCCTTATGTTTCAAAAGCACATGCCCTTCACTCCTCTGCTTTCCTGCCTCCCACACATGAATAATCACACACTGTCAAGGCTCATCAATGTCACTTTGATGCACTAACAGGCCGTGAAGAGGAAACAGCCATCTATCTGTAAAATAAACTAGTTCTGGCATGAAGACAGAGGTGCTAATAGAGACACAATTTACCCATTTGCCAAGATCACTGACAGACTTGAACAGGGCTCAAGTGGCATTTAACCTCCTGGGAAAGGGAGGAGTTCAGGGGGCCACTGCCCCACTGCCCATGCCCTCAGTCCTAAGGGCTCCAGAGCCCCCCAGCAGGAGGCTGGCAGCAGGCACTCCCAGTATTTTGATAGCCAGAGAGATAAACAGAGGTATCGATTTCAGAGAAACATCCTTGGCCCTTAGACCTTCTCTCCAAACACAATGTCCTCACGTTGCTTGGCTATCAGAGTCAAGAGTGACAGCTTCACAACAGACATGGCACAGCCAGCTGCCAGCAAATTCCTGGGGGGTGGGGTGGGGGCACAGAAACTCCTAAGGCACCTACACAACAGGCTTCAGGGACTGGGGACAACTCAGGCTGGGAGGAGGGATGGTCTATGGTCATGAGGCAGGCCAGGCCTGGGCAGAAGGACAAATGCAAGTCCCCATTCTATATTCCCATCCCGACACTCACTTGTCTCATCCTCAGTGACCTAGACCCAGGCTGTCCAGTATGCAAGCTATCAGCACTGTGGGGCTATTGACCACTTTAAATGTGGCTAGTCCAAGTTGAGGTGTGCTGTTAGGTGTACTCACAGATTTCAAAGACTTCACCTGGAAGAAAAGAATGTCAAATATCTCAATAATTTTTCATATCGATTACGTGCTGAAATGATAATATTTGGGGTAGAGTCAGTTAACTAAATTATTTTCTTAAAATTAATTTCACCTGTTTCTTTTTACTTTAATGTGGCTACTAGAAAATGTTGAATTGCATACATGGCTTGCATTATCTTTCTGTTGGACAGTGCTGATCTGAAGGATCAAAAATAAAATGTACTTGAATTCAAAGTGAACACAGGTAAATATTATTTTAATCAAAATGTAAATTAAATGAAAACAATAAAAAAACTAAAATGATTTCCATGCATATTTTCAGAAGAGTTATATTTCTAAAGCATTCAAAGTTTCTATTAAAAATAAAAGGTAGTGGGGGGTGGGGCGCCTGGGGGGCTCAGTTGGTTAAGTGTCCAACTTCAGCTCAGGTCATGTTCTCACAATTCTTGGGTTTGAACCCCACGTCAGGCTTGATGCTGACAGTGTGGATCCTGCTTGGGATTCTCATTCTCTCTCTCTCTGCTCTTCCCCCACGTGTGCTCTCTCTCTCTCTCTCTCTCAAAATAAATAGACTTTAAAAAATAAAAGGGGATATGTAATTATTGAATATCAAGGTTTTAAATCAAAATTATCTATATGAACCTGAAAATATTAACTGACTTCTTTGAAGGTTCTTGAAGACTATTGTTATACAAATAAAATCATTGACAATTCTATTAGCCAATGTAAAGAATTGGCATTATGCTTCACACTCATTATATCTGGACCTACCTATGTATACGTGAAAGAATATTATGAATCAATACACCAACATACTTATTCTTCAGCTGTTGTGGAACAGTTGTGAATATCACACGAATTCTGGATCCTACCCAAAACCCTGAAGCAGAACACAGAGACACCAAGGGCGCTCAGCTTTTTGTAGAGTGGACAACTGGGTAAGCTGAATAAGACATCTTCTGTGTCACACCTCGAATCCTCCCTGTACTCCAAGGTTAGCAGCAACACAACCCACCAACCTGCATGGAATTCAGACTCAGTTACCTTTTGTTTTGAGGACACAGAGCAAGAATGGTGTTTGTCACAAAAGTGGATACAGCTTCGGGTCACGTTCTTCCAGTGTCAAAAGCCAGATCCCAAGTGAAAGAGGTACCCGTGTATCTTTTTTGTTTCTAAATTTATATATAGCAAAATTCACACCTCTTGCTTTTACGGATGTGTGTAACCATCACCATGACCAAGATACAGAACAGTTCCAGCACCCCCCAACATTCTTACCAGAGTTTGGTATTGTTGGGTTTTTGTTTATTTGTTTTTAGCCATTCTAACAGGTAGGTAGCAGTGTCCCAACCACTGTAGGTTTGCGATATGCAGGGACCTCTAAGAACCAAGCTTAGGGCAGGGCCTCCTGTTTCTGGGGTCTATGGATGTTATTATCTAGAGGAGTCAAAAAATTCCCCTTTTGGACTGATGACATATCTAGGAAAATGCCTTATAGGGGGCTTTTTGATGACAGCGGGAGGCCCCAGGCTTAGCCTGCTTGGGAAACTGAGACTGAGAGGGAGCATCTGCTCTGTGTGATCATAAGGGAAGAGGGATCTGGAGCTCCCCTAAAAGAGTCAGTTCTAGAGAGGAAGGTGAGAGACCAAGAATGGAAAAAAAGGAAACCTGTGGTAGCACATAGAGAGGAGCCTTACGAACAGGTCAGGGACAGGGACAGAAGTTTGTGGACAGAAGTCCTCAGGGAGAAATCCCTGGGGAAGGGGCCCAGCCAACAACCTTTTAATAATAGGAGGCCAGACATTGAATTTGGAGTTGTCTCCTGTTCTGTGCCATGGTCCCTTCTGCCACACAGAATGGCATTGGGTGGGTTGTTTGCTTTGTTTTGTTGTTTTTGTTTTTGTTTTTAAGCTTTTATTTTTGTGTAATTTCTACATCCAATGTGGGGCTCGAACTCACAATCCCAAGATCGAGTTGCGTGCTCTACTGACTGAGCCAGCCAGGAGCCCCTGCTTTTTTTTTTTTTTTAATTTTTTAATGTTTATTTGTTTTTGAGACAGAGAGAAAGAGCACAAACAGGGGAGGGGCAGAGAGAGAGATGAAGACACAGAATCCAAAGCAGGCTCTAGGCTCTGAGCTGTCAGCAAAGAGCCCGACGCGGGGCTTGAACTCATGAGCTGTAAGATCATGACCTGAGCAGAAGTCAGACGCTTAACCAGCTGAGCCACCCAAGCATCCCTGTTTTGTTTTTTTTAATATGAAAGAAGAGAGAGACCTCTGGGAGAGCAGAGGACTTATGGTCATCAGAATACACACATCTGCTATGGAAACATGCCCTCTGCCCTCTGGGTGGGGGTCCTCACCCCTGGACTCTAGCTGGATTCAGCATCCACATAAACTCAGGTGTCCACAGAGCACTACGATCCCTCTGGATGTTTTGGACTCAGATAAGTCATGTATTAATCAAATATCACATATTAGTTTCCTACTGCTGCTGTAACAAATTATCTCAAACTTAGTGGCTTAAAATAACACACTTATGATCTTACAGTTCTGTAGGGTAGAATTCTGACATGAGTCTCACTGGGCTAAAATCAAGGTATTGGCAGGACAGCATTCTTTCTGCAGGTTCTAGGGGAGAATCTGTTTCCTTGCCTTTCCCAACCTGGCTGTGGCCCCTCCTTCCATCTTCCAAACCAATAAGAGGAGTTGAGTCTATCTCACACTGCATCACGCCAACTTCCTCTGCTGCTTCTCTCTTCCACTTTTTAAAGTTTTATTTATTTAACCGCTACACTCTGCATGGGGCTCGAACTCACGACCCCAAGATCAAGGGTCACATGTTCTTCGTACTGAGCCTGCCAGGTGCCCCTTCTCTTCCCCATTTAAGAACCTTTGTAATTACACTGGACCCACCTGAATGATCCAGGACACTCTCCCCATATTAAGGTCAAATGATTAGCAACCTTAATTTCATCTGCAACTTTAATTCCCCTTTGCCTTGTAACATGACATATACATACATCCCATGGACTAGGATGTGGACATCTTTGGCTGGGGAGTTCATTCTGCCTACCACACTTACCACTGGGCCTAAGTGGGATTCTGATCCACAGAAGTTGGGGCAAAGAGTGGTGGAGAAAAGCACAGGGAAATTCTGGGGAAAAGAAGTTTGCTAATGAAAATAACGTGGGTCAGAGAAGTGGCATAGGGAGAAACCCTTGTCAAATGCTGCCATAGGTAAATTCCCAAGAAGCTACAATGAAAATAACAGCTGTTTCTACAGATCATACTTTACCTGCGCTAGTGCAGTTTGCTGTTGCACAGAACCCTGGCAGACTATCCTTGGAGTTTGGAACAGACAGACACATCTCCAAGTCTGGCCGGTTACCTGGCTCACTCCCATCCTGGCATAACGGTGTATCTGCTGAGTCCACATAAGACAGCACCTGGGGGAACTACCCATTGCCTGAGTTCTGCCCTGAGAGCTGTGCAGAGAATGCTATTGTTTCCATCACAGGTCAGCCCTCCAGCTGCTAGAAGACAGGCTGGATGTCTCCTGACACCACCACCACTCTTTCCTAATAAAATCTTCCCAGGGTTTCCTATAATTCCTCATAATTAATGATGTGGCTTCCCACCCTTCCCTATTCTTGTCACACTTTTTGAGGCATACTTTATTATTTTTTTAAGTGTTTATTTTGAGAGAAAGAGAAAGAGTGTGAGTGGGGGAGGAGCAGAGAGAGGGGAGAGAGAGAATCCAGAGCAGGCTCCAAGCTGCCAGCACAGAGCCCATTGCCAGGCTTGATCTCACGAACTGTGAGATCATGACCTGACCCAAAATCAAGAGTCGGATACTGAACCGACTGAGCCACCCAGGCACCCCTGGCCATATGTTAATGTGTGAAGGATTGGGGGCATGAGGGGTGTGGGGAGAGGGGCACCAGTCTTCTCATCAACTACATTGTAGGGTCTGCTCTAATGCAGATGATAATCCAGCAACTCACCCCATTTTTTTCTTGGCTTTATTTCAATATCCCTCTAGACAGTGTGAAATATTATCTCCCACACTTATTAATCATCTATCTCAGATGTCTTTAGATATTTGATTTTTGCCCCCTGCTGAACCTACATCTTCAGAGGTCCCTTTTGCTTCCTTAACCTTGACTTGGTCTGGGGTTAGGGCAGGGGCTGGGACCACCCCCTGGTCTCCTAGCTAGACAGAAATCATTCTTCGCCCGTTGTCAGTTCCAGAATCTCTGACTCCTTTAGTTCCTGGGGTAACTGCAGAAGGGCCTTTTGACCCTGCTGCTCTGACTCCAGCACTTGACAGCAAGGACATTTGGGCCCTGACATTTTGACCTTTTATACACTCAGGTTCTGAGTCTCTACCTTGTGAATATTCTTTGCACCAAGAAATCAGTAAAAGCAGTCTTTCACAATGAAACATACTAGTAGAAATAATCCCCCTAAATAACACTGGTAGTAGCTAAACGTGCAACTTGTGGGGAGGATTTTTGGTTTGCAGAATACAGAGTTGCAGAGGACAATATAATGACCCCAACACAAGAAGACTCTGTTAATGAAGTATATGGGGAGACTGGTGACCCCTCCCCCCCAATCTTTCACACATTAAAGTATGCTCAAAGTCGGGGTGGGGGGTGGTGACAAGGATGGGGAAGGATGGAAAAACACCTCATTCATTATAAGGAACTGTAGGAAGCCCTGGAAAGATTTTTTTCTTATGCTTATTTATTTTTGAGATACAGAATGCCAGTGGAGGAGGGGCAGGGAGAGAGGAAGACAGAGAATCCCAAGCAGGCTGTGCACTGATAGCAGTGAGCCTGATGTGGGGCTCAAACTCATGAACCCTGAGATCGTGATCTGAGCTGAAGTCAGGCACTCAACCGACTGAGCCACCCAGGTGCCGCAGCCCTGGTAAGATTTTAATAGAATATTAGAGAAGGCTTGACAGGACTATGGCCCTCAGCACTTAAAAGGAGAGTCATAGTAGTAGGGCATGGTAGGGGGCTCCTGGAGCAAAGAAACCTAGAGCCAAGGAGGCGGGGTTGACAGAAGGCACCACCAGGAAGAAAGACCTGGGAGTAACTGTTGGATTGGAAATATTTTGGGCATCCTAATATCATCGAGCATTAATAAAAAAACATTTATTTATTTTTGAGAGCATGCATGTGTGAGAGAGAGTGGAAGTGGGGCAGAGAGAGAGAGAGGGAGAGAGAGAATCCCAAGCAGGTTCCTCGCCATCAGCGCAGAGCCTGATGTGGGGCTTAAACCCATGAACCGTGAGATCATGACCTGAGCCCAAACCAAGAATTAGATGCTTAACTGACTAAGCCATGCAGGTGCCCCCTATCATCTAGCATTTTAAAAGTATTTACCACGTACCAGGCACTGTGCTAAGTATTTTCCATACTTCATCTCACATAATCCTCATAACCACAAGAGGACACCATTATGATTATTTTCCCCACTGAAGCCCAGAAGGGTTGGACACTCGTTGGAGGCCTCACATGAAATGACACAATGCAAATGAACCCAAGCTTACAGAGTCTCTATCTGCTGTGTTTCACTGATCACAACCCACCCATACTGCAGCATCTATTCCATCGACCCCCCCAGAGATGGCTGCCCAAACTCCCGGAAAAAATGGCAGTGGAGAGTCCGTCTCCAGTCTGGGTGCTCCCAACCTTCCCACAGGCCCCACATTAGCTGGCAAACCTCCCCTGTTCCAGTCGTTCTGGAACAGAGTCCAGGGCAGGGCCCCACAGACACCTGGCCTCGTCCATCCCAAGAACACAAAGCTGGGAAATCCCCCTGTCTGTCCCCGCCCTGACAGCCATGTGTCCTGCCTCTGTGGCTGGGCCAGGGACAAGCGTGTGGGCTCCAGGTACAGGTCTCCCAAAGTCAAGGGTTTCAGGTCACACTGGCACATCATTTTGCAAACAGATGCCACGGGTCTCTTCTCAGACCGGGCAGCACGCAAGGTCAGCGTCAGCAGATCTGACCCTAAAAATAGGCTCTTGGATGCCAGTCGAGGTGGCCGGGTGTGCAGCTGCCACACACCCCACAGACCAGCACCTCCTGACCCAGCCAGGCCCCAGCGCACACAGGTAAGGACCTTTGGTGGGGAGGCTGACTCCTCTTGGGTCCAGTCAAGTGTTCTTTGGGGATCTGGGTGTGGGGCTTAGAAGACCCCTTTCTACTCAGTTTCTAGAGTGGCAGAGAAGAGCTGACATTCTTTTAGTATGATAGGTTTCTTGTTGCCCCATCTTTCTCTAGGGACTCCATGAATTTTCTCCACTTCCCTCCCTCTAAATCTGAGCTTCTAGTTCAGTGACCATTTCTAAAGGATAATGGGGTGGGTTAAAGCTCATTGGGCCCTTGTGAAGCACTGGATGGATTGTATCACGTATCGTTTCCAGCAAAGTTCTACATTTGTCCACTTAGCTAGTGGAGGGGTAAAAAATCTCAGCAGGAGGGGTGACAGAAACACTGTAGTGACTCACATCATGTGCAGGGCAGCACAAATGACAAACACGGCACTCAAAATCCCAGAAGTGAGAATTCTTTCTGTGTTCTGGATAATGCTAGGCATCATTTGGAAAGAGTGAGTGGCCATTTTTAAAGCTTTTCCCAGTCCTGGTGGGAGGACAAGGATGGGGATGACCGCCCTGGTAAAGGTGGGGAGATTGGGTCACGGAGGGACAGAGTCACTTGACCAAGACGGCAGCGTGTGTAGATAAGAAGGTGGGAAGTCATACTGTGTCTCAGAGCAGGGTTCACCTCGTAGACTCTGGTGCCCTTTTCCTGTGGCCCAACCGCTCCTTGTGAGCCTGGAACCTGAGAGCTGTGGGGATTGCGAGCTCAGACTGTTCAGGAAAGCCTGAAAATGTTCAAGGGAAAAAGCTACCAAGTCAGAAGGGAGGGGGCATGAGGTGCATGTTTAGAGAGGCCTCCTCACTTATGGCCCCAGCACCGGAGTGTCCCTGGTACTTGGTATTTGTTCAGTTGCCCTGACCTATGGCTTGTAGCCCCTCCTTGTTCTATTTATGAGAAAATCACTTTGGTCCCACCAAGGGACATTTATAAACAACAGTTGAAGGGCTTCTGAGCTGAGTCTTGTACAGGGAAATGAGCCTTGGGCCTGGGGTTGGGGATTGGGATGTGGGAGAGGGTCTGAAGACTTAGGGGCCTCTTTAGGGGGCAAATGTGTGTGGAGGGTGACAAGGGAGGCAACGGTTCTCCACCATGTGATAAGCTGGAAGCCCTTACTGGGAACATTTCTATCCTAGGATGGATTGTGTTGGAGGGGACTCTGAGTCCTCTCTGAGGGTGGGGTTCCTGTGGCTACTGTCTATCCCACAAGGGGTGAGGAGCAGAGCAGGGGCACTGAGGCTGGAGGCTTGGCTGTTAGCATTTCCTGTAACCCTGCTGAGGCCAGGCTGAGTCCACTTGGGGAGGGGGCAGCCTGCCCTCCATAGAGCCAGAGGTTGGCTCTGCACAACCCTTGTGAATCTGAATGTTTCCTGGTGCTGATGTGTCAGGCATGGTTCCAAAAGCTTTTCTTATAAGTATTAACTCACTTACTCCACAGAACTGCAACAGCCCTATGAGGGAGGTACCTCATTATCTCCATTTTCAGACGAGGAAGCTGAGACACAAAGAAGTGAAGTGGTTTGCCCACATCATACACCCAAGACAGTAGTCAAGGCCAGAATCCAGTGTATCTTAGAGTCTGATGGCACAGGCACTGTGCTCTGGGGCCCCTTGGTGGGGTGGGAGCAGGGGTGACATCTCACTCTCCCGCTTCCCTTGATGCCTGAACTCCAACCTGGGTCTGGTCCCCAGGGAACAGCCACTCCAGATAGTGGGGCCAGGGGTCACAGCTCCATTTGTCCTTTGCAGTCTGCCTCCAGAGCAGACGGTGTTTGAATTTTTGCTTCCAGTGACCCTTGATCACTGTAAGTGGGTCCACCAAGTCCACAGTAAATAGGAGGTCAAGTCTCATAGCAGTCTGGCACGGCCACCAGACATCAACAAGATGGAGAGAGTCCTTTCTCCTCCTCCCCAAAGCCTTCTTATACTTTGCACACGAGCAAATGAGCCCCATCACCCATAGGAAAATGTTCAGGCTTATTTATGCCCCATCCCATCTGCCATAACAACACCACAAAGATGCTTGGCCCTGGCCAAACTGTTCTACCTATAGTCCCTACTTTTGGCTCAGAACTTAGCTTCCAACACAGTTGGGAATTCTCTATCCAGCCTCCCCACTGCTTCCTTGTCCCCTTTCGTGGAACATTTTCTGGGCCCGTGTCAATGTACCAGAGAGTTATATCATCTCATTTAATCCAGGAACCAGTTAGGTGGATACTATCCCTATCCTCAGATGAGGAAGCTGAAGCCCAGGTATTGAGACTCCAAGGCCAGAGAGAGCTGTCTCCACAACTGCACACACTCTGGGACGCACACACTCTGGGACGCACACACTCTGGCAGCACAAAACTGAAAGGCCCAAGCCCACCCTCAGGAGTGTAAACTTTGTGGCCAAGAATATAATGACTGTCTACTGACATGGGTTGGGATACGTGGCTGCCTGGGTGGAGCCCAAGTCTTACCACCTGGTGTCATGTTACTAATCTCTGACCCTCATCTGTAAAGTAAGGACAGTCATTCTCTGTCTAGGAGGTTTTGAGAGCAGATTATCACTGGGCACACAATAAAAGTAACAATGGGGGCACCTGGGTGGCTCAGTCGTTAAGTGTCCAACTCTTGATTTCAGCTCAGGTCATGATCTCGCGGTCTTTACTGATCAGCACGGACCCTGCTTGGGATTCTCTCTCTCCCTCTCTCTGCCCCTTCCCCTCTTGTGCTCGCTTCCTCTCACTCTCTCAAAATAAAGAAATAAACATTAAAACATATAAAAACAAATAAAAGTAATAACCGTATGATCATTTCCCTGGGTCCTGCCAGGCCTTGATTTCTCAGTGAAATTTCATGGCAGCTTCAAATGTGAGTACTTGGCCAAAAACCTTCCCAAGGCCCAGAGCCTCCTCTGTACAGTACTCAGAGACAGGCCTAGCGAGTAATAGTGGCCTAGATGGGGAAATGAAAAGGTGGCGGGCCCACGGTGAGGGCCACACTTCTGTAGTCCACCCCACCTCATCTTTTCTGGCCTCAAGGAAGCCTCATGTTCTGAGGTGATGCACAGTGGGAGATAGCTTTTGTAAGTTGTGGTCTAAAAGGCCATCTATTCCTGAATTCACGAGCTGTGAAACTGCCTACAGTATTTCCACACATCTTCAGAGGAGGCAAAAAGCTGAGCCGCTTAGGAGTCAGGAACAACAACGCCATGGTCTCTTGTCCCTGTACTAGAGCCTCCTCTTCCTCACCCGGGGCCAGGCTGCAGAGGTAGTCCATCCCAGCCTGCTCCCGTGTCTGAAAAGGAAGTAGAGTATGGGCGTCCAGCCTCCTCATGGTTTCCGGGAGGCTCAACTCTGCCAAACCAAGATTGGGGAAATCAATTAGGAGTTCATAAATTACCACCCTGAAGCGCTTTGAAACCATTTGAAGAGTTAATCAAACAAGTTATGACATCAACACCATCACAGAAGGAATATTAAATTACCTCTTTAAATGAAAGCATTTCTGTTTTTTTAATAAAAGGACTTTATATTAATTCACATAATTGCCTCCTGTTAACATACTTGCCAGAATCCAAAAGAAAAAAAAAATCTGTTAAACTTGGATTGTGTCAGATATGTTAAGAATTAAATTATAGGCAACAAAAAATTCCTGGGTTTTCACGTCCAGGTTTTAATTTTTTTAAAATCCACAACTTTTATTTTCTAGTTGGGATCACTTTTGTAGATTTAAGATGCGTAAAGACAAGCACTGACTTGCAGTAAATTAAAAATGTTTATTTATATACATACACCGCTGCCAAATTCCATCCCTTCACATACCTCAGCAGAAGGTATCACTCTCCTAATAGAGAAATTTATCCAACCACAGTAACATTTTTACTCTCCCTCTTCTTTCAAGGCACATTCCAAGCCCCACTTGGGTGGTGTCATGGAAGAACTGTGGTGTGCATGTATTTAAATACAGACTAACTTTCCCCCATGATCCCAGTGCATCAGGAAGGTAAATACGCAATGTACACACATGCACAGATACAGAATGACTTCAAAGGGAGAGGAGACTGTCTGAAGATTAGTTTATAAATTGCTCCATTAGGCCAAAAGCCTCTAGAAGGCAGAGACCTCTCTGGGCCAGCCCATACCTGGTGCATAACAGAGGGATGTGTGAGGAAAGCCTGGAGGTGGAGGGCAGGGCCAGGTCTAACGGATGAGGTGAAGCCAAAAAGAAAACAAAGCCACTCATACTCATTTTTGACCCACCAGAGCTAATGTTGGCTGACTCAGACTAAACCGAGACTAGGTAAGGCAAGTCAAGGATGCTGGCTCTGACGCCATGGGACAAGGAAAGGGTGCTGCCCTCTTCACCTGAGGTCTGTCCACAGTCAGAGGGGAAGGAAGTTTCAGAGGTAGATTTACCCCAAAGCTTCAGAACCCCACACTTACATAGCCCTCTTCCAAGCCCTGCACCTATTTGGTGGGGGGAGAGGGCACAAGTGAGCAGAGGGAGAAAGAGAGAGAGAAGTGGGACTCACCTGAAGCGGGACTTGTGTTTTACCAGAAGTGTGGCTTTGTGCCCACCTGATGCGGGGTCTGAACTCATGAACTGTGAAATCATGACCTGAGCTGAAGTCAGATGCTTAACCCACTGAGCCACCCACATGCCCTTTGGTTTTCCTTTTTCTTTTCTCTTTTCTTTTCTTTTTTAAATGTTTATTTGTTTTTAGAGAGCGAAAGACAGAGAGCAAGTCAGGGAGGGACAGAGAGACAGGGCAACAAAATCTGAAGCAGGCTCCAGGCTCTGAGCTGTCAGCACAGAGCCCGACGCGGGGCTTGAACTCACAAACTGCAAGATCATGACCTGAGCTGAAGTTGGACACTCAACCAACTGAGCCACCGAAGCACCCTGGTTTTCCTTTTCTTATACAAATTGTGTAAGCTTCAGGACACACAAAACTTAATTCTCCCCTGGTTTCTCAGGAAGCACTGAGGGATTAGAATGATTTTCTGACATGACCTACTCTGCTACCAGAGGCCTCGAGCAGGACACGGCTCTGCCTTTGGGGAGCTCACACTGACTGGGAGGGCACTCGGTGCCATGCAAGATGTAAGGAACACCTGGCTAGGCCTTGTCCTGAAGGTCACCTTCCTGTGCCTAATCCACAGGTTAGGGTGAGCATCTCCTTTGTCCAGAACAATCCTAAAATAGAACTTGCACAGACTTCCCCCATCCCTTCATATACTCAAGTAATACATGTTCAACACAGAAATTTTAGGATAGATTGTTTCTTAAAAGAAAAAAGAAGAAGAAGAAAAATCACATATAATTTCATCATCCTAAAATAAGTATATAACCAGTGTTAATTATTTTGGTGAACACTGAACATACTTCTGGTCTCTTCTCTCTACCTGCTCAAGCCTCTTTCCCTTTGATTTCTCAAAACCACCACCAACACAGCTGCCTGTTGCATCTAACAGTTTCAAGGTTTAGGGTGACAAAAAAGAGGGCTGACATGGCTTTAGGGCACTGCCCAGTGAAGCACGGGGAATCCTTGCTCTCCCCAGAACCGTACGCCCTGGACACTACACACATGGCTGTCTGCGACCCTCCCACCCTTCCCACCAGCAGGGCCCCTCACCTCTTCTGGAATGTTCTAGGAGGCTCAGAACCCCCCCCCCCTCCCCCCCTGTACAGAACAATTTAGCTCTCTTTGAGAGCATCACCATCTTCCCAATCATGCTTCGGGAATTAACTTTTTCTCATCCAAAGGGTCCTCAAATGGTAATTTTTGTTGAGCAGGAGGCCTGTTCTGTGACTCACATTCCATGGTTACCTGGCCAGCTTTGTAGGCATAGGGGTCTGCATAGAGATTTCATTTTCCCACTGAAATAAGTAATGAATCTCTCTACCTGGCTTCTCCCATCCTCCACCTTAGAAAGAGTTTAGGTTAGGTTTTTTGTTTGTTTGCTTGTTTTTTTAAATGTTTATTTATTTTTGAGAGACAGAAACAGCATGAGCAGGGGAGGGGCAGAGAGAGAGAGAGGGATACCCAGAATATGAAGCAGGTTCCAGGCTCTGAGCTGTCAGCATAGAGCCCAATGTGGGGCTCGAACTCATGAACCGTGAGATCATGACCTGAGCCGAAGTCAGATGCTCAACAGACTGAGCCACCCAGGTGCCCTTTTTCTTTGTTTTTAAAACCATCTTTCGCTTCTTGTTACAGCTCCGTTTTTTAAAATGTGTATTTATTTATTTATTTATTAAAGTTTATTTATTTTTGAGACAGAGAGAGACAGAGCATGAATGGGGGAGGGGCAGAGAGAGAGGGAGACACGGAATGGGAAGCAGGCTCCAGGCTCTGAGCCATCAGCCCAGAGCCCGACGCGGGGCTCGAACTCACGGACAGTGAGATCATGACCTGAGCTGAAGTCGGACGCTTAACTGACTGAGCCACCCAGGCGCCCCAAAATGTGTATTTATTTTGAGAGCGAGAGCATGCTCTGAGGAGCAGGGAGAGGGGCAGAGAGAGACAGGGTGGGAGAGAATCCCAAGCAGGCTACATGCTGTCAGCACAGAGCCTGACACGGGGCTCGATCTCACAAACCATGAGATCATGAGCTCAGCTGAAACCAAGAGTCAGTCACTTAATGGACTGAGCCACTCAGGCACCCCTATAACTCCATGTTATCAAAGAAGAAAGTGAAGCTTAGGGAACATGAATTATGTAGATCTGAGAGTCTTGAGTAATTGTTGGAGCTGTGAGAACAGAGAAGGGCCTCAAGCCAGTGAATACAGGGAGAGAGGGACAGGGAGGGAGAGGGGCCCCAGGAAAGAGCCAGGTCCTGGGAGCAAGTAAGATAGAGTGGAAATCACAAATTAGAAGTCACAGGCAGCTTCCTGCCCAGCTGTTCTGTTTGGTCAGCACAGTTTAAAAATATAGACATGGTTATTTATTATAAAATATGATTATTTATTCAAAGACTCCCAAAATAGAAAACAGAAAAATCTCCCTGAGTCCTGCCACTTGCTCACAGCATTGACATTTTGATGTTTTTCTTCTAGTTTAAAAAACAAAACAAAACTATATAAGGTGTTTTGTTTTGTTTTTACATAAAGTCAAATCATGGTGTTGCAATTATAGTTTTGAATTCATTCAAAGCCTTCCCTCATTGGGCAGGGGAAATCTTTAACCAAACGTTAAGCTGTACCATTGAAAATTCTGAAACGGAGTCAGAATTAAAAAGGGGTCCCTGTGTTAATTATTCCTGGAAATAGTACCTGAAAGTCAGGGCCACCATTTCACAGAGAGAAATGCCACTCTAGGCCTTAGTGGTCAAGTATCACTTGGCCCCTGAATTCTCTGTCATCAAAGTATCTTCAAATGTTTTAAAATTAGCAGTAAGTATCTTAGGTTAGTTTCCCTCAACAGCTGACCCTGAGACGAGGGTTTGGGTTCAAGTTATTTGCAAGGTGCTCCAAGAGTGTGGCGCAGAGTGAAGCAAGTCTGAGGGAAGAGAGCCAGCACGGGACTTGCATGAGGTTACCGATCAGGGCAACTGGGGCTGGAGCACAGGGCGGAGCCTCCAGGAGACCGTGGAGAACAGACTTCCTGAGATCCCACTGAGATCCCACTGAGCAAGGAGGGGCGGTGGTGAAGCTGGGGTACTCCTCCACCAACTCCTGCCCCTCATTTGCAAATAACTTTCTGAGGGTAACTCCTCTTATTTTAGGCCCGACCAGCACAAAGACCAGAAAATACCCTCGAGCAAGGAAATACAGGGGCTTGAGGGAGGATGCCTTTTGTGCAGGAGGGAACTGCCCACTTCTACCCCAGCAATCTGAGCTGAGGAATGGAACAGGGCAAGGACAGCATCTCCTTCAGCTGTCTACATTTAAAAACCAGTGGATTTCTCACAAAATTCTGGCTTTCTGACTTCTTATAAAAATATCAGACAATCTGGCTTACATTCCCACAGGGAAGGGCAAGCAGCCGCACCCTTCAGGGGAGCATTTGTTTTCTATATTACCACAGTCCCTACCACTCCCTGTTGTCTCCTACCTGAGGCCAACTGTTAGGTTTTTTTTGTTTGTTTTATTCTTTAACATGCACCTTACCTCCCCTCTATGTTACCTTCCTGGCCCCTCCAGGAAGGAGCCTGAGTCTGCTATCCTTTGAGGAGGAGACAGGCTGATGCCATACATACGCCGAGTAGCCTTCAAGTTGGCATTTGGTTTCCTGGGACCGAACCTTTAAATATGAAGCTGTAACAGAAACCTGGAGGCCTCTCTTGACAACCTGCCCAGTTCTCATTATGACATTTAGCCCGTGATTGATATTGTGTGTGTCATCAAGACCTTGGCAGTTAATCTCTGGGTCGAATCTATGGAAACCAAACAGAACAGATTTGTCTTCCCCTTCCATTTTGGCTGTGGTCTGGGAAACAGACGCTCTCGGCTTCTCTGAGATTCAGAAATTTGGGAGCCATGCAGAGAGGGATGCACACAAGCCGCCTTCAGGATTTGGAAAGATTACAGGTCTGTGGTTTCTGGACTGTTCTGCGCTTTGTTCTCTTCCCCCATCAAATCTGCACACTGGAGGATAATGGATCCCAGAGCTCCCTCTGCGTGCCAAGCCGCTCTGGGTAGACCGCACCACTTCCTCTTCTGTCTGGAAATCCAGCCGAGGCTTTCAGCACGGAGATGGGGTTGGGGATGGCTCCTTCCACAGTGTAATGAAGGAGCAACAGCTTCAGCAAGGGTGAGGTCAGCTTCAGTGATCAAAGGAGGCAGGCAGAGGTTTCAGAATGCAGTTTACTCCAGCATCACCCTAAAATCACCTCTTCTGAGGCCTCCTTAGTGGCAGACAGGGTTTTGTGGGCTGTCTCCTGCAGCAGAAATTTCTGGCCATCCCTGAAAACAACTCCTCCCTTTGTGACTGGAAACACCAGCAGTCAGGCCCTAGAGCAGAGTTTGGGCCTAAGCAACCACAGGAGACTATCCATCCTGCATTGTGCACTTTGCTCACCTTTGTCCCTCCTCCATTGGCTAAAAGGCTCAGTCCTGCCTCATCAGCTCTGGCTGAGTCCCTAGCACAGGCCTCGCAATCCCTCATTCATCCACCCTTCAGTCATTCATTCACTCCCTCCATTCATTCACTACATGTCAGACACTGGGCCTAGAGAAATCAACCCAGGGCAGGGAATCTCCAGGTAAGGTCATCCAGCTCTTCCCTCCTCCCAGCCCTGCACCTTATTCTGGGCTAAAGATATGGCCTCTACTTCAATGAGAAGATAGAACATATTTTGAACACCCTTGCTATCCTTCTCTTGACTCACCAGCTCCTTGACTCTCTAGCCACGTGCTTGGGCAATCATTATCAGTCCTCAATGAGCATCAGACTTACTTGGGAGCTTGTTAAAATACAGACTCCTAGGGGCACCTGGGTGGCTCAGTTGGTTAAGCGTCCGACTTTGGCTCAGGTCATGATCTCATGGGTTGTGAGTTCGAGCCCTGCATCAGGTTCTATGCTGACAGCTCAGGGCCTGGAGGCTGCTTTGGATTCTGTCTCCTTCTCTCTCTGCCCCTTCCCACTTGTGCTCTGTCTCTCTGCCTCTCAAAAATAAATGAATGTAAACAATTTTTGAAAAAAAAAAACTACAGACTCCTAGGTCCTTGGCTCTGGTCGAGGGTGCCACCCAGGAATCTGTATTTCTGGCAAGTGCCAGATTATTCAGACAGAGGTGGTCTTTAGATCACACTTTGAGAGAATCCACAGAAGGACCACCTCTGTTGCCCCAACCCCCAACTCAGGACACTGCAGGAGAAAGTCACAGATCCTGGCTTCCCAGGATCCCCAAAGACACACTGCTGGCTAGTGATCCTTTAATTCATCCGCTGTAAACTTGGGAGAATCCAGTTCCCCAGAGCAGTTTCAGCCCTCTCCTTTTCTTCCTAACATTTAAAAAACCATTCTTTTAATGTTTATTTATTTTGAGAGAGAGAGAGAGAGAGAGACAGAGTGTGAGCAGGGGAGGGATAAAGAGACAGAGGGAGACACAGAATCCAAAGCAGGCTCCAGGCTCTGAGCTGTCAGCACAGAGCCCGATGTAAGGGCTCCAACTCACAAACTGCGAGATCATGACCTGAGCCAAAGTCAGACGCTCAACTGACTGAGGCACCCAGGTCCCCCTCTTCTTAACATTTTTTAATGAAAAATTTCAAAGACACACAAAGAGAAAAACAGTAACTCTACCTTGCAACCATCATCCAACCCCAACCACCACCATCCATGGCCAATCCTGCCTATCATACATACCTCCATTTTACCCCCCACCCCATACACAATATATTGTTAGAATTTTCCAGGTATATTATTATCATTTTTTAATGTTTTTTACTTATTTTTGAGAGAGACAGACCACGAATGGGAGAGGGGCAGAGAGAGAGGGAGACACAGAATCGGAAGTAGGCTCCAGGCTCTGAGCTGGCAGCACTGAGCCCAATGCAGGGCTCAAACTCATGAACCGCAAGATCATGACTTGAGCCTAAGTTGGATGCTTAACCGACTGAGTCACCCAGGCACCCCCCAAGTATATTATTTTTGAAGCAGATCCCAGATATCATATCATTTCATCTGTGAATATTTCAATACGTATTTCTAAAAGGTAAAAACCTAGCACACTGTACACAGTGTGTACACAATTAAAAAATAATTTAAAAAAATTTAGAAATGAAAAAAGTTACCTTAACAAAACAAAAAAATAAATTAATTAAAAAAATAAAAAATAAAAGGTAAAAACCTATGGTATAATTTAGCTGTTCTTTGAATCTCCTGCAAATTAATTGTTAGGTTCAGACTCTGAGGACTCTGCTAAGACAGGTTTTTCTTTCCAGAAGAGAAGACTCTTCTGGTGATGGCATGTCCTCCCAACAGAAGACCCATAATGTCTGATTGTCTCTTCTGTAGCGGTCAGAGTTGAATGCCTATATCCATTAGTTCATCAAGTGTTATAAAAAGGGGCTTTCTTCCATCTTTATTATCTGGGATACTTATATAAAAGAGCAAATCTTCCTCATCTACCCAGTAGTACAGTTTGTATCAGAAAGGAACAGTAAATGCTAGATTCTTTCCCTTTACTTGTCTGTCTTCAAAATAATGAGCTAGTCCCTTACATCTTCCAACAGTGAGTAATTGTTTTAAGTGTCATTACGATTTAAATGTCTGATTTGTTTTAACCCATTGCAGTTATTTTTATTAATCATGCTCAAATTGTCCCGTTTTTGACAAGCGGGAGCCTCTCTGTGTTGTGTTCTCAGTCCCTGGCATGATCCTAGCGGTCTTTGAAGCTAGCAAACTTTTTTTTACGTTCTTCAAATCCCTAGTGTGCCCCCTTCACAATGCATCCCTACCCTCACCCCACCCTCTCAGCAGTTATTTGCTTCTCAGAAGACTAAGACCGTGTGTTATAAACAGCCTCAATTTACAATGTTCCTCATCTGTAAAATAGAGATAACAATAATGCCTACCTCATAGGGTTGTTAAGAAGATTAAATGAGTTAGTAATTGTAAAGCACTGGAACAGTGCCTGGTGCAAAGTAAGTGCCAGCTAAGTATTTGTTAAATGAATAACACTCCCTCCCCATCACTCACCTGCACATTTCTCAGTCACTCTGCCTTTTTCTCCTTGCCTCTAGTCTCAGAGCATAACCTCCCCTCAGGCTGTCTGAGTGTAGATGCATCAGTCACTCAGCTCAGGGAACAAACACTGCCCAATTCCACAGCAAATTCCTTTCTTTGGGGACAGTGGAAACTCTTCTCCCACATTCCATTTGCAGAGCCTGACAAGGTCTCCAAATATGCATTTCAATCTGCAAACACAGCTTGGAACATCTCTTCTGACCCCTGGTAAGTTAGCACAACTGCCAGCCCCTAGCGTGAGAGCAGCCAACAACATTGCCTTCAACTGTCCTAATGCATTGAGGAACCCTCATGCAGCCAAGCCTCCTTCTACCCGAGGGCTCCTGGAGATTCCAGAATGTGCATGGCTGCTTGGCTCAAGTGGGCTCTGGATTTACAGGTGTGCCCTGTCCCGTGGCTAATGGCACCCTGCAGGTGTTGAGTATCCCAGGCCTGGAATGGTAGGAATCTTCTGGCCCTTCCTATTAGGATTCAAAATGGTCAGAACCAGCAGAGTTTAGTCAGATAAAGGAAAAACCAGGACCAAAGAAGGGGTAAAAGCTAAAAGAAAGGAGGCAAGGGACTGGCTGCCCACAGGGATTTCTGAGGCTTGAAGCCTGTCTTGACTCTGCTGCAAATCCTCCTCGGCCCATGTCAGAGGGCCCCCAGCACTACTGCGCTGAAGGAGAATGGAATGTTGCTGAAGTGTTTAACTGCCATCATGGCCCTCCTCGGTTACTTCTGTGGCCTGAGAAAAGGAAGCAGAAGCACAGCAGGCAGGGGAAATGCCTTTGAATCTTAAGATCAGTTTATTCCCACCTCTTTTTGTAAAGGCCTTTCCCTACCTCTGCCTCCTGCTAACTCAAATCCTGACCCTCTCTCATGACCAATTGCAGAAACGAAAGAAAATCCCTGGGCTTCAAAATGACATCCAGAGAACCAAAGACAAGTCTCAAAAATGCCTACCCATCTGCCAAGAGGCTGCTGCCGAAGGTGGAGGGGGAGGTAGAAGCAGAGGACTACTGTACCCCTGGAGCCTTTGAGCTGGAGCGTCTCTTCTGGAAGGGCAGTCCCCAGTACACCCATGTCAACGAGGTCTGGCCCCAGCTCTACATCGGCGATGAGTAAGTGTCCAAGCCAAGCCTCACCTCTGGCCTCACCCAGGAGAAGGTAGCCAGCCCCTCCCCAGCTCACACCCCTCACTCCCTCCTAGACATGAGCTTTTGCTTTTTGGGTTAGTTGTATTGTGAGAACTCAATTAGGGCTGGGTTTATCTTCACATTATAGAAAACCCAGAGAAAGGGCTTATGCAACATAGAGGTTTATTTCTCTTTTATATAAAAGAGGTGCAGAGGAAGGTAAGCTGGGGCTGGCATGGTGACTCCAGGGTCATCAGCGTCTTGGGCTCCTGTGCTCTGCTCCACCATCCCAAGGGTATGGTTTCCCTCCTCAAAGTTGTTGCATGAGCCAATAGTGCTGATAGAGATCCAGCCACCATCTGTGGGATCCAGGCCACAGAAACATAAAGAGAAAGTAAGTGCATCTTTCCAGAAGAAAGTGTCTCCCATGACCTCCCCTGCCTCTAGCTGCAAGGGAGGCTGGGAACCGGAGCCTTTTGTTTTAGCTGGGTATAAGAGTGGCAAGAACAAAGTCAGTTCTCAGATTGATGACACAGGAGCACATCAACTTATGTGTTGGGAACATGGTAGGTCTAGCAAAGTTGAGGTCACCATCCCCTCCTCTAGATTTTTATAGCCACCATTTCCCATTCCTCCAACAACTGGAAAATGTCTACTATAAATAATATTAATAATAATAATTCCTTTCACTTACTGAATACCATGTTCTAGTCACAGTGTTAAGCATCTTGCATGAATGAGCTCATTTTGTTTTCATTATAGCCCAATGAAAGTCATCCAATTACTCCCATTTTAAGGATCAGAAATCAAGGGACAGGGCAGTTAAGCAACTGGTCCAAGGTCCACGGCTCAGTAGGTGGCAGAATCTGGGATTCAAACGCAGTTCTGCCTAACCCAGAAGCTTTTATCTTAACCAGTACTCCTACTCCTCCATCTATTCCCCAGGATTCCTGCTCAGGTTCCATCTCTCCCAGGAGCTGATGGTGTAGGACCCCTGCGTGTGTGATGTTAATAAACACCATGCTGCATAAAACCTGGAGATGACTGCCTAGTCATGGGAAATCCAGGGGCAGCATCCCTTGCCTTTTTTTCCCTTAATATTTAAAAGTGTTTTCAATGTTTGTTTATTTTTAAGAGAGAGAGATTGCATGCACGAGCGGGGGAGGGGCAGCGAGAGGGAGACAGAGGATCCAAAGCTGGCTCCATGCTGACAGCAGACAGCCCAGGTAGGCCTTGAGCTCACGAACCACGAGGTCATGACCTGAGTTGAAGTCAGATGCTTAACCCACTGAGCCACCCAGGTGCCCCTCCTTAATATTTCTAAATTGAAAAAGTTAGAAAAATTACATGTCTTTTTATACTAAATTAAACTAAATAGAGGGTTATAAAAACAAACTGCTAATCTCCCTCTGTCCGCCTTAATTCTGCCACCAAGTAACCAGTATTAAGCTCACTCTCATACTCCCACTACTTTATGTGTGCTGCTGCAAATGTAAGGTAACACACACACACATATAAAGGGTTTTTGCTTCTTTTAAATAATTTTTAGGAGAAAAAAAGGAATCATGCTATGGGTACTTTTGCTATCTCGTAGGAGAGCTGTACTCTGATTTATCCAATCGTTTCCCAGTTGTGAACATTAGGGGAACATCAGTGAGGGGTTTATGGGACTCTCTGTACTGTTTTTTTTTTTTTTTAATTTTTTTAAAGTTTATTTTTGAGAGAGATAGAGAGAGAGAGGGAGTAGGGGAGGGTCACAGACAGAAGGAGACAGAGAATCCTAAGCAGACTCCACACTGTCAGCATAGAGCCTGACGCGGGGCTCGAACTAACAAAGCCATGAGATCATGACCTGAGCCAAAGTTGGACGCTTAATCAACTGAGCCAGCCAGGCCCCCCTGTTTTCTTTTTTTTAAATAACAGCTTAATTCAGATATAGCTCACATTTCATAAAATCACCCTTTTAAAGTGCAGAGTTCAGTGATTTTTTTTTATTATAGTTAAAAAGTTGTACAACCAGCACCACTCATTTCAAAGCATTTTCATCTCCTCCAAAGGAAACCACCTGAAAACTGTCCATTCTCCATCTTTTCACAGTCTTAGGCAACCACCCATCTGCTTTCTATTTCTATAGATTTACCTATTCTGGGCATTTCCTATATAAATGGAATCATAATATATGACTTTTGTGTCTGGCTTCTTTCACTTAGCATAATGTTTTCAAGGTTCATCCAAGTTGTAGCATGGACGAGTATTTTATTCTTTTTTATTGCCAAACAATCTCTGTACTGGTTTTGCAGCTTCCCTAAGATTAACTCCAAAATTAGTTCAAAATTTAAAAAGGTACACATACATTTTGACACCAAATATCACTTTAAGAAATGTGATTTATAGAAATAATAGTATCAATACGTAAGGAAATATGCACAACAATGTGTATTTTATCATTGAAGTAGCAAAATGGGGGGGGAGGATTTGAATCTCTTATCTTTTAATTATAAAATATTAAATTCAGTAAATATATGGTTTTCCTATTATAAAAGTAATATATGTTTATTGTATAAATATATGTCTTAATTTCTCTATTTGTAGTAGGTTAACAAGAGAATCTTCCTCATTGGGTTGTATGGATTAAGTGAGATAATTATGTAAAGTATCCGTGCAGTGCCTAGTACATAGTGAGCACTCAATAAAAGTTAGCTCTAATAATAAAGTAGTGATTAACGTAAGGAAGAAAACTTAAATCTCTCAGAGCAATCACCAAACCCCATTAGTCTGAAGCTACTCCTTACTCTTAAGGATAAGAAATCAAGGGACAGGATTTCCACCTGGAATTTCTGTGTATTATTTTGGTTTTAAAACTTATTTTTATGTAGTTGTAATCGTATTGATTATTCATTTTATCTTTTTTCCCCACATAGCATCATTCATAAACTTTTCCCTTATGACATATTTCTCATACTTTTAATTATAATATAATATTATCTATCAGATAATAATATATCAGGTGGATGTAAGGTCATTTATTTAACCACTTCCCTATTGTTGGACATATCACTATTTCTGTGTTCTCACTTTTATAAATAATGCTGCAATGGACATCTTTATGCATAAAATCTTTTCATATTTAGGATTATTTCCTTAGATATGACCCTAATACTGGTATACGTGAGGGAAGAGAGATTAAGATTTTAAGATCTACACTGTCTCTGGCTCTTTATCTATGCCGTTCTCTTTGCCTAAAATGCCCTGCCCCCCACTTCCTTTCTGTGTCCAGATTCTATACATTCTGCAAAAACCACTCAAGTCACTTCTGCCATAAAGCTAGCTTTCCTCAATCTGCATAGTGAGAAGTAAGTTTTTTCTCTGTATTTTATACACTATACTTACATTTCCTACAGCTTATAATAATTAATAACAATAGCTTGTTGTATTGTATATATCTTACTGTGTGTTGTGCCCTGTTGCTAGGCATCATTTAAACTCAACAACCTTCCTTCCTGTGAAGGAAGTACCATTATTACTCTTATTTTACAAATGGGCAAACCAGGGCTCAGAAAGTTTATCCATTTGCTCAGTTAGTATTTACTGGGAACCTTGCTAGGAGCTGTGGGGAATACAAAGAGGAAACTGAGGCTCAGAGAAATTAAGTGACCAGCCCAGGGTCATACCACCAGTAAGTGGTATAACTTATACCTAAACTCAGATCAAGAAAATGTGGTCAAGGGGCACCTGGCTTGCTCAGACGGTGGGGCATGTGACTCTTGATCTCGGGGTTCTGAGTTCAAGCCCTACATGTGGGTGTAGAGATTATTTAAAATCGTCACTTGATCTTTGCCAAAAGGCCGAGAAGTGATAGATTACTTAAAACCTTTAAAAAAAGAAAAGAAAAGGGGTGCCTGGGTGGCTCAGTCAGTTAAGCGTCTGACTGGCTCAGGTCATGATCTCACAGTTCACGGGTTCAAGTCCCACGTCAGGCTCTGTGCTGACAGCTCAGGAGCCTGGAGCCTGCTTCGGATTCTGTCTCCCTCCCTCTCTGCCCCTCCCCTGCTTGAACTCTGTCTCTCTCTCTCTCTCTCTCTCTCTCTCTCAAATATAAATAAAACATTAAAAAAAAAAAGAAAAGAAATGTGGTCAATCAAATAAAGAAGCTGTTTTATAGCTACGGAGAAGAGATGTGTAGAAATGTAACAGGGAACAGAAGGAGAAGGGGTAGTGGAATAGAAGGAGTGTGGGGTTCGAGTCTTGGCTCTGCCAGCCACCACTTATGTGATCTTGGACAACTTATTTTACCTCTCTTCACTTTATGTGGCAACAGAGATAGGGCTCATTCCGTGGGGTGAATATGAAATGAATTAAAACGAAGTGCTTGGCACATAGTAAGTAAATGCCACTAAGTGTTTGGTACTATTATGATTTTGAGAAAGTGTCACAGAAGAGGTGAATTCCAAGCATGACTCTGGAAGACGGGTAGGATTTCAACAGAGTTCTGGGCAGAGGGAACAAGATGAAGAAATGCACGGAGGTGAGAATAAGCAGGATGGTGTGTCTAGAATACCAGGGATAGATGTGGTAGATGTACACTTTCAGGGTGTCTAGAACTGAGCTATGTTTGACCGCCATGTGGTCAGCTCAGACTTAGCTGTGCTGCAGTAACAGATGACCCCAATGTCTTGGTGGCTTAACACAGCAGAGGGTTATTTCTCATGCACATGCCACGTCCATGGGGGGCCAATTCTTACTGCTCCACATCCACGTCACTCTAGGCCTCAGGACCCAGGCTGACAGAGCAGCCCCTATCTGGGATATTGCCAGTTTCTTGGAGAGAAGGGCCATGGAAAGTCACGAGCTGACTCAGAAGTGACACATGCCACTTTTGCCCACGTTTTAGTGGCTAAAGCAAGTTCAAGCCAAACCCTCATGTTAATAGGACAGGAAAGTGTAACCTGTCAAATATTCCAAGTGGTAATGCATAATAGACCACAGCCACAATCTACTGCAGGTGTAGTGGCTTTGGGCAGGTCCTTTTACCTTTCTGGGCCTATGCCCTCATCTCCAAAAATGATGAGTATGAAGATTCAAAGAAATATGGAATATGAGAACGTTTTGTAAGACAAATACAAATGTTATCGTTGTTACCTAGTGAGAAAGAAACACGGGAAGGTAGGTCAGGGCCAGCTTGTGGAAGACTGAATGCCCACTGAGCGACTCTCTTCAGGAAGCCACTGAGTGTCTGAGCAGAACAGTCAAGTTCTAGTTAACAGAGTGCCAGACAACAGGGTGTGATGCAGTAAGATATGCTTGCCTCCTTGACATCTGACCGCAACCTTGTTCCTTCAACCAAGAAAATGTTACTGCCCTTTCGATTCATTCCAGCTCTGCCTGGTAGAGCCCCAAAACAAACACACACATATACGGTCTAGGCAGGCTCCATGGTCAGTGTGTGTGACCTGCGTGCACAGTGGGGGCGGGGGGCACAAGTCAGCATGGCATGATGCTTCATGGTGCTTGTCCTCATCTCTGCTCAGGGTCCCTCCTAGACACCAGCTTACAAGGCTAATGAGACTCACAAATGCTTATTGAGAGAGCAATTAACTCCACTGCCAATGCAGCCACATGGAGGTTAAAACCCTGCTGAGAGCAGGCAAGGTTGCCTTTGTTTCTTGGTCTCTCTGTAGGTGTTGCCCAAAGCAGCAAAAAGCTCACGGCTGGCTCCTCATGCACAAAGTCTCAGTTTTAATTTGAAAGTTGCATTTAGCTTGATTTTTTCTTCCTTTCCTTAAAAGCACCTACAATTTTTGAAAGGTAAGTATCAAGGCTCTGGAAGTGAGGGTGGTTAGGATCCAGGAGTGAGGATGGATGTTCTGGGGTAGCTGGTGATGCCTGGGACCCTCTGGGGACCAGACTTAGCCCAAAGAAGCAGGTCACTTTTTCTCCCTCCTCTCCCCTCAAGGGCTTCTTCATGGAGAGAGGCAGAAGGGCTGAGCATCTGCTCTGAAGCCACAGTGCCTAGTCAAACACTGGTCCCCATGTGGCCTTGGGCAAGTCCCTCATGCTTTCTGAGATTCAATTTCTTTACCTATAAGATGTGGATTCAATGAGTTAATACATATGCCACTTAGCACCGTGTGTGGCACACCCAATAAGTGTGAACTATTACAGATCAGGCAGGTTCTGGAAACTCAGCTCACAGTGTAAAAGATAAAGAACTGTCATTGTGCTTTGCCATTAAGGTCCTTCTGTGTTAAGGGCAGCGTTGAGACGGGAAACAGTCATGGTCAAATTTCTCCCATGAGATGCTATCATGAACTCAAGTTCAGGCTGCAAGGAAGTTACCTCCTAATGGGCTTTTTCAGGCTCGTGCCTCAATTGCCCCCACAGATACTGTCCTGGCCTTCCAGGAACCCAGGTGGCCTGAGGCCTAAGGAGGCAGTGCCACACTAAAACCCAATGGGCCTGTGGATTTCAGAACTTCTACAGCATTTTCTCAATCCAAGATTATCCTGAGAGGATTCACCACGTGGAGTGCCTGATGACTCCAAGTCCCTATTGCTTACCAGCCCAGGGAGGGCAGAGTTGACACCACCACTGCAGCCCTGTGAGGATCTGGGTGGTGTTGAGTGTGCTGGATCAGTGGAGGCACTGGGACAAGAAAACGGGCCGACGATCAGAGATTTTCACCAGAATGTCATCCTGGCTCCAGGCACAGCCACCCTCTTCCCACCCATTTCCCACAGCTCGGTAGGGGGTCTGAATCTGCTACAAGTGGGAATTGTAGGGTCAGCATGGATGGAGTAGGGCAAAAGGCCTCAAATGGGATTCAGGGCACAGAGTTCAAGCCCCCGTGCTGGTGGTCATTATGTGTGGCCTTTGGCAAAACATTTTACTGTTCTGGGACTCAGTTTCTTTATTTGTAAAATACAAGGATGATTTCAAAGGTCTCTTCCAGCTCTAAAATAAAATTCCTTAAGAAATGTGCTATTAAATAAATTAGGCTTCATTAGGTTCAAGCACATACTTGTTTTATTACTTTTAAGTCATTCAAATTAGATTCAAATTAGGTTAACCAAGTGTTGCCCTCCAGAGAGCCAGGGACTTGCGTCAATGATGAGATAAGAATAATTCATCGCCTCTTATCAATCAGCAGTCCCTAAATGGGTGCTTCAAAAGTGCTTGAGTATGCTTGAAAGCACTGAGTTTCTGTAATTTAAATATTCTCTCTTTAATCTCATTCACATTTTTCATTTGCTTAGAGAAATCTTTTTTCATTTTTCTTTTTTTCCCTTGTAGTCAGCAGGAGGGGAAATATCCTGGTTACTGTCAAAGTGATTGCAAATTCCCAGGCAGGACAGCCTCCCATAGGCTTGGCTGGAACAGGAAAATTGAGAAATCTCTCTTCTCCCTCCTGATGTCAGCATCCCGTGAGCCAACGCCACGGTGCTAACTTGCTCTGCCGCTTGAATGGCAGGGGTGCTGAGCAGCTCTCCATTTTTATTAAAACTATAGTTGCCTCCAAGATCTGGCTTTTGAGGTCATCAACAGACAGCTGCCCTTCCCCTTAAAGCCTGATTCCTCCCTGTGGTCAGCCCTACTCAGCCTGAGCTCACTTTCAAGTGGTCTTGCTATCTTGCCCTTTCTGCTTTTCTCCTCCCAACCAGACCAACAGCCTTGAAAGTAGAGGCATCTCCAGGCCTGGCCTGTAGTTGAGGAGGCTGGAAAGTGAGGAGAAAGCAAGTCAGTCAGCTTAGCTGGCCCTCAGCCTATGAGAGGGCTTCCCGGACACCTGGACAGCTGCAACCTTTCCCCACAAAAAGAAGGAATTAACTCAGCCTTCAGGCACCAAGCAGAGCTCAAACTTGACCTGCTTCTCCAGGGTGGACCGTGGTTTAGGATGCAGTGAAAACACAGCCACGGTTGCCAATTTAACGTGCTGAATGTTAGTGGAAAGAGTTGGAAAGCCTGGATTCTGAACCTCCAAGTACCAAAGGTGACTTAGATACAACTGGGCACCAGTCATGGCCAAAGTGAATGGGGAGACCTGGCTGGGCTTTTCCAGTAGGCTTCTCAGTGAAGGCCTCAAGCAACATCAACCACTTCCTTTCATGGTTAGCAAAATGCCTAGTGTAATTATTAATACAATATCACTTCTCAAATCCAAGCCTCCGAGCATTCTCTTTCCCCTCTTAGCCTCCCTTCTTGGGGCAGATGATGAAGGGATATCTAACAAGAATTAAAAATGCTGGGGTCACCTTATATCTTTGAATAGCCAGTGTCTCCCAAGAACTAAGAAAATATCAATAAAAATCATGGTAAACACTTGCATGTTAAGTGAATATATGACCTACTCATCACGGATATTTACAAAACACAGACAAAAAGAAGAAAATTAAAATTCTCTATAATCCCTTTACCCAGAGATAGCCACTGATAACATTTTGCTGTACATCTTTCTACTGCTTTCTTCTCTTAAATTTATCTTTTAACCTTTCAAAGAAACTCGAGTATGGCATCATTCAATTTACAAGAATCCTGTAAGGAAAAGTACTGCCAGTGTAATTGGTTCAGTTTGACAAAGAAAGAAAGCTGAAGGTCCCAGAGGTTCAGTTGTTTTAGCTCGTGCAGCAGTGTAAGTGTATAAACTGCACCTGCCAGCCCTGTGTGTTCTGAAGGGCCTCAAAACCAAACAGTTTCATCGTCAGCAAGTAACAAGAACACCCAAGAAACTAGAAAGCCAGGGAATTTCACTTTCGTTGATGAAATTGATGGAGAATTGATGGAGATCAAAAGCTAGAAATATGCCTTCTTTTAAAATTCATCTGTAAGCAGTAGGTGTGGTCGAGACTCCAAAGGAGAAGGTCTCCATCAGGGTCATGCCCATGAAATAACACGCAAACACCAAAGTGTCATATGCACCAGAATGAACAGGGTGCCAGAGTACAGGATACAGGCTATTGGCAAACAAGAGTCCACAGTCAGGTGCAGGAAATAGGTGGGTCTTCACAGACACAAGGGTATGGAGAACGCCCAGTCACTGGTGGACTTTCTTCAGTGCCCAATGTAGAATCCTGACAATGTGGGAGCAGCTGGGTTCCCACCACAAGGGAGCTGAGGGAGGGCTTGAATAGATGTATACATGCATGTCCCTCCTCCCCTCTGCGCCAGAGCATACACCCGGGGAGTGGGGCGGAACGGGCTTTGGGGTGGATGCTGAGGTATTTCGGCTGGGGATCAGCAGGGCGGCAAGAGGCCTGGAAAACTGGAATGTCAGGAGTGCTGCCCAAGGAGACTGCTTCACCAAGAGTGCTCTTATACGCCATTCCTCAAGGATAGTGGGTTGAAACAAGCTTCCTGAAGGAACTTCAGAGGAGCTGAAAGGAGGCTGGGTCAGGCCAGATAAGGAGGAAGGAGGGGAGGACTCCGAATGAGGAAACTGGGCCATGCAAGAGGGGAGTCACTTCTCTGGCCCTCCAATCTGCAGTAAGAATCCAGGGCCAGGCCAGAGGTTCACAGTGAGAGGAGATAAAGGGAATTGGGTCAGAAACAGAGATATGGCAATGTTCTTCAAAAGTAAACTGCATGAGTCCAACAAATGTGTGATAAAATGTCCAGCCTTATTGCTACAATGAATGAAAATGAGATATCTTTTCCTCTTCTTCTCCTTCCTTTTTTTTTTTTTTGCCAGTGAAATTAGCAAAGAATGCAAAATGAGCAAGCTTTAAGGAGGATAATTTAGCAACACAGCACATGTGTTAAAAATGCTCATACCCATTGACCCCAAAATTCTACTTAAAATTTCTTCTAAGGACGTAATCAGAGATGTGCCCAAAGAAATAAAGCAAAGTTGTTCATTTATAGTGTTTCTTATAATACCTGCCACTCCCTCTTCGTGAAAGAGATAAAGATAGAGAGAGAGAAAGAGCAAGAGGGGGAGAGAGGAGACAAATATCCAGAAGTAGGGGCTTGGTGAGGTAAAATTGAGATTTCCCTACAGAATGGAACAGCAGGCAGCTATTGAAGGCTGTATGTCGACAGAGGCAGATGTTTACAATTTATCACCATGTCAAAGGTTTTGAAACTTACATGTAGTATTGTACCCCCCCAAACAAATCTCTATATAAAATATCTAAATCTATGCATAGAAAAGCAACTGAGGAATCTTATATCAAAAAGCAAAGAGACTTTATCTCTAGGTGGTAGAAATACAGGTGATTTTTTTTGCATGTGGGAAGGAATATGTTTTTCATATTTAAAAAAAAAATTTTTAATGTTTACTTATTTTTGAGAGAGAAAGAGAGAGAGACCATGAGCAGGGAGGGGCAGAGAGAGAGAGAAAGAGGGAGACACAGAATAGGAAGCAGGCTCCAGGCTCCAGGCTCCACGCTGTCAGAGCAGAGCCCGACACAGGGCTCGAACCCACAAACTGTGAGATCATGACCTGAGCCAAAGTTGGATGCTTAACTGACTGAGCCACCCAGGCGCCCCTGTTTTTCATAATCTGCACTGAGCAAGTGTCATTTTTGTAATCAGATGACACATTTTTATGACATAATTTCTTAAATAAACAAATTGCTTACATAAGGATTTTTAACTAAACCAGAAACTAAGGCTCCTGCATCATCTAGATTCTAGAGGTAAGTTGGTAAGTCAGTTTTTCTCCTGAGCTTTTCTCCAAAGCAGAAGCATATTTCTTAGTCTCTTCCCCACATAACATACGTAAGCAGATGGCCCTAAAATTTAAGAAAACAACAATACAGTGCTAGGGAGAACCCTCTGACCCATCCTACTCCCAATAATTGCTGAGCCAGGCATTTGGACCAATTGGGGATCTGCCTCCATCACAGCCACTATATACCAAGACTACTAAGACTTGCTCTTTGCAGATCCTCATTTTGCCATGGATACTCTTCTGAGCTCTCAACTGGACTCTGAGTAAATAAGGAGGAAAGGAGAGGAGGACTCTGAATGAGGAAACTGGGGGAAATCCCAGAGTGGTGCGTAAGGACACTGCCTCCCTTCCTGGCTCAGGTAGCCATAGGATGCCCCAAAACCTGCAGTGGGCCTCAGACACCCACCAGGTCTGATCCTCCCCAGGAGCCCTTTTCTCTCCCTCAGACAGCTAAAACCAGCTCTGTGGTCTGACTGTGGAGGTGTCATGCAACGAGTCTTGTCACATATTTACCCTGATCCTTGACCCCAAAAGCAACAAAGTGCAAATTGCTATTTATTCAAACTACTATTTGATTATGTTGAAACCCAGCTGCTGAACCCAGAGATAACAGTCTTTATGGTGGGTAGGAACTTCCTGTCAAGGACAGTTCATTTTAATTTTTCCACTGAGCTCAACCTCAAAGTGAGGTGGATTGCTACTCAGCAAGATGGACTGCGTTAGTGGAGGCATTAATTGAGCGCAGATCTATGTCCCAAAAGCATAACGTTTGTTGTATACATACTTTGGGACAAGAAGAAAAATGAAAAACAGGTCTTTCTGAGGAAAAACTGAAAGCAGAATGTAGTCCATAGTCAGGATGGCAGCACCAAAGTCTAGCTGAGGGGGTTGGTGGAACTCTCCACCATTCCACAGCTCAATTCCAATGGGCTGTTTGCAAATGTTTCTAAAAGCTCAATGCCTGTGTTTGGATCTCTCTTTCCCAAACACTGGACTCCATCATGGTTCCTCTCACGACCAAGAAAAAGCTCCAGGAAACCGGCAACAGATGGGGGGCCCTTGGCCAAGGGGCCGTGGCATGTTTCCTGCTGCAAGGCTCCTCTTGGCCCAGGGTATTGATCACTGTTGGTACCCAATATGGTCCCTTCTGTCTACCTTTTACCAGTGACCTTGAGATGAGTCCTCAGCTGGAGCAAAATGTCACTTCTGGCCTCTTATTATTATGGTTCCAGGCCCTTGTCATCTTTCCTGAGCTGTAGACTGCTCTTTGTGCTGTTAAAATCTAGTTGGGATCACCCCTCCTCAACCACTCTCCTTGACCCCTGCCCCTACCCGCCCCCCCCCCCCCGGCCCCAAATACAGATCCAAGCACTTCCGTGTTCCAACCTCACACTCCTCCAGACTTTCCTCTCCTCTCCTCTCACATCCTATGCTCTGGCCATACCAGCCTCCTCCTCCCTGCCCCTCTCCCAGTCCCTCAGCAAGCCCTGCTGTGATCCCACCCTGGTCCAACCACCTTCCTCTCCTGGCTGTACAACTGCAACAGTCTCCAACAGAGCTCTCTGCTTCCATTTTTCCCCCTCTCCAATCCATCTCCACACATCCCCAGACTGGTCTTTAAAAAAGTAAACGATGTTCACCTCTTCCTTAAACCCTCTGTAGCATGTGATGTTCCACCACACTTAGAGTAAAATGCAGACTCTTTCCTTGGCCTACAAGGTCTACCATGACCCAGCCCCTGCCTATCTCTCCAACTTCCTCTTGTACCACTATCCCCCTTGCTACTACAGCCATGCTTGTTTCCATTCTGTTCTTGGCACTTGCTGTTCCCTAGGCCTGGATGAAACACTTTTCCTCCAACTCTACCCCTGCCTAACTCCTTCTCATCCCTCAGTCTTAGCTCAAATACTACCTCCTGGCCTTGCCTGACCACCTTACATAAAGCAGGACCACAGTCATCAGCACAGCTTTTACTGCCATCTGAACTTAAAAAAAAATTTTTTTTAACATTTGTTTATTTTTGAGAGACAGAGAGAGACAGGGCATGAGCAGGGGAGGGGCAGAGAGGGAGACACAGAATCTGAAGCAGGCTCCAGACTCTGAGCTGGCAGCACAGAGCCTGATGCAGGGCTTGAACCCACAAATCGTGAGATCATGACCTGAGCCGAAGTCGGACGCTCAACAGACTGAGCCACCCAGTTGCCCCACTTTTTTGCTATTTCATCCTTCGGTCATAGTGGGTTTGAGGTAGAAGGGAGTGCAGTGTCTGAGAGTGAGGTCCCGAGAGACCTTGACTAACCTGTTCACTGTTGCACCATCGGCACCCAGGACAGTGACAGGCACACAATAGATTTTAAATCATTATTTGTGATAAATGACTGACTGCAGGAAATAATAAGCATTTCCTAAAAGGGCTTCATTATCTCCAGCCTCCACACTGTAAGTAGTGCTAATTCCCTGCCCTTGCTTCCCTCTTCCCCTCCATCACCGTGTTAACATTTGTAGTAAGACAAACTCAAACAGCCCTCTCTCATAAAGCCTCCCTTGGCCCTTCTAGACAGAAATAACTCCTGGTTCCTCTGACAACCTACCTCTGCCGCATATTCCAAGGCCACCTACTTCAACATGGCTTTATTCTTTCTTCCTGGAAATTCCTGTCTAGAAAGATAAGGCTATAAATCAGAAAATAACTTCACTGTTGGCTCCTGAAACCAACTCAAACAATAGACAGCTCAAATACCTCTCCTTAGAAAAACGCTTTGCCAAACTAGGCAATGATTCACTTATCAAAGCAAGGGTTCTGCACCGTGTTCACCAACCCTGTGAACATCAATGTCAAGAATTTTGCCCAATCTCAATAAAATCTTTGCACTGTAACACCATCTTAAATCAGTCATTCCAGCCCCAGCCCACCAAACCCTATAAACGTCTGGAAGGTTCAGAGGAGCGACCTGCTTTAAAGGGTTTCCTGAGGCTCTGTGAAGGTGACCCCCTCCCTTACATTCAGCTTTGCTGGATGAGCAGATTATTCTGGCGGTCTTCTAGGGGAGTTGGCAGGTAACAAGTGCACTCTTGCAACCACCATAGTGTCTAGCACTAAGCTCTTCTGTTTATGGTGAATGATGAAAGAATGAATGGACGATCGATTAGCTCACCTACCCCACCCTCCACTCTCTCCCTTCTCGAACCAGCCTATCCAGACACAAGCGGTGAAGGGGTCAGTAATCAGGGTTTTGGACCAGGGAAGTCCTTCACTGCAGTGACTAGGTTTTATTTTGGAACTGATGGCATAAACCCATTGGCGGGCCCCGAGTTTCACCCTAGATCCAGGCTACAACACTACTTAGCCAACCAGCCTCTCCCCTCGTGCCCAGAGCTACGGCACTGGACCGCTACGGGCTGCAGAAGGCGGGCTTCACGCACGTGCTGAATGCAGCCCACGGCCGCTGGAACGTGGACACTGGGCCCGACTACTACAGCGACATGGCCATCGAATACCACGGTGTTGAGGCGGACGACCTGCCCACCTTCGACCTCAGCGTCTTCTTCTACCCGGCGGCCGCTTTCATCGACGCAGCGCTCAGCCACGACCACAGTAAGAGACCTGTGACCCTTGGTGGTCCAACCCCAACAAACCCGCCCGAGGCCCCGCCCCGCCCCCACGAAGCCCCGCCCCGCCCCCACGAAGCCCCGCCCCTCACCTTGGCTGGAGGCGGGATCTGCGCACTGTTGAAGCCGGTTCTGCGGAGGTTGTGTGTGATTAAGCTGGGAATGTCCGAGGCCCAGGAACACAAGAACCACACTGAGCATGCGGCTGGTGGGGTTCGGGCCTTGACCGCCTCTGTGGGGAATCGGGATCGGGAGGGCTCAGAGGAAAGGCCTTTGGCCTGAATCCCAATCCCCTAAGGCTCATCAGCAATCCTTGGAGCAGCAGGGACGTCTGGATGCCCTCAAACCTGGGACTACAGCCCAGACACTAATTGTGCCTGCACCCAAACCTGACTAATAGCTAGGGGCTTCAATGCCAGAAAACCTTCAGGAAGCTGCCTTGACTGGGAATCTATGGAGAGACTTCAGATTTTCCTGCCAACCAACCAAGCTGGCAGCCTCCCCCAATCCCCTCCTTCCCACATACTCCATCTAGTTAGGCCTCCTATAGAAAGCTGACAATCTAGCCTTTATATATGGCAAAATATATTTGAGAATCTGAGTTTTGCACTCATGATGTCCAAGTTTCCCAAGGTTAATTATCCATTCTTTTTTTAAAAAAATTTTATTTATTTATTTTGAGAGAGAGAGAGAGAGAGAGAGAGAGAGAGAGAGAGCAGGGAAAGGACAAAGAGTGAGGGGGAGAGAGAATCCCGAGGAGTCTCTAAGCTGTCAGCATAGACTCCAGCGCAGGGGCTCAATCCCACAAACCATGTGGAGGTGCCTGGGTGGCTCAGTCCGTTAGGTGTCCGACTCTCGATTTCAGCTCAGATTCCATGAACTGGGAGATCATGACCTGAGCCGAAACCAAAACTCGGTTGCTCAACTGACTGAGCCACTCAGGTGCCCCAATTATCCATTTTTAAAAATCACAGTGCTAGTCCTTGCACTCAAAATACAGTTTTAGCTGGTCTAATCCAGGTTAAGTCTACAAGGCTATTTTAGAGAGAAAGGCATGGTTTAGGTATGCATTGGGGGTAAAACAATGTGCAGTTATTGCTGCAGGGTGTAACTCAGGGCATTTTATAGAGGCCAGAGGGACTTCAACTCCCTCCTCTGTGCTCTGATTTCAGACACACGTGTCATACTCCTTTATAGGACCATCACGTAATTCAGGATATCCAGCTACTGAAACCCTTTCTTGCCACAAGAGTCTGGGATTATGAGGCTCACTGCCTGACCAGCTGGCCTGCTTCAGGAATTTGCAATCTGCAGGTTGGGCGCAGGCCAAGTCCCAGACCTTGATGGCCATCCCAAAGTGGTCCTGGCCCCACAGGTAGCCATAGACACCAAGGATTTGCCATTATTTTGGTTCAGAAAGCAATGTCACAATGAAAAGAAGAAAAATCTACAGAGCCTAAGTGCTTATATTAAGGGATGCTTCATTTCAAAGTCGTGCTTTTATGAGTCTATTTATGGACCATCTTTTGTATTATGCACATTCTGGGTTTCCAAGCAGTATCAAAAAGCAACTGGACTCTGACTCATCAACATGAGGTAAAATTTGCCTCAGATTATTTGAAGTTAACTGAAAACATATTTGACAAGAAAAAACAAAAAGCTACAACAACCCAATCCTTCAGTTTCTGTTTAATGTACTCTTTTGCCATTACGGTATCTTCAAACTTTCTCTTAATGGAAGGGGTCTGGCAGGCTTTAGAGAAGACAGGGCGGGGATCAAATTCACAACTTACTAACAATGTGATTTCTCTAAGCCTTGGTTTCTCAATCTGGTGATGAAAATATTTACCCTGAAAGGTTATAATGAGGATCAGGAGTAACCCACATAGAGCACTTAGCAGAGAACCTGGTGCACAGCAGGTTCTCAGATGTGTTTGATAAAGAGAGGTTGTGCACCATGAAGCACATAACCACACTAGCATGTGTGCATCATAATAATAAAGTTTCCAATCCCAAAAGGAAAAAAGACATTCCAACTTTGAACTAGTACAATAGACTCGTATGACAGCTTGTTTTCAGTTCCTGGCACAACATTTTAGAGTCTTTCACCCCCCACCCCCACCCCTGCTAAATTAGGAAAGAATGGGGCTCTCAAGTCATACTTAGGCCTGGGCAGATCACAGAGCATTGATGTGGCGATGTCAGGCCCATGTGGGTCCTAATGGACCATATGGTCAAAAGCACCTAGCAAAGAAAGGGTCAAGAGAGAAAAGTATATGCCCAGATCAGAGAACATGCAGGGATTAGAATCAGTGGGCAGGAGTGTGGGACTAGAATAGTTGGCTGGTGAAGCGAGCAGGACATGACCTCATTGCCAGGAGGGAGGCTGGGGTCCCTTCTCAGTGCCCTTCACAATTGAATATCCTCAAGTCTGGGGCTCAAATCAAATGTGAACTCTGCAGAACCTGGCAGGGAATGTAAAAAAAAAAAAATGAAGCTAGCTGTGTGGAAAGCAGAGGAGTGTGGGTAGAGGGTGCTTATAGCTAAGTGGAGAGCCCCATACATTTTCCAAAGGGGGCAGCTGCTATTCAGTCTCAGCCAGCATCTTGTGAGAATCAGTGCAAATGTGGTAGATCTGATTTTTCAGGAAAAGTTTCCAATCTGGATTTTAATGTGAAATTGCCCAATTTTACGTGTTGGCAACAAATTGAAAACTTCTTACAATACTGCAAAGGCCAAACAAAAGATATCCAGTGACTGTCAGTTTGTAACCTGTGCTAAGTAGTCAGAGTAACAAAATAAAAATACTCATTAGCCCAGCAATGACACTGTCATAGACTCCATCCAGTGGGGATGGCATGTGCTCAGCCTTCATGCCATGTGGTGTGTCTAGTCGTTCGCTGGAGATCTAGGGGACACTACTGTAGCATTTTAGAGCCAGGATCACTCGTATGTTTCTTATTATACTCTTGATGTAAGAGGTGTTGATGGACAGTCTGGCCCAAAGGCAAGGCATCTCTCTCTCTCTCCCCTCTCTTGTCTTTCCTGTTCTTCCTTGGCTAGTTTCAGCCAAGCATACACTGTTTCTCACTGCTGCCCCTCACATCCAGTCTTGTTTATTCTTGTTGAAAAAACCTTTCTCGTGGTGCTATAGAGCTGTGCCCAGGGCTTGTAGTGAGCCCCATGGGGCCCACTCCCACCCCTATCCTACCCTGACGCATCTCTTCCGAAAGAACTCCCCAGGCAACCGCAGTCACTCTTGGAAAATCTCAGAAATAATCTAGTCCAGTGTTTTGCCCCAAGAGCTGGGGAAACAGAGGCCTGGAGAAGCCAAGTGATGTGCCCAGGGTCACAGAGCTGATCAGAGGCCAGCGGGAATTCCTTCTGTCATTTGGACCTCTCAGGAGAGTCCTTTGCTCTTATTTTGAGCACTCGGTGACCTAACTGTATAAGAGGTCACCAAAAATCATGAAAGGTGAGGCACTCCTGCTGGTTATGACATCTGAAACAACTGAACTTGTCATTCTTCAGCAGAGAAAGAAGTACTGACAAAATACTGCCATGGGAACCCCATTTGGACTGCCTACACTCCTCCTGCCATGGCATCCTCAGAGGTGAAGTAGTGTGGGCTTAATTTAATGAAATCTTCTAAGAAATCCCGGGGCAGATACTGTAAGGCTCTAAAGATCAGATTTTAGTATCACCACTCTCTGTTCTTTCTTTCTTTTTCTTAAACAGTCCACAGCCTGCTTCTGAAGGCATCTTAAAATCTATTATGGCTAAGGCAGGTATGAATAAACAAAGTGAGTCTGCTTTTGAGCAGGAGCGTGGTCCTCTGGTGCCTCCAAGCTTTAACCAGACCAGATATTCAGGGTATTTTAAGGATCCCCTGCCCTACTGCAGCACACACAGGCCTGCCCCCCAGCAGTTCAAAACACAACGTGGACCCTTCTTCTGATGGCTTCCATACCCCCAGAAGTGTTTTGGGAGAAGTATGAATGCTGCCTTTGCAGGCTGCTGAGGGAGGTGAGTGAGCAAGAGACAGGCAAAGAGTATCCCCCAAAACCAAGGAAGGAGGCTGTTTATGAGAGGGCACAGCTGGCAGGGGTGGGGTTGAGTTGAGGGTGGGGGTTGGTGGGGTCGGTGGGTAACAGGCTTGGTCTGTATATATGATTTGAGTGACAGAGGCCTATCTTTTGGTCACCAGTTGAAAATACGCAATTGGGGAGCAGCAGAGATTCTGGATATGGGTTTTCTTTATAAGACTGTGGGAATTCACCTTTTGGTAAAGGCTAAGGGGAATTATTAAATTGAAATCACCATTTCTCAAACATAGATTGTGACCTATTGGTGTGTCATAAAATGAGATTAGTGAGTGCAGCCAGCATTTCCTTAAAAAGAATGAATTGATTAGAAAATAATTGAATATAGCAGCATGCATTGCACGTAGTAAAAGTTCATATTACCTTGTGGAACTTTTGTCTGATACACACACACTTGTGATATCACATAGAGCTCTGAATCTGGTGTCAGGGAGCCTGGGCTCAAATCATGCATGGTTCTGTCACTTCCCAGCTGTGCAAACAGGGCCGCTCACTTCTTTGCATATTATCTCTTCTGTAAAATGGAGATGATAATTTCATCATCAGTCTGTCGTGCTGATCGAGTATGGTAAGCTATGTAAAAATGTACTTGGACGATCTGGGGGCGAGGTAGGGCTATGTACACGTAAACTGTGAACTGTGTGTTGTGTTTTCAGGGGGCACACAACGAAGTGAAAGCCACTGATCTAGGAAATGTGTGCCCTGACAAAGCTGCCTTCACTTAGGGCCCTAACTCTGGCTGGTGTCTAACAGAGAGCCTCCTAGTTTCTCCGGTATGGGCCATTCCGGGAGCAGGCCCCGTGCAGGTCTCCTTGCCCTTGTCTCCCGAACCCTCTGAGAGCTTTCTCACCACCCGATGCTGGGCCCCAAAGGGTGATGCTTAGCAGAGCCACAAAGCAAAGAGAGAGCAGTGCCTGGAGGGTGCTGAGACAGGCCCTTTACCGAGGGAGGAAGACCTACCTACCAAGCTCACATGGCTGAGGGCATTCACGCCGCTTTTGTAAAACCAAAATTCAGCTCCAGGAGCTTCTGCTGGAGCTGAGCACACCCTTTTCTCCCTTCCCCCTTTCTCTTCCAACCCCCTCCATCTCCCTTTGCCGTTTTTCTCCCCTCCCCTCCTCCCACTTAACAGACTTCAGGCTCCCAAAAGACTTAATGAACTACAGCTTTCGTCTGTTTCAAGCATTTAGTCGTGACAGAAAGAATTACCCTTTTTGCCAGGAGAGGAAGAAACGCTTTAGTTATCAGCACAGCTGGCAAGAAGCCAGCCAGCCTCTGGAACAGTCTGTGGGGATTAGAATGCCAGAGGTAGACATTCCAGTCCAGGAGCACAACCATGCCATGCAAGAGCCAGGGCCAGCCTCCCCCAAACCCGACCCAGCAAAAAAGAAGCAGGCCCTGCTTCTTGCCTTCCTTTCTAGCAAATGTGCCCAAGGGAAATGTGGTGCGGTCACACTCTTGTAGCTCAGCATCATGGCAGGTGGGATTGCAGGGCCGCCTGGTAAGCTTGTGGAGATTCGTGAAAATGAATTGTGACAAAATGAACAGTTCCTGATGAAGCACCTTTCTGCGCCAGCCCTGTGTGTGTGGAGAGGCCATCATGGAGTTCTTCCTGATGGGCAAGATGTGCAGGCCTTGCCAGCTGGGAGGAGGGGAGAGAGAATCCTGTGTCTGATGGTCAGGCCCTCTTGGATTTCTCACTCTGCCTGGGCATGGTCCTGGGCATGGTCCCCTGGCACAGGTGAGGGGGTGGCAGTGAGAAGGACACGGGGGAGCCATGTCTGTTCAGAAGTATTCTTCAACAAGCTGTTCTCATATCCTGATGTTCCATAAGCTCAGTGATGTTCATAAGTGTCTTTTTGGTCATCCTTCTGAGCCACAGGCCTGAGACTCAGGAAGAGACATCACTGGGGTCACAAGTCACATAGCTCAAGCTGCCCCTATCCCACAAACACAGGAGAGGGCAGCCACTGGGATGGCATTGGTGGGGACAGCCGGAGAGCCTAATCTCATTACTTTCTCTGTCCCCTGAACACAGTGGCCAGCGGCTAGCACACAGAAGGGCCTCAGTAACAAGTTGCTTTTAACTATTTCTAGCCATGGCACCTGCTTTTTGGGTGACCTCTGGCATGTCATTTCACCACTCTGAGCCTGTTTCCCATCTGTGAGGCAGGAATGATGATAATGAAACCTTGAAGTTTCTGTTAAGGATAAAATGAGATAACGCACATTGATGTACTACTGTGTGAGCTCGAGAGCACTACCAAATGCAGACCTGAAGGGTGCAGAAGCTGCTTCACACTGTGAAGCCGGGCCTAGCTGATGCCATGGTAGTGTTGTTTTGGTTGAAGTATATAAAGAAAATCCAGCTTCATTCAGACATGTAGATGGAGAAGGGAAGGATATTTTAATAGCCTTTTCTGGTAATTATGGATATTTTTCTTTAATACTACACCAAAACTTGACAAGTAATAGTTTCTTAAAGGCTAGCTATGTTGCCTTGCAATCTGAAACCATACACATAAACTTCATACGTACTCTGTTATATGAAAATCCATTGGTCTGTCTTGCACTTTGAATGGATTTTTTTTTTTACTCACGCATGACTTTGTAATACCCCACATTGGTCATTTGGAAAATATTGGTTCACTAAGTTATGTAGATCTTCCAAATGTTGACACTTTTCATTGTATGTTATCAAAAGAACACATTTGTTAATATCACCACCAATCTTAACAGAAAAATCTAAAAGTATTGGGAAACTGTCAACCCCACAGTAATAGATACAAGTTTTCCAAAATTCTATTTTCCTCAAAAGCCTGAATTTTATCACTGGCAACAAACACCATTGGTTATTTCCTTTGACATGAAATGCCTATTTTGTTCACTCAATGTGGGGCTCAAACTCACAACCCTGAGATCAAGAGTTGCATGCTCCTCCAACTCTCTACTTTGTAGGAGTTGGAAGCCAGGCTCCCTACTTTGTTCACTTCTGAGACAAAGTCTGCCAAATATCCAACTGTGAATTATCATGGTTTTTCTGTCATTTGCTCTTTTAAGTAAAAACAGTGTTTCATGAAACAGTGGCTAATTCAGCTTGCGACTCTACCTCCTATGTGCTTGTTCTTGAGATAACCATCTTACTTTGGCACCCAGCCAAAGTGCTTTAAGTGTACATACCATTTCATCACGCAAAATATTAAGCAGAAGTGTAACCAAAGGCTGAAATTTGATAAAAATTAATTTGTATTGCTTCATCAAGGATATTCTTAAGGGAAATTGGTGTTCCCCCCCTCCCCCCGAGAGCACATGGTGGTGAAGAATGCAATGATTACCAGTATAGTGTGGTACCTCTTCTTCCCACTGCATTTCAGGTAAGATCCTGGTTCACTGTGTCATGGGCCGCAGCCGTTCAGCAACCCTGGTCCTGGCCTACCTGATGATTCACAAGAACATGACCCTGGTGGATGCCATTCAACAAGTGGCCAAGAACCGCTGTGTCCTACCCAACCGGGGCTTTCTGAAGCAGCTCCGGGAACTGGACAAGCAGCTCGTGCAGCAGAGGCGACAGGCCAAGCACAGTGACAACAGTGAGAAGGCTGGTGAGAAGGAGCCATAGCACCCCTAGCAGGGCCCACAGAGATACTCGGGAATTGAGAGGGAGGCTGAAATAGCCCTGCCCTGTGACCTGGGACAGTGAACCAAAGCTTGACTTCCTTTGATCTTAAACTTCTCAGGTGTATGCTGATGATTGGGGGGGGGGGGAGATTCCAATCTGCCTCCTGGATGAGGACTTGGCTTCATAGCAGAATGGGGCAGACTGCCTTCTCAGCAGAATTGGTTACAGATGAGCACACAGTTCTGCACAAAGGTGCCTGTATTTTATTATTATTATTATTATTGTCATCATTATTATTATTTTCTGGTAAGATGGAAGCAGAAAAGGATTGAAAAATATGTAGGCATTGTGCTGTGATTAAATGTTTGGCTTTGTCTGAAAGTCACATTCTTTTTTTTTTTTTATGTTTATTTATTTTGAGAGAGAGAGAGAGTTCACACATGCAGGGGAGTGGCAGAGAGAGAGAGAGAGAGGGAGAGAGAGAATCCCAAGCAGCCTTCAGGCTTTCAGCACAGAGCCTGACACAGGGCTCAATCCCATGAACCGTGAGACCATGACCCGAGCCAAAATCAAGAGTCAGACGCTTAACCAACTGAGTCATTCAGGTGCCCCCGAAAGTCACATTCTTAAAAAATAATTGTAAAATATAAATTTATTTTTTAGCTGCAGAAAAGTGCCCGGGAGAGCTGTGTTACAGAAGAGTCTGCATAGCTTATTAGCAGGCCCCTTCTCTGGGGCATCTGTATTTCCTTACCATCTCCTGCATCCTCTTTTCCACGGAATCCCCAGGCTTGGATCACCACTCATAGATGCCGCTGTCTGCAACCTGCAGAGAGCAACTCATTCATTAGGGATAGGGCCGGGGGGGGGGGGGGGGGCGGAGGGGTGGTTGCTGTCCTGAGTCCCGTACACTGGCCCTTGCCTTGTGCTCTTCTACCTTCCTCGGGAGCCAGGGCTCGCAGAATCCTAGCCAGAGCTGCCACCACCCAGAAAAATTCAACAAATTGTGGACAAGTTTAACTTTACAATTTTGGAAAAAAGAAGGGGGATATTCTTTAGGGAACTGGCACTTGGAGAAACTCCTTTCATTTTGATTCTAGTCAAAGCAACACAGGCTTGTTTTCAGTCATACCAGAAAGCATTTGCAAATGTGTTTGCTGTGGAATGGGAGAACAAGGCAGCCAGGTGAGCTCAGGTGTGGAATTTCCCTGCCCCTGAGAGCTAAGCCAGGTGCCCTGCCTGTGTGATTTTCATTCTCGAGGAGAAAACAGCAGGAGACATCAAGCAGATAGAGATGGCTTCTGGAACCAGGAACCCTAAACTAGACAGAACCCAAAGAGAAATGCTGATGGAGTTGCCAGAGGTCAAGGACCAGAAATGAAAACTGCCCGGAGAAAGCAAAAAGAGTGAGATAAATGCCTGTGGAAGAAAATATGAAAAGGGGCTTGGTCCTTCGATTTGGTATGGTTTTCAGCAGAATGAAAGAGGAAGTTCTTGATGGAGGAAGGATAGTGTCGGGGGGCCCAGCAGCCTTGTAAAACTTCCCTGTGAGTTTAGGTGGGCTGCCCTGATTTTGTGCCACAGGAGAGGACTTGTGGCCTGGGCCCTTGGTGGCTGGGCCTGGCTTCCTGGGACTGCTCTGAGAGAGTCATCGTGGTCCAAGAGTAGTCAGGTCCTCATAAGGACTTGGATCTGAGTGTGAGGGGAGCCATACACAGGCTTATGGGAAAGAGATATAGACCAAAAGGAGCTCTAGGGTCCCAGAGGCACCTACCTGGACTTTCCCATCACAGGATTCCAATAACCCACTCAAAACTCATTTATCTCCTAGGTCTAATATATTCCTTGTCTAGAAAGAAATTAGTATTTCCATTTTAATGAAATATTACATTTAATACATCATAATGACATACTTACATTTAAATGAATCCATTGTGGGATGTATGGTAGGATGAAATGCTGGTGTTCTCTTGAGCTTCTCTATACTTTCCTACATGGGCCCATCTCTTTGTGGGGCTGTGAGTCTTACTGAGGACAGCAGGAGCAGAGAACTTTAAAGTTGGAGTTCTGGTCTCTGCAAGATGGCTCCTGGGGGCCAGAGGTGGGAGAAAGGAGGAACAGAAATTTTTGCAAAAGCATTTCAAGTTTTCAGAAGTAAATTATTTATTTGGCCAATAAGTATTCATTGAGAACCTACCGCATGCCAAAAATTGGGTTAGAAAGCCAAAAGTAAAAACAAAAAGGCATGTTGTGATAAAGTGCAATGAGGCAAACAGGTAGTGAGGTGAAGGACAATTGGGGATGGGGTGAAGACCTGAGGAGATGGGGTGAGCTGAGACTTGAAGGAGCACACCCTCCAAAGGGGGAGTCATTCTAGGCTGAGGAACAGAACAGCACTGGTGAAAGCCCCAGGGTGATAAAGAGGTATATTTTTGAGGAAACGCCCCTCAGTGAAGCTGGAGCCCATAGGTAGGGGGAAACTGGAAGACGTGGGTTATAGAAGCTAGATTCTATTTCAAGTACAGAGAAAAGCCACCGAATGGTTTTAAGCAGGGGAATGGTATGACCTATGTTTTAAGGAGATCACTCTGGCTGAAGTATGGAGAATGGATTGTTGGGAATTAAGAAGGAAGGCAAGAAGACCAGACAGGAAGCTGTTGGAACCCTAGACAGGAGAGGATGGTGGCCTGGACTGAGACAGCCCCAGGGGACTACTACTCAAGATTATTTTGGAATTATCCTGGAGAGTCGACAGAACCTGATGAGAGGGCGAAGAAAAATGAAAGCTATTGATTCGGTTTCTTGCCTGAGTATGGAGATGAGGTTGACCAGGGCAGAAATGGGGGGAGAGGGCTGGAGATCACCAGTTACATCTGTAAGACATACATAAAGTATCCCGTGTCATTGGACCTTGAATCTAGGAGCTCAGAGGAATGTTCACAACTGGAGGTGTAATTCTGGGTGTTATCTGTGCGTAGGTGGTGTTGGAACTCATCATCCTGGGTGAGATAATGAGAAAAGGGAGGAAGTCCCAGGCCTGAGTGCTTCAACATCAGTGTTTAGAGCTGGGCCTGGGTGGTAGAGGGAGAACCAGGAAAGAGGACAGAGAAGGAAGAAGAAAAACCAGGAGTGTGGAATTATGGACACCTGGGCACGGTTTCATAATTTAACAGTACTGGTAGTCTGTTGACTGTACACTGGAGACAATGCTTGCTTATAACAAAGTAAAGTTTATTTGTATGGCACTTAATAGTTCCTGTAGCATCGTGAATTTGTTAGCTGAGCCTTGAAATCAGAGAGATGACAACTTACTGTCTTTTCAGAGTTACGTGTAGGAAGAAGAGCTGCCATTTGGAGAATTGGGTTTGTTTCAGCTTCCAAATGTTAGCTGAGTGAGTTTGGGCAATTAAGATAGGTTCTTTGAGCCCGATCTCCTCATCTGACACCGGAGACAATGGCCCCATTTCCTGCACAGGGTAGGCGTGTGGATCACGTGGGAAGGCTGTTTATGAAAGCTTGGTAACAGTATTGTGAGTCATCATTTCTGAAACAGAGTGTCGGCAAGGAAGGCCGATGCCTTCACACCTGGGTAGGCACCGCTTGAGCGATTCAAAAGAAAAGGTCGACAGCTGATGACCACTCAAGACTCTTATAAGGTAAATGAAAGAACAGATTACTGGGCTTAAAAAACATGGCTTGTTAATGAATCTCAACCTGATGGTGACTCCATTTCAGTTCTGATGAATCCAAGTTCCTGTTTTCCAGGATCCTTGGTGTCACATTTTGGTCTGAATTGCTTTCTCTAGTGAGAGTGGGTGAGTAAGGAAGAGTGTGCAGTGTTCTGAGGCCACCTCAGATCAGCAGTTTCTCTCCCCCAAGCCTTTCTGTTCTGCCCATGAATGCTGGAGATAGGGGCCAGCAGAAGGGGTCCTGTACCTGGATATGCTGCAGTCCCTTGGGAGCCTATGACACAAGGAGTCCCTAGTAGTGTTCTTGGATTCTGATCTGGTAGGTCTGGGGCAGTGACCAGAACTTGCCCACAAGCTCCCTGGAGGACTGTGAGGAAGGCAGGGTGTGGGGGTGATGGAACCCCAGTTTCACACAAACCACAGGGTGTGATTAGCAGGCCATGGCAAAAGGAAAACACAAGGGAATCTCAGTCCCCAAGGACCTCAACAGAAGAGGAAAGAGACTACATATGTGAAGGTTTCAAGATGGGGCCTGTGGAAGCTTCCATATCAGCTTGTTAGCAGGCCTCCACCCCAGCTCTTAGGCTCAGGCAGCCTCTTGCCTGACAGGTGCACCCACTTGGCTGCTAAGATTCATGGCTACTCCCGAACTAGTGGCACACCATCACCTCCCTCTCTGAAGCTGGATTAGGTTTTCCTTCCTATTAGTTTCTCTTCTTCCCTTTGTGACTAAAGCCCTTGCAGAAGTGTCTTTTCATGAGCTCTCCCTCAGCCACTACAGAGAATTCCCTCACGGACTGGGCATTTGTGGAAAGAAAGGACCTAAAGACAACGTCTTGCCAGACGCTAAATCCAGAACGCTTTGTAACTGTGAAGGAAACCTAGTAAGGGTGAGAGCGCAAAGCAAAACCCCATTGGGCCTCCTCCCTCTACAGTGTCCTGTGATCCTGGGGCATGTGCACTAGCCTGCCTTTTCGGTTTTATTCTGAGTCTACTTGAAAGTTTGTGTCTATGTCTATACAACACTTGATTTGTGTTGAACCACTGATGGAAAAACGTTCTCCCTCTGCGCGATATAAAAGAAGTGACGGGAGAGTCGTGAGCACCCACATTTAGACACATTGGGAGCTTAATGGGCCAGTTCCCATGGATGCCAAGTGAGGCATTTATTTCTAGGCTAGAAGCTCAAATAATAAACTGTTTTAACAGTCAGACAGAATTTTCTCTGAATAACATAGAATAGTGTTTGTAAACAAGGACTTTTTGTTTTTGGTCTAAACTTTAGACTCTAAAGAAAACATCCAATCATTCATTCACAAGAGCAAAACTTTCACACCTTTTTTTTTTTTTTTTTTTGAGATGATTTTTCAAACGTACAATCCCAAATTGGGTGTTTGGGTATTAACTTTTATAAAAATGAAGTTTGCTACCACTGTGCTAAGGCCCTGAGGGGTGTTTACACAGACGGTACAGATGAGGCAACTGAATATTTGTATAGGATCCCTTTGCAAATGAAGATCAAAGTCAAAAAGAAAAAAACAAATTCACTTTATTTTAAAGACAATGATTGGCATACAGAAGGTATGCACCAGCATAAAATAAACTTTCATGAAAAGCATTAAAATCCATTATAAATTAATTTATTAAATAGGTATTTGGTATATGTGATGGTTTTATTAGATATTACTCTTATTTATTGCCAACCCCCTCCCCCAAAGTCAAAACAAATCAGAAAATCTCATAACTCCAATTTACACTAAATAATTTATTTTCCCAAAATGTGTATGTGTTCTGAGATGTGACACATGATACAGTTCCATTGGTCATTCTCTATCAATCATAATATGACAGGACACAAGAGGCTAAAAATGGCTCATCATAATTTATTTTATGTTAAAATGTACAGCTTTTTTTTTGTTTGTTTTTTTTCTTCTTTTTTTTGAAGTGACTGACTAAAAAGAGAACAGATAAATACAAGAGTGTCGCTGGCTCCTATTTTATACAAGGATTACGCCTCTCCTGCTTGGCCCTTACAGTCACCCTGTACAGGTACAAAGGCTACAAAAAAGGAAGCAATATAAACAGACACAAATAACTTTTTTTTGCTTTTTTACATGCGATTCGTAAGCTTAGTTTGAGCTATTCACAAGCTACTTCTCTATTTTTCCTTAAAAAATAACTCCAATATTTTATAAAGATAGAAAAATCTACAGATGGAATGAAAATGTAAAGTTAGAGGCATTTCCATAAAATAGCAACTTTACACCAAATTCACTATTTTTTTTTAAATCCTGCCAAGTATTTGGACATATATGAAATGTTTCAAAACCTGACAGATAAACACTGAGATATGCTTCATTCAATAAACAGAAGTCTGCATTTATAAAACAGAAAGCTGCCTTTTTTCCCCAAAGAAATCTGTCACCAAAATGGAAAAGGGTCTCAACTTTACACCAAACATTTAGCAATAAAACCCCTTTTGACTAACCAAATGGGAATAGCTTTTATAGCTCTTTACAGTTTTATAATTAACAAAAATATAATTTTTTTTTAAACCCTCAAATTAGGGCACCCTAATCAAGGCAAAAAACTTAAGAAATGGCTTACTGTTAGCACAACACTTGTACAGTACTACAAAATGCACTGTCACTAACAAAGACATTAGCGGCATGCTGAAGTGTCACCTTAAACAAAATATACAATAACTGAAATGCTAAAGGCATTTACATGGAGTGGACAGGGAAGAAAAAAAAAGTTCTAGGTTCAGTATTAAAACAGATAATTTGGTGGGGCGGGGCTTGATATCCACATCATTTCATGGAAGCAGGCACAACAAGTGGCTGCCTTCAAATTGTAGTCCAGAGAGGCCTTCCTTTGCAGAGAATTTCATATAAAAGTAACAGAAACAAAGATACCAAAAAAAGAAAAAGGAAAAAAAGAAAAACAACTTGTATAAGGCTTTCTGCTGCATACAGCTTTTTTTTTTTTTTTTAAAATAAATGGTGCCAACAAATGTTTTTGCATTCACACCAATTGCTGGTTTTGAAATCGTACTCTTCGAAGGTATTTGTGCAGATTCAATCCAATAGTGATGCCCAGGGGGATCTTGTGACTGCCCATGTTGCCTACCTTCTCATGTAGGACCCATTGAGAGACTGTTTGGACATGCCCGTGTTCATGTAGCCGTGATGTCCGGGGGCCGTGTACATCATGTTACCATGGGGCGGGGTCTGCATTGGCTGCTGGGCATATGGCTGGGTTCCCATCATGCCCATCTGCATCTGCATAGGGTATTGGGGTGTTTGATTCATGTAGCCATGATTGCTGTGGTAGCCGCTGTTCATCATCGGCTGGGACATGCTGTACCCATTCATGGCATTGAGAGTATTCATGTTCATGTTCACAGAGTTGACATTGTAGGCTGGGGCTGGCATCAGGTTCACACTCATGTTCATACCTCTCTGCATCGTTAAAGTCCGTGCAGGACCCTGCATGGCTACAGTCTGGGAGCGCCCATAGATCTGAGACTGATGGGTGGCAGCGGCTGGTGACAGAGATGCCGATTTGGTTCTCATGGAGACGTGGCCCTTGCTGGCAATCTGGGTTTGCAGTCTTTGGCTGTGAGAGATGCCAATGTTTGATGCAGCCATGTTCCGTTGCAAAAGAGGCGGTGGCAGATTCATCGGAGGAGGAGTCAGGTTGGGGGGTGGGGTCATTGTAGCTTGTGCTTGGGGTCCCCCAGGGACAGAGTGCGGAGACTGAGAAAGCTGGACAAGCCCTGTGTTACTTAATGGTGTGGACAAAGAGGCACTGTTTGCATAGGAAGTTACAGCAGCGGAATGGCTGTAAGGCAATGAATGATCAATAAGTGTATTAGTTAACTGCTGTAGTTTGGCAAGGCTGAAGGTGGCTGATGGCTGTGGGTAATGCCCAGCCCCAAAATCACTCTGACCCATTCGTTCATATAAGCCAATGTTGGCGTTGCCAGTCTCAGGGATGTCGGCCAGCTGCATCGGTGGGGTGAAGTTAGCGGCCATGCTACACTGAGCCAGCTGCTGGCTGCTGCTCGGAGGCCTCTCCACCACACAGCCTTGAGGAGACTTGACGCTGCAGGTTGGGGGAGAACTGATGCTGGTTTGCTGCAGCATGCTGCAGCTCCCACTGATGTTGGACATCTGCTGGGTGACAGCACAGCTGCTCTGTGTCAGATTGCTAGAGGTGAGGTTGCTATAGGAGCAGCTGTTCTGTGAAGAGCCGTTTCCGCAAATGCTGCCGCCCATAGTAGAATCATAGCTACTAGGGTTCTCGTAGTTCTCGGTTGTGCTCTCGATACTGCCCAGGTCACTAAATCCACTGTCCACGACTTGCTGGGAATGATCTGAAACTGACGGGACATCCATCATTGGACTGGTTTCCATGTTTTGCAAAGACGGCACGGAGATGGCACTTTGATCCGGGCTGATTTGGGCATAGCTGTTTTCCAGGGCAGGGACACTTGGGCTGTTGACAGAACGTACTGACTGGCCAGGATGGGAATGGACGGATGAAACTGGGCTACTGTGGTCTGACTGCTGGCAATCATCTAGAGTGGCGGCTATCTGTGGGCTTTGGTCTGCATGGGTGTAGTTTTGTAGGCTTCTGCAGGCCTCTTGAGTCTCAGCACAATCCTGAAAAGTGTCGTCCTGTTCACTATTCTCCTGGGTCAAAGATTGAACTGCCTGAACGGTCTCAGAGTCAATTTCCATGGCCGTCGTGTTTCTCTCTTTGAACTCAGAATCCACTTCTTCGCCACTCTTTTGGTCCTGCTTCTGTGCCTGTTCTTCTGGGGATTCCTCATCAGATTCAGGTGCAGCTTCAGTGTCTCTAGAAAGCTCCTTAGGTTCACTGTTACACGCAGCTGCAAGGTCAACGCCACACTCCATTAGGACCTCTGAGTTCGAATGACTAGGCTGGACACTAAGGTCTAAAAAAGCCTCCTGGTTTTCTAGTACTTCTTTAAAGGATTCTCTTGGGCGTTCTTCCTTCTCTGCTTCTCCACACTCCATGTGACTGTCATCTTCATCATCTGCATCATGACCCTCATTGTGAGATGGCTCTTCATCCTCTTCCTCCTCCTCTTCATGATCATCCAGAGGAACAGGGTCTTCTTTGTCCGTGAAGACTTCTGGTTCCTCTTTTTCCTGATTTTTAGCACCACCTGGGTCTTTTTCTACATTTTCTTCTTCTTCCTCCTCTTCCTCTTCTTCCTCCTCCTCTTCTTCCTCCTCGGGTTTGATTAGATCATCTTCTGGTTTTTCACCTGGTGATTTATTTGGACTTATCGGTGCACATGTTTCATCCCTTGTGTTTTCATCCCGAGGCAGCAGGGGTTCCACGGCTTCCTTGACTTCCTCCTCAATCCTGGTGGGAGTAGGGCTGGTTTTGCCTTCTGGAGTCTCCTTCTGTTCTTCTACTGTTATCTGGTCATCAGGTTCCATGGGTGTTTCTGGCGGGGTGTACAAGTTCAGTTTAAATCCGGTCTTCCTCTCTTTGTTTGGCCTCCACTTAGATAGACTACGTTTTGTTCCTTTTGGCCACACTTGTTTGCACTTTAGAGGTTCAAGATTGTCTCTACTGCCTTCTTTCAAGTTATCTGTATCATCATCCATATTGTCTTAGCGAGGAGACAGAGAGAAACGAGAGGAAGAAAAACAAAGTCTTAGAAAGCATAACCTTGAACAACTTGAATTCATTCTTTTCAATTAATCAGTAAACACTGCTTTTGATTTCAAGAGTCGATGATAAAGACATAATCAAAACGAATACAGAATCATATTGTGCTATAAACCAAGTAAACAGTCCAGGTCTGGGAAACTAATATATGTCTTGTATATTCCCTCTCTCCCCTTCCCTCCCGACCTCCGACAGAAAGTTGTGCTTTTTATAGAAAGCACACGGATACAGACAACTATAATACTCTTATTTGAGTTTAACAAATAAGACATTCTCTGATGTAAAAGCCTGGAATTCATTCCACAATGTAAAATGAATAGAAGTCTAACTCACATATCTGTCCTGAGAAAGTAAATTTCTGTTTGTGGACATTTACTAGATTTAAATGATCTCGGATGACATTATTTACTTTGATTTGAATGTTCTCTCTGACATAAGGATAAACTGTGTACCTCCGAAACAAATGAAGACATAACTCCAAAATACAAATGCATCTGTTATCTATACTAGAGGATCATCATTTTTGCATGATACAAACTATGATGTAGTTACCATGAAACAACTGAATATTTAAACAACTGGCATTCTTTTTATCACTAATTCTGTCCACATTGTATTTTGATCAATTTGTTGCTCAAATGTAAGGTTTGAATATTAAAGTAAATAAGAAACAAACCAAAACTGTCATGTTCATTTTAACTCAGCTAATATTATTTTTACTGTACCTTTACACACATATGAATATAAACCAATTTGTAAGTATATTTGTAGAAATATAAGCAAGCAAACAAATAAATATATGAATAAATGCAAATATAAAATACCTAAGTCTTCATGAGACCTTTAGAAAGTTAAAGCTCAAACTCATCTCCTGGAGGAGTCAATGTAAAGGAAAAGCTTCACAAAGAAAAATAGCCTTATTACAAACATTACTGTGGAGAACAAACAGAAGATTTTACATTCAATGTGGAACAGAGATCTTTTTTTGTCAGAATGGAGGGATTTCTAATCCAGTCAGTGCAGAGCAGGGTAAGCCTTAGCTCATTTATGTAATAAAAGGATTACCCATAAACTTACCTGCAAGTACTACATTCAAATTGGCTAGCTGAGAACACATAAGTGATGTAGAGGGATTCCTTCAGAAGTTCAAAGCACAACACCCAATTAACAGTCACTGCAAGATGCTCAAATGATTTTATTTCTATTCACAGTAATAACCATGCCAGTGCCCCTGGAGTCCACATGTTACTGGACCTACAGCTTTTGTAGGAACACCTCTCTAAATCAGAAGATGAGTTTTCTGATGATTAATTTTTTAAGAAAGAAGATCTTGAAAGGAATCAGAAGTAATATGGCCACTTAGGATTTTAAAGACAAATGGCACAAAGTGGAGAATAAAAGGTAGTGATGATTCATTTACAGGCTCCTGAGAAGGGAGTTAAGAACTGGAAATAAGGCTCAATGTCCACACAAAAAATGGTGTCTTGCTATAGTTTGTTGTTGTTGTTGTTTGTTTGTTTAAAGAAATGGAGTGGGGGGGGGGGGGAAGGCTTGAGATTCTTTATACCCCGGGCAAGATGTTATTCCCTCAGGACACTACTGTATGTAGTAATAGTATACCTATTCATTATAAAAGTCAGGAAGATGCTTGCTCATGCCCTTAAAGTTGTGACTTTTCAAAAGCAAGAGAGATACCTGCAGTTCCCAAAGAAATGAGATGGCCTCTTCCTAGATGGAAGAGATGTTGGAATAAGTTTTTAAATACAGTCATTTCAGCTGTAGAGTGGATAGATTGCCCCACAAATCCTCATGATTCAGCTGGGAGCTTAAGTTCCCAGCCCAAAAGGCAAGGAATGGTTGCTTTTAAACTGGATATCAAAGTTGATTCACTGGTGTTAGTATTTGTTTTTAGAGGATGGGGTGGGGTGTCTCTGCCAACAGCAAATTTTGAATTAGTAATTTAAAAGGAAGGACAATTTCCTGATTTCTACATTATCCTATATTATCAAAGCTAATACTGATGGTGTGGGTGAGTTGAAATGATTCTTGATAATAATATATCCTAAGACACCACTAATTATAAGATGTGCCATCGATTTTTTATAGGAAAAAAGAAATTATTGCATTCAATGCTCACAGTAATATAAACCCCGATTCTGGAAATATTTAATGTGAAAAAAAGCACTTAGTAGAATCAAGGAGACGCAGTGTATTTCTTACTGAGAGACTTCAAAGTTTTTGAGGACAAGCCAATTTCTAAGATGAACCCACCTAGAGGAATGTTCTGGCCTTAGAAGTTGTTTAAAATAAAATTCAATTCCAGGAAGAAGGGATAGAACCTTTTATGAATGAGAATAGACAGATGAGCACTTATTCCTGGTGGGTCGACACAACCTCAGAGATGCCTTTGGGTATAACTTCAGGTGCCTGCCTTTTGGCAGTAACACACAAGATATTCACAAGGATAAGATTTTTATAATTCTTCCACTTACTTCTACAAGGGTCAGCATTCTTAAAACAATGATTGTCTTTTTCTTCCTCTTCCTCTGTTTTTCTTTTCTTCCCAGGCTGATGTTGGAATGCTTTTCTCAGGACTGGCTTCCCTCCATCTTCCTCCACTTCAATCTCACAGGTAGGCTCCAGGTGCGGCATTGGCCTCTCTTCATCTGAGTTGTCAAAGGGCTCATTCAGTACTTCTGTCGTCTCAGAAATGGTCTCAGTTGTTACACTGCTGTTGATCCTCCTGCGTTTACGACCCCTTTTCTTCTTTAGTACAAAAGGCCGCTGAAATTAATTCCAAACAATACATAAGAGCTCATGAGAAATTAAATGGTTGAGTTGATATGCAGCAAACATGTAGTGAAGGCATGTCTCAGAATCTTACACGTAAAGACTTCTGTAATGCCTTTGTACTTAACCTTCCATTTGATGTTTAACATCCCTCTCGGGCTCCAACTACACAGGCAAGTGTTTTCCAAATAAAACAGTTGTTTACTCAAGAAGATGCTTTGAGAGGGAACATCACCGCAGCTGAACTGTAGACTTTAAAAAGCTAAGGTTTGCTTTTCTAGAATATATTTTCCGATGGTACTTGCAGACTTCAATATTCTACATTATAGCTATTAAGTCCTCATGGACACAGATGTTTCCATAAATGTTGCAATAACCAACTAGCCACTGGGTCACTCATTTAATACTTGATAACTGTTCAAGGAGCACCTTCTCTATGCAAAATGCTACAGGAAGTTTGATGGCATACAAGGTTAACCTAATTGTTCCCTATTTCATAAGACTTCAGGAACAATGAAAAGGGAAGAAGATAGGGTACTAGAAGAAAGGATTATTTAATGTTTAAAATGTTAAGAGAGTCATGTATTGGTGACTACAGGGATGTCAGCAACTGACAACTTTATAAAGTATTTTATTATACAAGGCATCTAAAAAATTAAAAGACATGTGAAATCTGTCCTATTTATAGAAGATATGAAAATTTTTTTTCTGATTGTACTACAGGTTGGTAGCAATTATAAAATACTTTTGCCCATGCAAAAAAGCATTTAATGAAACAAAATTAAAATATAGGAATAACAGATTTGCTGCTTAAATGGAATGTGTCAATAGTGGGCCTGAAAAATTATTTAAAATATATTGCAAAGAAGGTTCAATATGCTTGGTTAAAACTCAAACTCTTACGGTGCCCGGGTGGCTCAGTCAGTTAAGTGTTCCGACTCTTGATTTCGGCTCAGGTCATGATCTCACGCACGGTTCATGAGATTGAGCCCCATGCACTGGGCATGGAGCCTACTTGAGTTTCTTTCCTTCTCTCTATGTCCCTCCCTTGCTCACATATTCTTTCTCTCTATCTCTAAAGAACAACAACAACAACAACAACAACAAAAACTCAAAGTCTAAGTAAACTGTATCCAAGAATTACTGTTGCTCACATTAACTCTCTGAATGTTCACGTATAAACCTGATAATCATATTCTGTAATTAACATTTATGGTTATTAACACTCCCAGTTGGCCTGCCCTCCCTAACTCACTAATTTTCCCAAACGTGAGTACAACCAATGTAAAGAACTAGTTTTCTTTATTTTTTTAATGTTTGTTTATTTTTGAGACAGACACAGAGCGTGAGCAGGGGAGGGGCAGAGAGAGACGGGGAGACACAGAATCTGAAGCTGGCTCCAGGCTCTGAGCTGTCAGCACAGAGCCTGATGCGGGGCTTGAACACATGAACCGCAAGATCACGACCCAAGCCGAAAAGTCAGACGCTTAACTGACTGAGCCACCCAGGCACCCCAAAGAACTAGTTTTCTTTAAATTGAATCAATTTATATGATGGGAGTCCATATTGTACCTTGGATAATCCTGGTTTTGTTGTTTTTAAAACAGATTTCTTTTGTAGTATACATAATACCTGAATACATTTGTCTGGTAAGAAATCCAAGATTACTCACAAGTCTGAAGTTTACTTTATGGAGAGCTCTTTTCTACCCCTTCCCCACAGCTGCCCTTCCATTAAAAGACTATCAGGCTTAGAAGAAAGCGCATCAAGCTGGGATTTACAACAGCAGGTTCTTTGACGCACAGTACATAGGATGGCCTTGGGGCGGAGCTGCAACTTGTGTTATTTCTGTAAGTCTTAGCTATACTAATAACATCTGGTTCCTTACTATGTCACAGATAGATACTGAAGACAAAAATATCAGATCTGGGTTAAACAATCACCTAAAGACAAGATCAACTTTTTACCTTGTGCACAAGGTATATCTGCAGTGACCACCAGGCTATGAGAAATTGTGTACTTGGCCACCAATGCAAAACATCAGCATCAGTATGGAGAGCCTGAAGTACCTTCTAACAATTCTATGCAAAGAACAAGAAAAATATTAATATTTTTCTGATAATATTTTTCTTGCTCTTCGCATAGAATTGTTAGAATAATATAATGTTATCTATCTACATAATATAGAATAAATTTATTTATATCTATATAATATAAAATAATATAATCTATATAATATAGAATATTATAAGAAATAATATTATCAGGAGTGCTGGGGTTGGAGTCTGAGCACTCATCTGATTCTAGCTCCATCTCTGTGGAGCTGTATGACCTTGGACAAGTCTCCTAGCCTTCCTAGGCTTTGGTGTTTTCATCAAAACACACTGAAGGGTGGTTGAAGTGCTCTTCAGGGTCCTTTTCTGTTCGCATAGCCTGACTTCTCTAGTCCCACAAACCAGCAGGTGGCAGTAACTACTAGACTAGGAAGCCCGCCTGTCCCTACTTTAACAAAACAGCACTAACCTCAAAAAGTAAACACAATCATGACTGTAAGAAGAAGGATGATGATATATGATCAGCAGGACTGAATACAGACTACTTCTAAAGAATAGAGAGTGAAACAAATACTAATAGAATGTTTGCAATGACAAATAAGATTTGATTGAAACTGACTCACTGAAAATCTAAACACACATACCTTTCTCTTTATAGCAACTGATTGTGGTTTAGTCAATCTTGGAGGAGAACTCTGAATATTTTCTTCTTCCTCCTCCTCTTCCTCCTCTTCCTCTTCTTCCTCCTCCTCTTCCTCCTCCTCCTCCTCTTCCTCTTCCTCCTCCTCCTCCTCCTCTTCCTCCTCTTCCTCCTCCTCCTCCTCCTCTTCCTCCTCCTCCTCCTCCTCCTCTTCACTGCTCTCTTTAGACAGCTCCATAAGCTGCCCTCGCTCCCCTGCCACTGGCCGGCTCTCCGGGGAATGCAAATATTTATTTTTCGATTGTACTTTTGCAGGTGATTGCCTACTGTTCGCTCTAGAGGACAGGATTTCTTGCTCCTCCTTTTCCCAGCAGCTAGCTTGTTCCATTAGCCGCTCGGCCTAAGGGGGGGGGGGGAGGGTAAAAATGGTGGGCTAGTGAAAGGGCAGTTAAGACACAGCCTCTAAGGATCAAAGGCAAAGGATCTCTTAAGTTGTTTCTGAACAGAACAGTCAGCCAGCCAAGCAACATTCCAGCTGCATCATCTCAGGACTCTTTTGCATCAGTTAGGATAACAAATCAAAGAAGATTGGGTTTCATGGGATATTTAGCAGTATTAATGATGCAGCGAATTGATTTGAGTCCTTTATCACTACATTACATGCTCACTGGCATGGAGCACTTTAAGCAAGTTCATAAACACAAAGAATCGATTGACATTGCAGCCTTGGAGCTCAGCACCAAATGTGATCTGATTACATGCTGTCAGTAGTGAAAAATGCTGCTTTGTGATCAATGATAAATGTTTCATTTTTCATACTCAATTCAATAAAATTATCATGTCTTACCATGCAACCTCAGTTAGGATAAATTAGTGCCATATCATTTCACAAGCTCTTTCTACATAACCAAGCCTTTGACAACGATGTTAATGACTTTCTCAGCCTAAGAATGCTGCAGGAGTGAAGTCACACAACTTAGGCAGACGAAGTCAATCATTACCTCTTTCTCAGCTTCTCGCTCTTCTTCAGAAACTGCAGCATTAGAAATTAAAATTGGGGTCCATCTTAGACTCTCTGGATCAAGTTCATTGGTCCGGGAACAGGTTTTCAGCTTTTCCATGTGGCCCAGTATCAACTTTTCCCTTCTAATGATGACAAATCTGTAATGTGATGAGGCAGAACAAAGTGCAATCAAAAGCTGAAATTTCATTTCACCTACACACGTTGACAAATGCTACTAGGTTAGGAAAAATCAGAGAGCGCATCAATGAAAAAATATAGCAAATTGAAATCTGACCAGCAAAACAGTATCATTTCCTGTTTTCTGTTTAGGAGAAAGGTTTTGATAATACCATTGGGGGAACCTCTTATCTTAAACTGGAATGAGGCCACCTAACTCCTGGGACACTTTCTGGTGTAAGATGCTTGAGAGGCAGCCAGTGATGCCCCGGCATCGGTACTCACCTGCCATCCCTCTTGTCAATCATATGGAGGTGCTGCAGAGTGGTGGCGATGTCATGTGGGCACATGCCTGTAGCTCTGCTGATCGCCTTGATGCTGATGTGCCTCTCCTGGTGGTGGTAGAGATATTCTAAGATGACACTCTTCCAATAGGCCAGGTAGGAGAGACGGCCCAGATCGGAGAGTGGCTTTTCAGGAGACCCTGCTTGGCCTTCTCTTCTAGAAAGCAAATAGCCTAGGGCAGAAAAAGCCAAAGATGACTTCACCGTGGTGTTTTTAGACATTGGGATAGGGGCCCCTCAAAATAATATAAGTAGCAATAAGGTAAAAACATCACATCAAACTTTATGTATGCAGTCTCTTCCCAGTTATAGTGATTTGATCTCCATGAAGTTTATGCTTATGAATCCTTTACAGTAGCACTGTAAGTCAATTCACATTGCTAGAGGCTGCATTTCAAATATACGTCATGGCATATTTAACAAAGCTAAGGTTGAGGACGTTACTTCTGATAAATTTCAACATCCAAGTTTCCCACCAGCTTTAGATTTTCTCAAAATCGAAATGTCAGGCACTTAGAAATCCTGTCAAGGGACCACCCTAAACATTAATGGGCAAGTTGTTTTCCACAGGAAGGACCTAATGACCCTTTGACAGCTGGATCTTAATAAAAGAGAAGGGTCTCTGTTGACTCAGATTCTATATTGCTTGTTACATTTAACTAGCCGGCTGATCTGAAGCTTTGTTTTAGGACTAATAAAAGAATGTCTTTTAAGTCGACTGCTGCAACTCACATCAGCTCTACTAGCTCTATTTTCACCTCTTTCATGTAAATTAATTTATAATCCAACCCCAGAATGTTGCTCCCACAAATTAAAACAAAACAACCTCCTTAAAACAAACTGTTTTATGTATACTCAGGAAATCCCTGAGCATGGTAAGCTTCTGAATATGCGTTCTGCAGCATTACTGTGAAGGTTCTTGGCAAAGGGATTTTTTAAATGATTTAAAACTTTAAATCCACTTGAAGGTAATGAATGAAAGCTGGCGGCTGTCTTGGTAATTAAGAGCCACTTATGGAGTAGAGAAGGAATGCTGTAAACTAATGATGTCTACCTTGCTCTAATTATCAATTTCAATAGCCTCACCTTCATGAACTTCCTAAATTTAAACAAACATCAACCACATACAGTAGGTGGCAGCAATTACAAAATCATGCTGCTCTGTAAACCACCCAAATCTTCAGCATTTTTCTTCTTTATCTACATTTCCAAAATGGCTGCATTCTCAAGAATTTTCTCAATTTTGGATTTTTTCTTAGAAGGACAAAATCAAGCCTCTGATGCATTTTCCTGCCTCTCAAAATCACTGTAAATAATGCAGAAATATAGAACAAGAAACCCAAACTGACCTACACCCTATAGGGGTGTAACCACAGCATTTTGCATTTTGATGGTTTTAATCTGAATGCCATGATAAAGAATAAGCATACATTTAACTTTAGGCTTTCCTGCAGTCTTTTGACTTATTTGTCTCTTTAACTCATGCTTAAGAGTAATGTATTTGATTGAATGGTAAACAAGCACCACCAAATTTTACAGTCAAACCACTGTCGACACGTCATTCAGCTGCATCCAGAGGCTTTCAAGAGCAGTGTGTCCGGAATGCTAACAGTGATGACCACGGTGCTGAATCCAGCCCAGATCATGCCCTGTCAATATGGAGAAGAGCTCTCTGTCGCTCAAGTACAAAGGGTGCCCAAACCCCAGAGCACAGATAATTGGCACATCCATCACCTGCCTCCTAAGTGCTTGGCACATGCTGAGAAATCTACTCAGTTGGCTGGAGGACCCGGCTCTGTACTACTGCGAGGGGAGAGGACCATAGTACCATGGCTGTGGAACTATCCCCTTGATCCGCAGTCCCTCACTGGTTCTTATCTGAACCTCCCAGTTAGGGACAGAAAGCCTCAGTCTCTCAGCTCAGCAGAAAGCTTTCTATACAATTAAAGTGGTCAGAAGGCGGTATGTGTCCTTCCTTCCTACCTTAGGTTCTACTATGAGCAGTCTTACCCAGGAAGCACATGGATTTCTTTGTTCTGTCTTCTCTTCCCTCAGTCTCTACCCTGGGCTCAGCCAAAATCCCCCCAAAACATATTTTATACAGCTGCTCATGTTTTCACACCCCGAGGCAGTACAAATATAGCTTATCATGGCCTCAGCCTAAATTGGTCAGGCCACTGGAACTCTCAGGCAACCTGGGGTCTGTGGAGAGCCTTTAGGCATAAACTTTTCAGCACCTGCAATTCCCACCTCGCTAAGTGGCTGTCTCTTGGGACACTCTCGGACACAATCCGCAGTCTGTGGCTGACACTGCCACGGGAGAGTCCTGGGACTCGAAGGGGGTTGGGGAGGTGGTGGCAGGGAGCATGTGTACACTGAGCCCGGGAAGCCCACTGGATTTTCACAGCAAACACCTCTGTATGGCACTAGTGAAGGCTACAAAGCAGGAAGGTTACCAACACCTGCCAGCAAGTGGTAATTTCCTGGGTGCTGCGGAAGAAAAATTGCAAGCCAAAACTCCAACTAGAAAACATCAAGCAGGTCTTCAGGGATGATGTGCACCAGCATTTCAGACCACACAATGCCATGGTCCAAAGGCATCACTGCATTGCCTGATGTTAGTTTTTCCTTCTCTGACTCATGAGACCCTCGAGGGTCTTATAGCAATGGAAAGAACTTGCATTAAGCTGAGAGCCATTTATGAGTCCACGAAGTCTCCTCCGAAAGGAGAAATGTTTAGATTAAATGCAATTCATCTCCAAAATAAGAATGACCAAAGGTAAATTTCTGATTCCTTACTAGTTAAGTGAAATCACTTGTAATGTGTTAAAATGGATAGCTTAGAAGAAAAAATGTCCACGTCTACTCCATAGGTGGACTAGGTTGCTGTAATACAGAATTTAAATTTTACCTGCAGCACTTTCCCTCAAAAAAGTTGTCACTGGGAAGGCGTCTGGGTTGCTCAGTCATTTAAGCATCCGACTCTTGATTTTGGCTCAGGTCATGTTCTCACAGTGTGTGACTCTGAGCCCTGCATCAGGCTCTGCAATCATAATGTGGAGCCTGCTTGGGATTCTCTCTCGCCCTGTCTCTCTGCCCCTTGCTTGCTCATGCTATCTCTTTCTCTCTCCCTCTCCCTCAAAAATAAATAAGTAAACATTAAAAAAAAAAAAAAAGCTGTAGCTGGTAGCACTTCACTACTCTGACCTTTTAACACGGAATGATTTAAATAATGAATTTCTAGCCATCTTTTGTTTTCTTCTACTTTTTTTAGGCTCCTCAAATCAGAATTACTATATAGCCAATTGACAGAACAATTTTTGGTAAGAACATTTAGTTCATTTAGTTGTTGAGTAATTATAGTGATGTGGTGATTTAATGTTACAGCTCTTAAATTTAACTTACCAAAAAGATTCCAAATAATTGATGTAAGATGCAGGGAAATAAAAAGCACTTATCTTGGAAGCCGGTGTATTATCCTGAAGATCTGAAACAAGTACACTACACCCCTGGTGAACAGATTCCCATGGTGCTCTCACACCTTTCCTTTTCTTTTTAACGTCTATTTATAATGAGAGAGAGACAGAGCACGAGCAGGGGAGGGGTAGAGAGAGGGAGACACAGAATCCAAGGCAGGCCCCAGGCTCTTGGGGCCGATACGCAGCTCGAACTCATGAGCCGTGAGATCATAACCTGAGCCGAAGTCAGACGCTCAAATGACTGAGCCAGCCAGGTGCCCCTCTCACACCTTTCCTTAACGGAGGACACTCTGAATCAGAAAACCTGAACTATCTCTGGGGAAACCTGGCTGTTCAGACTAAAAACAAAGTGGTGTTTGGAGGACAAATCCCAGTAGCTGCAGTATAATTAATTGCTGGTGAAATTATTACCTTTAAATTGTCTGTGAGCTAGAGGTGCAGGTGAACAGCACTTATTCTGTGATCAGGAGACTTGTAATTGGAAAATGGCCCATCAACTCTTCACCCACATCAACTATCTTGATACTACAGAAAGGTGGCTTTCTCTTTTGCTTCACTGGAACTACTTACCCAATGGAAGGTGAGGTCTCAGTTTTGGTGTATGGACCACACACTAATTCAAAAGATTATCAAGGTGTTTGCTTAAAGGGAAAGTTAAGACCAATGTTGTGTCTGCAAAAGGTAAGCATGTCTAAGCTGTACTGATTACGTAGGACCCAAATTTACCTCACCTCTGTTAAGGCTGACCTACTTGTAGGAAGAGAATCATGATTGCTTGTGTTTGAAATGGTTAAAGTGGTAGAAAGTTGCCTTTGTGTAAACAGATCTTTTAGGATAAGGAAGGAACTATCTGGACAAGGTCAAGAGTTGTTTTTGCAGACCTAAATTCCCAAATTAATTGAGCTCCCAGCGTATTAACTGCAAGGCTAACCCTTGTTTAATGTGAAACATTCCTTCCTTTTAAACTAGTAATATTTCAAGATTGTAGGCTGGACCAGAAGTGGAATAATTTTCATGGATAAGGATTTCCCCCCACAAAGGCAGCCACTCTTCACTCCTGCACACCTTCATCTTCTACCATCTGGAACCAAACCATATGAACCTCCTCAAATACAAAGTGTGAACTCTGGCAAGCTACTCCCAATTCCCATCTGTCTGGATTGTGTGAGTCTGGGGTTACTGGCTGCTTTTAGGAGAAGATAATCTTCAAGGATTACACACCTTTCATCAGACACCTGTTTAGCTCAGCAAACCTTGCTGAAAGGTTCATTATCAGTAGACAGCACTGGGTTTGCAAGCCTGGGAACTGACACCAGGCCAGGGATTTATGGCAGGTCTTGAGCAGAGGAAATCAGATGGCTCTAACCATGTATCTCATGATTAAGGATGGAAATTCACTGGTCTGTGTCATCTGTTACTGGTTTCTAGGGTTAAGCAGCCCTATGACCAAGTGGATGAATGGCGTGTTATCAGTTTAAATAGTGATAAAGAACCTGCTGAAATTTTGTGATGATTTTGCAATTAGTAAAAAAGGAAACTGAACCTTACTCTTCCTACTGTTTTCAGAGAACTAGAGTGCTACAGATGACCTGTGACCTACCTGATTCCTTACTACTTTCCATTTATTTTTTTATTTTTTATTAAAAAAAAATTTTTTTTTAACACTTATTTATTTTTGAGACAGAGAGAGACAGAGCATGAATGGGGGAGGGTCAGAGAGAGGGAGACACAGAATCTGAAACAGGCTCCAGGTTCTAAGCTGTCAGCACAGAGCCCGACGCGGGGCTCGAACTCACGGACCGTGAGATCATGACCTGAGCCGAAGTCGGCTGCTTAACCGACTGAGCCACCCAGGCACCCCATCCATTTATTAAAAGATATAGATGCCTCCCTAGCAAAAATGGAAATTTTGAATTTTTGAGATATTTTATACTTTAAGAGGTTGGTTTTGAAAATGTGAATGTTTAAGACATTTCTCTCACAATTCTATGGGCTTGAAGTAATTAATTACATAACAACTTAGAGTAAATATTGCTTGACTTTTCCACAGACTTCTCAGTCTACTTCTTATAGAAGTCCCCCAGACTGGCAGTATCAGCATCACCCGGTAACTTGTTAAAATCACAAATTTTTAGACCTATGAACCAGAAACACTGTGGGAAGGCCCCAGCACTTGCGTTTCAATAAGCCCTCCAGGTGGTTATGATGCACACAAATTTGAGGACCACTGCTATAAATTCTGCTATGGAGCTGCTGGTTTTGATGAGGATGTTAGAACCATCGTATGCAATAGGAGAGCCACTGGATGGGAGGACTAAACAATCTCAGCTTGGCGAGGAGACCTCCCTCACCCAGCAACTTGGTGGTAGAGAAGTGGGTCCAGGAATCTCCAAAGCCCCACCAGGCTGATATTTAGCAAGAGATCACTGAGTTGCTGAGTGGCTTTTTTCATAAATTCTATGCCTGTGCTTCTCAACCTTCATTATACAGTCACCTCTCATTACAACTCGATTCTGATTCAGTAGGCCGGAGACCCTACATTTCTAACAAGTTCCTATACTATGGGCCACACTTGCATTCCAAGGGTTTATATGTTAAATCAGTGGTTCTCAAAGTTTTTGGTTTCTAGACCTCTTTACATTAAAAAAAAAAAAATTATTTAAGAGCTTCTGTTTATAAGAGCCGTTATCTATTAATTTTTTAGAGAAATTTGACAAATACTTATTAAGAACCAATAAACCCATTAAGGGTTAACATATTTTTTACGAAAAAATATTGTCTAAAATTAAAAAAAATAGTGAGGAGACTGGCACTGTTTCATATTTTTCCAAATCTCTTCAATGTCTGGCTTAAGAGAGAAGCTACATTCTCATATCTGCTTTGGTACTCAATCTGTTGTGATTATCACAGGTCATGAAAGTTCTTGAAAATGCCAATGTAAATTCATAAGAGTGAAATGGACAAGTAGTACTTTAGTATTACTTTGAAAATAGTTATGACCTTGTAGAGCCCCTAAAAGGGCCTTAGGGATCCCCAGGAGTCCCTGGATCATACTTTGAGACTATCCGCTTTACATAAAAACTGACAAGAATTTTTAAAAGTTGGGCGCCAAGGCCACAGGTATTTTAAAACAATACGGCATTTACTAAATAAAGTATGGCAGGTCATAAGAGGCACTACAGGTTGGTTAAGAGCAAGGGTGCTACAGCCAGACTGCCTGGAATGGAATCCAGGGTCTACTATGTACCAACTACGTGACGTTGGCTGGGCAAGTTATTTAATCTCTCTGTGTTTCAGGTCCCTCACCAATAAAATTTGGAGAATAATCATACCTATCTCTTAGGGTTGTAGTAAGAATTAAACGAATAAGCACAAAGGATGCAGAACCATGCTTGGCATGTTACTGAAACACAACATAGGTGTTAGCTATTATCATTGTTCAACATAGTAAATGAGTGAAATTTCAAGGTGATCGTTTGGGTGACCAGGTATACTTCATGTAGGGGAAAGGAAACGTGGACAAAAGGAAGAAGACTGACTGCTCTATAGGGTCAGATTAAGAAGAGCTTTTCTTACTTTTCCCTTAGGCATCTGAAAATCATTCCATTTACTCCAGTGCCTCAGACAAAAGTTCTCCTCCCCCTACCCCCCAGCTAACCACCCAAATACAAATTTAATTAAAGAAAGAAGCCATGAAAAAACCCCCACATATTCTGCCTCAGTAATGATCTTAAGAAAGTGGCGACTGCAGTTCACAGCAAGAATAGTTCTGTGCCCCCCAAATTCCCTTTGGCCCTTAAGTCCTTAACTTCAAGGACTATCCTTAGGAAACAGCAAGCCCTTCAAACCACAATAACAATGACTGCTTGAGGGCGTCAGAAGAACCCTGAGACAGTCCCAGGACAGATGAAACAAAGACCCAAATGTTCTCGAAGACCCAAGTGTGTCCCTGGGAAAATGGTCTGAGCCTGTGAAACCCAGAGGAAGGAGACAGCGGGTCTCTGGGGAAGAAAGGCTGGTTACTCTGGGTCACAAACTAGTCTCTCTAAGTGCCCTTTTAAGATCTCTCTTCTCACAAGCTCCTCATAGACTGCTTAGGATACAGGGCTCTGGCTCAGTTATGTGGAGGTACCTCTAGACTTTCTTATTGAATTGAGTACCACCCCCACCCACCCCGGCTTCCTGGCCAAGTCCACTGCAAGAGGAATGATGTTTCTTCAACCCTACCCAGTGGAAGGTGTGTATGGTAGAGGCATGACTCCCCTGCCGCTGTATGTTTGTGCACAACCTACAGATCATGCTAGAACTTAACAGATGAGTTCCATGATTCTGTGACTGGGTGTGGATTCCCTTGAAGGAGGTGGTCATTCTGTATGTCAGTCACCCAGGGAATATAGGAACTCACCTATTATATGAACTCACAAATAGGGCATCAGGCAGCAGGAAAGAGGATGCTCCTCCCTCTGTGGTGCCCTTTGAGGAGGGTGAAACACCTGTGAACAAGCTTCTGAATTGAGGATGACCAGGGCCAGAGACAGACCTCTATGACACAGTCATAGAGGCCAAAAATGAATTAATGGTAATTGTGTAACTGATAATCTAAATCACCAAGAATGTCTCTATTTCTCCTTTCTTTATCCTCTAGGCTAGCCCAGTGGTTCTCAACCCTGATTGTACATTAGGATCACGTAGGGGCTTTTACAAACTACAGATGTCTGTGTCTTACCCCAATCTCAACTCTTGCTTCTTTCAGGCTAGTCTGGTCACAGATGCATTAACGGGTTATATTAAGCAAAGGGTCCCGAGGATGACACCATGGCCAGAATGGTAAACACCAATCCCCCTTCTCCACCTCTGCCACCCCAAAGGGCTATGCTAGTAGCAGTGGTGACTAATGACAAATCCAAGTAGATGGTGAATCCTGGGGGAAATGGACACATCTAAGAGTTGAGGCTAGGGAGGAGATGGTCACTGGGGAAAGAAAGCTCTGTGACAGACTTCACAGGAGTTTTATTTATTTAGACGTTTAAGGAATATTTGTTTATATATGGCATTGAGTCACCACACCAGCAAGGTTCTGGCCTGGTGGATTAGGAGAATATAATTTTCTGTTCCAAGAAAATGACCATATATGAAATAGATTCAGTCTCTCAATTTCCTTGCACCGCTGACAAAGGTTTAAATGATTTTAGAACAAGAGGTCTCGTCAATATCACTTATTCCCAAACTAAACTGTTTGGGGAGGAATTTTTAAAAATAACTTTCTTTAAATATAACTGGGAAGTAACCACATTCTTCATGAAGCCCACTGCCTATTACAAATCTAACTAAAGCTCTGATTCACCCCCAGAGGCACATCTAGTTAGGTAATGATAAAGCACTATCATGGCCTTTGAATACAAATTTGAAAGACATGTCAGAATAATGCCCTCCTCTTTGACCTCTTTTGATTTTCCACAGCTCAAATCACTTTTAGATCCTGGCACGTTTTAGGAAAAACAAATTTACACACACACACAAAATTCTTAAGATGAAACTATTTGGCATTTTAAAATTATTTCCTTTCTTATAAATAGGTAAAAGTCCATGTGAGAGATTCAATCTGAAAAACTGTTTCAGAAATTAATTTAATTTTTCCAAGTTAAAACTCGGTTAAATTTTTCACAATTTCTAAGAAACAAAATCCTGCTAACAAAAATTTACCACTGAGAAATTGTAAGTTTTTAAACACTGCATTAAAAACATGCATACTTCAAAAAACGCAACTGCTCCAAGAGAATAATTGCATATAACTTGTAATGCCTCACCTGTAAGACCATTCTCCTATTGCTAAAACATTACAATGGAAATGTTCCTTAAGTAAGCTAATAAAAGCAAAAACTAGAGTTTCTTTTGCTCACTATTATAGGTCTGAGGTTCTGTGGGTGTAGCTGTGATAGTTCACATCTCGTTGTAGGGTCTAATCCTACCCGTAGACTAAGGGGGAAGCGTGGACACTGCCAGTGATTTCAGAACCAAGCCCTAAGCGACTCTCCTTTCCATTTGTTCTCCCACAACCCGCCCCAAATCGTGTGTGTGTGTGTGTGTGTGTGTGTGTGTGTGTATGTGTGTGTACCAGCTATAATTTTCTAAAACAGAAGAATGTTGTAATTCTAAGTGATAAGCTTTCACACAGCAAACACAGATATAGAGCAAGACTGAAGAAAGGAAAAAGTGGAGAATACAAATCTCTCTATAAGTTTTCTTTGTTTTTGAATTACATTTCAAAGGGAATCTGTCAGTTTTTGAGATAACATTCTAAAATCAAAGCACAGACCATCACCCAATCTGATCGATCAATTAATGCTGAAAATGTAAAGATAAAGAAACTATCTTCGGTTCTCCTCAGGTCATCCAGACAAACAGTCCTATCCCACTGGTCTACAGAAATCAAAAACTTCTCTTTTAAGCTGATTTTTTATTTATCTCCCATTCTCTTTCAAACAGGATTTGAGGTAAAAAGCCTCTGGCAATAAATGGTGGTGTCCCCACAGGGTTACCACCGAGCCCATTCTGACACACATGCAGCACATACAGGCTAGGGTGGAAGCTGGGGTGGCATGAGGTGTTCAACCAAGAGACTGGCTGGTTTGCCAGCAGATTTGGTGTCATGTAGGCATCTAGCCGTTGATCCTACAGGAATCTTAAAGTCCAAATCGGCTAAATTAGATGTTAGCTGTTGGGAAACACAAAACCGTATGAAATATCATCACCAGCAGTATTTAAAGACGTCAGTTACTACCCCTTCAGTTAGTAGGCGATAGCTTTCTCCAAGTCCACTGTTGAGATTGCCTCCCTAATGCCAGCAGCACTTAAGAGTTGAGATTTCAGTAACAATGTATTAATATTAGCCCAGCTTTGGCCACGATATACCGATATTATCCCTGTAAGCCTTTTACTGTGGGGTCACTGTTAATCAAAGAATCTCCATTCAACTTTCAAAGGACTGGAATGGTTTCGTAGTGTGTTCCACAGTTGAGTGCCTACTGTGTTCCGGGCACTCTCCTAGTTAGGTTGTATACAGACACTCCCTTTTCTAAATTTAATAAGGAAAAAAGCTCTGGGAGTTTAATTTCTTAACTACTATGCATCTGCTTGAACGCAAGAACCACAAACTACATAAATAACAGGAACTCAAATAGACATGTTAACAGCTAAAGTTCATTTTTAAGAATCAATTCAATATGCTACAGGCAAGCAATCAATCACACTGCAATCATCATTTACAAATCAAAGTACAAGGCAGATACTCATGGGGGTATATACAACTAGGTGGAAGTGTGTGATTATGGACGAGCAGATTGAAACTGTAAATTATGTAACTGTCTCTTGTAATTACCCCGCTTGAGAACCAAAAGAAACTTCCTGTATAATTTTGCAGGAGAATAGAGATCAAGATACAGAATTGCTTTTTAGTTGGTTTTAACCCTTCAACAGCTATTTAATTATGTGTGATAAGGTCAAAGAAAGGTTATACTCAATTTATGAAAAGTTGGCAGGGAGGTATTTCAAAGTAATCCTCTGAAAAGCTCCAGATTATTGATGAAACTTGATGATTTCTCTTCCTTTTCAGGAAAGATTTATCTAAATTATTTGTTAAAATAAACAACATTTAAAACAAATTCACAGGCGTCATTCATTTTATTTTCTCTCTAAAAACATTCATTATGGTTTCCAAGTTTTTAACAGGATGCAAGGGAAAAGCTGCAGGGGTAGAAGGCTGTCAGAGTCCTCAGACATATCTTCTGCTTTGGTAGGAAAAAAATCTCATTAACTTCCTGAAATTCATGGGGAATAGCTCCAACACTGGGCAAACCACAGGGCAGGGCTTCTAATCTATGAACAGAGAACCATCATCTTAAGAAGATGGAAGCCTGTTTTGCAATAAATAATCAGCAAAACGTCATCTCAGCATATTTTAAGACATTCCAGGCTTTTACCTTCCCTTTCTTAAAATCTAAATTTTAACATCTTTTCTCTTTTGTAAAGCATGGTTCCTGGTGCTTAAAGATCTGTCCCAAACATCGGAACTGCTGAACACCCAGCATTCTAGGAGGAAGGAAGGGCAATTTTATATAGTTATGGTGTCTGCCAGTGTTGCTTTCCCTCATTTTATATCAAAAAGAAAAAAAAAAAAGAGAGAAAGGAAGCGAGACAGGGTGAGAGAGGAGAGGGCAAAAGGGGAGAGACAGGTGGAGGGATGGAGAGAAAGGCAACAAGAGATGTTCCAATGCTACAGTGTCTGTTCTCCATCTCTCTGGCCTCTCTGTTCCCTATTTTCTCCCCCATCCACACCTGCCTGGCCATTCTTTGTCTAAATACACCGTTTTATCATCATCTGTTAACACACCACCCTTGAATTATGCTTCTCCAGGTTTAAGAGTGGAAGCACAATTTACAGGAATGCAGTTTTCTAATGGACTCAACTCAGCACTTCAGAGGATATGATTCTGGTAAATTTCAGTACATTTCCTTCAAAAAAAAACCTGGCTCTGCAAAGTCTGAAGTGGAGAAGATCCCAATACCCAAATACCCATGTACTTGCATTTTGATTTTAAAGCAGTAAAGATGAAAAACTGTATCTCTTTTAAAAACATCATTAACATAATGCCACCAATAAACCAAAGTTTTCATTTTAAGAGTTACAAAAATCTAAGCTCCAAAATAGATACCATTGGGTGTGAACGCCCATTTTAAGACCTTCACTTTTGTTAAAAAACAAAAAAGGCAAAAATAAAACACAGATCTAGAAAATGCCATTAAACAAATAACATTTACTGATTACCTTTGTAATCATCACCCAGGACCAAGAAATAGAAGTTTGCCAGCCGTCCTGAAAAACGTTTCATTTGTCCCATCCCAATCATCCCTCCTTTTCCCCTCACAAGTAACTACTATCCCAACTTTCATAACAATCCTTTGTGTTTCCTTATACTTTTATCACTCAAATGTCCCCAGGTACTACAATATAGTATTGTCCATTAAAAAAAAATATATCTTTCAAGTCTCTTTTAGTCTATGGGTTCCCCTCACCATCCCCTTTCTTTTCCTTATAATTAATCTATTGATGAACTAGGGCCATTTGACCTACAGAGTTTCCACAGCCTGGTTTTTGCTGATTGCATTCACGTGATGCAGTTCAATTTATTTCTCTTTCCTCTGTGTTCTGAAAAACGCCAAAGGCTTGATCAGACTTTAGGCTTGATCCTCTGGCAAAACTATAGGTGACGGTATGTCCCTTGATCAGGAGACATGTAATTTCTGGTTGTCCCCCTTTTCACAATGTGTGCTGCTGTTGAAGTTCGATGTCTAGGTAGATCAGTTAATTCATTAGCAGAATTGCAAAATGGTCATATCTTAATTCTGTCATTTCACTTGTTAGTTGGAATATGTTTATAAAAAGATGTTTTCCCTTCGGGTGCCTGGGTGGCTCAATTTGTTAAGCGTCCGACTTTGGCTCAGGTCACGATCTCGTGGTTTGTGAGTTTGAGCCCTGCATTGGACTGTGCACTGTGTGCTGACAGCTCAGAGCCTGGAGCCTGCTTTGGATTCTGTGTCTCCTTGTCTCTGCCCTTCCCCCACTTGTACTCTGTCTCTTTCTCTCTCAAAAAAAAATAGTAATCATTTTTTTTTTTTAATTAAAAAAAAAGATGTCTTCCCTCATTTACTATTTGGTTACTTAGTGGTATCATTCACATAGGAAAGGCAAGTTCAATGCTTTTTTGCCAGTTTTTAAGATAATGAACTGATTCTTATCATCCTCTAAATTTTTTTTTAATGTTTATTTATTTCTGAGAGAGAGGAAGAGAGAGAGAGAGACAGCAAATGGGGGAGGGTCAGAGAGAAGGGGGACAGAGGCCCAAAGCGGGCTCTGCACCGACAGGAGAGAGCCCCATGTGGGGCTCGAACTCACGAACTGTGAGATCATGACCTGAGCTGAAGTTGGACACTTAACCAACTAAGCCACCCAAGGAGCCCCTTAATTTGTTTTTAAATGTCATTACAAATGTGTGAGTTTAAACATTTAATGAGTTTTAATCGCAATTGTTGTCCTTACTGTTATATTCGTTGTCCAGTGGGAACCTCTTCAAGTTAAATCCTGAATCCTTTTGACAAGACCCTAGTAATTTTTTTTTCCTTGTTGTCTAGTATGAATGAAGAAATGCTCCTTTTTACATTAAGAACTCTACTTCACTTTAAACGATTCAGTTTGCCCCCCAAAAAGGATATATGCAAATATACCATATACAGTAAGGTCTGCCTATATTTTCTCAAGATGTCACCAACACTTTCTCAATTCCTCCTGCTATATAATCACATTATATATATATTTTTTCAATGTGGACAAATAGTGACATGCATAACTGAATTGCTCTTAATCCACTCAGCTATTTGAAAGCATTTAAAATTTTAATTTAAAACAATTTTGTTGAAAAAAGGAGCTCCTCTACGATATTAACCCAAAGCAGGACTCCATAGAAAAAATTACAAAACAGAGGTTTTTGTATTAGTACATGTAAAAATGTAGGACTAATACTACAGTAAAAACAAACTAACCACAAATTGATGGTGGAGGAAAAAACTCAGATTCCTAACTCGTATTTTCCTACCAGAATTCTAAACAAATGAGAGAAAATCTTTTGCTTCACCCAAAACAAATTGATGTGGAAAAAAAAAATACTACCCTCCAGACAGCTGAAATTATAGATGTGCTGGATAGAAACACCATTATGAGAGGACATCATCCAACTATTACCTTAGAATATTGTGTTTCAAACATAATTCTACAAGCTGGAAAATATGTTTAAGGGGAATGGTTCCCTCGAAACTAAGGTATAGTACTAATCTCAACCAATCAGAACAAAATCTTTCTTGATCTTGTTTTGATGATGCATTTGCTTAACTGGGAAAATGAAAAGGGAGTTGGAGGCATTTCCCCTTCAGTACTGGCACAACCCCGTGTGCCACCCAAACACGGAGCATCACACACCTGGGATGAATCCTGTGTGTCTGACCACTGACCACCCATGGCTCTGTGGGCAAGGCTGGCATCCTTCATCCTCACCTTTATCCTTTATCCTTATCACCTAGGCCAATCCTGGTACAGCCCACGTAAAGCATATTTCCTGAAGGAAGTGAGGAGGGTATAAAGAAGTGGAAAACACAGAGACTGGGGAGAGATCTCAGGTTAAGCACCAATTGCCATAAGGCAGCCAGGTGAATGAGGCAGGTGTTGTCGGGGACACAGAGAAGAGCACAGATAAGATCTGGGCATGCCTTTATTCACTCACTCCCACAACAAATTTTTCTTTGGCACGCCTACTATGTGCATCCCACTGTGCTCATGGCTTGGAGTTCAGCAGTGAATCAGCCTGGCTCTCGTGATGGTGCTGTTAAGGTTCCATTTACTGTTGAACACAGGTTTGTCGATATTAATTACGTGAACAGAATTTCCCTGGTAGCAGCATTTTGAAATGACTCACTACAAATGCCGGTCAATGTTAGAAATCCAAACAGACAAAAGATTAGTAAAAATCCACCTGCGTGCCAAATCTTGAAAAAATTCGGAACTATGTAAGGCAAAATGGTAGCTACAGACTGTATGCTTCATATTTACAATGTTTTCATTGAAACAATGAATGTAAACTATTGCATAAGAGCTATATTTATTTGCTCTTATTTATGACAAGCTTTGTTAAAAAAAAAAGATACATAAATAAATCGTTAGCTACACTGCCTCATGCAACTCATTTCAATGCATTCGGTAACAGTCAACCTCTGAATAAATCACGGAGAGCTCAATTTTCAACCTTGATGTTATCTTTAACATATTAAAATATACTGCATTTCAGCCCAGTGTAATAAACAGTCATGGCAAAGGCTTTTAGCGCAACATAATGAGAAAATAAGGAAAAGTAGTCATTTTCCTTATCATATTATAAACTAGAATCCTATTAAAATATTATAATATAAAATTATACTTGATTCTAGAAGTCAAAACATGTCTAACAAAAGCCAGCAAAACTCTGAAGACACAGCTGCTGGTCTGATCAAGTGTCGTGGTGGAGGTGTGGAGACGGGTTACTCTCTCAGAAAAGGCTGGAAAAGAGCCTTTTCTCAAAAGCCCAACTTACTGTTCATTAGTGATCGCTTTGACTGCGCTCACCCAGGGAGGTGAGCTGCCAGGGAAAGTTACGCAAAGCAAAAAGCTTTCCTGACAGTTCCTGAACAGTAAAGTTGGGAGTTTTCCTTCCAAAATAAATGCATAAAGAAATGAATTATCTGATAAAAGTCAGGAAAAGAGAAGTTTTTCTCCAACCGTGTGTAACTGTGAATTCTGTCACAGCCCTCATCTCTGCCTGAGGTTTATAGTGGATAATGGCAATCTTCTTTCTTTTGAAGAGGCTGCACTGAAACAAAAGCACCAGACCTCGAAAGGAGCAGGGCACACCGGACAGCATTTGGAAGGAAGTGAACCAACAGCTGACTGATGATGTTCTAATAAAACAAAATTCTTCTTCATAAGAATCACATATGGGGAGAGAAAGCACATCAAGAAAGCTCCCCTCATGGTAATTCATTTAACATTTAGTTAAACAAATAGTAAGGACCTACTACGTGTCAGGCTCTTCTAGGAGGTGGGACTAGAGAACAGTCTCTACCCCTGGGAATCTTACTTTTGGTGAAGGAAATGGGCAATAAACAACAAATATATGAAAGACCCATGCAACTTTCTAAATGACTTTGCACTTGCTCAGCCTTTAGCATTTTTTATGGTCAGTGCCACTGAAAAAAGAGAAAACGATTAAGCAAAAGTTGCATAAGCAAATAAATACCACATGTCAAATTTATAGCTCCTTTATTCAATTTGTTTACAGGGAATAAGAGGGTTTAAGTCATATAACATGTCCCCAAGAGCCATTGTTACAGTCCCTTAAACACACCTTTGATGCTTGGCTTATGGGGCTCAGAAATGGGGGAGAGTGAAATATTTATATTGCAACCTAAAGGGAGAAACGATGCCCCAATTGTGTGCTTCATGACCTCTACCCCATCATGGATGAGACAAAATTCACATGTCTCGCTGGGGTAAAAGGAAAAGGCTGCTAAGGATGAGGTGAGAGGCATCTGAGTTCTGGCCACCATGGGGCTGAAGGTATTACGATCTGAGCTTACTTATAACCATTCTCGGATCACCTAAAGGAAAGTGCGGCAACGCCCAAAAACTCTTGCTAGAGAAATGGGATATGTCACCAGGGCTTGTCAGGCTAGGACCCAGTTTCTGGGAAGAATCTGCTTATCCTGAAATTATACTTGACTTGTCTTCAGAGAGAAGTTAGTGACCCCTGTATATACAGTCTCAGCTCCTTAGAGTTTACCAACAGTCAGGTAAAACATGGCTTACTAGAATCCAACCAACTGGATTCCAAAATTAACACTCCTACTTAGGGGTGCCTGGGTGGCTCAGTCAGTTGAGCATCCATCTCTTGATCTAAGTTCATGATCTCATGGTTTGTGAGTTTGAGCCCTGCACCGGGCTCTGCACTGACAGTGCACAGCCAGCTTGGGATTCTCTTTCTCTCCTTCTCTGCTCCTACTGGCTCATGCTCATGCTCTCTCTCTCTTAAAATAAAACAAACAAACAAAATCAAAGTTTGTCATAGCTTGGTTTGTATTCAACTTAATTTCTTAAAAAAATAAAAGTATCCTTTTTTTTTTTTTTTTTTTTACACTTACATCCAAGTTAGTTAGCATACAGTACAACAATGATTTCAGGGGTAGATTCCTTGATGCCCCTTACCCATTTAGTATCCCCCCTCAAAGAACCCCTCTAGTAACCCTCTGTTTGTTCTCCATATTTAAGAGTCTCTTCTATTTTGTCCCCCTCCCTGTTTTTAAGTTATTTTTGCTTCCCTTCTCTGTTCATCTCTTCTGTGTCTTAAAGTCCTCTTATGAGTGAAGTCATATGATATTTGTCTTTCTCTGACTAATTTCCTTTGGCATAATACCCTCTAGTTCCATCCACGTAGTCGCGAATGGCAAGATTTCATTCTTTTTGATTGCCAAGTAATACTCCATTGTGTGTGTGTGTGTGTGTGTATCACATCTTCTTTATTCATTCATCCATCAATGGTCATTTGGGCTCTTCCCATATTTTGGCTATTGTTAATAGTGCTGCTGTAAACACTGGGGTGCATGTGTCCCTTTGAAACAGCATACCTGTATCCCTTTGATAAATACCTAGTAGTGCAATTGCTGGGTCGTAGGGTAGTTCTATTTTTAAAAAAATAAAAGTATTCTTAAGTTTAACTCAAATTGTATTTAGAAGGCAGACTGTTAAAACTGGAAGTTGCTAGCTGACAATCTCAACTACTATGACATGTATTCCTGAATTTAGGTATCGTACATTACAACATTTAAGCCAGTAGGATCTAAGATGTGGAGGAAGAAGTTTTCTCTTTGAGAGAGGATATGGTTACCCTCTCAAGATCACTAGGTAGAGATGAGGTATGTAGCTTTCTTTCTGATTCTCCTTGATGGACCTAGAAGGGCAGAGAAGTAGGAAGCGGGAAACCAGGTAGAAAATGCTTTCTTGTTCTAAGGAGCACTTCCTTAGGAAACCAGCCAAGAGTTTTAAAAAGGAGACTAAGAAAAGATAAGCCTGGGACTTTCTAGGTACCTAACTAAGAGATAGATGCCTGTCATTAGAACCAAAAGGGCTAAAGAATAAGGTGTAGAAGATTAACCTGCTAATTCTCAGTGAGAAAAAAAAACTAGGTATTAAGCTGTACTCAAGGTTTCTTACATTTTTTATTTTTCTTACATTTTTATTTTCTTATGCGCATGTGTGCATGCACCATTTTTAAGAAAAGAGAAGTACATAGAACACTGCTAACTATACTTAAAATGTGACCGAAGTCATAATTTGTAGGCACAAAACTGGGTCATCTGCACCCACCTTCCAGCAGCACTCACTAAATACAGACTTAGTTTTCAAATAGTAGATACTCCTCATGAAACCCACAGTGAAACCCCTCTATTTAAATCACAGAAAAGGTCAGTAAAGGAGACTTCTGAAATGAGCACCTAATTCAATCACTCCTACTTCCTCTTGAGTCCTATTCCATGAAGGACAAACCCTGAGACATTACAGGATATTTTAATATTGGATAAAGAAAGCCAAGAATTGAATCTGCTTATAAACTTACATGATTAGTCTACAAATAAACAGACACTAATTAAAAAAAAAAAGCCTAAATGTACAGTTAGCAGATAATTTATGTAACTGATAAACATGTTGCCTATATACTAGTCTCAAAAAAACCAAAGGTGTAAGTTTGTAGACTTTGGACCCACTATCATCTACTCTTTATACCTTCTCCAAGATTATGCCAAGGCTAAAACAAACAAGAAAAAGAGTTAATAATAAGATTTAGAATTCTTATAATTCTAGTTAGTATGACTATCTAAAATTAGGAAAGAAGATTGAATTTCGTCAAATGCCTCTTCTGAATCTGTATTTAAAAAAATTTTTTTTTAATGTTTATTTTTGAGGCAGAGAGAGACAGAGCATGAACGGGGGAGGGTCAGAGAGAGAGGGAGACACAGAAGCCGAAGCAGGCTCCAGGCTCTGAGCTGTCAGCACAGAGCCCGATGCAGGGCTCGAACTCATGGCCCGTGATATCATGACCTGAGCCGAAGTTGGACACTTAACCGACTGAGCCACCCAGGCACCCCATCTTCTGAATCTGTATTAAACAACCCATCTAGATATCACTTTTTGTTTTTTTCCGTCACTACTCCCCGGTCTTCTTTCCACCAGTGCTCCAATCTCTGGAGTTTAAAAACAAAAGCCAGGCTCCTGTGCCCCCAGCCCTTGATGGTCAAGCTTTCTGAATTCACTTTTTAAATTCCACTCAAACCACAGTCCTCGAAAGTATATTTCTTACACTGTGTATTAATCTTCTCTGGGGCACTAAACACTGGCTGGGGAGTGATCTTGGACAAGTTTCTTAGTGTCCCTGTGCCTCCAAAAGAAAGATGATAACAGTAACCAACCTCCTTAGGTCTCTGCAAGGATTGAGCAAATTAACCTGTGTAATTCAGATAGGTGACAAGTGCCTGACACACTTAAGTGGTCCACAAAGATCAGCTATGATTTTGACTACTGCTGTTGCAAGGCTGACCTCTTGGCTTCCCTGAAACCATTCTCTTCAATCCTCTTCCTACTTCTGGACCCTTCTCAATTTCCTTGATAACCTCCTCATCCTCAAAACCCTTCCTAGTCCCTAAAATGTTGGAACTTCAAGCACTCCACCCTCAGCGCTGTTTCCCTACGCTCTCCCCGGGTTGTCCTCACCCACAACTATGGTTTCAACTACCACAGTATGCCCACTATGCCAGTATGCCAGTAGCTCCTTTTAATGCATACCCCTGCTGAGCTCCAAACTCCAAGGAAAGCTGCATGTGTATCTTCAAAATCAAAGTGAAGGCAACATGATCAAAGCTGCACTCACTACCTTTCCAAGTTCAGTTCATTCATCCATTCATCTAGCATTGACTCAGCACCACGAGGTGCCAGGTAGAGTTCTACCTGCTGCAGAATAAACAGGAAAATACCTGCCTTGTTTCCATGTAGCCTCATTGCCACACTCCCCTAGGTCAGGCCTTCACAGATTTTTCTTAGTTTTCTTTTTAGTTACAGTAAAAAGTATGAGTAAGAAAAGAAAAATTGCCTGTAATTCTAATTCTAGAGATGATCTAGAACTGTGTTTCTTTACTTTCTTTGCGTATACTTTTTACACAATTGAGAACATATATATATGTGTATGTGTGTGTGCGCACACACACAATTTTGAAATTTGCTTATTATAAGCATCTTGTTATTTTATTAACAATTCTTTAGAACATAATTCTTAATTCTAAGTAGCTAATAATACTCCATTATATGGATGTACCACAATTTTCTCAGGGGAATGGTTCTCTCTTATCTTTGAATTATCAAGGCTATTTCAGTTTTTGTTTCTATTAATAAATAATGACACTGTGACAGACAATATACTAAAACATTAACTCTTTGCGTACCACAAGTCTGAGGGGTTTAATTTTCTCTTGGTAATTTATCTATGTTTTTCTAACTTTCTACTATGAGTTTATATTGCTATAATTGGGGAAGAGGGTGAAGTGAGGAGGGATGTCCAGTATTTAAAAAAATAACACAAAACATGTTGTTACATTAAATATGAAATTAATGCATACTGATTAAAGTATGTTGATTTTCTTAGAATAAATTCCTTTCGGGTGTTTTTGATATATACTGTCAAAGTTCTGGAAAATGTCTAACAATTTATACTTTTTCCAGTGTAAATGTAACAGTGTCCATCTATGTCAACTTAAATATGGGTATATTTTAAAGGCTTTGCTAATTTGGTAGGCAAAAAATTATAGTCTTTCAGTTATTTGAATTTATATTTTTAAATCACCAACCATTTCCCCCCACATTTTAATTAGCCATTTGTACTTGACAGACTTAGGAGCAAAGAGGCTAAGAGTCCAAGTGCTCGGACTTAAATTGCAGATGCACTATTTATTGTTTGTGTTAACTGTGCCTTGGTTTCCTTACACATATACCAAGAATAAAATGTCTCAATTGGCGTTGTGAGGGTTGGATGGGTCAGGAATCTTAGGAAAGTGGCTGGCACACAGGAGACTCTCAGTACATGTCAGCAGTGTGGCTGCCACCAAGGATGCTCCTTTTCTGTGCGTTCTGCATTCATGTCCTCTATGTCGTCTGCTCGTTTTTCTATTAAGGTTTATGCTTTAACACTATCAAACCTTTCCTTTTAAATATTTGTTTAAATACTATAGCCATCAAAGAGTTGTTTGGCATGTGCGTTGCCAACGTCTTTCCCATTATGGTTGCTTTTAAATATTAATACATTTTACCATTTTATATAGTCAATCCCATGTGTATATTCTTTTGTGATTTCTTTCATTGGTTTAATGCTTATTGCTTAGGATGTCCAAAGACCATATAATTTTATATCCTTTTTTCACTTTTTAAAAGTTTTTGTGTTTTCATTTTTTGTTAATTATCTAAGTCTTTCATCTACCTGGAGTTTCTTTTGTAGTTGCCCAAACATCTGATGTGTTTCCTCACACGGTCATGATTTAGATCCCCTTAGTCAGGAATGTTTTCATGCAACTTCTTATGAGCTCCCAATATATACTCTACGAACATACTATCCAGCAACTGTTGACTTGTTAGTGAACTTGACCACCCAGAAAGAACTATGTCTTCTTCATTTTTGTCACTGGTGTTTAGTAGAGTGTAGACCAGGGTGCCCCTAGTCACCAAACGTTTCACGGAGAGGTAAAAAATGAATGAAGTCACTCTTTTCGTTCTGCTCCATTATCCAGTTTAGAATCAGATAAGTGCATTTACAACAAACACACCAGTAAGTTAATGATGCCAACTTCTTTCACCACTACCTGGCACAACATTCTGCAACCTACTGCTGAATCAGTTTGCTTTCACTGGGTCAGTTGAGGAGGATGGGTTTTGCATCCTGTTCCCCAGGCAGGGTTCTGGCTCTGCAGGCCTGAGTAAAAGACAACTCATTATCAGCTTATCTACTGCCCAGCCAAGCAGAGTCCTAAACAACAGTACACATAACAAACTAAAACTGCTACATTAGTATGTATCAGTCCAAATGTGCCCAAGGCTACTCATTGCACCCTTTTAAAACTGTGAAATACTGGAAACACCCTCTATGCCCATGCTCAGGGGAGCAGGTGCATAAACTATGGACATCCACATGATTGGAGTACCATGCAGCTACAGAAGACAGTAAGAAAATCCCTAGGAAGTAGTAATGGAGTGAGCCAGCGTTTTCAGTTAATTGGAAAAAAGCAAACTGTAAAAGACTATCTATAGTATGATCACTTTTGTGTAAGAAAGGAGGAGAAATTAGAAAACACACATCTTCTCATTTGTACAAAAAGAAACATGGGAAGGATAAAAGAGAAACCAATGAGGCTGGTGTTTCGCAGGAAAGAACCGAGGGCTGGGGGTGGGTAGAGGGAATGAAGAAGGGAAGTGACACTTCTCTGAGTGTACCCTTTAATACAGTTTTAACTTTGAAAATCATGTTTTATGTTTTCAAAACAAAAGGGAACAAAGACAGAGAAAAAACTGAAATGTGGATAACAAACAAATAAGCCTAACTATATTTCAAATGAATAACTACACTGAAGGTGGAAAAATCAAAAAGAATGAAGTCAAGTAACATTTGAACACAGTATTTTGACTAAATAAACTCAACATAAAGTTGAAAAAAAAAGAAAAACCCATATACAAATATTGACCTCTAGTTAGGAGGTTTGGATTTCTAGATGGTATGAGTAAGCAATTCTGCAACTACTTAATGTGTAGTCTAGGGCTGAGCACATAAGGAAATATGTTGTGGATAATTGCAAGTCCAGTTTCTCACTGTCAGAGAAGAGACTTACAAATATAGAAATGTGGAAATAGATAGAATAAAACCGTGTGGTGGCGTTGATCTGGAATGCAAGGTTACAGTATGAACTCATGATTGAGGTGTGTGTGTATGTGTGGACAGAGATGGGGAGGACTTAAAAATTTCCTAAGAGAAGGAATCTCAGATTCCAGGAGAAAGAGATGTGCTACCAGCTTCAACCATGTCACTCCTTTCACTTCCCACTTAAGTTCTGAGCAAAGAGTCACAAAACCCACGAGGTGGTTTATCAGCAGGCTGGGAGCTGGTACCCTTAAATCACTCTGGCCAAGTTCTGCAAATGACGTACTAGGGAGCCATACTCTGACAAACTGGAGACAGGCTGTCCCGGGGAAGAGTGAGAAAACAACTTATTCCAAGGGCAGCATCTGATCCCATACATGACCATTCCTCCTATTTGGACTATCCCGGAGAATAGTGTTCAAAGCTCTGGATTTGCAGTTCTTTACATACACACTACACAATGCATTGCACCTGTATCTCTAATCCTTTGTGTAAGTGGGCAGCGACAGCTTTCTACCTACTGCTGTCTCGTTTTGGCTTCCTAAACTAGCAGCTACTATAGACAAAACATTTTCCTGCCTTACAACTTTATTTGAATTACTGAAAATATATCCCCTGACCAAAAGTCCCTCAGGCTCACGTACAAAATAGAAATAAAATAAATCTAACCATTAAAAGGACCTTAAAAACATAGCACATTTTAGAAAAGCAGTAACCTTGGTTATCTGTTTTGCCCTGAGTTCTGAATTAATTATGAGGTTGACAAGGATTATGAGAGGTCATGGGGTTTATCTCCTCACTCTGTAAGATTGGATCTAAATCATTCTGGGAAGATATTTATCTACCATTATTTTAAGTAACTCCAAAGAAGGAGATGCTATCAATTTTTTCAGCAGCCTACTCTATCTTCTTTAAAACCTTAGTGACCAAGGAATTTTTTTGGCTTTAAATTTAATTTCTATTGGGCTTACACCAGTTCCCATTTTTTGAGTATTATAAAATCCGTCCCCTAGTTTCCATTCCTCTGAAGGAATAACACCAACTCCTTTCCAACTTCATTCAAATCATTCACCCACACTCCTTAACCCAATCTCATGTTAGGGGCAATGTCAAGGGTACAGGAAAGAGAAAATCTAAAAATATACCCTCCGCACTGTACTACCCGGGCACACCCTAATGGATGGCATTTGTCATGATGGCCCTGAGCAATCCAGTAAAGTTCCAATGGGCTCCATAGTTCCTGTTTAAAAATACAGGGCAGATTCAAATACAGTTTTCACTAAAGTGGCTAACATAAAGATTTAGTACTTGAAGGGAATGTCTTTGTTCTTGGGTTATTCTCTTAAGTAAAATAAAACGCCTCATTACCAGATTGTGTTGTACAAATAAGATGCTACCATATTTAGACACTTGCACTTTTATCCAGTCAGTACTAGTCCCTTTTTAATTTTAGGTGGAAAGTTATTGTGGGCAGTGACCATATATCACGTTGGAGATTCAATTCAAAACGAGAAAAAAATACATCCAATGCAGATGATTGACTGTACTGTCCTACTGAAAACAAAGAAGAAGTTACCCAAGGAGTTTACAGTGAGTTGGAAATATGACATTCAACATCAGTTATCACCACAAAAGCAGGAATTGAGTCTAAGTGCTATGCCAGAGAGATATGGAGCCAAGAAGGGAATGAGATGAATCTCCAAGAGGTGGGATCAAGCAGAAGAGGCTCTTGAGGTGGCTCTTAATAATGGGTAGGATTCTGAACAGACTGAGGCTGGAGAAGGAAAAAGTGGTCATTTCAGGGAAGGGATTGCACAGAGAACAGAAATATGGAAACATGCTCAGAAAATCTACAGAAAAAGAGATTAGCCCATGAAAACACTTCAAAAAACTGGCTGGAACTAGGTGTTGGGAGACATTGAACACTGAGCCAAGGAGCTTGCCTTATTCTGTGGGCATGCAGATACAAAGTATCAAAAGGTTAAGGCTCAGATGGTTGCTATGCACATTAGAAACTATAATGTTGATGAACAGCTTCTAAATTGCGGCCACACAAAAAAAGGGACTTGCCCATAGAAGTGATTGCACCTAGAACTCTGTAAGATAAAAATGGTAAACTCCTAGTAAGATGGCCCTCCGTAGGATAACCAGATCAGGAAACAAAAAATAAGACTAAGATAATTAATTAATAACTAGAAATGTTATCTGAATATATAAAAATAGTCAATAAAAAATACTTAAAAAAAAAGAACAATATCTTTCAATGTCAATAAAGTGTGCAAATCAGTCCAAAACTACTATATGGTCATTTCATACCCCAGATTTAATATTTCAGTATCTTATAATATAGATTTGAACTCAACATTACTTCTTGATGATTTTCCTCGAGCATATTTACACTGTGGTTTTTGCATGTGATATGCACCTTATGAAGATGAAGTCATTTCCTACATTTTCCTTCTTTCCGTTTAAAATCAGATAGACTACAATCTGCTAATGAAGGAGCGCACCGTTCCTAGTGACAGATTTTTACATGGTCAGAAATTACTATTATCATGAGATACCTGGCCTTTGTGTTACTTGGATATTTTGAATCAATTCTTCATACGTCGCCTTAGCACTACGTTTACATACCCTACATAATATAAACAAGGAGGAAAAACTACCAATATTTTTTACATTATCCTGTGCACATTTTTATAGAGGATTCCAATTTTAATCGAAGAGACTCTGAAGATACAATTGTGTATAAAAAATAATTTCTTGGGCAACCTCTAGATAAAACATTGTAATAATTTCTATAATAAAAAAGGGAAATTAACAAAACAAGATAGTTATTTCTAGTACAAAGGCTCATCGGATAAGCCACCTAAAGAATTGTTTTTCTAAATACAGATATCCCTTTCTTGCTCTGTACTGATAAGATTATAGGTAAAATTTTAGAAAGCTGAAAATCCTTTTAAATAATACTTCCTTTAGCTTTAATCACAAATAATTGCCTCTTCTGGTGCTAATGAGCATGAGCACCATGGAATGGAATGTAATTCTGCCGGTTCATTCAGGGTAATGGCTTTGTGAGCTAGTGACACTGCTGAGAAATCTAGTCTCAATTTCCTAGAGCACAATAAGTGAGCAGCAGTACATTTTTCACTTGAGGAAGATTTTCTAACCTATGCAAATATAAAAAGAAAACCTGTTATCTGTTGATAAAAACAACAAAGTATGTTAAATAAAGTTTTATGTGTTACTCTTTCCTTTAACAGCCATCAGTTCCCTGGATCATGAAAGTGAGTAAAGCACTTCACTTACTGAAATCAATGAGAAACCGTCCAAATCCTTGCCTTTGGTGCTGGGGCATGATCATTATGCAGGAGACATTATACTTCTGCTGGCAAAGCTTTTCCTGAGGGAAGGAGAAACAGATCAAGTATGTCAGAGCTCTGCTGAAGTGGGCAATTCCCTGCACCTGCCAGTGTCCTTGTACAATAGACCACTAAGGTGAGCCAATGTGTTAGGTCAGGATCAAGCAGAATAATCCTACTGTGTTGATCAATCAAACTATCAGCTAACAACACACCATCAACTCCAGGCATGCCTCTCAATTCGCATTTTTATCCTTGAAAGTTGGTACCATAAAATATGAATAAAGAATCCAAGTAAATATGAGCCAAATGAAACCGAACACAGACATTATGCAAGAAATGACTTCTTTGCTCAGACAACTTGGGAGGTGGGGAAACAACAACAACAACAACAACAACAACAACAACAACAACAACAAAACCATCCAGAGAGTCACCCAGGGGGTTAAGGTAGGATTTAGCTGGCTACCTTGCTAAATAACTTACAAATTTGTAACATCTGTCTTCTGCCTTGACCAGTGAAAACTAAAATAGTGTATGTGCAGGTAGAGCGGCACAAATACATCTGTCTCATGGATAAACATTCAAAGTAAAAAGCTCGAGAAATAATCAATCTGCGTTTCAAACCAAGAAAACAAATCAAAACAAAAAAGACAAGAGCAACAAGAAACCCCAAAGCCTCCACACAAAAATGAGGCCAAAATGTTACCAACAGTATAAAACTAGGAGGCAGAATGAGAAGAATATGGAGGGAAGCAGTTCTTATAGTTAAGGAAAAATTTGCAATCTTCATAGGATGTGGCATCAGAGCAGCAATATTTAACTGAGAGTACACAGAAGCAGCCAGAGCCTGCACCGAGAAGATCTGGAAAAGGCTTTTGAGGTTGTGAATGCTCTGGCCAAATATAAACCACAAATAAGACTGACCACAAATGGTACTAACCACATGAAAGAATAACTTCAGAACACCCAGATCTTTAATGAACCTATTTGAAAGATCACAGGAAATTGTTGTGGAAAAAACCCTACAGGGCAGAATTAGAGACTTCTTTGTGAAAAAGATGTGCTCCCAACACTTGCACATTTGTAGCTGTCCTTGGGAGTCTCTAAGAAATGAGGAGGCAGAAATCATGTGTCAGTTTCCCTAAGAAACTGGACTGTCCATCACTGGATGTGCACATTGTGCCAAGGGTTCAAGTAATTAGTATTCTTTGCAAAGTCAGACAAATGAGTCACTCTATCTAAAAAGACAACTATTGTGGATTGAAAGGATTTCTCCTTTATGTCATTTTTTTTGGTCCCAAACCATTCCTTCCTTTAGACATTGTAATACAGTCCAACCCTCCCCTCCACCCCACCCTACCCTTTAACACGTGTTACTACAGCTAAATTCTACTCTGTGGATAAAATAACTGTTTCTTCTTTCTCTCCTGTTTAAAATCATCTACTACTATCTGTTTGGGAAGTCAAAAGCATGGAATGATTTACACTGAACTCTTCTAGGACATCTTGGACATTCCTCTGGCTATAACCTCTAGAATTTGGTTTAAGTATAACCCCAAGGGCCATAGTCCTTCACACTCCAAATGGCACATTACAATATGGTTTAATTTGCATGCACCTAGACTTTTTATTTTTTATTAAAAAAAATTTTTTTTTTCAACGTTTATTTATTTTTGGGACAGAGAGAGACAGAGCATGAACGGGGGAGGGGCAGAGAGAGAGGGAGACACAGAATCGGAAACAGGCTCCAGGCTCTGAGCCATCAGCCCAGAGCCCGACGCGGGGCTCGAACTCACGGACCGCGAGATCGTGACCTGGCTGAAGTCGGACGCTTAACCGACTGCGCCACCCAGGCGCCCCACACCTAGACTTTTTAAATGCTTATTTTTTAGATTTTTGTTTTACAGCACTGCCAAAGAATGAGTTTTCCATGTACAGTAAGAGATAACAGTAGTTGCTGCCATGCTGTAAAAGAAGCTGTGACAACATGAGAAAAGTTGAGCTTGTTCTAAGTATGATGGTGGGTCCCCTGGGAGAAGAGAGGCAGAGACTAAAACCTTGACAGACACCATCAACTCTAGACCCAGAGGCCAACTTGAGACAAGGCAGGACCAAAAACAGCAGGCACCATTAAGCATCTACATTAAAATACAGACACATTTAAGGAAATGCCATTTTCTAACAGGAAGGAAAATCATGACCACTATTCTTGTCTCCTTTTTTTTAAGATTTTATTTTTAAGTAATCTCTACACCCCATGTGGGGCTTGAATGTAAACCCCAAGACCAAGAGTCACATGTTCCACTGACTGAGGCAGCCAGGCACCCCATGACCACTATTCTTTTTGAGTCATTGGAGAAAACGATTTTTATAAACCTATACAAAGATAAGATATTTTACACATTATATAAGCAGATTTCCTACTTAGTGTTTTATCTTGTGTTAATGCTCTGTCATCTTTTGACTCTGTTATGTGCAAATTAACTTTGTCTTTTTTGTTGTTTTCGAGCTTTACCAAACGTGTGGATTAAAATACTGAGGCTATTTCTCATGAATGCTGTCACTCATTCATCGTTTCATTTACGACTTCTGGATTGATTCTCAAATTTAGAAGAATTGCAGTTTGTAAAGGACCTTCATATATATTCTATCTTTTGATATTCCATGAAAATGACACTTCCATAAAGCATTCCATTTACATTATGTAAGATTCATTAAAATTCATTTATCACTCAACATGCCAAAATGTATCATAAAATAAATAAAATACAGGGTTCAGATCATTTACCGTGTGCACAGAAATCTTATAATTTACCACCCTGGCACATTAAACTATCTTGTAGGTGCCTAAGAAAAGTTAAGCTTATTACCTGACTCAGTTTTTCCTTATTGCCTATGAGTTATTTTCAGAAGCCTTTGAACAGAGGAATGTGAGTAAAAAAGACAAACTGTAACCACTCAATATGTCAAGGGCTTCCCTGTATTAACAGCTGGAGATACTCAGGCTTTCTAAAGGCGAGGCCGCTTTAGATCTTAAAACAATAGCACAGAGTGTAAAAGACAAATGAGTAAACCCAGTCATTATATCACCTTGACTGTCCAAATGCCAACGTTCCAACTCACTGCGATACTGATGACCACAGAGGGAATACAGTGAGGAGAAATGAGAACCATCTCTTAAATGCTACACTACTCTGAAACCTTCAGGTTGACACCACTTAGGGAGGGAAAGGAAAATAAGCTTAACATTAAAAAAATAAATAAATAAAAATAAAAGATGCTAGGTGGTCTGCAAGGCAGCAATTATAACATTACATGGTTGCTGACAGTCAAGACAGCAGCAAACTGTGCTGAGGTCCTCTACACACTTTCTAGGCACAACCTTTACTGTTTGTTTGTCTTAATAAGCTCTGAACAAGAACCCGAGCTTTGCAGAATGTGTCACTTATTCAAATTATAGTCATAAAAAAAGGCCCTGTTCAAAGAACTGGGCTCTCCCAAAAACATTTTGAATACGAAAATGAAGGTCATACTGGCTCTTGTTTTACCTTAGAGAAGTATCCAACCAGATGACAGCCCTTTTCATCATTTTTTGTAAGGACATAAAAAAGGAATGGCTCGACATCATAATACAACGTTTTGTGGTCCAGGAAGAGCTTGGCTAACAAGCAAAGGTTTTGGCAATAAATTTTGCTCATATTCCCATCAACCTAGCAAAGAGAAACAGACAACATTATTTAACATAAAAATATTGCTTAATATAAAATCATTTTTATATGATATTTGGGAAAGTGTATAATTTTATTTCCAAATCCCAAACTGAGAGATTAAAATACTCCATTAAGCACATATAAAGTCAACCAGAAAACAGCTGTCACTTGGCAAATAAAAATTCCATTTTTTCTCTTAAATTAGGGTGAATTTAAGTTAGCTTTAATTTAATTTAAGTTAGCTTAAATTTCTCTTTAAGCTACCTGAAGAGAGCCAAAAGCACCAGTGAAAGACTCATTTTTAATTGTAATGTATTGCAAGTAAAAAATGATCAGGCATGTCTTCTCTGTTTGAAAGAAGTAAATCTGAATTAAAGAAATGTCAACACATCAAAATACTGCTCAAGGAAGTTAAACTTTACATTGTTTTCAAAAGGACTTCATGTAAAAATGAAATAAATGAACAGTATTATTCTGATTCCTCAGAAGTGTAGATTAGCAAAAGAGGATTCCATTTTGGTTTTATCCCAAGCATCATTTTAAATATAATTGGAAGAGATCAAATTTCTATGTTGGGAATACTTACTGAGAAAGTGAGATGAATTTCAACCTACAATAAGTACCATGATTACAGTCTACTTGTCTTCAAAATAAAAGAATCAAGCTGTGATACTGATAGTTATAGACAGGAGGCTAGGCACAGATGCCAATTTCTTTGATCAAATGTAGTTACATGTTGAAAACCAAAAGCACAGCAGATTCAAGAATTTCCCTAGCACTATTCTTAGGGGAAATGGATATTTGCTAACCAGAGCTCTGTAACAATGAACTTGACCATTCTCCAGTCTCCTGTGGACCATACAGGTTCTCATATTGCACAAATTATTTTTAGACTTCATATAACTATTTCCCTTGGATGAAACCTAGGTCCCACACATAGCAACATAATCAAATATGGGCAACAGATACAGAGGATACAATTCTCTCTTTAATTAAAGGAAGTTTTTATGTATTTGAGAGTATGGTCCTTTTGGAAATGATAGGACATTACAAAAAGGAAAGACAGAGATGTATGTGTCCATGAAGCAGAAAAACAGAGAGAGGATGATGCTGAAGCAAATTCTTATCAGCTGTGTAAGGTCTAATATCCATGCTTTAAAGAGGGATAAAGACAAGAAAATAGGAATTTATGATTACTCTTCATTTATTTTATAAGTTACTTAGGAAACTGCTAAGAGAAAAGTTTCCTACATGCTGTTCTCTAAGTATTAACTCGGATTCTAGACTAGGGATCTTGGCACAGATAATCCAATTCCTTCAAATATTTTTATGTATAAATTTTACTAATTGGCTTTTCATTTTTCCCCTCTCATCTTGGTTATGGTTCAAAAGCACCTGCCCTGAAATAGCAGACCATTCTTAACAGCCTAACAAGACTGGAAGACTCTCCTAGGATTTATGAGAGCTTCAACCCCACAAGCAGATTCATACTAATTTACTTAACAGTTACTTAACATGAACATAGCTCTGTTGACTCAATTAGGTAGGGCTGACTAAGTAGCATCCCAAGACTACGCAACTTGCATTCAGATCTCCCTCTAGCCCAGGGGTCCTCAATGGGAGTGATTTTGACTCCCAAGGGACAGTGACTATGTCTGGAGGAAATTCTGCTTGTTACAACTGGAAGCAATGTGCTGCTACTGGCATTTAGTATAGAGGCCAGGGATGCTACTAAACACCCAACAATGCACAGGGTGCCCCTACATCAAAGAATTATTTAGGCTGAAAAGTGTATTGTGCCCAGACTGAGAAACCCTCTGCCTACCCTTTATTAAGAACTACTATATTATTAAATCTTCCCAGCAACAATACCCTTCCTTCCTTTAGGCTTATCAAAAGAGCCTCATATAACAAGGAAGAGGGTCTTTAAAAAATGCTAAGGTGCAGCTGGAGTTACTGTGTTCTCTGATCAGCCTTTGGAAAAAGTAGTGGGCCCTGTCTTGTCTGCGAGAGAGAAACCTATGTATGACTCTTCCCAATATTAAATATATGCAAGACATTACAGACCAGAACTAAAGTGAAATGTGGGGCAGGATAATAAATTTCAAGTAGAGAAACCTAAGGAAAAAGTGTATTTCAGAGAAAAAAAAGACATCACGTCTATGTAAGGAAGGCTTGTTCTGAGCACCCATGCATGAAAACAATGCACCAAGATGGGTAACAGAAAAAAATAAGACAGGGCAATGGAAGTGCTCAACTGCAGTAACGAGAATAAAGGAGAGAATTAAGGATCCCCGAGAATAGGTAATAACACAAAAGAGAGGCATGGTCTCCTCAAGGCACAAGTGACACAGCTCAACCAGATCCTTGAAACTGACAACAGAACATGATTAAACAATGAAATGGTATACAGGCAAAGACCTTTGCTACTAAATCAATTCTGAAAACACAAAATGTCTTTAAGAACCCACAATGACAGACACGTGGCCACAAGGGGTTCCTGTGAACAGCAGATTTCTCCAGGGGTGGCCATCTCTCCAGATGAGGGGGGCAGTCCCAACATCTGCTGGGGTCTCACCAAAAGGATTATCCACTCTGCCAAGAAATGGATGGAAACACAGGTGGTTGTGTACTGAGGAGATATGTACAGCTGCTCAATTCCCTGGAAGAGTGAGCACCTGCCAGACATTGGCTGGAGCTGCTGAACAAAGCTAATTTCTCCTGCCAAAGAAAGTAGAATTTACAAAGAGCTGAGAAGATCATAAATTCACTGGTGAATATATCTGGTGCAGACAGGGATTTGGGAGAAGACAAAAAAGTTAATGTGATGAAGTAGGAATTCATCATCAATCTAAATGGTTGCTCAATATGGTTAAACATTCCAAAACATGGAGATATTTTACAGAGCAGTCTGAATTTGAATGCTGAAATCGAATATACTGTGTACCTTCTAGAAACAAATCAGTACATAATCAACAACTGTAAGTAGTAGGTTTCATAAGCTGAGTTTTTTATTTACACATGCTTACCTCAAATACTGAAAGGTCTTTCCTTCGGTAAATTTCATTTGCTGGAGGATGAAACCATCCACATTTCTTTGAGTGTCTTAACAAAATATTTTTACTTTTCATATATTTAAGACAGAATTCACACAGGTAAAGCTTTGGTAATCTGTTAAAATTTTAAAATCAAAGAATCTATCAGATTGATTATACTGTTCAGGGAAAAAAATATTAAACATCGTTCAATTTTCTCCAAATCATAATAAGACTCTACAACAGTATTTGAAAGAAATCGTTTCAAAAGAAGAAAAAAAAAAAGAAAGCCAGTAGTAAAGAGAATGTACAAACCTTACATTGATTTTTCAGTAAAATAATATTTGCTGCCATTATTTTGTGAACAAATAATTTGTTTCCTTAGAAATGTCATACAAACAGACAGGTTTTTAGACTTGGAACCACTACTCGGAAAACTGACAATAAAGATGGCCTCTTGTCAGGTAACCATGCACATTTTTCAAATTTCAGATTTCATGTCATAGTTTCAACAGTATATATGGTCAGTGGTGTAACTGTAATAGTCTTTTACCCAGAGGAAAGTGAATTCATTATTTTAAAAAATGATTTATAAGGCAGAGAAGTCCTGGAATTTAATTGTTAAAATTTCCATTTATGGATATAGTTATTATCATAAATATATATGACAATAAATGTAGAAAAATCAAAAAGATTTTAGTTTCTACCAATTCCACTGACTCTGAATAACATTACACAGATTTCTCACCCATGATGACTTTTTCTCCACCTTTAAAATTGTAACATTTTTAATGTGTGCCCGATCACATTTAAACACATTGCTAGTATTGTAAGAAAATGTTTAGAAGCACTTTCCAGGTCTTTGGGGTATAAGAAAGGATAGAATGATTTGGGCGAAAATTAGCTACAGACTCAGATAATAGTAACTTCAAATCTTGGAGTTATATACAAATTTTACTCAAAGCTCTCAGAACACATGACTTATAATTATCCATAGAAATTAAAGCTCCTAAGTATTTTTTAAAAAAATTGTTCAAGAACACATAGGCAAGTGATATAAGCTGGAAAGAGAAACCAAGACTCCTGAATCTTACTCTGCCACTGAACTTCTAAAACACCCTCCTCATTTTCTCTAGTAAATGACGGGTTAGCCACCCATCAGGTAGAGAAAAGGACAAGATCTATTCTAGAAGAAAAGCAAGTTTGAGATTACCAGAAACTTTGCAGGCTAAAACATTTGATACTATTAAAGTGTATCCTGATGTATCAGAAGGAAAAAATCTGTTCACAAGATACCCACTTTTAGATATATTAGTTCAAGACAATTTCACAGCTAATCTTAGATCAAGACAAAAGAAAACTCTAATATCACTATTTTCTCTTCATTTTTAACAAGTTAGTCACAAATAGTTCTAAAAGATCTGGGGAAAGGTCTCTTAAGGCTACCCACGACCACCTACTTTCTTTGATTTTTCATTCTTCTGCTACATTTCTGTAAAAAACTTGAAAACAAAATGTCAGAAATCAGAGAGTAAACTAACAAGCCTAATTAGGAAAATGAAAAGGGCAACTGAGAAGAAACTACCAAGTATTTTACAATGACTAGGTTTTTTCCTCCTTATTTGGTTTCAAACACAAAGAACAGTTGTCCAATTAACCAGAGAGAAAGCATGGTCTTAAAAGCTAAAAGGAAAAATTTACAATGCCTGTGTAACAAAGGAGTGGAAGGGGTTTACATAGAACAGTGAATACTAGTATAAAACGATGCTGGCACAAAGTAACAGTCTTGGACTTGGAAGCACTTGGATTCGATGATCAAAATTTATGTCCTAAAAAAATCATCTAATTCTTGCTTTAGAACTGAGTATTTCCATTCCTCACAAACATGACATTAAAGTTATAGACCTTCCAGGATATTCCATTACCTTGCATATTCCTGTGGGTAAGGCGAGGAGTACCAGGTTTGGATTTCATATTTCCCGAATTCTATTACAGAAGGGTACCGGCCACAGTCTTCCACCCCACTTTCACACTCTATTTTCTGTCAGAGAAAAAGAAAAGGAAGGAAATAAAATACATGTACTTCTAATACATGTATTAGAAGAGAATTTATTCACTTACATTTTGGTTCTTTCACTAGTGGATATGAAAACCTATCAAGAACAGAACACTAATCTTAATTGTGAATTTTCAGGTTGTTGAAAACACATCATAGGGCCTTGTAAAATAATAAATTCAGTGTCAGATTCATATACAAACAAACTAATACCCTGAGAAACAGTATTACCAAGACAGGAAATGAGTACAAAGGTAAATACATAAAAATGTCTATTGAACTGAATTTAATGATCTGGTACAATGTATTGTAACTGAATAAATTATAAGATGACATGGCTGTTATACACTCTTACAGTTCCTCCATGAGCACTGTTCCTCCATGAACTACCAGTGATCCCAAAATTGTGAAATCACAATCCTAAGATTGTGAAAGTCTGCATTTTAATATCCATCTCCTTTACTCCCCTCACTCCAAGCACGAGGCTAAGAACTTTGCCTTCCTGATTCACTGTGTTATTCCCAGTGTCTAGCACAGTGCCTGATATAGACAAGAAATGTTCTTGAATGAAATGCCGGTGTTACTGTGTTGGAAAGAAAGGAAGGGCTTAAATGTTTACATGTTTCAGATAATGGCCTGTTGTTGTTCATCATGTCTACCTATGAATGCCAGAAGTAGGCTGGAAATTTGATAATATTTAAGGACTTCAAATCTCAAAGACGGAGAATTTTTGGCATTTATCCTAGCCAAATGAAAACAATTACAAAGCATACTGAAGGAGCAGAATGAGGAATGGAAGTATCCAATAGCCCCTTAAATAAGAAACCATCAGAAGTATTTAGCCCAAGTGGCTGTTACGAAAAATAAAGCTTAAGAGACTGCTATCCCCCTCCCCCCAGAAAAAAGAAAGTGAGGTGGGTTAGGTAGGATAGGGAGTCTCTCTGTGAATAGTTTGCCAAAGAAACTAAATGTGGTCTACTGACATAAAAAATTCATACTTCATTATAAATCTGTTTTTGGGAAGTCCCAAAGCCTTACCTTTCAATGTTTTGGTGACAATAAACTAACTAGAGTTACTCTTTTAAGTGGGATCATTTAAATAAATTACTGGACAATGAAACTAAAAGTGATTATAGCTGATCATGCAACAAAATATTGCCTTAATCAATGCCAAAGTGTTAAAATTACAAGACATTTTTCATATGGCTGACCATCTGTGTTGGAAGATGGACTGGTAAATTTAAACGTGATGTTCTTCTTTTTAACCATTTAAAACTATTTTCTAAATTTCAGCAAAAATAATCAGAAATCTAGTCCTTCACACCTAGAAGCACCTTCCCAAATCTGCCTCAGCTGCTGTTACCTTTTGTGAGACCAGCTGAGCCCTTATCAACTTTTGAGAGTACAGAACACTCTACAGAGCCACTGCTTTTGAACCTATATCTTCTTCCACAAAAACCATCATGATAACAGTTAAAGGACCACAAAGGATTTTGAGGGGGATTTTCTATCAAATCAAAGCAGTAATTTCATAATGGTCATCTATGTAAAACTCACATATTATCCTTGTTGCTATAATGTGGTATCCTGGCCTTACCTCCCAAGAAAGTTCCTGGGCCTGCTTAAAAACATCCAAGTCCTCTTCAGTAACGGTATCCTTGTTTCCAAGCACATTTATATCTGTACTTTCTTGTTTGATGCTTATTTTGATTTCAGTATCTGTCATTTAAAACCAGCAGAAAGCGTATTCACTGACTTGAATCATGAATAACCACCATATATTACCAAAATGGCACCAAATTAGCATAGCGGGCAAATAGGGATTGTTTTTAAGCTTTAGAAGCTTTCATATCCAAGCACTGCTCAAAGATCCAGCAGTGCCCTTTCCCTGCTGGACCCAAATTTTTATCTGAATTACCACTGTCATCTGTTTATAGTTTCAATAAATAAATGAGGGAAAGTAAGAGTAACACAAAGCAAAATCATATTTTTCAACTGAGATCAGAAATTACATCAATGTCTCATTATAGAATTCCCATTACCCCTTTTGAGATTAAAAAAAAAAAAATCAACCACGTTGTCGAAATGACACATTTTTGTTTTTTGTTTTATAAAGGGTAGCAAATGTAACGGGCCAATTTGTTCAAGGAAATCATGAAATCAGTTTTCTCCCTACTGTGACTACACACACAGACACACTCTCACCCAAAAGCACACTTCACAGGATCACAGATCAGGCGTTGTTGAGAAGGAAGCAGGATGAACTTTGTCATGAGAAAGCAATGGAGCAGAGGGAGCTGAAATGAGCAGCTGACCCCACCCCCCCCCCCCGCCCCCTGCCGTGGGAAGCGCTGACAGCGTGTGCAGGCAGCGCTGGGGCTGAGGAGGCGGGCATAGCAAAGTGCATGGCAGAAGCATGACAGTGGCTACTCATGCGGGACTACAAAGCCATAAGCAACACTATGAAGGCATCTGGGGGTCCTAGTGTCACTACAGATGGAAATAAATAATAAAAGGTGGGAGAGTATTAGTTGGAAAAAAACCAAGATTTTGGAGGTTTAGTCAGCATTAGAAAAAGGTCAAAGTTTCACTGCTTCTGTATGAAAGTGAAGTGAGAACAAGAGAAATAGCTAAGACCTATGTGACAAATAGGAATTGATTGATTTATTGTTTTCGGGGTTGGGGAGAAAGGGACGGGACGCAGGTTTGGTTGGAGCTTTGACCTTTTGCTTACCATCATCCTGATCAGGTTTAATCCTTCCGTCTGTCAAGCTCCCCTTCCCTGGTGAGGGGGTCCCCATCTGAGGGGTCACTTTATATTTTAATCTGCCTAGCATCCTGTGCTTTTTAAGGAAAGTTGTTCGCTTGAAGTGAGCAATTGCTTTAAAAATACGTCCTCTAGCCATCCCCCAGCTAGAGGAGGAGGAGTGAGCAAGAAACCTACTTCTAATATCTCGTTTTCCAAAGAAATGGGCTTTAGATTTTGCCGTGGAAGATAATTCAGATTTACGACGCATACGTTTGGGTGGTGCATAACTTGGGTGTCCCTTTTTTCGAGACTGTCCCTGAGTGGTATAGATATGAGAAAGTCCATCAAAGAGTGCCTTCAGCTGGCTGTTATTAGTAAGACTGCTAAAGGAGGGCACACTGGACTGGCTGGAAGAACTCTGGGGAGAGGTAGAAGAGGCGGAAGTGCTGGACTTTTGTGAACTGGGGCTCTGACCGGAGATGGGGGTTGGGGGTGGAAGTGAAGAAGGTGGAGGTTTTAGCTTTTGTGTGGTACCTGTAGCCAACACATGAGAAGTGCATGACTGTTTCTGAGAGACCTTTTTCCTTGGACGGTAGTGCTTTGAAAAGTCTATTATTTCACCTCGTGATCTGCGACCATCAGGTGATGGTGTAAAAAACTTAGTAAGGCCATCAATGAGCCCTTTGGTTTTCTTGTTAACTTTAAGTGTAGAGGCAGAAATGTAGGTGGAGGTGGTGGTGATTTTGGTGGTGGCACCAGGCCGAGTGAGGTCTGTAACAGCCAATCTGCTGCTTGAGTCCTTCCCAGATGCAGCATGACCAGATGAAGGTGTGGTACAGACTTTAGTCTTTTGACCCCTACCAGGTGACCCCCTTCCTGTGAATGCATTCATGGATCCTTCATCACTGGTTACAGACCTAGGCAAAAATTTAGAGAATAGTATCAGCATTTAATAATAGAATTATAAAGGTATCGAAAACAAATTTATAGCAACTAGATGCATTCAATGTGCTTAAACTTAAGAAGCTGGACTGCAACCCTAAGAACTATTTTTGTGTGTGTGCCTCCACCGAGATGTTTGTAGAAACAAGTAGCAGCCGCCACATTTGCATGTCATGATTCTCCCAGGACCCATCGAAGAGGCACTGGAAGAAGCCATGTGGACCCAAGGGCAATAGGAGTAAGAAAAGTTTTGAAGAAACTAAAATAACACGAATGCCTTCATTATACTTAAATAAAAAAAGTTACCCCTTGTGTAGTCACAAATAATTATGGTTTCCTACGTCTTTTAATAAGTCGTATTATCTAGAAGTGAAAGAATAAGCTTATCTAATCTCTAGTTAGAAGCAATTTTAACTCAATTGGAAAATTTATATACAAATAGGATTTGGGTAGGTCTATAAATTAGTAACTTTTTTTTTTTTTTTTTTTTTAAGAAAATGTTAAAGAAAGCTTCTTCCTCTGGGCAGTTTATGCTTAGGATGATAACATAACCAATAATACTCTCTAAGTAGAGGAGACGATTAATTACAGCATAAAATATTGCTGAGAAAAGGACAACAATAGCAAAAACTGAAGAAATGATTAAAGAAAAGCTACAGCGGGTCAGACATGGCATGGAAAGTCTGGTGAAGAAGCAGCACATTTACCATGGTCATTATCAGATACTTGGCATCAGAATCTCTGTATGCTATTTCAGTTCATTTGACGCTGGTTCTGCCATACAGCTGTGTGGTCAACATGGACCAGAGGTCACTCCACTACCACAGCTGCTTAGAGGAACAGCAGCTGCCTGCCTTCACCTCAGGCTAGGGCTTGGAAAGCTACCCATTTTGCAGCAGAATTTTATACAATAGAAACATTTGCATGTGAATTATGGTAGTGCTGGGGCCCAAGAATGCACTTTCAAAATTATCAATTTAGCTGAAGGCTCATAATGAAGAAATGGAAGCCTGAAAATGATATGATATCAAATTATAAAAATATCTTAATTACAAACAGAAGAGCACATTTTAGTGGTCATCTTGCACATTAATGATGAATTTCAGCAGTCGGCTCAAGTGGATTCTGGTGCAGAACGACAGGGTGAGCCACCGGGCTCATCTGAGGCAGCTCTGCGGCCAGGAGCTTTGCCCGACACCACTGATAGAGCCAAATCGGGTTAACGCTGGAGATCTCACTGGAGATCTTGTGTCACAGGAAGGGTTACCAATAAACAGTCATCCAAGCTAAAATGTTTCACATTACAATACCGCATTTGGACTGTATCTGGAATCGATTGCCCAGAAAGGATAATATGCTTATAAAGCATGTAAAAAGGAAAACTCCCTAGACTGTCTTAAAAATTCCTAAGCTCAAAGGACAATTTTGGACAAACAAAAAGTTAGGACTGGTGCCAGATGCAATTTTCAGCTGTGTCCTTTGTTTAGAAAGTTTATATCCTAATTTGGTTTTTTTAATTGGGCCCTAAGGATACAGTCCCATTTTGAGAACAATGCTTACACAGGATGAATGCAAAAACATATAAATTCTACTTCAAATGATGCTAATATGAAAGATTTTATTCATAAATGTTTCATGTGTGCCTCTAGAAATTAACAAAAATTCCATTTAAATATGTCCACCAGTTAAAAGGGCTTTCACAGAAAACTCTATTCATTGTTCTATTTCTCCTCTGGGAGAGAGGTGCAGGAGAATATTGTTTTTCTGAGAGCAGGTAAGGTAGTGAATTGCTTCAGATCAAATTAGGGGGAAGAGTAACAAGTAAGATAACTGGTGTTTGCTCACAGTGTGTGCAGAGCATCTATTCATTTCTACATCACAATGACCCTTTCACTAAAGCCTAAAGAGACTGGAGAAGTTCTTATTGATAGAACTACTTCAGATATGCAACTCTGTTGATTTCATTTATTAACACCTTATTTGATGTTGAAAGCCAATTCTATATTCGAAGGTTAAAAAAACACATCCACTTCTCCCCTTATCTTTTCTCTACTTCTCTAAGTAACTCCGGTTGAATGTTCCACTGGGCTTTAATGGCAACTATATGGCAACAGGTTAGTAGATTATCATAGTAGATGTGCAGGCCACTACGAACATATTATTTCATCTGTATATCTGAACACATGTGCACATACTGAATGGTTCTAACTCTGTGTGCAAACACGAGGAGAGTCATTTATAGGTTTCTTGGAAACTCCTATTTCATACAAGGGATCTTAAATGTTGTAATACTAAATTAGCACCAGAAAAGAGAAGTCGTGTTTCTAAAATGCTATCTGGAGTGACAAGAGATTCACTATAGATGTGAACAAATCCCTCTCTTGTTTTAAAATCCCCACAAAAATATTTATGTAATTAAGCTCTTCTAATGCTCAGCCAGTAATAAAGTAGGCAGAATGATTCTTTCCAATTCTTACATTCTGCTTCCATCTTGCTGCTTGAAAAATGTCACTTATCATCACAGATACTGCCAACAGAAGATCCCCAAATGCCAATTGTAATTAAAAATGTTATTTTCAAAAAATTTCCACAGCTATGCAAAAGGAGCACTATTCCTTGTCCCTTGAGTTTCTAAAACGATGCTAAAAAGATAATAGAATCTAAGGGGGTTACAATCGCCTGTATTTTAAAGCATAAGATAAAAGATTTCTTTTGATAAGATCTCAACCTACAACAATCGTTGCTTTAATTTATTTTTCGGTCGTCCAATGGGTTTTGCATATCGTCGTTTTATTTGTGCAGCTTTCTCATGAAGTAGTTTTCTTCCCTTTTTCTTTGGTCTGCAGACTTGGCAAATCCACATCCCTGAATTAATATATATATGAGAAAAGTATTTTAATGTTTCATTTTAGGAGAGATATTAAATATAAACTGCAGTGGAAATAAGCTGTCCAAGGATATACGCCTGTATGCAGAACTTTACTCTAGAACGTAGATATTCCCTTTTGTCATTCTCCTCAGGAAGCCTTCATTAAAGGTCACTCCCCCCACCCCCGCCCCTGCCCCAGCCAGGGTCAAGATGGTGAGAACAGAGGGCTGTCCCTATCTCAGAACCCTTCTATGAGGCTTTCTGCAACATGTCACCAAACCTCCCTCCACCACATAAACACACATGAAAACCCGATCCTGCCGGATATTAGATATCTTTTGATTAGAGGGAGATGTTTTTAAGTTAATTGGTTTTTAGAATCTCTGGGAAAAAGGAATTTATTTTATTTCTTTCTGGAAATCTTCCACGCTAAAAAAAAAAAAAAAAAAAAAAAATCAGTATAAAATATAACTTTTAATTACAACAAAATTTTTAAGGACTCTGAAGCTACAAGAATTAAAACTATACATCTGGTATAGAGAAATAGGTCACTGGACAAGAATTTTTATACCAAAACAACTGAAACCTATAGAAGTTTAGCCTATCAAAAAGGTCATATTTCAAGTCAGTGGGGAAAGGATGAAATGACTCAGTGAAGTGGTGACAGAACAAATAACCATCTATATGGAAGGAAAAGAATTATTTCTTATCCTTTATAAAAATAAATTCTAGGCAGATGAATATTATGACAAAATTAAATGTTACCAAGTACCAGGAAAAATATGTGGTTATTTATTTAATTTAAGCATGACTGGAGTTTAAGACTGAAGCCATAAAGAAAAAGATTCATGGACTGGACTATATAAAAATATAAAGAACTTCTACAAATCAGTAAGAAAAGGTTAAAACCCCAACAGAAAAATGATTAATGGGTAAAAACAAGCATTTTACAATGATATACAAATAGCTAATAATCAAACATAAAATATGTTCAATGTCATTACTTAAAAAAAGAATCAGACCTTTTTTCTCTTATATCAAATTGGTACAAATTGTAAATAATACCACTGTATTTTATCGAGAATGAGACACTATGGACTATAAAATGCATCTGATTTTTTATAAAATGTGTCTCACACTCAATGAAATAGAGTAATGGTAAGTGTTGGTTACAATACAGGGAAACAGATATTCTCACACACTGGTGGTCTGTCTGAAAACTGATAGAACCTTTCATGTACACAGCTTTTGATCCAGCAATTCCTCCCCTAGGAATTTATCTTAAGGAAATAATTGTGGTAGAAAAAATTGAAAACATTTGTAATATCCACCATTGGGGGTTAAGTAACTTATGATTTGTTTATACATGGGGTTGCAAAATCAAATATGTTCAGGAGCCACCCAACTGAAGCAAGCTGGAATTCAAGACAAGAGGGAGTAGTGAGATTGGGGCAACATGCATACTCCACCTAAAGGAAGCAAATTAAAAATTTTAAAAATATTGTATCAGCTCACCTGTAATGCCTTTAAAGAAGTCTTCAAAATATATGTATATGTATATGTATATGTATATGTACATGTATATGTATATGTATATGTATATGTATATGTATATGTACCAACAAAGTATAACTGTGGCCCACAGTCTACAGCTTTGCTACCCCAGCTCTATACTATGGAGTTCTATGCACTCATTAAAAACTGTGTTTAGGAGAACATTTAACGATGTGAGGATGTTAGAATCTTACAAAGATGGAAAAAACAAAAGATTACAAAAACATGTATAAAATGTTTTGTTTCTTTTTAAAGGTGTGTAGCGAGCTGAGAGGGAATTCCTAATGGACTGTTCTTTTTATTCTGTTCTGCCACTCTGTATTTACTAAATCTTTCACAATAAAAATGAATAAATTTTGTAATATGGCAGTTATTTTTAATGTTTAATATATTATAAAATGATGAAAGGAGACTGAGACAGAGACAAAAGTCCATATACCATATGGATATATCCATATAAAATAGTTCCGATCCTCATGTTCAAATTATCAACTAATGGCTAAGAAAATGGGGGTAGCTCATTTCGTAGGAATTTGGAGACATCATTACAACCATTATGGAAAATAGGTGATTTCTCACCTCTGAGCATGGTACTGAATAACATGGAGAGTGTTCGAAACTTCTGACCTACCTAATCTAAATTGATCCTAATAAGGGAATGGTTTTGGGAAAGGAATGGTCTCTTTCTTACCCTTGTGCTTGAATTAGAGTCTTTATTACATTACCCATAAACTAAATGCTTTTACACTTCTCTGCTCACAACATGTGCCAAACCCACAAGTATAAGGAGGTGGAAGGGATGAAAAAGTGCTTAAGGAACCTGTATCCCTCTGAGCTGGACAAGGCTAATGAGTATGTAATAAAACACATTTTTACTATGTTTTAAAAGTTCACCTTTTGGCATTCTGGAAAGTGGGGGGTCACAGCACTCCATATGGAATCCTCTATCACAGGAGTCACAAAAAAGCATATTATCCTGTAAGATAACATATTAGAGAGTCGTTGAGACTGAAACCAACTAACTGTAAAAGGCCACAAATTCTCTTATTATCTGCTTAACAGTAATTAAATATAACGAAGGTGTACCATGATCTCTGCTGAAACTTGAAATCACGTGTATTTAAATCTTCAAATAGAAAATAGCAACTGTCTACAAGAATGACAAACCTTAACACTGAGAACTAGCAATTTACCTGGAGATGGACTACTGAAAGCCATACTTACTGCATTTTTGCCTTGGATTCTACATGCACTGCATGTCTTGCACTCGATGCACTGCCACCTTAAGGCCTTTACATTTGTTGTTAATTCAGGACAAAATTTCAAACAGGATGGGTGTCCTACAAGAATAAAAAGCAAATTGCTTTATGGGAATGGTGCTTTAGATTTTTTTAAACTCCCATTCCCTCATTGTTCATAGATAGTGATAATGCCAGTTAAAGACCTAAAGAACTGGAAAATACAAAAAGATCAGAGAATCCAAATGATACTTCCCTCTCTGCCTTTTTTCCCCTGTATGTAACTGAGTGATTATACAAATGATTCCTTAAGAGAAATTTGGAAAATTTATGCCAGGTTCCAATCAAGTCTTGGAGAACCTGAAGATAACATGCTCAAATCATGTTCTCATTCCTGTGCCTTCTGTTAACCTCTTGCCCTGGACCTCCTCATCAGCCACCAATGACCCAAAGTTTGCTGGTGTGCTGGATGGTGAGAGGAGTTACCGAAGTTCAAATAATTCCTGCTCTGTATACTGGAATCATAAAACTTAAAATGACAGCTAAGTAAAATGGGCTGCTTAATAATACAACTATAAATGCCAAAAAATAAAAATAAAAATAAATAAATAAACCAACAGTATACAGAGAATACCCCATTGCTGGGATATGGAAAGAAGATACTATTGCCATCTTGCCCCTGGTCCTTGAACTTAAATTCTGAAAGTAGAAGCACAAATTGTGAATCTGAGAGTTAAGAAGTTGGAAGATCCACGTCAAATGGAATATGCCAAGAAGAACACCCTCAGCAGGTTTCCCCCATTTTTCTGAGTGCTCACCTTTTCCACACAGTTTTGGGCACACTTTATCTAGCAGCACTCACTTCACAGAGCAAAACTCGAGATCCTAAGCAGAAACACCATTCAAGGAAGCCACCCAACCTACACTGAGTAATAGATTCCTCTAAAAGGCTTGGGAGTGTGAGCCTAGTCTCTTTGGAAGGCAGTTCAGTTTAAAATGTGATGGTCTTTTATCACATAAACCTGAGATCCCTAAACTTGATTTTTTTTCTAAATCTGGTCTTAAAATAGTAAGAACATTAGTAAATCCCATGTGAAAGAACTTATAACCAAACTGCAAAAGAAACCTGAGGGTAATAAAAAAAGCAGATTCTGCAATTTCAAAACTGTTTTATAATTTCCTGACTTTGGCAGGCTCATTGTTTAAATATGTTTTTTGGGTTGCTGCCAAAAAGGTCCTCCTCCCTAAAGCTTAACAGGTGCTTCATAAAATTCCACCCACTAGGAGATTTGGCTTTTTGAAGTAAAAACATTCAAAATCAATCATCAATACCGTTAATAAAAGCACACTATTCCTGAGCTTAAAAAAAAAAAAAAAAATTCTAAACATCTGTATTTAAGATGTTGAGCAAATAAAATGTTGTCATAGGATTACAAACTCAGGCTTCAGAGACACCCAGGCAGATGCATTTAACCTATGACACCATTCTTTTAGAAGGGTTCCTCTCATTCAAATGAGTACAGGGGGAGGAAGTTTAAATATATAAAAATGGTATCAATCACCTCTTTCTGCTCAGGAATAGCAAACAAAGACAGCTTGCTTGCCTACTTTAAGAAGTGTACTCTGAAAGGAGAGGGGAGAGATCTACTTTGATCAGGGTTCTCCCCCCCCCCCATATAGTTATGGGGGTAAGAACTCAAGTTTTAAAGAACAGCAATTTAAATTCCACGCTTAAAATGGGTCCCATCAGCTTAAAAGTATACCATTTACTTCTTTTCCCCCCCTTTTTATTACTTCCTGTAAGTCATACATCACCAGCACATATGACCTCAATTTCATGCACTGAATTTTTCTCTACATTTAAATCTGCTTTTGTACCTTAGCTTAATATTCAGTAACTAAGGTAATTCACATCTTATTTTAGTTTACTACTTATTCTCACCGAGATCCTATGGAAAATACTTTTTAATAATTACACATTTTAAAAATTAAAGGATTTCAGCCACTGTCAATCAAGAGCAAGGAATATTCCTCCTCTTACTGCTTTCTCTCACTTTAAGCACTATTATATCTCAAAACTACCATTTAAGCTACCCTGTCAAATTCTAAAATCTTCAGCCTATCTTCCCTTTAGGCAGCAATCTTACCTTTATTTAGCTCAAGAGAATTGGCCATAGATCCCTTCCAGCTCTAAATTTCTATGATTCTGTAAAGGATGCTGAGGGATGAAGAAACATTTCCATTTTATTTTCTCACGGCCACTTTAAATTAACACAAAAGACTGTAACTGAGCTTGAAACACCACTACACAATTATAGTAATTAGATAAAGGACAAAAAATGCTATTGATAATGAAATTCCTTACCTCCTATTTACCCATTCCAAAAACTCAACAATTCCCTCTAAAATGTAAGTTCCCTCTGCTCACACAATTCATAGTGGTTTGTCTTTTTGGAGTTTGTTTTGTGATGTGCAGTCAACCAGATTTGAAAGAATAATGTGTATTTATTCACTCATTCTTTCTTATTATGAATACATATGAAGCATAGTCGCTTACAGCAGTTTTATCTAGCAAAACCAAAGGAATACTGTTTAAAATTAAAAAAATACCAATGAAACCACAAACCAGTAAAAATAATTTTTGGAGGAAGTAAAAACTTTTTCTCTGTGGGAGAAAAAAACTATGGGCTTTGTAGTAGACAGAATAATGCCCCCCAAAGATGTCTATGCTGTAATCCCTACATAACCTATAACTATATTACCTGACACAGTAAACAGGACTTTGCAGATATGACTAAGGGTACAGGTCTGGAGATGAGGAAATTATTCTGGGTTATATGTGTAGACCCAATCTAATAACAAGTACTTAAAAACAGAAGCATCTTTTCCAGACGGGTTAGTAAAATGAGATGATAAAAGGAAGATGTGAAAGACTCCACCCAGTTTTGCTAGCTTTGAAGATGGAAGAAAGGGGAGACCAGAAGCCAAGAAATATGGGTGGCCTTTTGAAGCAGGGAATGTCATTCACCTAACAGCCAACAACAAAATGGGGATCTTGGCACAGCTAACGTACACAATGGTGAAAAACTGAGTTTTGAGTGTGCCTGGCTAGCTCAGTTGGTAGAGTATATGACTCTAGGTCGTGGGGTTGTGAGTTCAAGCCCCATGTTGGACAGAAAGTTTACTTAAAAAAATAATAAAATCTTTAAAACAAAACAAAACAAAACAAAACAAAACAAAACAACAAGAAAACCCTGAGAGCTTTCCCCCCGAAGGTCAGGAAGAAGCCAAGAATGTCCACTCTCACCCCTTTTATTCAACAGTCCTGGAAGTCCTAGCCATAGCAATCAGATAAGAAAAAGGAATAAAAGGCATCCAAATTGGTAAGGAAACAGTAAAACTTTCACTATTTGTAGACGACATGGTATTATATATAGAAGCCTCAAAAGATTCTATGAAAAAACAACTAGTCCTGATAAATGAATTCACTAAGGTCAAAGGATACAAAATCAGTGTGCATAAATCCGTTGCATTTCTTTTTTTGTTAATGTTTATTTACTTATTTTGAGAGAGACAGACAGACAGACAGACAGAGAGAATCCCAAGCTGGCTCCACACGGTCAGTGCAGAGACAGATGTGGGGCTTGAGCCCACAAACCATGAGATCATGACCTGAACGGAAATCAAGAGTCGAACATTTCACCAACTGAGCCACCCAGGTGCCCGCGAAATCTGCTGCATTTCTATCCACTAATAATGAAGCAGAATAAAGAGAAACTGAGAAAACAATCTCATTTACAATTGCATCAAAAATAATAAAATACCTAGGAATAAACTTAACCAAGAAAAGTGAAAGACTTTACACTGTAAACTATAAAACACTGATGAAAGAAATTTAAGATGATGCAGAGAAATGGAAAGACGTTCATGCCCACAGGTTGGATGAACAAATATTGTTAAAATGTCCATACTCCCCAAAGTAATCTACAGATTTAACCTAATCCTAATCCCTAACAAAATACCAGTAGTATTTTTCACAGAACTAGAATAAACAACCCTAAAATTTGTATGGAAACAAAAAAGACTCTGAATAGTGAAAGCAATCTTGAAAAAGAAAAACAAAGCAGGAGGTATGAAAATTTCAGATTTCACATTATACTACAAAGCTGTAGTAATCAAAACAATATGGTACTGGCACAAAAATGGACATAGATCAATGGAACAGAATAAAAAGCCTGAAACAAACTCATGATTATATGGTCAATTAATCTTTGACACAGAAGGCAAGAACACGCAATAGGAAAAAAGATAGTCTCTTCAACAAATGGTGCTGGGAAAACTAGGCAGCTACATGCAAAAGAATGTAGCTGAACCACTTTCTATTACATCATTGACAAAAATAAACTCAAAATGGACTAAGGACCTAAATGTGAGACCTGAAATCATAAAAATCCTAGAATAAAGCACAGACAGTACTTTCTCTGACACTGTCTGTAGCAATATTTTTCTAGATATGTGTCCTGAGGCAAGGAAAATAATTGCAAAATTAAACTAGTGGAACTACATCAAAATAAAAAGATTCTGCATAGTGAAGGAAATAATCAATAAAACTAAAAGGCAACTTACTGAATGGAAAAAGATATTTGCAAATGACATAACCGATTAAGGGTTAGTGTCCAAAATATATAAAGAGCTGATACCACTGAACACTCAACAGATAATCCAATAAAAAATGGGCAGAAGACACCGATAGACAATTCTCTAAAGAAGACATAGAGATGGTCAGCAGACACATGAAAAAATGCTCATCAGCACTTATCAGAGAAATGTAAATCTAAACTATGATGAGTTATCACTTCACACCTGTCAGAATGGCTAAAATGAAAAACACAAGAAACAACAAGTGTTGGCAAAGATGTGGACAAAAAGGAATTCTTGTGCACTGTTGGTGGGAATGCAAACTGGTGCAGCCACTGTGGAAAACATTATGGAGGTTCCCAAAAAAGTTAAAAATAGAATTATCATATGATCCAGTCATCGCAATACTGGGTATTTACCCAAAGAATCAAAAACACTAATTTGAAAGGCTATATGCACCCCAATGTTTATAGCAGCATTATTTACAATAGCCAAATTATGGAGGCAGCCCAAGCGACCATTGATAGATGAATGGATAAAGATGTGGTGTGTGTGTGTGTGTGTGTGTGTGTGTGTGTGTGTGTGTGTATGAGAGAATATTATTTAGCCATAAAAAAGAATTAAATCTTGGCATTTGCAATGACATGAATGAATCTAGAGATTATAATGTTAAGTGAAATAAGTCAGTCGGAGAAAGACAAATACTATATGATTTCATTCATATGTGGAATTTAAGAAACAAAACAAAGGCGGAAAAAACAAACCAAGAATCAGACTCTTAACTATCTAGAGAACAAACAGAAGGTTATCAGAAGGGAGGTGAGTGGGGGGATGGGTGAAGGGGATTAAGAGTACACTTACCTTGATAGAGCACTGAGTAATATTTAAAGTTGTTGAATCACTATATTGTACACCTGAAACTAATATAACACTGTACATTAACTAAACTGGAATTAAAATAATATATTATATATATGCATACACACACATATACACACATATAGACAAGTATTTGTTGAAAGAAAGAAAGAAAGGGAAAGAAAAGAAAAGAAAAGAAAAGAAAAGAAAAGAAAAGAAAAGAAAAGAAAAGAAAAGAAAAGAAAAGAAAGGGAGGGAGGGAGAGAGAGAGGAAGGAAGGAAGGAAAGAAGGAAGGAAGGAAGGAAAGAAGAAAGAACAGACAGACAGACGGGGCGCCTGGGTGGCTCAGTTGGTTGAGCATCCGACTTCAGCTTCAGGTCATGATCTCACGGTTCAGGGGTTTGAGCCCCGCATCGGGCTCTGTGCTGACAGCTCAGAGCCTGGAGCCTGCTTCTAATTGTGTGTCTTCCTCTTTCTCTGTCCCTCTCCCCCTCACACTCTGTCTCTTTCTCTCAAAAATAAATAAACGTTAAAAAAAATTTAAAAAGAAAGAAAGAAAGGAAGGAAGAAAAAGAAAATGGGGGTCTTGGTCCTAGAAACAAACCCAAGGAAATGAATTCCAACAACTTTGTGGTAATTTGTTACAGCACCAATGGAAAACTAATAAACACTCTGACACTGGGACCCTCGGACTGGCTATCTGATCAACCATCTGTCCATCTGAGACAGGGTAAGGACAAGACAGGCATAGTCTAGCAGGAAAGAGACACATTAAATAAGAATTAGAACTAATATGTGACAATGGGCAGCTCAGAGATATGGGCGAATCTAGCAGGTTAGAAGAACACCTTCCTACCGAAGAGACCCATAGGATGAATGGGATTAGATGGGACCAGTTGAGGGGCAAGGTGGGAGAAGCTAGAATGTGCTGAGGGACAGGGGAACACGGCACACTCACAAAAGAAAGGTTCAACAGAACTAGTGTGCACAATATACGGGGTGGGGGTAGTGATGCAAAATAGGTCGAACAGGAGCCCGATCTGAAGAGGATTTGGGGACTATATTAAAGAATTTGGATTTTTCCTAAGGGTAATTGGTAGCCACTAAATCTGTGAATAGATTTAAAGTTTAAAACTTTCACTTAGCCTTGCAGCATGGAAAACAGATGAGGAGGGGAAAGAGAGTCAAGATTATATTTAGGTTATTATAATAGCAGATCTGAGCGGGTTTGGTGGGAGTGTGTGGATTTACTGAGGATGTGTAATATAGATTAGGACACAGAATCCATGTATTTTCAGCGATTCCTTGGTGTGAGAATAGAACACAGGATGGCTTGTGGAACTGACTGAATAGCCATTCGCTGAAATGGGAAATCCCTGAGGAGAAGAAAGAAGTCAGTTTGCTGAGATTTCTGTTGTTATCGTAGTGTTTATTGTTTTGGGGTGGCAGGGGCACTGCAAGGTTGATAGCCTGTTTGGGATACTTAACTCTGCAAAGCCTACAGGGCATCCAAGTGGAGAAATTCTGAAGGCATTTATATCTAAGTATCTGAAGCTATGAAGCAAAGAAGCACAGGGCTAAGGACAGAAGCCTGAAGAAACATTTAGGGGATGGATAGAGACAAAGAAGCTAACAAAAAATATATACAAGGAAGTGGTGACAGAAACCACAGAGAATATGAGATCACAGAAGCCAAAAGAAAAGAACACTTAAGGAAAAAGATTCTCAACAGGCCACACCTGGCTGAGGACTACCTGGTGTGAACTGAGAGATGTGCACTAGAATCTGATACAGATTGAAACGTGACCTTCAGATTTTGCTACATGGAAGTCACTGTTAATCCTAACAAGCACAATTTCAGTGAAATAAAAGGCCATGAGCAAAGTTTCTGCACTTGGATAATCAATCCAGCTGCGGGCTTGGAGAAGGTGGGGTTCATCAGTCCTTCCTCCTCCAATCTATGTATTCCTCTTTGGAGTCCATCTTTAGGTTTCTCTGTAGTCAAGGGTCTCCTTCCCAACCTAATCATTCAATCAGGATCGACTTGGTGTGAAACTGGATAACTAACCAACCAATCCCTGGGAATTTTCTCACAGTGACCCAAAGAAACGAGTGATCTTTCTTTATATACCTACTTATCTGCATACTGCACCTACCAGTTCAGTCTGGGAGAAGAAGTCAGGCAAGTTTTGTTCAGGGTTAACACACAATTAAAGAAACCCAGCAGAGACTTCAGGTCTGAGGGCAGAATGACATCTGATGCCACAGCTTGTGCTCCCTTTACTGTACAAAGGTGTGGTTCTTGCCTTCCCAGCTGCATCACAGCGGCCTCTGTCTCCAGTTTCCATGAGCTTCCACTTAGAATAAAGCTGTAATTTGGAACTGTACACTTATCTTAGATTTGCTAATTTGAAAACACACATGCACACAACTCATCTGTAAGTAAGATTTAACCACCCAGCAATCTGAGCAGCAGACACAAAATTTCATTTGGTATAATATCTAATACTTATGTGAAGCTAATTAAAGATAATTTGGTCTTAATGAGGCAAAGAGAATATAACAGTGTTAATTTCAAAGTAGGCTGATCCATGAAAGTCAAGTAAAATCACTTCCTAGTCCCAACATTTCCAAAGACCTGAAGACTATCTGATGATTCTCTCATTCGTATTAGTGGTTAGAATGATCCTTCATGCTTGTGTAATGTTTTATAGTTACCGATAATCTTCATAGCATTATCTCACTGGATGCTCACAACAGCGCTATGGGTGCAGGGTTGCAGACATCACCCTCCACATTTTACAGATATGAAAACTGCACTTACACAGCCAGCAAGCAGAAAACTGGAAAACCACATTTGGGGCTCCGTGCACTCGGCACCTCACCTCTTATTTTTACTGTCTGTAAACCTGAATTATTTTCTCAAAGGAACTTTCAGCAGGAAAAACATAGTTAAATAAAGTACTGCCCATTTGCAGCACTAAGCCACTTTAAAAATAGAGACATTTCTAATTGGCTTACTTTATGATGTAAGGAGAAGGAAACATTTATTACTCTCATCTATGAAATCTAAGCAGAGCTTAAGTGTGACATCATACAAATGGTACTTCAGACAGAGGCAACTACAAACCAAAAGGCACATATGGGAAACACATTTAAGAATGATCCTCCTTATAGGCTGCCATCTATATTTCCTTTTTCTGGTTTTATACTGCTTTGGGTATTTTTTTCACATGAACATTTTACATTAGGGAGTCCTTTGATCATTACAAACAGTTTCAATTCAATCCTAGAACCAGTGGACTCTTCTGAGTGTGAGATAGTGGCCATTTCCATAAGGCCAACTAGGGGTACCAACCTCTCTGTAATTCCCATTGGAGAAACTGGACTGGACTGTGACAATGGGGTTTCTACCATTATTAGAGGGTACTGTTGAGCCATGCCAGCCTATGTTATTGTTTTTTCCTCTATAATTATCAAGTGTCACAACAGAACATTATAACTACAAGAATCCCCCCAAGCTCTCCAAAGATGACCCATATTTTATTTTGATTCTTCTATTTAAAGAGTAGCAAATAACAAAGTCTACTCCTCTGATGTACCAGATGAAGTAAATGTCTACAATGCATCGCCCTGAGCTAGGAACAGTAGTGTTGTTGTTGTTGTTGTTGTTGTTGTTGTTGTTGTTTTGACTAAAGTAGCTAAATCCAGACTGGCAAAGCACATTGAAGGGAATATTAGGTGAACCTCAACACTGAGCCAGTCCCCATGGTGGAGTCCAGAGCAGCTCTTGGAGATCCTCTATCCTAAACAAAGGGACACGATGCCCCCAAGGGCTTGAATTTCTGCCATGACCCATACCTTGACTCCAAAGCCTCTGGCTTTTTCTACCTGAAAGGAGGAGGAAAGGCCGGCTCACAAAATGACCCTAGTTATATAAGCCTTCCAGACAGTATCCTTAGTCCATTCTCCATTTGTTAAAAGAGAAAACAAAAGTGTTTTTGAAGAGAAAACCTAACATTACACCTACATACCCTGGTAAAATAAGAAACTTTAGGGGGAAAAATTTCGGTGGCCTCAAAGTATAAAGGAGATCAAACCTCTCCTTTGGCAGGTCTTCAATCTGGGAAAGACGAAGGAGATTGATTACATCAGAAAATCTAAGATCTACCTGTTTAGAATTACACCTTTATACCTTGTGAAGGAGGCCTTGAAGTTATGATCTGGTAGATAATGATCTCAAATTCCTTATCAACTCAAGTAAGTGTATCAGCAGAGGTAAGGAAATATATGAAGGGAACTTTTCTTCCCACATTTAAGTGCACTTTTAATCTGTCTCGGCATCCAGACAAATAGATACACTAAAAAAAAAAAAAAAAAAAAAACCAGTGAAGGTAGTTTTTAAAGTACCACCTTAAAAATAACAAAGGGTAAACCCTAGACAAGTGAACACCACTAAACTGATCAGGCAGTTAAACAAAAGAATAATTCATTCAGAATGAGCCTCGTGAGAAAACCCAAAAGATAACTCCAGAGTCAGAAGTGATGAGTGAGGGACTACTTTACCAGGATAAAACAGGGAGATTGTAGGGTTGAAATTTATTAAACTGAACATACAGATAATGTTTCCATGCCCTTTTGTCACTATCCATGATACCATGGGAAGGTAAAGAATTTTAATGAATCTGTAAAGCCCATCAAAAAGACTGTCAGAATGCATTTCTCAGGCAGAGTTTGAAATGTCTTATTTCCAAGGCTCTCCCTTCCTAGAAGGGTCCTGAAAACTGCAGAACCACATACAGCCTACCAAGTTAAACCTTTATAGGAGGAGGGAGAATCATTACACAACACTGTCATTCCTCAGCATGAAACATTTCCTCTATCCAACCATCAAACAGCTGTCAAAAATGGTGATAAGATTTGAAATTACTTGGAGCAATCAAGGACAATAGCAAACATGGCAAATAATGACAATGGCTGACATTTACAGCACACTTACCATAGTTACTGTAGACCCTGTGCTAGGCTATTTACCTGTGTTCTTTCATTGAACTCCCACAAAATCCAAGAGGTAGGTGCTACCATTATCTAATTTTCTAGTGATGAAATCAAGGCACAAAATAGTTAAGTAACTAGGGCAAGGCTGGCTCTTGAGTTTGTTCTTAACCACTACACTATACTGATTTCCTAAATGACGGTATTCTGTGGCTTTTTGCAGGCTTGCTGTTGTTCTTAAAGATAATTATAACTACAGAAATACTTGCTTATGAATGTTAAAATAACACTGTGGGGGAAAAGTGATAGAAGAGAGAAGAACAGAGAGAAGGAAATTTAAAGATGAACAAAGAGATTATTTTTTTAATCCAATTAACTGCCACTCAGTCGGCTGGAGGGTCTGTGTGTGTATATGCATACATACAACTAGAGAGAGAGAGAGACAGAAAGAGAGAATGTAGGCAACTATCATCTAATTAGCAAGAAGGAAGACCGGCTTGGTAAGTACAATTTGACTTTTATTTTCCATTTTAGAACTGGAGATGTGGTCTTAAAAACTCAGATTGAGGAAAAAGCACAGGTGACAGCTACTTGACAGCATCCTGAATACTACAATTTGCCAACGATTGGTCCAGTGTCCTTACCCAGCAATTCCTTGATTTCAACATCGCCTTCTTTATAGACCACTCTTTTCCTATCTTATTCTAGGCAATCTGAATTTTTTCATGCCTGATGATTTCTTGACTCTGTCCTGCAGTTTCCAGAACACTGTCCCTTTCATTCAGAGTCACACAGAGCTGGGTTGTAATATTATATTTCACCAGTAGGTGTCATGACCTGAAACACTATATATTCCAACTCCAGGCTCTCTGAAGTTGAGACTGCAGATTATATAAAACAAGCGATTCTAGTTGTTTTCAGCCTGAAAACGTAGAATTCTCTACACTGAATTTTCCTGCAAAATACTCCACATTGAGTTACCAATGCTGGTATGAAATCAAAGCTTAATTATAAATATTACTACTACTACTACTACTACTATATAAACATACATGGTACCTTTATGTCAGTGCTAATATAAACACACATTTTCCCTCTCTAGTTGCACTTACTTATTAAATTTAAAACCTATGCTATTACAAATAATTGCTTTAAAAAACAAATGCAGTTTTGATAGAGATATAAATAGCATACAAGTTATAGAGGAGCAACTCTACAAAAAAAACCCAACTTACCACTACTGCCACAATCTGCACAAGATAGGAGCTCTTCCGGTTTCTTTTCACGATTTGATTCTTTAGTCCCCAAACAGAAGCTACATATCGGAATGGGATCGGCACGGGGCTGTGACAAAATTAAAATGAAAAAATACTCAGTTTTCCATTTCAAAATTAACGACAAAATATTAAACTCAAAGCTTCTTATGTATTTCCTTAACAAAGAGAAACTGCTGAGTAAGGGATACAAAACAACATTTTCTAATTTAAAAAAATCTCTTCAGTCATTTGATGCTAAAGTATTACCTGAATAATGCACTGAAGTATAATAGTAAGATTCAGAAGTAATTTATAGTAAGCCAATGAAATCTAAGACCTTTATATATTATATAACCTTCCTGAAATGAATATTATTAAAGACTCTTTTCAGGGGTGCCTGGCTGGCTCAGTCGGTAGAGGATGTGACTCTTGATTTTGGGGTCATGAGTTCAAGTCCCACATTGGGTACAGAGATTACTTTAAACAAACAGATTCACTTGAAATATCAGTTGTTCCCATAATCCATATGCCTATAATAAATTGATTCATCTATTCAGCATTATAATTTATGAATACCATCTAATTAGTTCAGATTGTTTAACTAAACTTTGTCAAATGTTCTAGTGCAGGCCACTACTATTCATCTCTTAAATTTTTGATATACAATATTGGCATGTTGTTAGGTGACATAATAAACAAGAACTTTAAAATGATGTCAGATCACTTGGGAAGCTCAAAGGATCACTAACAAGGTCTTTCTGGCACCAAGGTCTTCCAAATTAAACCACACCATGCCACACAAAGGAGATAAAGTCTCAATCTCTGACATCCCCACATTAATAAAATAAAAAACAAAACATTTGTCTAATCCCCTAGGTACCCCCTGCCTCTGAGGAAACTGCTGTTAACAATGTATAAGTCTGCATATACATCTCAGTGTCTGCATTGTTATTTATGACTACCAGTGATGCTAATATTCCCATTCATATGAATAAGTTGACTGTGTCTACAGATCTGGTCACATTTATTTTGAACAGCCAAAACTGTATGAAAATTAAAATTTTATTGCATATTCCAAGGCTTCACACATGTTGTCTCTAGCCATCTGAATGTAGCTATATGTATTTATATTTGAATTTCAAGAATCAAAAATTCAGGGCAAGAAAAGTTAGCATAATCATAAATCTTTTTAATGTAAATTAAGAATAAGATTTTGCAAGGTCTAACTTTTTAAATACGTATCAGCACAAAATAAACCCTTATTTGTTCAGCTACTCTATCCCAAATGCCTAATTAATACATTGCCTGATACATAGTAGGCACTCAAAATATATGTTAGCTGAATAAACGGAAGGAACATATGCTAGTTAAAAGAAGAAACCCTCATCTCTAAGATATGATTTCAAATGGTTATAATGATTCCAACAAATGTCTTGGTTCACTGTGAAAACATGTCATCAAAAAACACAATTCATCTTATGACTGAGGATGTGCAAAATTGTTCAATATGATTATTAATTTCATCATACAATGTGAGTATTCATTATCTTGCCCTTATTTTCAGTTTAATTTGTTCTCTTAATATGCACAGGCTTTAATTTCTGAAGTAGCTATGCAAATGTATTTTTGTAGCCACATTTAAAAAGCAGAGTATAAAACACTTTGTACCAGAAAAACCAAAAAAGACAAGCAACAACAAATTGGTCACTGACTCCAGCCACAATTTTTTAAATGCCAGATAATCAGCACTGCATAATTATGGATCCATAGTTATTACTTGCAACTGCTCAACTGTAGTACCTTGGGAACACTTTTGTTCCTTTAAATAGCAATTAAAAGAACAATCTGGTTTTAAAGTGACAACATTCCCCTGATAGATTCTAGCTAAAACCCAGTCCTTGTACTAATGGGATTCCTGCTTTCATTTGATATAACAATGCTCAAGCCATTGCTGCCATCCTTGCGGTGATAAATAATTTACAAAATGTCACATATCATTCATGCAATGAAACAAATCCAAATCTGCAATCCCATTTTTCTTTCCCTGATGAATTTTTAGCTGTGAGAAAGACATGGCCATCAGCCAGCACTCGTGCTCATTTTTCGTTTTTAACTAAAGGTAACACAAAGGACAAAGGTTGCTAGTAGTTCATGGCCAGAAAGACTGATGTCCCACACTCTGCCCAATAATAGAAAGCATAGATGCTATCACTTCACGCTACATTCAAGTGAACCCCACCACGCTGATGTATGCTCACAACCATTTATTTTAGGGATAACTATCTCACAATACTCTATAAAACCACTGCATTATACAGAAATGTCTGCCCTGCTGAATTATTGATAATTCAAAGCACTTTTTGCTAACCTCAGTGTAGCCGAGTCTAATTAACTTTAAAAAATTGTCACTTGTAAGAAATGAAACTTTTACAGTAATGCATGTAAATGGGTCACAAAATTATTATGATTCACTATTCTCAATCAGACTTCATATAAACTGTTTCAAAAAATAATCCCTGGTAATAGATTAAAATGGATTGCAGTCAGAAAGAGGTCTGAATAAATGGCAATTCGATTCTACATAAGACCACTGCAGACAAATCATATTTAAGAGGTCTGAAAATGAAACCAAACATCTCCTAACTCTTAATCACTTTCTTTGAAATTTCCTAAAGGTACCTAACGTGTTGATCACATTTTCTTATCAACATTACTGAAAATTTCAAACTAATCTGGAGAATTAACATCCATGGATAGGTTCTGACTCTGCAACCTGCTCAGGAAGCAATTCCTCCTCATCTCCCGTGCAAAGGTCCTGGTGTAGCTGATAGGTTAGAGGTCACTTTATACACTATCTCATTTAATTATCTTAACAATTCTGCCAGAAATATTTATACAACACCCATTTTAGGGAGGCAATTGAGGATCTGAGAAGTTAGGTAGCTTTTCTAAAATTGCATGAGTTCAACTGTGGAACTGGAATTGAAACACAACTCTGTGTTCACCAAAGCAAAAAGGTAGCTTTACAATAGAGATACCTGCTTAACCAAGTGATCAACACTATCACCGTACATGACAAACTGACATCATGTGCCTCCCAAGTGTTGCACTAAAGGATTCAGCACAGCCTACGTAGTATTTTTGCTGAATTATTTACCCTGAATCTAATCATAAGGAACCAATCAGGCAAATCCAAATTTAGAGACATTCTGTAAAACAATTGGCCTGGAATCTTTGGGAAATGTCAATGTCACATAAGACCCAATAAAGCACAGAACCAATTTAGGCGACTAAGGTGGCCTGAAAACTAAATACAGTTTGTGATCCTTGTATAGATTCTGGATTAAAAATAATAATAATACCCACAGCTATTAAGGACATTATTTGGATAATGTGGGAAATACATAAAGCATAGACAATATATAAATTAGGTAGAACATAAATTTCCTACATCAACACAATTGTGTTTCTATGGGAAAATGTCCTTATTCTTAGCAATCATGTGCTAAAATATTTTGGAGTAAAGTGTCCTGATAACTTTGGCTCAAAAGATGCAGGGAGGGAAATTGTGTATTTGTACATGTATTAAAGGTGATAAAGATTGGTGAGTCTATGTAAAGGGTACATGGGTGTTCAACATATTGTTCTTTCAATTTTTCTGCATGTGTACAATTTTCCAAACAAATTACTGGGGATGGGGGTAGGGGCTAAAACAGTACCCCTTCCACTATTAAAAAAAGATCAACAATGGATTATTATGTAATTGGATTACAAGCATTTATAAAATAAAGAATCTCAATCCAATTAATGATTCACAGGCAATATAGAGGACAGAAGAACTGTCAACTCATTATAGTGTTGGTGCAAGTACCAACACTCTCGAGGACAAATGACCCAGTTTCCTTCAACAAATAAATTAAAAGGGAGACACACTGAACAAGCAAGGAAAAGAGAGCAATACATATGGAATAAGAACCAATAGATTATCCTGATAATGATTCAGGTAAATTATAAAATAAAACAAAATAGGATGACCTTTTGAAGGAACTGGGGCTAGTCAGCCTCGAACAGATTGCTCGGAAGGGACAAGGTAGAAGTCTTCATCCAGGGAAACTTGCCATGGCTCCGGAATATAAACTTGAACAGAGCTTCTGGTAGAAGGAGTTAAACTTTCCAACAGAAATGTCCAGAAATCGAATGGATTGTTTTTAATTGCTTTCTTTATTTTATTTTTAAAATTTTTGGTAAATTATACACAACACAAAATTTAGCACATTAACCATTAAAAAAAAATTTTTTTTAATGTTTATTTATTTTTGAGACAGAGAGAGACAGAGCATGAACGGGGGAGGGGCAGAGACAGAGGGAGACACAGAATCGGAAGCAGGCTCCAGGCTCTGAGCCATCAGCCCAGAGCCCGACGCAGGGCTCGAACCCACGGATGGCGAGATTGTGACCTGAGCTGAAGCTGGCCGCTTAACCGACTGAGCCACCCAGGCGCCCCAGCACATTAACCATTTTTAAGTATACTGTTCAGTGGCATTAAGTATATTCATGCAACCAATACCACACCCATCACCAGAAGTTTTTCATCTTCCCAAACTAAATAAAACTGTCCCCATTAGATTCTAACTCCCTATTTCCCCCCTTCTACTTTCTGTCTCCATGGGTTTGACTATTCTAGGTACCTCATACAAGTGGTATCATACAGTCTTCACGGAATGGATTATTTTGGGATGGCCCCTGTAATCGGTAGAGACCATGGAGAGGCTGGATGGGCTCCATCAGGACAGTGAGGGTACTACAGTAGACAAAGCAACCTCACACAAATTGGAGATCTGGGACTCTTTAAAGGTCCCTTCAAGATCAGATATTTTAATGGTTCCATGGATGGATAATATCTAAGGCTCTTCCCAGCTCTGCTCTATTTCTTTTTATTGATTCTATTTTACTTAAAAAGATATTTTAAAAGTCCTCAGCACCCTTGACCACAAAATAAAATAACCTTTTCTGAGAAAACAGGCTTTAATTCCAATTAAATAATTGGATTAATTAATTCAGATAATTTTTAGCTTTATATTTGCTTATGGCTACTTTTGTTTCTGCCCTAAAGGAAACAACACGTTTGTAAATCACATCAGTCTAAGTAAGTAAAGAAAAATAAAAGTTCATGCTAGATTGGAGCCAGGTGCACATCCTCTTTGACAATGACACAAAAAGAGGCTCTGTCTCCATGATGTCCAATCACAATGATCAGGGACACAGCTCTCTCTTTCCATCATCCCCTATGGAATGATTCATCTCGAGTCTTCTAGAACCTTCTTAAATCTACTTATAATACACACCATTTAAGTAGTTCCAAATGTTAAAAACAACTCAGCATTTTTCATTCATCTATTCATACTTACATCATTATAAAACCTGGATTTAAATATTGATCTTTGAACCTCAGGTTTCCTCATCGGTAAAATAGGGCAGCACAATAGTGTCTGCATTGTCTGGCTCTGGGGTCACTAAAGTCCAAATGTGAATGTGTGAAAGTACTTTGTAAACTATAAAGCTCTATTCAAATATTATGATTATTGCAAAATTCACTTTGTTTATAAAAATAAAAAGAACAAACAACTTCAAGTCCTTAATAAATATCAGTACAAATGAATTGTTGTGGAGTTTAGAATTATTATATAATAGACTTTGACTCTGTGAGTCTCCATGATAAATATTAATTTTAGAGGGTTGTTATGTGTGTGTTTTTTTTAATGAATTAATCAAGGAATAAAAGAACAGGATAGAAAATGTCTCAACTGAGAGCCAAGAGGCCTGATCTAATAAAAGGAAAGCTCAAAGAGAAAAGAAAAAGATGCCCAAGGAAGTAAGGCACAAATACAAAATTGTAAATGAATACTACCACAAAAGTAAACAAAGGCGAACATAAATCCTTTATACCTAAGTGTCAAGCAGTTCATCTTTGGAGTATTCTCAACACTTTAGCTCAGACAACTTAATTCAGTAACTCAGAATGAGTTGTATAAAAAGGCTCTTCCGTATGCATGTCTTTAAATTGCACCCTTTTATCATCTTGTACTGAAACCTGAGGTTTAGGTAATGCTTTGCTGTTTACCAAAATGCTTTCCTCAAGTGTCTCACTAGTGACAAACACAGCCTGTGAGACAGGGCTGTGGTAAATTCAAGACCTCCCTAAGGTCACATAACTATCAAGACAGAAAGACCCATTTGGCTGACTGCAAGCCCTTTGCTCTTCCACTTTCCCGCGGCTGGTCCCTCATTTCCTTTGGAGCTTGATTCAGATATCACCTTATTGGAAAGGCTGATCCCTGCCCATTCTCTCTCTGAAACTGCTTTCCACCAGCACCACTCTGGGTCCCCCAGGCCTTACTTTATTTTTCTGCATAGCATTCCTTACTGCTAGACATATTGACAAATTCTATCATTTGCCTATTTTGTTTCACTTACTGAACTATCAAAGCTCCATTCTGCGGGCAGAGACTTTGTTCACCCCTGTAGCTCCAGCTTCAAAGTACATTTGTTGAATAGATGAACAAACTGCTTTTAGGTCAGGAAGTGGATCCTCTGGTTCAACAGGTTCCAAAGAGTATTGTCCTTTAACATACATCCTTAATAACTATAATACGACATGTAAAGCAGTCATCAGTGGCAAGATGGCTTCCATCACTGTCTAATCTGAAGGCTTTTTTTCTACTCTCATCATTTATAATGAATGACTGTTTGGGCACAATTGTACTTTTCTGGGTATAACCTGACAAGACAGAACCAAAATTTAAATATCAGCTGGAAGGAAATTATCTCACCACAATGGGTTGGGGCTTGCTCAGCGATAAGTCACTCACTATAGGTTATATATAAAATAGATCTGAGGCTGTGCCAGTACCTAATTGTGAGCCTCTTTGCCTTTCTTCCCTCTTAAGAAAGAATATAAAAGGGGCGCCTGGTTGGCTCAGTCGGTTAAGCGACCCTCTTCCGCTCAGGTCATGATCTCACAGTTTGTGGGTTGGAGCCCCGCGTCAGTCTCTCCGCTGACAGCTGGGAACCTGGAGCCTGCTTTGGATTCTGTGTCTCCCTGCCTCTCTGCCCCTCCCCAACTTGTGCTCTGTCTCTGTCTCTCTCTCAAAAATAAATAAACATTAAAAAAAAAAGAAAAGAAAGAATACAAAAAAAAGTAGTAATAGTCAAGGAAGATGAATACATTGCAGTGAGAATAACAAAATTATAACCAGAGCATTAAATCCGTTCAATTTATTAAAAACATTTTACAATTTTTTTTTAGATTTTTTAACGTTTATCTATTTTGAGAGAGAAAAAGAGAGAGAGCAACTGGGGGAGGGGCAGAGAGAGGGGGAGAGAGAGAATCCCAAGCAGGCTCCATGCTAAGCATGGAGGCTGACGCAGGGCTCGATCCCACAGCTATGAGATCATGACCTGAGCCAAAATCAATGGGTGGCCACTTAACCAACTGAGCCACCCTAGTATTTTACAAACTCTGGTGCTTTATTATTGGTAGTGAATAATTTCCCACAAACTTCACAACTGATAGCAGTGGGACAAGAGAGGTTGAAAAATGTTTACATTGTTTTTAGGGTAACTTTTTTTTTTTTTTTTTGGCCACTTAGGTACTCTGCTTGATACCTACCAAATAAAGAACTAGATTTCATTTTCTGCCACTTAACCCACTTATTCAACTGATCAAGCCCACTTCTAATTAGGATATAGATCATGCACACTCAGGATTTCCCTCTAGGGCAATCTGCCGTAAGATGTAGTCTATGGAAATACACTAACTCTAAAAGTAGAGACTTCCTGTGATGATCTAAAATGTCTTGAATTTTAAGAGGATTATCTTGTTCCCATCGGCATGTGCTACACTGTGGTCAGTACAGCCATGCCTCTGCAGGAAGGTTTGGTGACCAGCTCCCTTTCATGGCAGTATCAGGACTACTTCAGACCCTTCAGCGTCACAACAGAACCTTGTTTGTAACATGTCTATTGCCATTTTCTCTACACAAACGGACCCTTTTGTTTTACTCTAAGGCTGTTCTTGCAGTTCTATTATGAATTTTGACCTCAATATATGTCTAAATAATTTTTTCCAGAAGATAATTGGAGATACACTTAGTGTAAGACTTTTCACAGGCAACAATTTTACCATAATTTTACACTTACCATATAGATTTTTATTATATCGCCTCCCCTGCTTATTATACTTCTCTGTGGGTAATTGGTTCTGTGAAGGAGCACTACATTATCCCCACTGGCTCTGGATTGAGTTTCTGCATTACTCTGGGCAAAAGGATTTATTATTGCTAATGTATGGAGATCTTAAATGTGACTACTGTATTTTACCTTCTTGTCACCATGAAGAGGGTTCTCTGTATTTTAAGAGTGACAAGTAAATTAAATCTAATAAAATAAAAATACTTAAAAGCATCACTATACATATCCATAAATATGTCACTTCCTTTTTCATTTAAACAATCACTTAGAAACAAAAACAGTATCAATGACCAATACTGGGAAATGCGCACAATCAAAAGGCTAATTCAAAAGTATAAAACATTAAAAGCATGGCCAAAAAGAAATAAGAAAAGGAAGGAGGGGAAGACTTTCTAAGAACCTCAGCCCCAACAGTTATCAATTGTGTGGAGCTAATTGAAATGCTCACACTGTATCTGTAGTCTAGAACTTGTTCTAATTAGGCAGGTATGCCATTTATAAGAGTGCTGATTAAGGAAAGTGATTCTATTGGAAGGAATCAAATCTAATCTGGTACACTGCATTTAACAATAACATCTCATATTTTGTTGTTGTTGTTATTTGTTTGTTTTTGCTTTTGGAGATAAAGCCTACAAATTTGAATGGGGGTGGGGAAGCCAATGAAATAATATTGGCTTACCCAGCATCTTTAATTTCTTATCTGGACAGGGACTTACTTGGCTTTTAAGATTTCATCTGAACATCTCTCCTCCACCCTTACCATTAGAAACTGCAGATACTGCATTTATCTTCTTAAAAGGGATCAAAGTCTGATTCAACACAGCTGGAAATTCAACACATGGTTACAGGAAGTCTGCTTAGGATTTACAAACTATTCTGTTTGGCAAGCATGTCACAATATTAGCAATATAATATAAACTCTATTCTAGGTTTTGAAAAATGGAATTTTAAAATCAATTCATATTCAAGTGTCACAAATCTTTAATGTATTTTTTCAAACTTCATTATTTTTTAGAGCAGTTTTAGGTTCACAGCAAAATTGAAGGTACAGAAATTTCCCATATTCCCCTGCCCCACACATGCATAGACCACCCCCCCCGTCCCCCGCCCCCGCTATTATTAACATTTTCCACCAGAGTGGTACCTTTGTTATAAGTGAAGAACCTACACTGACACATCATTATCGCCCACAGACTACATCAGGGTTCTCTCTTGGTGTTGTACATTCTATGGGTTTAGACAAATTTATGATGACATGTATCTACCATCATGGTACCATACAGAGTATTTTCACTGCCCTAAAAAATCTGCCTATTCAGGACACCTGGGTGGCTTAGTACATTAAGCATCCAACTCATTTTTTTTTTAAGTTTATTTATTGAGAGAGAGAGAGAGAGAGAGAGAGAGAGAGAGAGAGAGAGAGATTGATTGAGAATCCCAAGCAGGCTCTGCACTGCCAGCACAGAGCCTGATGTGGGACTAGAACTCATGAACCGTGAGATCATGACCTGAGCCAAAACCAAGAGTCGGACACTTAACCAGCTGAGCCACCCAGACACCCCAAGCATCCAACTCTGGATTTTAGATCAGGTCATGACCTTGTGAGTTTGAGCCCCACATCAGGCTCTCTGCTATAAGAATGGAGGCTACTTTTTGGATCCTTTGTCTCCCTTTCTTATCTTTCTTTATTGTATCCATTGTTTTACTTTTTCCAGAATGTCTTATAGTTTGAATCCTATAGCTGGCTTCCTCAGTTGCCCCAAGGCATCCATTTTAATCTAGATGTAGTGCCTACTAGTCCACCTAGGCACAATGTGAATCACAGCCATTCTCATTACCAATTCCACCAAGAATTGCTACATTAACTGCTCAGGGGACACACAGGCTACTGAGTATATTGTAATTAGATCCAAATAGGGAAGTAGAGTGAAGAGAGGAGACACAGGTAGGTGGATATTAACAAGCTAGAAAAATCACGTTAGTCACTTTGTCAATATTATCACCATCACCACCACCACCGCCGCCGCCCCTGGCAATGTTCTGCATTCACAGAGTTTTATATGTCAGTTGAGATGCTATGTACTATTCAATAAGTTACTGATGTTTACTCGGCATCCAACTATGCCAAACAGAATATAATTGGTACTCCAAGTGCTTGTTGTCACAGAACCAACAGAAGTAGTGTAGTTCCTTTAACATACTTAATTCTCAATTGCCCTGTGGGCACATAAACCATCTGGTGTGCAGAATTTCCATGCCCTTGACTTTCCTGCTTTTGTTTTTTCCTCACTTTCAGACTATCTTTGACCCTTTCAATTACAGGAGTCATAAGCGGTAGGAAATGAGGATTGTTTGGATAATCACTATCTGAATGTCAAGAGCTCTGACCTTGTTTTTTTGGAGTCTGCCCTAAACCTCTTTGTGGTGGGGATTCTAGATCTACTAATGCTTTAGGTCAGGCACCACCCAAGCACTTATATGAACATTATTGGTGACACTCTGCTCTTTGGTGCTCCAGCATCACTGCAGGCTGCACTTCATTGCACAAAACCTAAGCCTCGCCCCTACCAATGCAAGTTACAGCAAGGCCAGGAAGAGAAACACCAGATGTCACAGGCTTTACCCTTGGGGCAAAGATTTTTAAGCTCAATTTCCTAGAATATTTTGAGTCTTACAGAAACCTACTAAAGGGTATTCATTAGGTAGAGGAAAGCTCTTTATTTCTGTGAAATCTTTTTTTAAAATATTTTAAGTCAAAATTTAGTACACAGTGAGCTCTTTGAAGGAGATCCTGGTTTGTTTATCTAAATTACCACACGTAATGAAGAATTATACACACTGTAGATATTTGATAAATGTGTTGAATATATAAATATAACATTACTTCTCATACTTGGTACTTTCTCATCATCTTCTAAATTACATTTTTACTTTAGTATATAAATGGCAAATAAAGAAATAAGAATATAACAGCACAAGGTTATGGGGGACAATAAAGAATTTTTAATTGTTTGCCCATTTACAACCTTCACAATGACCCTCTTACATTTTTTTAATTGTAAAAGATACATAATATGTACCACTTTACCTATTTTTAACTGTAAAGTTCAGGGGCACTAAGTACATTCACATTATTGTACAACCAAGTTAATGTGTATTTCACATATAATGAAATGGACAGATCGGAGTTTTGAATAAACGCATACACTCGTAACCCATACATCTCTATCAAGATAGAAAACACTCTATAACCCCAGAAGTTCTCTCCTGACTCCTCCCAGTCAATTCCTTTCTACTCTCCTTCCCAAGCAGCTACTGCTCTGATTTCTCCCACCACAGTGTGATTTGGTCTGCTCTAGAACTGCATGTAAATGGAGCCAAAGACCAAATTCTTTTAGTGGGATTTCTTTCAACTCACTGTATTATCATATTCATTCATACTGCTGCATATCAATAATACATTTCTATTTACTACTGACTAGTATTTTATTATAAAATACACAAAAACTTGTGTATTCTCTCTTTGGTTGCCCAGCATTTGTTTTCAGCTTAGAGTTAAAATGAATAAAACTATTATGAACATTCTGACATAAGTACTTTTGTGGACCTGTGTTTTCATCTCTTGAGTAAATACCTAGGAATGGAACTGCTGTGTCATAAGGTAAGAAGATGCTGAACTTTATTAAAATCCTGTAACTAGATTAATCAAGAAAAGGAAAAAAGTTAATTACCAAAATAAGAAGGAGATATCACTACAAATCTTGAAGATATTAAAATGATGGAAATATTATGAACAGCTTTATGCCAATAAATTAGACAACTGAGATAAAATGATAACTTTATTGACAGACTGAATTAACAAAACCAACACAGAGGAAATAGAACCTCTGAATAACTCTAAATCCATTAAAAAAAAAAAAAAGGATTCATAACTTAAAAACCCCTATGAAGAACTCTAGGTCCAGACAGCTTTGCTGGCTAAATCTTTCAAAGATTTAAGAATGAGATACCAGGTGCACCTGAATGGCTCAGTTGGTTAAGCTCTTGATCTTGGCTCAGGTCATGATCTCAAGGTTTGTGGGATCAAGCTCCATGTCAGGTTCTATGCTGACAGTGTGAGGCCTGCTTGGGATTCTCTCTGTCCGTCTCTCTCTGCCCCTCCTCCTCCTGTTTTCTCTCTCTCTCTCTCTCTCTCTCACACTCTCTCTCTCTCTCTCTCACACACACACACACACACACACACAAAATAAATAAATAAACTTAAAAAAGAATAGAATACCAATCTTACATGATCTATTTCAAAGAACAAAGAGGAAATATTTCTCAACTAATTTTACTAGGCCAGCATAATTCTGATACCAAATCAGATGAAAACATTACCAGAAAACAAAGTTAAAAGAACAACTAATGTCCCTCATTAACATAAACCCTCATTTGTTTTTCTTCTTAAATTTTACTTAAAAAAAACAATCAACTTTACTAAGGTATAAAAAAATATAACAAAATGCACCCTTTTAAAGTTTGGACAAATACATATAGTCATATAATTATCACAACAATTAAGAAATAAAACCCTTTTATCACCTCAGAAAGTTGCCTCAGGAGTGAAATAGGTGAAGGGGATTAAAAGTACACTAATGATGAGCACTGGGTAATGCACAGAATTGTTGAATCACTTTATTGTACACCTGACACTAATATAACACTGTATGTTAACTATACTGGAATTAAAAATAAAAAAAGTTCCCTTAAACCTTTCTGCAGTCCCATTCCTCTGTAGACGCAGGCAACTATTGATCTGCTTTCTAACACTACGTTACTTTGGCTGTTCTAGAATTTTATATATGAAATCATATAGTATGTACTCAATTTTGTTATATCCTTATACACAGCATGTTTTTTTATATCGATCCATATTGTTGCATGTGAATAGTTTATTCTTCAATGTATCCATATATCTAAATTAGTTTATCCATTCACCTATTGATGGACATTTGCACACTGTAGTGTTGTGTTTTTTAAAATTTATTTTAGATAGAGAGCGATCATGGAAGAGGGGCAGAGGAAGAGAGAGAATCTTAAGCAGGCTCCATGCTCAACATGGAGCCCAATGTGGGGCTTGATCCCACAACCCTGGAATCAAGACCTGAGCTGAAAACAAGAGCTGGCTGCTCCACAGAATGAGCCACCCAAGCACCCTGCACCCAACAGTTTTGTGCTGTAGGAATAAAGCTTATATGAACATTTGTGTCAAAGCCTTTCTGTATGTATGTTTTCATTTCTCTTTGGTAAATACTCAGGAGTGGAATTCCTGGGTCATAATGGTAAGTACATGTTGGATTTTATAGAAAGTGTCACTTTTTCCATAGTGATAGTACCATTCTATACTCCCAGTACTTGCACTTGGCATTGCCAGTCTTTTTAATTTAACCATTCTAGACAGTGCATAGGCCTGTCTCATTGTGCTTATCAACTGGTATATCCTTGATAGCTAATGATGTTGGATATGTTTTCATGTGCTTAATGGCCATTCATATACCTTCTTTTGTTCATTTTCTGTTAGACTCTTCAGCTTGTCATCAAGGTCTACTGCAACATACTGCCAGACCCTTTTATGGTGAAAAATCTGTTGCCCCAGCTAGTGAGAATGCTACCGGTAGTTTTCAGTTGTCACTCTCTTCAGGGATTGCTTCAGCTGTACAGTCATGTCACCCAAGGTCATGGGACATGCCCCTTTCTGGGGTGGCCCACATCCAAGTATTACAAGTCCTCATTACCAACTGATAAAGTAATATAAAGGCATGCTCAACGTGACCCAACTCTTGTCTAGATTCTGTCCCAACTCTGAAGAACCAATCTAGCTCCAGAACTACATATGAACTCAGCCAAGGTTATTACGAAGCTGTATCACTGCTCAACTCCTCTCTCTACCTGATGCAGCTTTGTTGCCCTTCCTCTCACTGCAGGTGATAATACTAAGGGCATCCCTTAATAAATATCCTACACACAAAACTTTTCTCTCAGAAACTACTTGCTGAAGAACACAACCTGTAACACCTTTTCTTAAAAAAAAATGTTTAATTTTTAATTTGAGAGAGAGCACAAGTGGGGGAGAGGGGCAGAGAGAGAGAGAGAGAGAGAGAGAGAGAGAGAGAGAGAGAGAGAGAATGAATATCTCAAGCAGGCTTGAGCGTGGGCTCAGGGTGGAGCTGGACACAGAGCTCAATCCCACGACAGAGCTCAATCCCACGACCCTAGGACCGTGAGCTGAGCCCAAACCAAGAGTTGAACAACCAAGAGTTGGATTGAGCCACCCAGGTGCCCCAACAACACCGATTTTTTAAATTGGGTTGTCTTACTGAGTTGTAAGAGTCTCTCAGATATGTCTACTGAATACAAGTCCTTTGTACATATGTATACATATAATAAAATACATGTATTGTGAATATTTTCTCTCATACTATGGCTTGTCTCTTCATTTCCCTAACAATTTCTTTTGAAAAATATCAGTTTTTAATTTTGATCCCATTTATCAATTCTAATCTTTATGTCCACCTAAGAAATCTTTGCCTATTCCCAAGTACAAGGGCTTTGTCCTGTATTTTCTTCTGATTGTGTGGTTTTAGTCCTTATATTGTCTATGACCCATTTTTGGTTAATTAATTTTTGCATATGGAGTCAGATAAGAATCAAAATTCACTTTTTTCTGTGTATATAGATAGATAGATAGATAGATAGATAGATATCCAGTTATTCCAGAATTACTTATTGAGAAAATTTTCTTCTTTCCACTGTATTACTTCTTCAACTTTCCTCTTTTGTTTACAAATTTGTTTTAGCTATTCTAGGTTCTTTGCATCACCATATAACTTTTAAAGTTGGCTTGTCTAGAAAAAAGTCTGCTGGGATCTTTACTGGGATTGTGTTGACTATGTAGATAAGTTTGGGGAGTATTGACTTTGAAACTTTACTGAGTTTTCCAATTGATGAACACGGTTATTTCTCCATTTACTTACATCTTCTTTAATTTCTTTCAAAAATGCTTTACAGTTTTTAGGGTATACCTTTTGTTTATATTTTGCTAAATTTATCCCTATATCCTTTCATATTATTTGATGCTATTGTAAATGATCTTTCAATTTTTGAATGTTTGTTGCTACTATATAGAAATACAACCAGGTTTCGTATATTAATCTTATATCTTTACTTAAGTTCACCCTGGTTTTAGTAGCTTCCACTATAGAAGATTCCTTAAGATCTTCTATGTAGACATAGGGCACCTGGGAGGCTCACTTGGTTGAGTGTCCGACTGTCAGTTGTGCTGACAGCTCAGGGCCTGGAGCCTGCTTTGGATTCTGTGTCTCCCTCTCCTTCTGCCCCTCCCTTGCTCATACTCTGTCTCTTTCTCTCTCTCAAAAGTAAACATTAAAAAAAGAAAAAAAAGATCTTCTGTATAGACAATTATGATCTAAATCTAGAGACAGGTTTAGTTCTTTCTCCCAATCTGTATGCTTCTCATTTCTTTATCGTGTCTTATTACATTGGCTAGGAACCCCAGTACACTGCAAAATAGGAATGATGAAAGGGGGCATACTTGTCTTATTCCTCACTTTAGGAAGAAAGTGGTTGGTCTTTTACCATTAGTAATGATGTTAGCTATGCTCTTTGTTTTAAGATGCTTTGTATCAGGCTGATGAAGTTCCTTCTATTCCTAGTTGGCTGAGAGGTTTTTTTTTTTTAATCATAAATAGATTTTTAGTTTTGTCAATTGCTTTTCCTATGTCTATTGAGATAATCAAATGTTGTCTTCATTTTAAAGTATTAAACCATCCTTGCATTTCTGGGTAAATCCCATTTTGGATAAACCTCAATATATTATCATTTTTATATGTTTCTGGTTAACTTACCAATATATTTTTTTGAAAGATTTGTGTTTATGTCATGAGGAATACTGTTCCGTATTTTCTCTTTTTTGCAATGTCTTCTGTTAGTTTTGGTATCCAAGTAATGCTGGTCTCATAAAATGAATTGGAATGTGTTTCGCCCTACTTTCTGAAAGAATTCTCTAATATTTGCCTTATTGAATGAATGTATGATAGACTTCACAATTTCTGTTGTCTGCACCTGGAGTTTTCTTTGTAGCCCAGTTTTAAATTATGAACTCAATGTCTTTAATAAATATAGAGCTATTCAGATTTGTGTGTGTGCATGTGTGTGTGTGTACACGCGTGCATGCGTGCACTGGCACATTTGTGGGTTTGTTGTGGTGATTTGAGCATTCAAGGAATTTTCCCATTTCATCCAAGTTTATTTACTGGCATAAAATTGCTCATAATATTGCTTTATTATTCTTTTTTACATCTTTAGTGATGTCCCCTCTTCTATTCTGATACTGTTAATTTGTGTTTTCCTCCTTTTTTGGATCTGGAGATTTTCAAAGAACCAGCTTTTGATCTACCGTATTTACCGTCAATGTTCTTAATTCGCAGAAAATGTTGATTCCAATGCAGAAACCTGGTTTGTTATCATCACTGTCATTTTCATAATTATCCTAATACAACAGAGAGAGCCATGTGGCTATTCAGAGTGAGACTCCCTTTCCCTTGGATGTAGAGTATTCACTCCTTGGAGGCTTTGGGAGGGAGGGGATATCAGCTAGTATTTTAGTATAAGAGTAATCCTACCAGGAATTGTTTTCTAGACAGTGGTACTTAACCAGCAGAATCACCTATGTAGCTTTTTAAAAATATGCGTGCCTAGGGGCACCTGGGTGGCTCAGTTAGTTAAGCATCTGACTCTTCATTTTGGCTCAGGTCATGATCTTGCAGTCCTGAGATCGAACCCCAAGTCGGGCTCTGTGTGGTTCTGCACTGAGTGTGGGGTCTACTTGAGATTCTCTTCCTGTCCCTCCCCTAACATATATACATATACATACACACACATATTAATATTAATATTAATATTTATAATTTATATTTATATATCTAGGGTTGGATTAGGCATCTTAATTTTTTATAAGTTTCAAGAAGATTCCAGTGGTACCCCAGGTTAAGAATCACTGCTCCCAGTGATTAGGATATCTAGCAGTTTATGCTCAGGAGAGTCTAAAGAGTGGGACACTAAGTACAAAGCAATGAGACTACTGAGATTCATTGCCTACTCTTAGTAACTGTAGTTCTAAGAGCCCCAGAGACATGAGTTTATATACGTGAACACGCTTTAAAAGTAACAACAACAAAAAAATACTTAAGTGTTAAAAGATATGGCTTAAGGGGCACCTGGCTGTCTCAGTCAGTGGAACATACTACTCTGGATCTTGGGGTCACAAGTTTGAGACCCACATTGAGAGTTTACTTAAAAAGACATGGCTTAAATATCTTCAATGCTAGGATTATTTTGTTGTTTTAAAAATTACATATATACCTAGTTACAAAAAAAAGTACAAAGATATACAGAGTAGAAAAGAAGTCTCCCTGTTATGTCTAATCCCTGGGCACTCAAATCCCCTTTCCAAAGTTTTGTTGACAGGCCTAGCATATACAAACATGTAACATCTTTAAAAAGGAAAAAACAAAAGTGAGGTACAACTAAACCACTCTCATTCTAATCGATATTGGGGTTATTACCTCTCTTGCTTCTACAAAAATGTACATGTGTGCATTTGAATGTGCAAATATACCTGTAGGATAAATTCCTAGATGTGCCATTGCCAAGTCACACAACACAGACATTTGTAACTGCATGAAGTTGTGCTATTGTATATTCCTAACATTTTATCAATTTTTTCTTGTCAATTTAACTTAAATTTTTCAATCAATTTACAAACAATGGATTCAAAGTTCATATTTTAAAACAAAAATGAGTACTTTTCCTTCTCCCCTATTATATGATAATACAAATAAAGCTCTGCTTCCACAACCACTCATAATTCGCGGTTCATCAATGTTTTTGTATGTCCTCACAACATTTACATTGAAGGAAACAAGCCACACAGCGGTAAAAACACTAGCCAAACAACAGAGAGAAGAACAGTAAATGAACTGCTACTCTCTTATTCAATGATCTTGCAGGATCAGCACATAAAGGACATCATGTTTAAACCAAAGAGTTAATTAAAGTATGATCATGAGAGAACTGCTGTGTGTGTGTGCGTGTGTGTGCGCGCGCGCGTGTGTATAAGAGAAAAAAAAAGGGGTGTGTGTAATAATTGCTGAGACTGTGAGTTAAAAGGAAACTCTCCAAAGTAAATTTGACAGACATCAACCCATAAAATTTCAGTATTCTTCTCCATAATCAGTGTCCCAACAAAGAACAATCTGAAATCAGCAAGCACAGACCCATCTAGAGAATTATAACGTTAGTATTGTCAGGCATGGTTTTTATTCCTCTCTCCCTACCTCCTTCTCTTTCCAATTACCTGCCATATGTCTACTGTGAAGGCCTGGCTCACGTGATACTGTTGGTAGTCCACTGGTGGTAGTGATCTCTCAATTATTCAGATGATTTTGAGGATAGTTTGGGAGGAGGGGGCTGACAGGAAATTACGTAGATTAGTGCTTTTCAAACCTTAAAATGCAAACAAAACACCTAGAGATCTTGGTAAAATGCAGATTCTGATCCAGCAGTTCTGGGATGGGGCCAAGGATTCTACATTTCTAACAAGCTCCCTGGTGATCCTGATGCTGCTGATCTGTGGTCCATACCTTTAAGTAGTAAGAATAAAGACGCTTTTAAACAGTAACCTCCAAATTACTAATATTCAACTTTGGGATAGGATTTCCCATTTCAGGATGAGGATTCACCAAAGAGCAAAACCCTGGCATTAAGGCCTTGAAGGAGGAGCTATTATAATAGTCACAGTAGTAGCTGATAGGGGAGCACTTGTAGTTAGTAGCAGTAGTGGCAGCAGCAGTGGTAGTGACAGGGATTGGTAGCGGCAAACATTTGAAGAGTACTCACTCTGAACAGATATTTGTGTAAGCACTTAATTAATCATTAAAGTATCAGAAGGTAAATACTATTATTTCCACATTATAGATGAGAAAAATGAAGTTGATTTTCCCAAGACAATTAGGCTCCAGGACCACTGCAGAGCCCTGTCTCCGGTTATCAAGTTGAACATCACTCTGTAGTAATGGATGTCATCATTTCTCAAGTTGACACACAGGAGAAGACAATTATTTCCAGGCCTTACTTTCTAGTTCCTGTAAAGCCCAGTTCAGATAAATAAATAGTTCGTTTCAACTGATCAGTTTGGATCAAGGTCAGGAGGAATTTTAAACTATTATTTGACACTACGACTAATCCATCCCAGGATAATCAAGACTGGCTATGTGTTCAAAGGCCACAGAGTTGATAATGTTGCTTTTAAATCTCTTGGCTTTATTTGTTAACTAAAGTGTGACAGAGTCAAAGAGGTTGCTTTTGAAGTTATCCGAAGACTAACTTTGGTTACAATATGAATTCCAGCATATTTGGCTTCGAAGCTACATTTTATGCTTTTTAGAGATCAAGCTAAACATACAGTTCTCAGTCAAAAAGCCCTGTAGAGTAACCTGATCTGAACAGGGGCGCTTTAACTCAATGCCAAATAAAAAGCATGATCGCCTTATTCCACACAAATACCATTCTCGGATAGGCCAATTAATCATGAATATAACTTTTCAGACATTACATAATTTCACATAGACTTGCTTCTAGTGCCTGCCAAAGAAAACAGCAATTTGTATCACTAGGAATAAATCTACATTTGAAAAGAAACGAAAATTATAAACATGAAATAGGGTAGCTCTGGTCACCTCTTTCATGTTACACTCCCTCATAATTTCTCTAATAATTTTATTTTACAAAACAGGCATTAATAAAACCTAAAATGATAGAAGTTGTGAAATAACCTAAATAAATAAAAATAAGGAAATCCAAGAAATTTTTATACCAACAAGAGTAGCAACCTCTCAGATATGAGTAATGTCAATAAAAACATATATATTTATTATGGCTTTATTAGTCATATGCACACTTCATACTTCTGGGTCCACCAATATCACACAAACAACATCAGTACATTAAATCATTTATTGTTATTTTTAGAAGATTCCATTTTCCTACTTAAAATTATTTCTGTTTTCTAAATAAATGTTTCACTGATACACTCCTGGTAAATCAGGAATAACACATTAATTTAAAAGCAATCCACTAATATCTAGTCAATATTTTAAAATGTAAGTAATCAATATAAGCTTGTAAGTTTTCTACTTAGAAAATACACGAAAGAAAGAAAGAAAGAAAGAAAGAAAGAAAGAAAGAAAGAAAGAAAGAAAGAAAGAAAGAAAGAAAGAAAGAAAGAAAGAAAATATACACATCAGCCCGGGATTACCTTCACCATGTTTATAAAATTCCTTAACAGAATATTTACAAACAACAAAATCAGGAAAACAAAAGCAATTCATTATTCTCATGCCAAATACAAGCTGCACTGAAGATATATCTGACTTTAAAGGGGTATGCATAAAAAGATCCAGATTTATGTGAACAGTTCCCACCCCAAGTCATTTTTAAAGAAGGTATTGTCCCTTACACTATCCCCTTTTTAAATTTTAAGTAATTCCTCTTTTGTTTACTTGAATTAGGTAGACTAGTGTCTGCTTTTGATATTTTCTTAAAGAAACCCTGTCACCCTAATCATTACACACAACAGCACGCAAGTGCCCATACATACATATGGGGGCTCTGGTGCTTTTAGTTTTTATTTTTTTTAATATTTATTTATTTATTTATTTATTTATTTATTTATTTATTTATTTATTTATTTAGTGCATGGGGGAGGGGCAGAGAAAGAGAGAGAGAGGGAGGGAGAGAAAGAGAGAGAGAGAGAGAGAGAGAGAGAGAGAGAGAGAGAGAGAGAGAGAGAGAGAGAATTCCAAGCAGGCTCTGCACAGTGCAGAGCCTGACACAGGGCTCAAACCCATGAACCGTAAGATCATGACCTGAGCAAAAATCAAAAGTTGGACGCGGGGCTCTGGTGCTTTTAAGCAAAGACCAAACCACTAATGTCAGATCTTTAGTATATGTGCAGAAACAACTGGTACAGTGCTTCCTGAACCCTTGCCTCAGCCAGGATTTTGTTCAACTTTACTTTGTGTGTTTTGTGTTTACAAATATGTATTTTTTCATCTCTTTAAAAAAAAAAGTTATATCGCAATTCTGAATGTTTTTCCAAACTATGTAACTATGAATGTGTATGTGTAGATGTGTGTGTATATAAAATATGGCGGTGTGCCGTTCATTATCTCCACCCTGTTAATAATAATAATAATAACAGCTAATATTTATTGCATACTTACTTTGCACCAGGTACTGTGTGAAGTGCTTCAATTATTTCAAAATCTCAGGTGGGTGTTATTATTGTCCCACTCTTATTAAGGAGGAAACTGTGGCACAGACAGCTCACATAATGGGCCCAAAAGAGCACAGCTGCAACTGGTAGAGCTCAGATTCCAAGTCAGGCAGTTGACCTTAGAACCTGCTTAGTTCACCCCCGTGTGAGTCTCTAAATGAAGAACAGTAACCGGAACAGGAATGGGATACACTGTTATTACACATAAGTCAAGGGCAAGGGTCATTCGGGAAGTGGGAAGAGGAGGGGAGTTTATAATGGGAGTAAATATTAGAGGAAGAAGCTATGGGATATCTATTATTGTGAAAGGAGATGAAGAGGAGACCATCAGCAATTCTCCACTTAATTCAAACTGACTTTTACAGAAGATGGGATTTCAGGAGTTATTTAGACCAGAAGAAAAAAGAACAAGAGTCTAAGAAAATGACAAAATTTGGGAGATGGCTCAAAAGACTAATGTAATGAGTTCCACAAGCATGGTGCTCTCTAGAGCAACTTGAAATGAGTGTGTGTGGGGGGAGGGGGGGAGATGGAGGGAAAGAGAGAGACACACACACAGAGGGAGAGAGAGAGATAGAGAGACGGAGGGGGGGAGGGAGGGAGGGAGAGAGAGAGAGAGAGAGAGGGAGGGAGGGAGGGAGGGAGGGAGGGGGAGAGAGAGAGAGAGAGAGAGAGACAGACACGGAGGGAGGGAGAGAGAGAGACAGGAGAGGGAGAGAGAAAGCTGGGGACCTAAGCAGCAGATGAGAGTAATGAGATAATCCAGAGCCTGCTGGTGACTGGCTTTGATGCATGGGGTGAACAGCTATAGTAGATCCAAAAGGAAATGAGAAACCACTGTAAAGATTCAAGGAAGGGGTAGGCATGGTCAGGAAGTCCTCACAGCAGGAGTAATCTCCCACTCTAGGAACTTGGAAGAGAAGGCAAGGAGAGGAGATGGACAGGCCTAGAAACTAATGAATTTAGTGGATTTCATGATGATTTCTAAAGACTGCTGTTATTCTGGACAAGTCTGTATGTTGAGGGGCAAAAGCAAGAAATTGCTCTAAATTCAATAGTCTTCAGAAAATATTGCCAAGGCAGAAAATTTCCTAATGCCTTTGCTGGTACAGCTAATTGCTTAGCAGTTACTGGCCATGATCATAACAGAAGTCATAGACATTTTAAAACTCTTACACTCTGAGGAACTATATCTCAAATCCCTTGAAATTTTTAGTGGTATTTGGGCATGCTCTGAGCAAAGTTCTCTACCCATGTCACCAGAATAAAGATGATAATTTTCCAAAGAAAACTGTTATGTTGTCTCCTCCATTAAGTCAGTTATCCTCAGCTAAGATGTGCATATGAATAATTTATACTCATCTGGAATGGTTAACATACAAGCATACTGTTCCTAAGATATGACCAGTTTTCTTAACAGTCCAGATCACAGAATTCCTACCAGTCTTTCTCATTTCATTGGAGGGATAAAATATAAACATTTATGGGGAGAAACAACTTTAGTAGCTTATTGATTTAGCTTTAGGAGTATTTCACAACTGAGTCCTCCTTTTTAACAGCATACAACCAGGGGCATATCTAATCGATACTGAACATCTACCTTGCAGTTGGGGCTCATGAATTAATCAGCATCTACTCAATCCCAAAGCATCAGGCAAAAATCAACAGTGACCTAAATCTCTTTGAACACTATAGAATCACCCCAACAATGTTAATGTTTACAATAATGACAACAAACTCAACCCGCAAAAACAAGCAACAAAACTAGTATCTTCACTCATGAATTATTTATTTTTGGGTTATCTCTTTTTTCCCAAAGAACTAAGAGCAAGAAATTAAGGTTGCCACATGCAATACCTCCTATATTGCTATATTAGCAAATCCTGTAACACTACACACCAAAGGCTGAGGAAGGGCCAGGGATAACCCCAAGGCCACAAGGCAAAATGAGGGGGTGTAGGGAATCTGGATCTCTCCACTAGATTCAATGGTCTATTGTTAGGCCAAGTAACCTATTTCCTGATCTGCATGTGAGACAATAGAGGGGAAAATGGTGTGTAAGCAGAAAGTCTTTCCTCATGAGCTGCAAATTATATAAAGAAGGTTTTATTTCTAATTATGGTCATATAATTACAGACACTTTAAGGAGAAGAGCCTGTTTGTTCTCCCTGGTGTGAGCAACTCACTGATTTAGGCTCTCTTGAAGCCAGCAGCCAAGTGGCAGTGGCACAGATCCAGGAGTTCCTAGAGGAGAACAGATGGACAGCTATCCTAAAAAAAGAGCTCCCTGATGTCGCCCAGCAATGAGATGTGAGAGCTGATAAATATACATTCCTCATTCAGGTGTTGTATGTATAAATGAAAGGGTTCACAGCATAAGCAGATATTGTTCTCATTGGGTAGCAGACAATACCATGATTGGTCTCCTAGTCTCTCATTTGCTAATGAGGTCTTTCCAAGGCTTCCTATTTAGCATAAATCTACTTCTACTAAGGATTACTTTTTAGCTTTTCATTTAGTCTGGTTAAGAGAAAATTTATATTTCATCTAAGTTTTCAGAACTTCTTAAAGAAAGTTTCTGAAAGGTTGTGTAGGAAAGGAATTAAGGGCATAGAATCTGAAATCAGACTTATTAAGGTTTGATTCCTAGCTTTACTATTTTCTAGTATGACCTCAGCCAAGTATTTGACTCTTCCTTTAGTTTCTGTATCTGTAAAATGGGAGTAACAACAGTTGTGTAAATTACATGAGATCACATATATAAAGTACTTTAGACAGTGTATAGCATGTGTTAACTAAATTAAAAAAAAATGTTAGCAGCTATGAGCTGTTTTGTATTTAATGTAGATTTTTTTTTTTTTGGCCAACATTTTTTTCAGTACCTGCTACTTATTTCATATGCTACAAGAGCACCGACTCTCTACCCATTATGCCATAGAAAACTCAAAGACTGAGAACATATGACCCGTGCCTTTAAGAGCTTACAAATTACATGGGGAATGAATATACATATGCAATTCAAGGACATGCTGTCAGACAACAAAATCCCACAAACACATGTTTCTTGCATTCTTCAATAGTATATACTGTGGAAAGTTAGCAAGTCACATTCTCAAAGGCCAGTTCCTTGGCCACAATTTTTCCCCTACCTCTACCCCTTTTAAAATGAAGGCAGGGTGGGGTGAGCATCCAACTTCAGCTCAGGTCATGATATCGCCGTTCATGAGTTTGAGCCCCGTTCATGAGTTCAAGCCCCATGTCAGGCTCTGTACTGAAAGCTGAGAGCCTGGAGCCTGCTTCGGATTCTGTGTCTACCTCTCTCTCTGCCTCTCCTCTGCTCGCTCTCTCTCTCTCTCTCTCTCTCTCAAAAAATAAATAAACATTAAAAAAAAATTCTTTTAATGAAGGTAGTGGGAGCAGTTTTGACAATTAAACATCCCAAAAATTGTTACATTCTATTGTATCTCAATAAAACTAGGGAAGAAAACTTGTCCTATTTTCTTTTAGAAGTTCATATGGCCAAAGAAATATTTGCACACTTTTTACATACAGGACTTACTTGATACTAAAATTCAGGTTTTTGAAGTTTTGTCTCATTAAAGTTGTACAGATAGAACATAAATTATCAATAGAAGTATAAAGTTGAGTTGAGTCAATACATAGGGCTTCTATAAAGAGGTGAATTTCGATACAAATTTTTAAATGGAAGGTGGGAGAGATTTTAGTTGGAAACAAACAGCAGAGGTTAAGGACATGGATACAAAGGGAGGGGTGGTGGCTATTGCAATTAAAATATATGGACTTGGACTTGAGCAAGGATCCAGGCAGGAACAGGGAAAAAAGGGAGATCCTTCAGATGGAGAACCAAACTGGCAAAAACCTCATATTAAAAAACAAACAAGCAGGGGAGCCTGGGTGGTTCAGTCGGTTAAACGTCTTACTCTTGATTTTGGCCCAGGTCAGGATCTCATAGTCATGAGATCAAGTCCCGCTTCCGGCTCCATGCTCAGCAAGGAGCCTGCTTGAGATTCTCTCCTTCCTTCTCTCTCTGCCCCTCCCCTGCTTGCTCTCACTCTCTCAAAATAAAAAAACAAACAAAAAGCCCAAAGCTCTCTGTCCACCATGTGACAGCCTCAGCAATACAGAGTTCTTTATTTCCCCACAAAATGCTCAACACTAGTGGCTAATAAACTATTGTCCAGGACACCTGTGTACTTCTGCTTCCACCTGTTGAGTTCTGTCCTTAATTGTGTGTTTTCAAATCTGTTTATGTGAGTTATGCCTGTTACTGTAATTAAATACCTTCATCAAACACTGTTCTCCAACATCCAATAACCTATGCATACAAAAAGAGTTACAGTCTCTATAGACATTTAGTTGAATGTTTTTAGATCAGTGTGAATAACAGTGAAAAAAATTATTATAAGATTTGGAGAAAATCATAATCTAGAAGAACTCTGTATTCAGACTGCTTCACAAGTACCTCTAAGGAAACTGAGATTGAAAATTCTTGACAAAAAAGATGGAGAAATCCAACCCATGCTCAAAGAAAAGCCTGGAGCCTCCATTATATAACTGGCAAATATATGTATCTTATTAAGTTAAAATATTAACTAAATGCTTTTATATATCATTTTCTATTCCTTACTTAAAAAAATTTTTTTTAAATCTTTATTTATTTTTGAGAAAGAGAAACAGAGTGCAAGCAGGGGAGGAACAGAGAGAGAGGGAGACACAGAATCTGAAGTAGGCTCCAGGCTCTGAGCTGTTAGTACAGAGCCTGACGTGGGGCTCGAACTCATGAACCGTGAGATCATGACCTGAACTGAAGTTGGACGCCGAACCAACTGAGCCACCCAGGCGCTCCTTTCTATTCCTTACTTTTAACCAATTTTTTAAATTAACCAACCAATTCTTATCACATCCAATAAAAAAAGTTTCTATAATGGAATCAAGTGGACCATATATAATCATTCTTGGGAAAAAATTACCAAAAACTTCATCTATATACAAGTGGGGGGAAATCCTACTCAAATACATAAAAATTTTTTAATGTTTATTTATTTACTTAGAGAAAGAAAGAGAGAGAGAGAGAGAGAGAGAGAGACTGTGTGTGTGTGTGTGTGTGTGTGTGTGTGCGCACGCGCACACACAGGAGGGGCAGAGAGAGAGAGGGGGAGAGAGACTCCCAAGCAGGCTCTGCACTGTCACCACAGAGCCCAATATGGGGCTTGATCTCATGAACCATGAGATCACGACCTGAGCTCAAATCAAGAGTCTGATGCTTAACCAACTGAGCCACCTAGGTGCCCCCATAATTTTTTATATCTATACTCACCATCTCATTTCAGCTAAGTCTATGTGAGTCAAATTTACAGGTAAATTTACACAAACATTGTTAAATACTTTGCCCACAAAACTCCCATCTGAATACTGAAAGCAAATAGATATTTACATTCTGTAGACCTATCCTTCATATGTTTTCATTTTATCTAATGCAAAATAAATACTGTATATGCAGGACAAAAGAAGCCTAAATAGATATTAAGTATTTTCACAGTATCATGAAATAATCTCGAAAGGAGAAATATTGTAAGGATAATGAGTCTGTGAAAAGCAATCATTTTTCAAATAATATAATTTGTTATTGATGGATTTTTGAGACCTAAACAACATTACCATAAAGAATGGCAGAACCACCTGTTTGCGCTCACTTTTTTCTTGAGTGGGTTAAAACACAGTTAAGAAAGAGATCTAGGATGTATAAAAAAATTATTTTATTTACTATGAATTACTCTGAGTACACACTTAACTGCTTATATATCTGAAACTAGCAGCCCAGTAAGAGACACATATATTTTCCCATTAATTACCCAGAGCAGGTTATTAATCATAATTGCAAACAAATTGTTCAACCGATGGTTCCTTGGTTTTTTTCAACATGACCATTTCACAGATAATTAGACTCTAAAACCACTAAATGCAGGGACTGTGTCTTGGACTATGTCCGACACATGACGATGAATACACTGGTGGCACTCAGTCAATGTATGACTAATGATAACACTGCCATTCGTTTATTTTTCAAATACTTTATGTTCACTGAAAAATATTTATCACAGGATTTCACTGTATGCAAGAGCATCTGTAACACAGGGTGGAAACGGAATGTTTTCAAAACAGAGAGCCTGGAAACATTAGCCAGAGCTCAGGCGGCCAGTATTTGGGGATTTTTTTTGGCAGGCACATAAAATAGATCAGACATTCCAGTTAGAAAACTAAATTCCCCAGCATTAGGTAGAAGAAACCAATTTCATTCAAGATAAATGATTACTTTCAAATTCCATTAAGAGGAAAGAATCTCTGGTAGAGATAGGCATAGAATCATAGCAGATCTGTGACGAGGCCCAAATCACCACTACCTCATATTACATAGCATTTCCCATCATAGAGCTCAAAAACTTTGCAAATTTTTATCTAATTATAAATCACTAAACAAACCCTGACAAGGGTGAGAACACACCTTCGACAAAAACAGTCCAAACATTTTCTAAGTCCTACCATACAACAAAAGAGAAAAACATTCAGTAAGAGAAAACCAAGGTTCTTGGCTTAAAGCTCAACTCACCATCTTGCACTTATCAAAGTCATCTTACAAGGCATTATTCTAGGGTTACTCTAGTGTGGTCTAACAACTAAAAAATGTACATGCATTGGCCCAAGGTCAGTGCTCAGTAAATACTTGCCGACTTGATGTCTTAATTTTTCAAGAAAAGGACTATGAAATCTTTTGAAGAATTATGTAAGAAAACTAAAAAGGTTAAGCTAAGGATTTTAAGGTACAGAATAAAATCCAGGATCTCCATGGTGATTAAATCAGTAATTCAAGTTTTTCTTACTGAGAGAATAGAAAATATTGCAAACATTTATTTCTCCTGTACTGGAAGATTTTACTAAATAATATTTACTTGTCATCTTTTTTTCCTTCCCGCATGCATAGTACTTAAAACTGAAATCATACACTATTACACAATGATTCCTACTGAAACCATCTAGCATTCTCTGTTTCACATGCGTAAGTCTTATTCCCTCAATCACACCACTAGTTTCTTGGAAGAGGGTCTTAAACGTTTTACATCCTCTTCAGGGCCTAATGCACCATCAGGATATAACAGACTTTCAAAATATTGCTTACCTATTAAGTGATAATTTAACCAGGCAAAGAGAAAACCAACTCTTGCATCTGGCACAGGCAAGGGATACTTGCTTGATTCAAATATCCTGGTTTATAGGGTAGGATTAACAATTTCACCCGTTTTGAGCAGAGTAAAGAATAGGATATTACCAGGTATACAAAACACAATTTATTCTCCTCGAGTTTTGCATTGTACACCCATCCATTATTACCCTTGATGAAATACAGGAGTTCCAGTTAAAAGAAATTTCCAAATAATCAAATGCCTGGTATACCATTTCTTTCCCCTGGAGCACTCTTTGCTGATGAGTTCAGACATCTGACTCATGACCTGGGTCAGCTGGCATAAGCCTCCTCTTCTCTATCTACAAGCACTGGAAAGCAGCACTATGACCACTGTGATCTGCATAGTCCCTAGGCTGAGAGCACGGGGTCCAAGGGCAAAGATCACTGTAAAGCTGCCAGTCTCCAGATGCACTGCAGTGGTACTGGATGCTTGCAAATGGCCAGGGGGTATCCACAAAGGCAAGTGGATAGGAAAAACAGCGTTCTCCGCTGCAAGCCTGCCTGAGAAAGACACCTGAGGAAGGGTGAGGGGTGAGGGGCTGCGGAAATGGGTGCCTGAGAGAACCCAGGGCTCCCTGAGGCTTCCTTATCCCCTGGCCGCCCAGGGAACAATCTAGCCCATCATGACTTCCTGATATTCCAAGCCAGAAAGGATTTTAAATGAACTTTTTTTTTTTTTTTTTTTTTTTTAAAGGAGATTTTCAATTTCCTCAACAAGTCTGTCAGGGTCAAAAAAAATGTTTCTTACAGCAGGCTCTAGTCAGCCAAAGAGAGGTGCCCCCTGCCGAGCAGCTGGCTCCTCAGTTCAGATTTCCTGAATCATTCAGGCTTTCCTGAGAGGTTTCTTTATATTCACAGAAACAGTGAGGTCTCACTCCACAGGAATCTGCTCTAGGCAGTCCCTTGCCAGTTGACAGATAGGACTCCTAATTCATTAGCAGTCTGTACTATCGGGGTGGAGGGTTGAAGTGATGTACAGAAGTCTGAAAGGGGCCTTGTCAAGCACCTATGCTGGGCCAACACACTAATTGGTAGAGAACTGTTCATTACGTCTACATCCAGGTCAAACCTAGAACACTGGTGCCCTCAGTAAGATTTTCAATTATATTTCTGGAATGTGCATTCTGAAGAACAGTAGTGTAGTAATAATTAATGTTGATTATGATGACTCCACTGCCTTGTTACATTTACTGAATATGCTAAACTCTCACTTCACTATTACATTTAATCCTCACAACCCTGTATAAGAAGAGGAAGGATATCCCCAAATGAGACACACAGGCGACTTGACTAGAGGTCACTCCTTCCTGGGAGAGCCAAGCAGAGGTCTCCAATATATACCAAGGAAGGTATGGAAACAGATTCACTGATTCATTGAACTTCTGTCTGCCTCCATGTGAAGTGGAGGACCAACCTCTAGGATTTCCCAGGTAAATATAAAGTCGTCCTTGTCCTAAAGTGGTTGTGAGATGACATGGAAGGAAGAAGGTGACGTGTAGGCTGGGTCTTAAAAGGTGTAGGCTGTGTACATGGGTAGGTGAAGAAGACCAGAGCATGTACAACATGTTCAGAGGATGAGCCCAAGAAAGGACCTGGGTCAGGTTATTTTTAAAACTACATAAAATAAATCATTTATATCTTCTCTCCTAAGCAATATACATACAGTGGGGTCTTGTTTTTAAAAACACATTTCATTTCTGAATAGTCTAAAACTTCAAGTGTCCATCCAATTCCAAGATCAAATTCAACAATTATTTATTGCGTTCACAATGTACCTATTAGTATCCATATTGGATACCCAGTTACACAGCCACTGTGCCTTGCACCTACTGCCATCGCAACTGCATGGCTATCTATCTGTGTGATGATTTGTGTCCTGGCTGCCCTGCCCTCCGCCCCGCCGTGGGTTGTAAGCTCCATTGTGGTACAAACTGCATCTGTTCTGCTTACTGCTCTATCTCCTGCACACATGGCATATCCATGTCTGGCACATAACGAGCACTCAATACATTCTTTCAGTGAATGAATAAAGGTCTATCAGGCACTGTGTTATAAAAGAATTCCCACTCTACAAAATAGAATGACACCTAAAAACTAATGATAACACTATGTAATGAGTGTTATAAAAGTTACTGTTAAAGAGCTTTGAAAACACAGATAAAGGAACAAATAATCCAGTTCAGCTATCCTCCTACACATAACCCTATACAGACAGTTTCTGCCCCTTAATAATTTGCTTTTATAACAAATACTTGTCCAGCAGAACCTATGTTATTCTGTGAAAGAAATTTAGCAATAAAAGTGACTCAATTTCCAGGTATAGGTTTCACAGAATGCTTTATTCTCTGCCAACCACTGTGATTACCAGTGCCTTTGTGAGGATTATCAAAAAGAAATGCTATTATAAAGAAAGACTGGAACAGACTAACCCTAGACCTACTTAGGAAATCCTCTTCATTGAAAATTTTGTGGGTTGGGGGGGGGGGGAGTAGGGGTGAGGCCTAGGGGGTGGGAAGTATAGAATGATTATCCCACAATGAAAAAAAGAGATTTTACATTTTGGTTTGGATATAGAGGCTAAAAGATCTCTTCTAACATCCCATAAATTCCAGTATTAGACCTTCAGCTTTCAGATGTTAAGAAATAGTTTATGTCCCAAAGGCTCAATTAACACAAAGTTGAAAAAAAATAATTCAATAGAGCAAACTGACAGATTCCATCATCTGATTTCATCACAGAGCAGTAGGAAACATTTAACTGGCCTATGGAGAGACAGAAGAGTGGCTCTCTTGGCTGCAAGACACGCAACCCAACATTCTATTTTTTTGGCAAAAGGACTGGAATGTCCAATCAGCACAGTGAGAAGCAAGTAGTAGAATTTCCAAGTTTTAAATGTCAATTTCATGATTAAAAAGTGATGTTCATTGGTAATGAATACCTCTTCATTTTTGAAACCTGACCAGAAGAATTAAGTTAGAAACATCCAACCTAAGGTATTTCCAAGGGTAATGTCCCTTCCTTTCAAAGTTAAAACTCTTAATATTCACTTCACTTGGAACATATTTTTTAGTCATTCCCATTCTTTGAATCTTTGCCTAATAAAAGCTTTCATTTGGATACACCACTCCCATTGATGTTTATAAGAATGTCTTGCTCTTAACCTCTAACCCAATTAGTCACCAAATTGGCAGAATACATTGCTATTTGGAAGCCAAGAGCTTATGAAGGAAGTTAAAAAAAATTCTGAGCAAAATGAACTAGATTATGACAATGTTATTTATAGTTTTTAAAGACGTATTCCAGGAAATCTACAGTAACAAATTCAGAATAAAAGCAAGTACAGGTCCTTTGTGTGTACTGGAGCAAGCAGTGGGACTATTTTAAATAAAGATAAGTTTAAAAAAATTTAAAGGTACAGCCCACCATCTACCACATGCAGTCTTTCCCCTTTACTCTCACTACTACCTCTGTTCATCTCAGTAAATGATAATTTCATCCTTCCAACTACTCAGGCCAATAACCTTGAAGTCTTCTCTTTTTATAATACCGTACACTGAAGTCTGTCTATAAATTCTGTTGGCTCTACTTCAAAATATATACAGAATCTGACCTCCATCTCCACCGTCAACACTAGTCTAAGCCATCATATCTCTTGCTTGATTTACAGCAATACCCTCCTAAGCTGGCCTCCTCGGTGCTACCCTACAGTTAATTCATTCTCAACACAGCAGCCTTGTTAAAACAAGCCAGTCAGATTATCTTCCTCATCTGCTCAAAACCTTGCAAAGGCTTTCCAACTTACTCCCAAACCAAGCCAGAGGCCTTACGCTGGATCCCAAGGCTTGGCTGGAGCCCTTTCTTCCTGTCTCTACCTCATCCCTTACTACTGGCCCTTCTCACTTAATCCAGCTACACTGGCCTCCTTCCTATTTCTCAAACATGTCAGAACACACTTTCATTATCATGGTACTTTGGGGTGGCTTTTCCCTCCTTCTAGAATACTCCTTCCCCAAGCATGGCATGCTCCTTCACTTCTTTCAGAATCAAATATCATTTTCTCAGGGAGGCCTTTCTAATCAAACTAATTAAAATAGCAATCTTGTCTCCCCAACCCTGTCACTCAGTAACCCTTCTTTACTTATCTCCATAGTAATTATCACCAGGTGACATACTATACATTTACTGGTTTATTATCTGTCTCTTCCATTAGAATGTAAATGAATTCCATGAGGGCAGAGGCATGTTTTGTTCCTTACTATATACCCAGTGCCTACAAGAGTGCCTGACATACAGTAAGTGCTCAGGAAATATTGGTTGAATTAATGAATAAGTGAATGAATGAATGTGAGACTTCTCGCACTCCACATTACTTCTAACAATAGGATTGTTTGCCCATAATTCCTCAGTAAAATTGTCTTGAGTTTATTTCTCAAAGATCTGTATTAAATATAACTCTTAAGATCTTGAGCCTACATGCAGTAAACAGGAACTTAAGAAACCAACTTAGTTACCTTCTAGTTAATATCAGGACTTGAATCTTTCCAATAACCTCTGCCTGCTTCTAAAGGCCTGCGGTTTCTTCTGCCACAAGGTACAATTCAGTGTTTCCCAATTCTGTCATTCCTAGACTACCCTCAGTGATTTTGCTTCATCCACATATCATCTGTGCTACTATTTTCTAACTTTTTAACTTGACTCACTTTTGCTCTTTTAAAAAATGTATATAAAAAGAAACTCATCTTAAGCAATAATATCCATGAAATGACAGGTTTGAAGCAAGCATTCCCCCACCCCACCTCTAATATGTAATAAAAGTCGGACTATAGAAGGGAGGTGTTTGTCCACAGTCCACCACCAGTGGTACAACACCATACTCTAGGATTCACTGACGTAAGCCAAAAAGTTTACCATGGAGCCTGCAATACCTTTAGGAAGTCACACACACAAGCACGTGTGCACACACTTTCCCCTCTTCCTTTGTTTTATACCAAGTAAGAATTCAAGTCACAACAGAATCAGATTATCTATGAACTCAAAATATATCATGGAGAAATGTCTAAATCCCTAGACAGATTAATTTATTTAAAAAAAAATTTTTTTAACGTTTATTTATTTTTGAGACAGAGAGAGACAGAGCATGAACAGGGGAGGGTCAGAGAGAGGGAGACACAGAATCTGAAACAGGCTCCAGGCTCTGAGTTGTCAGCACAGAGCCCGACACGGGGCTCAAACTCACGGACCGCGAGATCATGACCTGAGCTGAACTTGGCCACTTAAGCAACTGAGCCACCCAGGCGCCCCTAGACAGATTAATTTAGACCACAAAAACTAAGTCCCCAAAGGGAAAATCTGTTCAACTATCTGTTGGGTCCTTCAAGATACTACCTGCTAAAATGCTCTAAAAGACCAAACTCTGATGCTTTTCTAGAAAAGTTCCATCTTTGAGCACCATTCCATCTATCTATATATGTATCTATCTTCTTTCCTTCCTCCCTACTTCCTTTATTTCTCTTTGGAGGATCAAAAGGGCCTTTTTTTGGTTTAGGGTGGAGGTAAAGTTGCCTGGAAGATGGTTCCTAAATTTGATAGGTTTCTTCATAATAGCAATTTTGTAGTTCATTTCTAGTGCGTTACCAAATTTGACTTAAGAATCTCTGATTTGCAGGGCGCCTGGATGGCTTAGTCAGTTGGGCGTCTGACTTTGGCTCAGGTCATGATCTTGCAGTTTGTGGGTTCGAGCCCCACATCGGGCTCTGTGCTGACAGCTCGGAGCCTGGAGCCTGCTTTGGATTCTGCATCTCCTTCTCTCTCTCTGCCCCGCCCCTACTTGTGCTCTGTCTCTATCAAAAATAAATAAACGTAAAAAAAAAAAATTAAAAGCTCTCCCTGTGGTATATAATATAATGGGTGAGACACTTAAAAAAAAAATATCTGATTTGAGAACAAAGATCTTTTACAAACTAAAGTGGCATCCTTATACTCAGGTTTGTTTTTTTTTAATTGAGCAGTATTCTAGATTTGCTTCAGACAGCCCATACAATCACAAAAGTTATTTTAAGAAAAAGCCTCAGATGGACATGTCTATGGAAGCTAACACTAATGTGCTGTTCTTCCAACGAAAAGGTTACTGACCTATCAGTAGGAGTTGTCTTTTCTGGCAGAGATGATAGATTTGCCTTGTCTTATCTACACCCCCTGCTCTGTCCCCATAATGAGCCATGGCATACATGTGCAAGACAGCTGGCAAGGGGGAGTCAGGGTCTGTGGCCATGGGCCAGAGCAAAGCTTACCAACCCACTCAGAGCCTGGACCTATGACCCATGTCTCATTAGCACCTTGCTCCAAGCAACTGAGCTGCCACAAAAATCAACAGTGGCTTAAACCATTTCGTCTACAAGTGAAACAAATCAGGTTAGTCTGACAACCAATAGTTCAAGCAGCCATTAGAGAATTGCCAAAAGTACTGAAGAACCAATGGTGAGGAAGAATTATAAGGGTCTTGCAGTCCTGGTTTTGGGATCTCCCCGCTGCCCACCAAAGCAAGGATAAATTTGGAAGGGGATCAAGAATATAATAGGCAAGTTCAATTTTAATATACCAAGTATTCAGTGCATGTTAATGTAAGATAATAAGAGAAGCACATCTACAGCTTCTTACTCTATGGTTAGAACATACTTGGGTAGACGCACAAAAAAGAAGAAACTTTGTACTCAGTAAAATTTTAAAAATACTTAGATTATAATAATCCATTTACATTAGGAAACCATTTAAGGCGAAATGGAAGAAACAAAAATAAATCAACAGAAAATCAAGCTCAAAAGAAATCATTATATAAATTTTTCATTACCAAAATCTTAGATTCCTAAACATCTAAATAATCTTTCCTTTTAGAACACACACAAATTAATATTCAGAAAAGTTCCCTGTGTACCACACCACTTTATGTAAGGCTTTTAGTGGTTAGTTTAATTTGGGTTTTCTCACCTTGGGGTGAAACAGTTAAAGGAAAGGAAAAAAATGGACATGCTATTTTTAAGTTATAACAAATCTCTTTTTGAGGGACAAAAGCAGCTTTAAGAACAAAGAGGGGAAAACACCAGAGGTTGGAAAATTGCTGCTTTAATCTAATCAATCAACCAAGAGATAGTTATAAAAAACCAATTTCCAGTTACCATTATAATAAATGCTATGTGATACAGATAAGAAATCTAAAACAAAGCCCTCACCCACAAAGCTTATGATCTGATTGAAAAGCTAAGATTAACAAAAGTTAAAAAAAAAAATCCAACTAAAACATTGATAGAGTTTAGGCAGTAAATGCTGGAGACATTGTTCTGGTGATGGCAGAATAGGCAATTCACACCAATCCTCCTGCTAAAAAGACATGTAAAAAGCTGAAGAAAATAAATATAACTTCACATAAGCACCAAAAGAGCTGAGATAGGGTTAAATTATCTGTCCAAGATTGGTGAGGAAAGGAAGCTGGGGCAATAATCCCAACCCTCGGAGACACTTTGGTCCTGAGATTATCTACCAATCTAAAAGAGAACCTGAGATGAAATTGTGGTGGTCTCTATGGCTAAAATGTTGGGGGTCTCCAGCAGGCTAACCCCTAATGTGAGCTGAGCCACACATAAGATGAGGGGGGGGGGGAGCAGGGACATGAACGATACATAATGAGCCTACACATGGATTTGCAGCCTAAATCACAATACCTGAATTGTGAACCTGGACTGAGGCCTTGAATTGCTCAACACAGGCATAAGGCAGAAGCACATGGAAATTCTAGACCTCAAATTATAAGTATTTTTTCCAAAAAAAAAAAAAAAAAAATCCAACATATAATCAAGTACATGAAAAGAAAAGATGCCATGAGTCAGAACTAGCAGAAACAATAAACAACAGCATCAGACCCACAGATATATCAGATATTGAAAATACAAGCAAAGATTAAAATACAATTACCCTTACTATATTCAAAGAGATAAAAACCAGCTCAAAAATTCGGCAACTGTCAACTATAAAATGTGACAAGTTTGAAAAATAACTGGGGTGCCCAGGTGGCTCAGCTGGTTAAGCATCTGTCTTTGGCTCAGGTCATGATTTCACGGTTCATGGGTTTGAGCCCCACATGGGGCTCTCTGCTGTCAGCGCAGAGCCTGCTTAGGATCCTGTCCCCTTCTCTCCCTGCCCCTCCCCAGCTTGTCCTCTGTCTCTCTCAAAAAATAAATAAACATTTTTAAAAAAATTTTTTAAAGAAAAATAACTAAATAAAAATCATATAGGGGCTCCTGGGTGGCTCAGTCGGTTAAGCATCCAACTTTGGCTCAGGTCACAGCTTATGATCTCACAGCTTACGAGTTCGAGCCCTGCATCTGGCTCTGTGCTGACAGCTCAGGGCCTGGAGCCTGCATCAGATTCTGTCTCCCTCTCTCTCTGCCCCTCCCCGGCTCACACTCTCTCTCTCTCTCTCCTTCAAAAATAAATAAACATTTAAAAAAAATTAAAAATCATGTTACTAAAATATACAAATATGTAATAACTGAAGTTAGGAAATCAATGAATGAGTTTAATGGCAGATTAGACTGTAGGGAGAATTAGTAAATTGCAATTGAGAAGAAATTATTCTGACTATAGCTCAGAGAGATAAAAAATGAAAAATACAGAAGAGGGGGTAAAAGGCACAAGGCATATAGTGAGAAATTATAACATGTTTAATTGAAAACCCAGAAAGAGAAGAAAGAGGATGAAGCAGAAACAATATGTAAATAAATAATGGCTGAGTATTTTCCTGAACTAATGAAAGATACCAATCCTCAGAGCCACAGCAAAGTGAAATTTATCTGTATCTAGGCATATCATAGCTAAACTTTAAAGATAAAAACCAAAGAAAATAGCTTAAAAAACAGAGAAAAGGCACCTGCCTTAGACTGACAAAGTCATAAGACAATGGAACATCTTCAATATGTCCAAAGAAATTGACCACCCAGAATCTATATCTGGCAAAAATAATCCAAGAATGTGAAATAAAGGTAAAATTATATTACCACCAGAACCACTGGAATGTGCAGGAATTTTTCAGTTTTCTTTGCTGCTATGTCCCTCACCTAAGACAGTGTCTATCACATAATAGCTGCTCAATAGATATTATACAATGAATTCATATTATCATTATTATGAGAACTTTTAAAATATTAGGTGCTACTGAAAGACTTACAAATAATTAATTGTTTTCTGTTTCTCCAAAAAGACAATAAAATCTTAATGTGCCTTCTAGAATTAGAAACACGAATCACAAATTAAAAGTTCAAGTATGGCTAACTTGAAATTAAAAAAAAAAAAAAAAAGAAAAGAAAAAAAGCCAAAGGGCACCCGAGTAGCTCAACTGATTGAGTGATTGGGCATCAGGTCATCGCTGAGACTTCGGCTAATGTCATCGTCTCCTCACATGGGAGAGATCCCCAGTCTTCCTCTCTGCCCCACCCCACCCTTTCTCTTTCTCTCTTAAAAAAAGAAAAAGAAAAAGAAAAAAAAGGCAAAACTTGACTCAGAAGTATGAGAATAAATATATTTATCTATCATTTAAAAACAATGAAATGTGTGGTTCCTAACTATATTTCTAGTTTCATCTCTCACTATGCTTGCCATATATCCTATGCTCCATTCCTTTTCAGTATTTGCCAGTTTGCAAAGTCACCACAGTCATTCATGCACCCATGCCAAATATTGTTGCCTGCTCACAATGTCTTCCTCTTTCATGCCAGTTCTCCAAAAACAAAAGTTCTCTCATTCTGTAAGACCTCTACCAGATGTCATTTCTTCTGGAAAACCTATCTCTATTTTAACTCTCTTCTCTCTATTCATATGGTACAAATGCCTTCTATAGAAGGTACTAAGTTATTGTGTTGCCATTGTATATATGCTGTCTATGTCATTGGAGCTAGAAGGTGAGGGTCATGTCTTTCCCATTCTTTTATCTCCCTGCTTCCAAGACCAATCTTAGTGATGAGGCCATAGTAAGCATTCCACACTATTGGCTAAGGGGATGAAAGAAAACGAAAAGAACAAGGAAGCATGGCAGGCTGGAAGAGATAAACAAGAAACAACAACTAAAGGCAATGTGGGATCCTGAACTGGATCCTGGGACAGAAAAAATAGAGTGGGTGAAAAACTGGTGAAATTCAACTAAGGACTGTAGTTTACTTAATAGCATTATACCAATGATGAACCTGCTTGGGATTCTCTCTCTCCCTCTCTCTGCCCCTCCCTCATTCACATCATGTGCTCATATGTGCTCTCTCTCAAAATAAATAAATAAACTTTAAAAATAGTTGTAATAGCATTATATGGGTGAATTTCTGGTTAATAATAGTATTATGGTTATGTAAGTAGTTAACTTTGGGGAAAACTGGGTAAAGGGTATATACAAATCTACTATTTTTGTAACTTTTCTGTAGTATTTTCAAAATAACTTTTTTAAAAATGCTTGAAGAATTGGATTATTTCATCAAAATTATAGAAATGTCACAAGGAAATGTTCAGTTTCATACAAAGTAATCAGATGCACAATGTAAATAAATAATGGGTCAGGTCAAAGAAACCACTGCCATATGTATACAATCTGAATTTTCACCAAGAATAAATTCATGAACACATGCATTAAGTATAATTAAAAAACAAGGCCAAGCAAATAAATTATGTAAGAAGTACAAAGTAAATTTAATACAGCTGCAAATATGCCTACCGCCAATATAGTCAATAAAGATACATGACTCTGAGCCATCACCATAAGCACTCTGTGGATAATACGAAATTCGGTAATACACAGAAGAATATGTAGATCATAATACATGAAATGCAGCACTACTGGGTAGGTATTTCATTCTGACACATCACTTGACATAAAACTAAGATCTATAGAAAAAGCACTGCACCATGCTACAAAATAGAATAGAAAACTATGTCACTGATAAAATTGTTTAGATTGTAAAAATATAAATGTAAGGTCAGTTTAACTTATGGAAAAATATCAATTATCAAGGAAAGCACCAATTCAATAAAACATTTAGAACTATAGATGGAAGTGAACATGCAAAAGTGATCTACAATGCCATTAAGGCATTATGATGTCTCACAGAGTCACGACAATGGCAACATAGGTATAAAAAAAATTATAAGTGCTCCAATCACAAGGAATATAACTGAATTTTAAATCATCTTTGGAACACCGGTAACAGTGGCAATGGGCAATGTTGGAGTGGTGGATTTGAACTGATCCACCAGCACATGTAATCTTTTGAAACTGTTTTGATTTCAGACAAAGGTAACTAGATAATTCTTTGTCTGAAAGACCTAGGATGAAGAAAGGAAACACTCTTTCATTCTACAGATATTCCCTGAAATTTATTATGCGTCAGGCATTGTGGTAGAGTGGAGGATACAGAAAGATAAAGCCCTGGCTTTACTGGGGTTTACAATGAGACAATACTAATAAATGTGATTGTGTCACGTTAGTGAAAAACAGGAGGCAATGGAAGCTCAGGATCTAGGCAGGGAAGGCCTCCCAGAATTCAGGCATATTTACACTGGGGATCTAACGGGTGAGCACAAGTTAGCTAGACAAAGGGAGTAGAGGTGTGAGGTAGGGTTCTTGGCAGATGAGGCACCTTATATGAAGAGAAGTGGAAGTACATGGAGCATAGTCTATTCCAGGAAGCGAGGAAAAATCAGAATGATTACAATGGAATGTATGGATGAGGTATGTATTTATCAGCCTGTAGCATGACTCTCAAAAATACCCACAGACTTGCACTGATGCTTTAAACAGCTGGATCTCTTAAGCTACACATAGCAATAATTTATCATTATGTTTACCACTACTTTTGCCAAAGTGAGAATGTTTTAATGAAAAGCTGTATTTTCAAAGATGTTTTCTTTGCTTTTAAAGAAACTATAAAATTGGGCTTTGAATACAAAGTAGAATGTGTCAACAGAAAAACAAATCAATTTGTAATGAGTGCACATTGGAATCATAACATAGCTATGAAGGACTTTTAAATTGCTGAATTCTAAAAAAGATGGCTTATAATTAAAGAAATTCCTAATTTCTTGAGCCAGCTGCTTGAAAAAGTTACCAATTTTGGCTGAAGTCCCTTACTCATAAGATCCTAAAATTTTCCAGAAGAAATAAATTGCTTTAATCTTTGCAGTAAATAAGAATTAAACATGATAAATACTGAATTAACTAAATCCAAATTAGTTTTAAGCATCTAATATCAGGAAAATTATGCTGAAAGCTACCCACATAACAATTCAATTTAAAAAGAATTCATTTAAATAATAAATTTGATTGAATTTTATTTCTCATTTTTTTGTATGTGTGTGTGAGAACAGCATCTGTTTTCTGTCCTAGGATTTTTAATTTCTGGATTAACTAATTATACTTTGAGAAAGCACAGTGATACACTGTCAGAAGAAAATGCTACCAGTCTTGCTAAATAAATGACAGAGCTCATGCTAGGCTAGAGGCCGGGTCTGTTGTACAGGCCTGCGAGAGCTGGAGAAGCAGGAGGCACAGGTGCTAGGCACAGCTGTCTGCTAGGGAAGCCCTAGGTGATGCCCACAGGTCAGGTTTTTCATGTCTCCAGAAGCAGATCTATTAGTGGGCCTTGGGCATACAAGTTTTCTTTTACCATTGTGCACTCTCTCAAAAGGGCAAATTACTAAAATACAAGTTTTTGCTCTACCAATGTCAGGGAATGCACTTCTTTACAATGACCCAAGTCTAATTCAATCTTTGTGAATTCTAGAAGCAATTAACATTATGACAGTATTTACAAATCTATTTGAAAGTTTTACCAGGCGGGTGCTTAACTACAGATTTCCCTAATAAAAGATATCTGCAGACTTTCCCAACATACAAAATAACTACACTGAATAGCTTGTTACACCAACCTTCTAACTACTCTACCTACTCTTTTCCCTCTCTTTATATCCCAAATTCAAGTAATACTTCACATGACACTTATTTATCTTCAGGATCACCATATAACTACCATTTATGGTTAGATCCTTTTTTGTACTTGACTGAACAACCCAATCAATAGCAACAAGGACACTCTACTGTCAGGGGCAGACAGCTGCTCCAGGTGCAGACTCCCCTGGGGTCAATGTTGGGGAGCCATGTTAAAGAGCCCCTGCCAAGCAGGCACACTGAGACACGATCACTCTGCTTGTTCCATCACAGAGACGTGGACATCAGGGAGAGCACTAAATTACATGAGTCAACAATGAACTTGGCCATAACTAGGCAATACCACATAGCAAGAAATGAGGGAAAGTCCCCCAATATGTGTAAAAATACAGGACAGGGACACCTGAGTGGCTTGATTGATTGAGTGTCCAACTCCTGATTTCAGCTCAGATCATGATCCCAGGGTCACAGTATCGAGCCACGTGTCAAGCTCCCTGCTAAGTGTGGGGCCTGCTTAAGATTCTTTCTCTCTCTCTACCTCTCTCCCCCCCTAGTACACTCTCTATCTAAAAATAATTTTTAAAAAATACAGGATAGTACATCATAGCTTCCTTTGCACTTGCAATTTTGAAAGCCTAAAAATTGAATATGGCTGCCCATATTGCAAACTGCATTCACAAGTGTTATAACTGATGTTAAAAAGGGAGAAATCGGGGCGCCTGGGTGGCTCAGTCGGTTGGGCGTCCGACTTCGGCTCAGGTCACGATCTCGCGGTCCGTGAGTTTGAGCCCCACGTCGGGCTCTGGGCTGATGGCTCAGAGCCTGGAGCCTGCTTCTGATTCTGTGTCTCCCTCTCTCTCTGCCCCTCCCCCGTTCATGCTCTGTCTCTCTCTGTCTCAAAAATAAATAAAACGTTAAAAATTAAAAAAAAAAAAAAAGGGGAGAAATGGAGAAAAAGGGGAAAGCAAAGTGCCCACAAAATAAATAACCTTTCTACAATACATACAGAAAGCTAAATCCAAGACACATGGCTGAACTTCTGCATAAACAGATTCACAATATAGGAAGTTATATAGCTGAGAAAATCTATTAAAAGTTGGAATTCTTCTTCCAACCCTCTCCCCTTCAACCTTTAACTATCACACATATATATACAAGACATTCGAGGAACATGCCCAGGCAGCCTAGAAATTAGGATTATTTGTACGCTGAACTCAATAGTTACTAAAGATATGCTTAGAAGGAAACCAGTCCAGAAATCCTTTGTAATATAAAAGAAAATATAATTCTGGAAAACAATTTGCTTTTTAAAAAGTAATCACAGTGGCACCTGGCTGGCTCAGTTGGTGGAGCATGCAACTCTTGTTCTCAAGGCTGAGTTTGAGCCCCACGTTGGGTGTAGAGATTACTTAAAAATAAAAATATATATATAAAGTAATCACAAACACCATGTTCTTCCTCCAGATTATGGACATAACACAGTCATTCTAGAAAATGTATCAAAAAATTTTAAAAGAAAGATAATTTGAAATGGATGCAAGAATCTCAAGTATTACAAAAGAATAATAATAAATCATAATGAGAAGAAAGAAAAGGCATCAAGAGAAACCAATGACATTGTTCTATAAGCATGGCATGAACAGCAGGTAGACCAAGACCTAAAGTGAGTGAAGACAGTTAAAAATTATGTTCAACTGATTAAAAAAAAATGTTCCCACATAAAGCCACGTATACATAAGAGCATGAATCTCAGAGGAATCCAAATAGTGTTTACCAAATATTCTCACACATACCACATTTTGCTAGGCTACTCACAGAAATCAAAGAAAAATATTACTTTGAAGATTTCAGAAGAAAGATCTTTTACAAAATAAAGTACCCAATCTCAAAATATATTTAAAAATATGTTCTTTCAAGAATGAAGAAAAATACACAAAATCCTCTCTCAAGAGTCAAAGGAAAGGATCTTGAAAATGGCAAGGAGTAGGCTAGACAAGATAAACAACTCAAGCCCAAGATGGGAGAAGAAATGGTAAGAGAGGACATGGCTTCTGTGCATGTATGTGTGTGTATGTATGTATGTATGTATGTATGTATGTATGTATGTATATATAAACATATATATGTATATATACACATTTATACTCCTTGCCTTCGTCCATAAAAGATGAGTGATGCTATCTGCTCTATAGAAGTTCAAGTTTCCAGGCCTAGACAAACTTCCTCTTATATACAAGGAGGTTGCAGACTTGTAGTCCAGTAAGTCTAAAAAGTCGAGGGGAGTGGCTGAGATGCCAGAAATCTGAACGTGAGCAAATGGCACATGTATGCCTGCACGCACACGTGCACACATAGGACAAAAATTCAGAAAATGACAGGAAAACACTGCACTTACTCTCTGCAAAAACTTTAAATGAATGAATGAATGAGTGAATGAATGAAGCCAACATGAGAGTCACTAAGCACTAAACTGCAACTTTGATTAAGGTTGTTGGAACTTAGTGACAGAAAATGCCACCCACAAAACCAAGTAATACATTCTTTTCATGCTATAATTATGGAGAAATGAGCAAAATGGTTTAAAGAAAAAATGAGCTTAAAGACAGGCGAATTCACAAATTTATTGGAAAACCAAAGACTGATTAATAGAACAAGGGCAATGGAAGGTCTTTCCTATGTCCCATCCTACTCAGTAGGTCCACAACTTCAATAAAGCAGTAGAGTAAACCAGTGAGAACATTAGGGGAAAGAGACAGCTGAATACAAAAGTATATTAACTTCCTCCCTGAAAATGGTTTGGGATCTAAGTTGTTGGGGGTGCGGCTTGGAAGCTAGGCACTCTGCTCATCACATAAATACTACAACTGCTCCACAAAAGTTCATCTGAAAAGAGAAAAGGTAAAGAACTAATATCTAGCCAATAAAGAACTGGACAAGAAACCATCCTTCTACACAATCAAGAGGATAAATTCTGCAATTGATTTTAGGGAACAGGCCCGGCCCCATTTACACTTCAGTAAGGCTGAGATAACCATGTTTTACCATTACTTTTCGGGTTTTTCATGTCCTCATTATTTACTTCCCACCACCCTTAACCTCATCTTATTTTTTATATTTGTGGATATTATGATTAAGAAACCTGGGTTCAGGGACACCTGGGTGGCTCAGTCAGTTAAGTGTCCAACTCTTTTTTTTTTTTTTTAAAGTTTATTTATTTATTTTGAGAGAGAAAGCGAGAGACAGCGAGCAGGGAAGAGACAGAAAGAGAGGGAGCACCAGTGGGGGAGGGGCAAAAGGGAGAGACAGAATCCCAAGCAGGCATCAAGCTGCCAGCGAAGAGCCTAATGTGGGGCTTGAACTCACGACCCTGAGATCATGACCTGAGCTGAGATCAAGAGACACTGAGACACTTAACTGACTGAGCCACCCAGGCGCCCCAAGTGTCTGACTCTTGATCTCAGCTCAGGTCTTGATCTCAGGGTGGTGAGTTCAAGCTCTGTGTTGGGCTCCATGCTGAGTGTGGAGCCTAATAAGAAAGAAAGAAAAGAAAGAAAAGAAAGAAAAGAAAGAAAAGAAAGAAAAGAAAGAAAGAAAGAAAGAAAGAAAGAAAGAAAGAAAGAAAGAAAGAAAGAAAAAGAAACCTTGGTTCAGAGTCTAAAATTCTGAGAATCTGGGGAACAATTCACAGTTCCTCTAGTTCATCTGGGGAAGAGGAGCCAAGGTGGAATCTGAGCTGCAATGGGCCAAATCCTTGGGGCCTACAGGGGTAAGGATAAACACAAAATAATAAAAAATATATATAGAAAGTAAAAAGGAACCAAGAACTTACATTAAAGACTTAAAGGATAGAACAGTATTTAACTAGAAGAATATAAAACTGGAAAAGCAGAAAATCAAGAAGAATATATTAGGTTGACCCATATAAAGTTGCCATTTTTATAGGTCAAAAACAGTCCAACATTACCAATTTCACAAGATTCAAATGAATAACTTAATATTTTAACATATTTCACACTGTGAAAGGCTTATCTGATACAACTGCACTGGAGAGCACCAAGGGAAGAGAAGTTTTAGGCTCCATATGAAGATTGTACCTGACAAACAGGGCAGCCAAACTGGAAACTGGAGGTGTGCAAACAGAACAGGATAACCCTTCTCAAGAGACTTCTGCAGTGAGTGATCTCTAAGATCCCTTCTGAATTATTCTGAAGGTTCTCGCCTACTTAGTCTAAGCAAATTCTGGTGGGTTTGGCTGTCTGTAGTGAGAGTGGAGAGGAGAGGTAGATGTGAGAAGAATGTGTCCTGAAAAGAGAATGGGACAAGAGAAATTGAGGAAGGCAAGTAAAGGAGTGACCATTTCCACCAGCTTTAGCCCACCCTCTGCAGTACCTAAAGACCACCCAGTCTTGAATGTCATGAGAAAATTCAACCAGCATCTGTAGGCAGGAAGAATGAGCCCTGTAAGTACAGTAAGGATTTAGCACCACTAAAGTGCAGTAAAGGGGTCTGGAATGAGAGGTTTCCCTGAGCTAAAGGGATTTAAAATTGCAGAACTTTGGGGGCGCCTGGGTGGTTCATTTGACTGTGTCCAACTTTTGATTTCGGCTTAGGTCATGAAATCTCATGGTTCATGAGTTCAAGCCCTGCATTTGGCTCCATGCTGACAGTGGGGAACCTGCTTGAGATTCTCCCCGTCTCTCTGCTCTTCCTGCATGCGCGCGCGCGCGCTCTCTCTCTCTCTCTCTCTCTCTCTCAAAAATAAATAAACTTAAAAAAAAATTGCAGAACTGAGACCGGGCAGGTTTGTGTAGCTGGGTGTGGATGGGTAGTTTGGGACAGGTGGAGTGGAGAGCAAGTGTTCCAGGGGCTGAAGCTCCAGAAGTGGCAGAGCAGAGAGACAATAAATTTAGCTGAACAGAGAGTCTGGGGTAATGAGTCAGGGAAAGTGGGCTGAGGCCAAGACTGGAAATCATCTTGATTGCCAAGCACAGGCTTACACTATAAGTTTGTTCACTAAAGTCTTTTAAGCATGGTTTGTAGACAAAAATGGAAGACCAAAAGATACATTTCATGTATTCGTGTACCTGTCTGAAATATAAATATCACAAAATTTAGGATTCAGACAGAGAAAAAGCAAAAATATGTTTTGATTAATCAGTTATTTGATTTTTCTATTTTTCAGGTCAGATTTGCTGAATTTTAACCTTAATCGTTTACAAACTATACTAAAAATGCCTCATTATTTTTATTCCATCAATTTTTGTACATACTTCTATTAGACCATGTTTACCAAGCATTTCCTCTCTAATGAAAACATAATGAAAAGATATTAATGAAAACATTTGAGCTGAGTTCAAATGCGAGAAGAGCAGTAACAGCATACATTTTGGACACTTACATGCAAGGCAGTGAATGGCATTTCAAGAGGTAGACAGAAGGAGTAGTCTACCCATGGTGCAGGGAATAAGGGGGTACCTTGTCTGTAGAGAATTTAAAAACAGTAATAAACTGACTAAAAGTCAGTCTGCTTTTTATTGTCACTTTGCACTGGCAATGCTAAACAATTCTAACTTCTCCCTGCTGGGGCTGATGGCTCCCACATAGCCACCTCTCCTTGGTCCACCATTAGTACCAGCACTCAGCATCCAGTAAAAGTGTCTTACAGCAGGTCTCTTTTAACCTTCATTTCACAGATAGGGAAAGAGAGGCTCAGGAGACTGGGGTAAATGGGAGAATGAGGATTTACTCTGTGCAGCCCGATTTCCAGGTCTGCAGGTTTAACCTACAAGCTACTACCACTCAGGAAAAATGAGCAAAAGACAGCAGATACCCCAAGTTCTACTCAACTTGAGAGTCAACAGCTGAGTTTGAATGTCATCTTCCATTAGCCTTCCTCCTACCTTTTCTATCAATCAACAACTGACTGCCTATAGCTCACAGAACACTTTTTACTTATTAATTCATTGCCCATTTCTTGACAGTTTCCCTAGAGAGTGAGGCAGGTTTAATTCTGCCATATTCCTGGCCACTGTGGCCTGAGGCAATGATCTCTCACAACAGATGGGCAAAAATCTACCTCATGAAAACATTCTAGACTCCTTAGCATTCATTTTAATGAGCAAAGACATCTATGTTTATGTACTGTCAAAATCCCCATAATAGAAAATTTTTTTCTTAATTGCTTCAATTTTAGACTATGCCTTTTACTGGAAGTCATCACATTGAGAGAATGCAGGAAATAAATAAGTAAAAATGTATTTGCATTTCTTCAATGGTTAAAAATTTAACTGTGCAAGCAACTCATTTCTTCTCAATTTCTCTATCTAGTAAGTAGAAAGTTAAGTTATAATCCTCAAAAGTTCAGTGAGGGTAGAATCTGTTTAATAATCTAAAATCCTTAGACCATAAAATTACAAAGAGAGGCCACTGCTGTCAAGACCTTGGAAATTACAGTAGACATTATGCGTCATCCCATCCCTCAATTAGTAAGGGAGAAAGAGAAGAGAAATAAAATTGCCTTCACAAATATAAACTTTAAGATCAACACATTCTGAAGAAGAGTAGAACTATGTAGTAACTTCGGGGACACGAAATAGTTTCCAAGCCTGGACCGCTAAGCGCTGGATATATTAACGCAGCTATAGAAAGAAAGTGTCAGACAGCAAGGTGGTCAGTCAGCAGTGGATGCAGAGACTAATGGAGTGGTAGGCAGGATTCTAAGATGGCCTTCTAGAATATACAACTTCCCGTGAGTGTGAGCAGGACCAGGAGTATGATGGATTTCACTCCCATGATTAGGTTATGTTATATGACCAAGGCGGAAGGGGGGGGGGGCAGGCGGGGTGCTGATGTAATTAAGATCCCACATCCACTTATTTTGAGCCCATCAGGAGGGAGATCATCCAGGATGGGCTTGCCTTAATTCAACTGAGGTTTTTTAGAGGACCACAGAATAGAAAGATGGGAAGCATATAAGAGATTGTCAAAATGACCTTGAAGAAACAAAAAGCTATGCAGTAGAGTGGGCCATGTAGCAAGACACCCTCTAGGAGCACAGGGCCTCAGTCCTACAACCACAAGGAACTGATCTCTGCCCACAGTCAGTGAGCTTGGAAAAAGACCCTAACCCTCAGATGAGATCACAGCCCTGAGCTGACATTTTGATCTCAGCTTGGTGAGACCCAGAGCAGAGGACCCAACTAATCCATGCCTGGACTCCTGACCTATGAGGAGTCAGATGTTAAATGTGTTGGTTTTAGCTGCCAACTGTGGTGACTTGTTAACACAGCAACTGAAAACTAATACAGCAAGTCTCCAGATAAGTTGGCAGTGACCATCTAAAAATTGTCCAGGACAGAGGGAAGGCATCCCTGTCGTGAGACAGAAAAACTCCAATCATCTAACTGTTCTGGTTAAATGCCATGCTCACTAATAGAAGCTTGGCTTCCTACACAGGTCTCCCCTTAGGGAGATAATATATTGACCATACAAACTGACTATCTTGGTCCTTGGGACAATTACTCCTCAGGCAAACAAATAAATTTACTGGTCCCCTAACTTCATATATCTATTTCTTTGGCTAGGCTAATGCAAGTCTGTCCCTACAAGAAAGCTCTACCCTTGATATCCTGAGAAAGTCAGGAATAATCTCACAAAGCTTAGAATCAGCCAGACCCAGAAATATATTCGTTTTCTATTGGCACAGTGGCTTAAAACAAGTCCAGGCAGCCTTGACTAGGTTCTCTGCTTAAGGTCTCAAAGGGCCAAAATAAAGGTTCTGGCTAGGATGGGCTCTTATCTGGAGCCTCTTGGGAAGAATCCACTTCCAAGATAATTTAGGTTTTTGACAGAATTCAGTTCCCAGTGGTTATAGAACTGAGGTCCCTGTTTCTTTCCTGGTTGTCAGCTCGGGGAGTCACATTCAGCTTCTAGAAGCTAACCACATTCTTTGGTACATGTCCCCGCCATGTTCAAAGCCAGCAACAATACACTTAATTGAATCCTACTCATGCTTCTAACCTCTTTCTTCCCGGTAACCAGAACAAACTGTTTTTCAATGGGCTTTGTGTGATTAGTTTAGCCAACCTGGATGCTTTTGCCATGTGAAGTAATGTAATCATGGGAGTGCTACCTCAACACATTCACAGGTTCCACTCAAACTCAAAGGGTTACACAAAAGGCAAGGGTCATTAAAGAGGTCATTCTTAGAATTCTGCCTGCCACACCAGACAATGGAAAATCTTTTTAGAGACAGAGACAGAGACAGAGACAGAGAGAGAGAGAGAGAGAGAGAGATTGGGAGATGTGGAGAGGTGCTGAGGGAGAAAGGGGGAGAAGAGGGTGGGAATCTTAAGCAGGCTCCCCACTCAGTGTGTAACCCAATGCAGGGCTCAATCCCACGACCCTAGGATCATGACCTGAGCCGAAATCAAGAGTCAGATGCTCAACCAACAGAGCCACCCAGGGACCCCAGACCACGGCAAATCTAGTAAGATAATGAAGGTTAGCCCTGGGAGCATTCCTGAAAGAGAAGAACCAGTCAGCTCCCTACAGAAGATATCTCATATACTACATGGACTGTCAAAAACTGAATTCATCTTAAAGCAGTTAGGGTATTTCCTTTATCAACATACTTTGAGCACACACAGAAATTACATTTAAAAAGAATTAAGCAAAAAGCATAGACCAAACACTGAACAACCACTTACTGTGAGGCGCTACGTTAAGCATGGAAATACATACAAAATGAAAATATACACAAGTTAAGCCCTCTCAAAGGGACTGATAAGTAATGCAACTTGAAGAGAAGATAATATAAAATGACTAACGATGCCACACTTAATATAGTCAGAAGTACAAGAATTAATATTCACACCAAACTACAGGGCTTTTAACACAATGCTCATAGCCAGAAGTATTCCTACAAATGTCACTGGTGACTAATATATATGTAGACCTTTAAAATATTACCAATATGAAAAAATTACCAATATGATCTTAATTTGGGGAGTATTTAATGCATACACAAATTTTCATGTGTAAACAAGAAAAAATATAAGAGGAAATATACCAAAGTTGTTAGCTAGCTCAATAGTGGGATTATAGCAGGTTTTAATAAAATTACATTTTTATTAATTTTTTAAATGTTCTCATTTTTTTCAATAAGCATGTAGCACTTTTATAACCAGGGGGAAAAAAATACATATAGACATATAGTATACACACACACACACACACACACACACACACACACACTTATATTGGGGAAGTCATGGCATTTAGTCCAACCAACGTTTCCTTTAAGCCAAAACCTGTCCTGTGCATAGCCACAGCCCCTGATCTAGAAAACACAGGCAGTTTTTATATAACACAACACATTAGTAGAGACCCCATTATCTGAAATCTGAACAAGAAAAACTTGTTAATAGCAGAAACTAGAGCTGAAAGGATATAAGAGAGATGAAACTAATAAGGGCCACAACAAACTGACAGCATGGGGAACAGAAATGATGAATAAACAGATGCTACGAGGTAGAAGAAAAGCTGCAGAGTGAAGGAGGAAGCAACACAGGAGAGCAGGGAACAGAGCAAGCCCTGTGCAAGGGAAGGCAAAGACAGAAGGCAGATGGGACTAGAGGAGAATGGATGGGTGGATGGCAGGCAGATGGGCAGACAGAGGGATGGATGGACAGGTGGACCTTTGGCCAGAGTTAGCATCTTAAGGCTCTTCCTTTGATTTCTGAGAATTTTCCAGCCCCCACTTTCTAATAAACGATTTTTTCATTCCTTTTGACCAAAATGAGTCCAAGTAAAATGACATTAAAAATATTATTTCTATAAGGCTAAAAATTAAAATGAAAGACAAGTTTTTAAAGGTGTTCTAAAAGACAATTTCTTAATTTTGCTTTTATTCTCTTTCTTCCTTCTTTTTTTTTTTTTTACTTCTTGTCTAGTTCCTCCCAAAAGCTGGTGGGAACATGGGAATCTCTGAATCTCCCCACCCCCAGCACTCACAAACAGAGCAATCCCAGCCAGAAAAGGATTTGCCTATTAGCCACGCTATCTCCACCAAGACAGCAGCCTTATTAAATTACAACTGTTTGAACAAGGTCAAGCACTCAGAGTTTAATTCAAAGTGTTTCCAGGTATAATGCTGTCAGGTCAACTTAAACAAGCCAACAGAGGCTTGGAGCCTGATTAAATATTAAAACAGAATCTTTCACATCTGTTTTTACCCAAGGATGAAATTACTGTACATCACTTCAACCAGCTCATTAATACACTATACACACATCTTGCCTCAAAGGTTACAGGAATATCAATGCTTCGGAGGCCTGCAGAGAAACCTGCCCACACAGCCAGAAGTGAGGTCACCGCACACTTTACAGGACGTCAATATTTCTTTACAAAATGTGAGAGATAATCAGTTAGACACAGACACATTTTAAATTAAAGGATGAAAACCTCCACGAAGTTAAGCCAGTTGCTTTTGATCTGAACCTTTTAATCATTCATTCAGTGGGCTTTGATAGGTAACTTGATAGCACACGTTGAGCAAAAATTTTGATTCAACAGTAATTATTTTATAAAATGGAGGGTTGCCACATCCAAATAGATGACCATGGTGACTACATTTTTTAACTTACAAAAGCATGAATATAAAAGGCACATATAAATAAAGCACAAACATTTGGGGCACTAAGAGTATAAACTTTCATGGTGCATTAGTTAAAATAGTAGTTGAAGACTTGCTACTTTAAAAACTCCTATAACAGGGAATGACACCAGACAAACAGTCTAGAATTACTTAAGAGTATTTTCGGTGTCTCCCATACCTGACAGGTGACAGGTATGTGTCCCCTATAACTGAACCCAGTGAACAATTTAAAAACTGCATATGCCATAGACTGTAACTGCTATAATTTGTGGCTGCTATGCACATTTCCTATCTTCCCTTCTATTGATACACAACCGTCTTTCTTCTGGGGAGCGCCACTTCCATTACTGGTCCTGGAGAGGTGTCACTCACGGTGCCCTCTCCCCCCCCCCCCCACTCCCTTGGATAGACACACCCTCAAACCATAGTCCCCAGGCTTCTGGGGACGTGGCTGGTCTAATGGTTGGGCACATGCCTCAGGCAGGGTGTTTCTATATGCATGCCAGGATGGAAAAGTCTTTGGGGGCTGGAATTGCTCACCTGGCAGGACATATGGGCAGCCATTTTCCCATCCCAAGAAGAGAGCCAAAATGCAAAATGTGTGTAGGGAGGGAGCAGACGTTAAGATGCAGAGAAACAGCCCTGACCACATCCTCTGGACAACAGGAGCCAATTGAGCCTAGTCCACCTCCACTTTCTGTTTTGAATATTAGATGTCTCTAGGTAACTATTAACATTGCTATTCTGACCCAAGGCACAGTTAAATCACATGCTTTCTGTACAAAATCCTACTGATCTCTCTCTTAAGTCCTATAGAACTTCAGCTTCTACATTACCCAGAGATTTTTATTTTGCACTGCTTTCTTACTGTTTCATATGTGTAATTGATTTAAAGTTTTAAATTTCTTATTGCTGTATATTAAAAAGAATATAAAGGCGGTGCCTTAGGTGGCTCAGTCAGTTAAGCATCCAGCTTTTGCTCAGGTCATGATCTCGCGATTTGTGGGTTCGAGCTCCTTGTCAGGCTCTGTGCTGACAGTTCCAAGCCTGGAGCCTGCTTCAGATTCTATGTCTCCCTCTCTCTCTGCCCTTCCCCCACTTGTACTCTGTCTCTCTCTCTCAAAAATAAATAAACATCAAAAAAAAAAAAATAAGAAAATAAGAAGCACGAAGGCTTCCTAAACCTAAGGTATTTTAAATAATGTAGTTAGTTCAATATAGACTAGAACAAGGATTATACATTCCAGCTATGTAAGAACTGACCAAAAATAAAGAAGCTGGTATTAATGTGTTACTTGTGGACACTGTTTCACTACAATATTGCCAAACATCATGTGTTCAGGTTTCTTTACAAGAAAACAGACGATCACTCTTCAGGAGTAGAGATCAACTTCATCCCCAAAGAAGTGGTTATAGTGTACAGATTCCTAGCATTAAAAACCTCTACAATCCAACTTGAAGCTAAGGAAAAATTATTCAAGAGCCATGTGTTGGATTGTGGAATTTTTAAAATCCACTTAGAATGGTGATATATTGTCTAATTTAAGGAATAATTTGGGAGATGAAAAATCAAAGGTTCATTTTTCTCCCCGAAGGTATAATTACATTGGAAAATGAAGGTGACTATTAGTAGAGAATTGCTTCTTTTTTTCTGCCACAGCATATTAAATAGCATTTCAATGGAAAGACCACGGGATATGAAGCCAGGAGACCCAAGCAGGAGTTCTTGCTCTGCCACTGACTGACCATGTGAAGATAAAACAGACAATACACAAAATTTCTCTTGACCCTGTTTTCTTAGCTTCACAAGAGTAATACCCACCTTACCCACTATGTAAGTGGGCAGAAGGCTCATTGAGATGAAATCCACTGACATTTCAACATCTAAAAGCAACACACAGGGATGCCTGGGTGGCTCAGTCGGTTAAGCATCCCACACTTGATTTCTGCTCAGGTCGTGATCTCACATTTCACGTGAGATCAAGCCCCACGTCAGACTCTGTGCTGACAGCACAGAGCCTGCTTGGGATTCTCTCTCCCTCTTTCTCTGTCCCTCCCCCACTTGTACACGTGCTCTTGCTCTCTCTCTCTCAAAATAAATAAAACATTGTTTCAAAAATAAAAACAATATACAAATAGAAGTAGAAAAATCTAGAATCTAGAAAAAATAAAGTAGTTAATATCATGTGCTATGATCCTAATCCTCTTCCAATTTTATGAGAAAACGAAGCTCAAAGAGATTAATCCCAACTTGTACAAAGTCACAGGGCCGGTACAAGAGACAGGTCCTCTTATGGCCTACAGAGTTCCCCATCAAAGCCCTGCCTCCAGTGACTACAAAACAAGGAAGATACACACCTCAACTCATGAGGCTCCAAATTCTAGGTCACTCTGCCTGGTTTACAAATACATTTCACATGTACTGAAAAAAGTTGTATAGTAGGTATTATTATTGTCTGTTTTTATTAAACATACAGTTTATTATTGACAAAGAAAATGTCCAGCAAATATATATAAGGGCCTATTGTGTTTTGTAGAATAAAAAAATTTTAAATGTCTATGCTAGGCTTGGTATGGTTAAAAAGCTAATTTAACACAGCAAAAATATCTGCAACTGAATTCTAGCTAACTTCCTATGAAATTTTCAAGTACTAAGAAACAGAATAGTTCATAAATTTTCAATTTTTGGAGTCAAAAAAGCAACATAGATTCCTACTTTTAGGTTCATAGTGTTCATTTACTGAAAGTGAACTGTGATGAATACATTTAAATTTTTAATAAGATGTATTTTTTATAGAAAAGCTGACATTTCCTGACTAGTGATTTAAATCATGACGCAAGTTGAAATCATTTAAAAATCAAGTCCATCTCAGATGAAGCTTACTGCTACCACATAAAATAGATGCTCAGTACATCTTTTATATTCTGCAGGATGCAAGCAGCATGCCTTGTTATGAGGTAACAGAAAAAAAGAAAGTCTCCAGGTAGTTGTGCCTTACTGGACGTCCCCTGCCCACAAGGCTTAAAGGAAGTTAAAGGAACTAATCAACCTAATGGACCAACGGGAAGCTACACATGCCCGCGGGCTGCCACAGCGGGGAGAGGAGCTGCAAAACAATGGCTACTAGACATGGGCCACCACTCTATGTGCACTGCTCTAGGTATACAATCAGATTATTTCTGGGACAGACATTTCATGTCATGCTAAGGTGAGGAGGAGGGGAGCAGGAAGGGCTCCCTGGGATGTGTGCCTGAGTGTGTTGTCTGTGCCTGGGCTTGTTTCAAGGGTGGAGAAGGATGCAGTGAGACCAGGTTAGGCCATGGTATCGTAACAAAAGCATTCAAATACTTAGGAAAAGGCTTTTTGAAATCTTAAACCATTAAACACCAAGTTAATAAAATACAAAGTAATTTGTTTAACAGAACTCCAATACAGCAAAATCTTATACCACACACAAATTCATACTTGGAACGATATAATCAAGCAGAGTAAACCATACTAAATGTAAAGTCAATAAATTCTTTTTTGATTGTTCAGCCCCACCACAACCACCAGAGAAGACTATGAGGAATTTAACAGAAGGAAATTAATCATCATAATACTTTAGTTCAATACTGAGCTACAGTGAAATAATTTGGGCATTAGTACAGTTTATTTGAAATAAGATTTAAAGCAGCACATTTAAATGAAGCAGAATTCATTAAGCAACCTCTCAAAAGGATCATTTCCTCTAATTATTGCTTTTATAACAGAAGACAAAAGCAACCCAGTGTAAGTTCATAAAATCCACAATTAGCTGCCAAAATCTTACCAGATAAAATTAAAAGAGAAAGGATATTTAGAAGCACAATTGGTAAAAGTTCTGTTGTTTCTTTAAAAAAAAGCACTTGCCCTTTCTTTCCACCCATAATCATTAAAAGTAGAGATACATCATGTGCCAGATATTATGGTAGATCCTCAGGAATGAAGGAAAAATAAGAGAACACCAAGCTGGATGCTCCAGAAGCTTATAGTGCTGGGGTAGAAGGGAAGAGGGTTATAAAGATCCTCATATTACCTCCAGACAAGTGTTCTAACACAAGCGACATCTAAGAAGTTATGGAGAGAAGGAAGCTGTGACTGACTGGTTGAGTGGAGAATCTCCACATTTGAGCCATGTTTTGTTTTGTTTTGTTTACATTCATTTATTTTGAGAGAGACAGAGATAGCTCGAGTGGGGGAGGAACAGAGAGAGAGAGAGAGAGAGAGAGAGAGAGAGAGAGAGAGAGAGAGAGACCAAAGCAGGTTCCATGCTGCCGGCTGCAGAGCCCGATGGGGAGCTTGAACCCACAAACTGTGAGATGATGATCTCATCCTGAGCCAAAACCAAGAGTCAGATGCTCAACTGACTGAGCTACCCAGGATGCCTTTGAACTATGTCTTACAGGAGAAGGAGTCTGAAAAACAAGGTAAAACAAGAGGGGAAGGAAGAAACAAGAGGGGAAGGAAGGCATTCCATAGTCCAAGTAAAAGAAACAACAGTAAAGGAAAGGGTACCAAGGATGAAACAGAGTATTTTAGGGAATCTTTGGGCAGAGGAGGAGTGGGGGATAATAAGGAGGCATGAAGATGGGATGCACAAAGCTGGAGAAATTGATGGGAACAGGATTATGGAAGAGTATTTCTTTCAGTCAAACTATGGAATTAGTTCAAGCTTTATGCCTTACTCAACGGAGCTTGCTGGGAAGATACTTAAAACCTGATCAAAATCTGTCCTATTATCTCCTAAACTTTTCAGTATTCCAAAGTATTTAACAATTATACTGTTTTAACTGCAACACACACACACACACACACACACACACACACACACACACGTATGATTAAAAGACAAAATGAAAAGGCAACTTAAGAAATGGAAGAAAATATTTTCAAACCATGTATCTGATAAGAGTTAATATCCAGAATATAAAAAGAACTGCTACAACTCAACAACCAAAAATACGATTTTTAAAATGGGCAAAAGACTTGAAAATGGCCAGCATGTACATGAAAAGTAATTCGACATCACTAATCATAATAATAATGCAAACCAAAACCACAATGAGAGAAGCCCTCACATTCATCAGGATGGCCTCTATCAAAAGAACAGAAAATTACAAGTGTTAGTGAGGATGTGGAGAAGTTCGAACCCTTGCGCGCTATTGGTGGGAATGTAATTTCCTGTGGCCATTATGGAAAACAATATAGAGGCTTCTCAAACAATTAAAAATAGAATCACCATATGATCTAGCAATCCTACTTCTGGGAATATATCCAAAAGAAATGAAAACAGTATCCTAAAGAGGTATTTGCAACATGTTCATTGCAGCATTATTCACAATAGCCAAGAGGTGGAAGCAACCCAAATGTCCATCAACAGATGAATGAGTAAAGAAACTGCCATATATACACACACTGGAATATTACTCAGCCTTAAAAGAAGAAGGAAATCCTGTCATATGCTACAATATGGATAAACTTTGGGGATATTATGCTAACTTAAATAAGCCAGTCACAAAAAAACAAATATTGCATGATTCCACTTATGTGAAATACAGTAAAACCTTGGATTACAGGTAACTTGTTCTGTGACTGTTGCCCAAGATGAGCATACATTTCTAATAAATTTTAACTTGACAAACGAGCAATGAATTGCAATATGAGTAGTATATGACACCAAATGTCACATGATCACAACTGAGCCAAAGGTTCTTCTCTCTCTCACTCGCTCGCTCACTTGCTGTGGACTGTGGGTGATCGTCTCCCATGCACAGATGCTCAGTCTCAGGTGGTGGTGTTTGGCAGAAATCAGTGATTTTTCAGAATGTTGGGAGGTGCCCACAACTGGATTAGTGTATGTTTTGTCACTTCAAAGCACCTATGGACAGTCCTTTGCTTTTCCCTACAAGAGTAAGCTGAGAAATGCTTTGCTTCATTCTAGACCAGGGTGCCTACAGATATAGACCCTTTCCACTGCTGCCTTATTGCGAGTTACATTAAATACAATATTTGACAAGAGTTTAATACTGTACTGTAGTCAACATCCATGTGAGAGTATACAATGGCCCCCATGCAGAAGAAGATTCCATTGAGCCAAGAGATAGCAGTGATTTGGTTAGTGATAGTGAAAGTCGTCCTACAGAATAACCCTCCTCTCTCTTTTCTCCCTCACACCAGCCACGAAGGCTTTCAAAGGTAAGGGTTGGTTAATTTATTTTTTTATCTATTGTATTTTATTATTTTGTATTACATTACAGTATTGTAATCATTTTTATATGAATATTTGTGGGTTGTGGAACGAATCATCTGAGTTTCCATTATTTCTTATGGGGAAATTTGCTTTGATATACAAGTGCTTTGGATTACAAGCATATTTCTGGAATGAATTATGCTCACAAACCAAGGCTTTACTGTATCTATGGTAATCAAACCCATAAAAGTAGAATAGTTAGGGGCGCCTGGCTGGCTCAGTTGGCAGAGCATAATCTTAATCTCAGGATTATAAATTCAAGCCCCACATTCGGTGTCTTTACACTTAAATCCCTTTACTTAAATAAAATATTAAAAATATTTAGAGGTGCCCAGGTGGCTCAGTTGATTAAGCATCTGACTTCAGCTCAAGTCATGATCTCACAGCTCATGAGTTCCAGCCCCCACTGTCAGTGCAGAGCCTGCTTGGGACTCTCTCTTTCTTGGCCTCTCTCTCTCTCTCTCTCTCTCTCTCTCTCTCTCTCTCTCTCTGCCCCTCCCCCACTTGTGCTCTCTCCCAAAATAAAAAAATAAACTAAAAAAAATTTTTTTTTAAAGTAGAATGGTAGTTAAGGGTGTGGAGGAGGGTTGGGGGAGAAGGGATTAGTGTTTAATGGGTAATGAGTTTCAGTTTTACAAGATAAAAAAGTTGTAGAGAACTGTTACACAATAATACACACATAACACTACTATCCTATACTTTTTTTAACATACTGTACTATATGTTTTACACTTTAAAAATGGTTAGAATGGTAAATTTTATGTTATCTTTTTCACAATAAAACAAACAAACCAATAACAAAAACAAAAAATTACAATTAAAGGTTGCAAAGTTCCAGGCTAATTCATAAAGAGTTCCTAATGTCAATATGGGAAAACAACACGTATTAGCTGTACAGTGAGTTATCAAATTTACAGTGTTCTGTTTAGAGTGAAGTTTCAACTTTTTCTGATGACACAGTAATTACTGGTAAGCTGAATGCCTGAAATCTGCAGGGCACAAAATAAATGAAACTGCACAGAATTATAAAATACAGCTCTAGTCTACTGGTGCTGAGACTGTTGATTGTTCCATCATGGATGGAGTTTTCAGGGTTCAGTAACCTAGAACTACTGAGGGTTAGCTAGAGTTTAAAAAAGAAATCATGACCTTAAATGAATATAGCCAAACTTTCAGGTCCAATCTAGTCTAAATCAAAACCAATCTCATCCAATGTGAAGCTTTTCCCCTGATACCAGTGAAAGGACAGGGCAGGGGTCAGAGAGTGACAGGAGGCAAGTGTGAAGAAAAGGAAACAGAGAAGTCTATCCAATCGTCTGTGGTCCCCTGGCCTGTAAAACAGCTGCCAGTTGCAGGAGTTCAAATGCAGGCAATGGGGGCCCTTGGCTCATCTCTCACTACCTCCTCTCAGCTCCTGCCCCTGTAGTTCACCCACAGCTTCTTTCTGCTGGGGTCCTACACAGCTGGCCCGGCAGGCTGTCTTTGTACCAGGGAAAGTCTTTCAAGATGATTCACAGCTGCCCTCCAGGCAGACCTCCTGGCCAGCAGGAAATGTCAAGCATTTGCTGTCCCCTCTCCACACACTAACCTCCCACCCCCCAGGGTAGCTCCAGCCACAACGTTGCTTTCAGTATCTGTGCTCACAAACATCTCCAAACTCCAGGAGAGACACACTACAGTCTCAACAACTCTTCCATAGGATTCCATTTTAATCCCATACATACCAGCTCAGGCCTCTCTCAAATGACTGGGAGGAGGATAGGGAGAGGGGACTCTCACTTCCCCCAGGGAAGAACACTCTCTACTCCTAGGAGTTCCTTGCATGGAATCCATTTCTAGTCTCCCTGACACAGCCTGGGTTATAGGGTGGAGGGCATAATAGTTGTTAAACCCATTTGGCCACCGCTTGACAAACCCTGCAATGGATGATTCTAGAGTCTCTCTTCAGACAATGTGTGTACTTAACACCTACTGGCAACAGCTTTGGGACCTGGATCAAAATTTTAGACAACAGGAAAACTCCCATTTAACCTGCTGTAATATATCTGTATAATAATAGGAGAGAAAAACCATAAGGACTCCATCAAACTGAGGTACTTTGTTATCAGGTGCCCAAGGTACCTCCATGAGGCCTAAAATTCCTCAGAGGACAATGTGAAATTCAACTCTATTAAAGTCAAATAACAGCACAAACAAGCACAGAAGAAGATATCAACACTAAACACAAACCGTTGATTGGCAGGCTGTGTCACCATGCAAAAGCTTGGACTGTCTGCCACCCAATGCTGAAAAGTTCTGATTATGTGCACAAAGGTGGTTAGAGGTATCAGTGCAAAATATACAAAAGTAAAGGCTAGGCCCATGTTCAAGTAAGACTATGCAGGAAGGAAATCTTGGTAATTTTACTAATAACTCTGCCACTAACTGTCTCTGCATTTTAGAACTTTCTCTCCCGATTCAAACTCCAGGGTAAGAGCAGTCAGAGCGCTGGGCCTAAGTAGTGAACCCACGCCATCCATAACTCCTAGGAGGCGAGAACAGGAAACCCTCATTTTAATGAGGTAGTGCGGGATAAGCTGAGGGCGAAGTACAGGGTAACAGCACCTCCCCCCACCCAGGTGGGATATGTGTGATATTCCTCGGACACTCCTGGCTGGCTGCCCAAGAGTAGGGGAAAGGGAAGAAAGCAGATGGTTGACTGATAGAAATCACAGTCATGCAAGACAGGAGTCTCCTTCAGTATACTGATAACTTAGTAAACATAACTTAGTAAACGGCAAGAAAAAGGCAATCTTATCCATAGCCTAATCTCCAGAAACCTATAGACTCTGTTTCCTGGAGCCCTAATATCACCCTCATCAAGATGTAAGGGGGTTTAAGTGCTTATGTGGGAAACACAGGCAAATGAAAAATTAAATTCCCTTACTGCCTACAGCTCATTGACAAGTCCTTGAAACAGGCAGTGACCTTCCTCTAGGAGCTCAGCTGCCTCAATGATGACACTTTGCTAGGGGCAAAAGGGGATCTTGGCTTAACATTATCCTGACCCCCCAGGATCCTGTGAGTCTCCTTAAACACATAAAAATTCCTTTGCAAGCCTCCTTTATCTTTAACCCCCAATTATATGTTGGTAATTATACTCCAAGCATATGGCCTGGTAATACATCTGAAGGGTCTCATGACTGAGGTTTTACTAAACAGTAATAAATGGTGTTTTTCTAACAACAGCTAGTCCCTCAAGGTCCTGGAAACCTTGCTTCCAAAATTCCTCAGAGACTTATGCTGCCCTTAACCACCACCCCCCCCCCCGCCCCGCCCCCATAACCTTAAGGTATATAAGCAGCCCCTCTTCACAACCCCAGTGCAGGTCTTTCTGCCCGTGGGTCCTGTCCCCATGCTTTAATAAAATCACTTTTGCACCAAAGATGTCTTCAAGAATTCTTTCTTGGCTGTCAGATCCGAACCCTACCATCACCCCAAAGCCCCATCAATTTGACCTACATCGGCTTCCAAGCAGAGGGTAAACCCTACCACGGCCCACCAGTATGCAACCTATAGTGGACATCTTTAAAGAACTCAGAATATAAGTCAAAACAAAACAATACTGGCAATGCTAAACAATGTTATTTCTGGCAGTCCACATTACATGCCAATATCATTTTGTCTAAAAAATAATTTATAAAAGCATATTACCACCACAGTCTGCCATCATCAGTCAGAGTTAACAAAAAATGAAAGCTCCCAGAAGGGCTAAGATCATTAATGCAATCCTGATAACAAAGACGCCAGGAGATTATTTAATTTTTTATGTCATATCATGTTAATTGTCATGTTTAAATTTGTAAATTGTTGCTTGTTTAAAAATCCATTTGTTAAAATAATAAATAATGCATGTTGTAACATATTAGTAAAATTACTATTTTTTAAAGCATCACAGGCACAGATGAGTAAGCATTTCAGTGCAACTGCTCATACCATTCAGGGAAAGACAAGAAGATCTGATTAAGTTACATCATGGCAAAAAAGCGCAAGTTGCTACCACATTTCCCTACTGCAAACTGACCCTCTACATTTCAGATTCCTAAGGTCAGCTCAGCTCAGCAAGGCACCTGGGGAGCCCAAGCCAGAATCCAGAAAGGAGGCTCCCTACCCAAAGCAGCGCTTGAAATAGTAGCATCAGCTAGCATGGAGGTTGAGCTGGCAATGGAAAGGTAGCCAGGTTTAAAAGAAGGCTGTAAGGAATTGCCAGGACAAAAGATTTTCCAGATCATGGTAGAGCAAAGGGAATATGGATCACAGCTTTGCTTAAACAACGTTCACCCATTTTTATCTCTCACTAACTTTACTCTGTACATCTTTCATGATCAATTTCTCCTCTTCATGCAGGAGTCCGTTCATTACTTTCATTAGGCAGGGGTAAATACTAGCATCTCCTTTGAAAGTGAAGTGGTTATTTGCAAATGCAGGCAGGCAGAGAGAAAAACCAAAGTTTGTAGTACGTGCAAGAAACTCCTATGTTCCATATACTTTTAACATAAAATTTAAACCTATATCATAAACCCTTAGAAAATGAACTTGAAGTGACTGAATTAAATAAAAGCTAAACCAGTGATGTTACAAAAATACCTGGTAACCCAAAGATTAAATGTAAAACATGAGCCTACTGAGTCAAGGTCAAACTCCTAAACCTGACATTCTCAGCTCTCTGTGATCTGGTCATAAGCTACCTGTTTAAATCTTACTTCCTACTGCTTCCCTTTTATATACCTGTTCTATATGCCCATTTGTGTGCCTGTACCAAGGAAACTGTACTGCTCACACAGTTGCTCATATTCTCCTTTGTGCCTCCGTTCACAGTGATGAGCCCTCCTTCCTTTCCTTTGCATCCCTCCTTAAAAATCCAAATTCTACTATCCCAAATGACACCTTGGCCAAGAAGTCTTCCTGGATTTTCCAGCGACTGCTCTTTCCTTCCTCTGGCTCCTACAGCTCTGGCTGTTCTCTTATAATAGACTACACTCTGTACCTTTTTAATAGGCATCTTTGTTTATAACATCACTACTAAACTTTCAGTGTGTATCTTCACAACACAGCTCTCACTTACGGGGAGACACCCATACAATACCCTGTTTACATAGAAGGGTCCCAGGGTCCAGCCTTCAGGGCACAACACACCAAACCCCTCACCTATGGCAGGTCATCTTCTACCTGCTTTGTTACACCTCGCAGATATAAAAACCCATTTAACTACTTTGGCTCTTCCCCACTAAGGTTCAGTTCTCTACCAAGACAATCCATTCTCCTTTCAATGTCGTTGGTAACGTTCCTTCGTTTGGCCTATCTTCTGCCTCACCATACAATTTCCTCATCCAAACAGTGGATGGGATACCACCGACTGGGTTTGCCAGAGGGAAGCCCCAATAGGTAGATGGGGAACCCTGCAGTAATTACCCCTGGCTAACCAGGCACCACCTTGTAGATTGAAACCTTCAGCCTCTTCACATAGACAGTGGAGGTTAAGATGGAGCACTGGCCCTGGGCTCTAGAGTCTTGTTCCCCCTTGGACCTCAGCACACAATTCTCTCTCACTGAATCTTAAAGCTACTTAGCTCTTTAATGGAGCTGAACAATCTCTTAGCTGTCTGGGCCTTAAAGTTCTCAGATGAAGCTCAGTATCAAGTATAAGGTCAGAGGTAGAGAGATATGGTTCAGAGAAGGGAATTCATTTTCACTGTTAAGAAATTTTTTTTCAAATAATACATATAATACAGGTGAAGTCAAGTGTCTATTGACATCTCCTCAATCCCATCTCAGTCCTTCCCAAGAGTCCTTTATCAATGCATTTATGTATCGTTGGCCATTATATCTAATCTTATCACTTAGAATATACATTATGCTTCACCAAGAAAGAAAAAAAGTTTAACTATTAAACCATGCCACCACTTGTTAGATATACTGATTTTAGAAATGTTGACATGTGAAAAACCTGCTTTAGAATCCATGAAAAGCATGGATTGAATTGAAATGATTTTATACAGAGATTTCACATGCACAACACATACAGAATCTATAAAATACAATACATATAGAAATATATCTAGTTTTGCAAGTTTTTTTTTACATGAATGTGGTATTTCTATAATTTATTTTTTCTCAGTAAAAATATATCAGGGGGAGTTTCCCACATCAGCTGCCTACCAATCTACATTTTTTTAGGTGTTGCATAATATTCCATATGCTGGCTATACCACCATGTATTTAATTATTCCATATTTTAACTATTACTAACAATGATGGGATGAGAGTGTACACATGTGTATATTGCTAGACACAGAATTACTGAATCAAAGATACCTGGCCTTATTTACATAAATAGTGCCAAGCTGCCCTCCCAAAAAGGTCTGAACAAATACATTCACCATATATAAATGATACCCATTTTCCTCAGTTATCAAAACAGATTATTATCTTTTTAATTTCTGCCAATCTAATGGGAGAAAATAATATCGCATTGTTTTGCAGAAGGCTCCTTATATTCTCTGTATTTATCCTTTGTCTATTACACATGGCCTATTTTCTCCCAGTCTCCCATTTATCTTTTAATTATATTTGCATTTTTGTCTTTAGTGATGCAGACATTCCAAATCTTTAAAAAGTCAAATTTACCCATCTTTCTCATCTGTACTTGGGATTACCTTACTTTTGGAAATATTTTCTTCTAATAGTTAACCCATTCTTTGCAAACTCCACTGATGTTCTGGCCTGACAGTGCTTGGGGTACTCTCACAACTCATACACTGAAAAATTTCTACAATTATCCCCAGCCCACCTCTGAAAGGGGCAGGTGCCAGTCAGTGCACTGCCAGCCTGTGGGCACTATTTCAGGAAGGACTAGCCAGTTCCCTTCCTTACTGTCTGAAGCAGAAGCCTAACCCATTCCAGGCAATGTGTGCCAACCCATTCCAGGCTACATGTGCCAGCCTAGCCAGGCTGACATCATGGCCCAAGGCCAGACACCAAGGACCAAGCACAGAGAGGCAAGCATCCCACTATTCATGGCTGAGATCCTGAGCCAATAGTGTCTGGTCACTCGTGTGAAGACTGTTAACCCATCTCCCCATTTTCTCTCAGTCTCAGATAGAAGAGACTGCCTGCAGAACTACTGTATCCCTGACCTGGCAAAAACAAACCCCAGAGCATTGGGTAACTCTGCTGACTCGATCCTGACAGGCCCAGCCGCCAAGACACAGTCCACGTGACACAAGTCCCCTGTCCCAGGGAGCAGAGGGGAAAAGGAGGGCTCTTCTCCTTCTACATCTGCACCATAAGATCAGATCAATAATTCCTCTGTGTCCAGCTCACCACTGTTTACACAGTCTCCCTTTCTTAATCTATAACCTACTGCTCCAGCCTGTCTGAGCTTCACCCTTCAGGCCCTCACAACTCACCCAACTGCCAGAAAGAGGGCCCAGGACAGTTGGGTTCCGAGTTCCCTGACTCCAAGCAGTGTTCAGTGAGCTCTGGTTAGTGGCTCAGTAGGAAGCACAGGGTTGTAGATGGGTCATAGACTGGTGGGAACATACACTTCTCTGCTATAAGTTCATGATTTATTTAGCTAAAAACAGAGCATGTAAGGTAGCTGTTCAGTAGCAGTAGATGCAACCTGTTTTTCTGTGGCTTTTCCTTCGCCCTTGGGTTTCCAACTAAGAGCACAGCAAAGTGAACTCAGGTAGGGTCTTGCCAGTTGGGAGGGGGGAAAAAACTGGATTCTTACTGCGACTTTTAAAAATCTGGCTTGTCTAACAATCCCTGTATTTCTGTTTAAGGGAATATTTACCTCCATTAGACACTCTTGGTTGTTGAGCCAAACTCAGCATTATCAAGAATTCCTCCTCACCTAGGTAAGGGGGCACATGGGTGGGGAAGGGTCCATGTCCAATGTCCCTTCCTCCAGCATTCCAGAGTCCTGGGAAAGTCCATCTCCCAGAAGTGGGGAAGACCCGAAGGGCCTGCTCAAACACATCTGGAACTCAGCAGGACTTCTTGCACACCTGAAGAAATCCCAATCCTACCTCAACCCTCTCTCAACCAAAATTAATCTTGTATGTCAGAGTTGATACGAAACTCTATATTCCCAGATATAAACAGTTCCTCTTCGTACTGTTATGGACCCAGTCCTCCTGTAAAGCACTGAGGACAAATCCTGATGATAATGCCCCACGAGGCATTCTGTGCTCAAGGACAGAGCTCACCCTTTGGCCTATCAAAGCCTCTCGGAAACTCAAATAGAAAGCTCCTTGAGGGGACCACCTAAGTTCCACTCACCTCTGACCTCCACAGTTAGTATGATTCTTTATACACAGGAAATATTTTCTAAATATTTGTTCAATTAATTATACTGGAATTATTTTTGGAATGAGTATTTACCTTCTTAAAAAAGTTCACTTCTAATATATTTAAGTCTGATAAACTCACATCTTCATTAAAGAAGTCTTTCCCTATGGCTAAGAGCAATACTATCCATTATCAATTTCAAATTTAACCTGCCTCAACTTCCCAACCAAAAATAAGGAAACTTGAAAGCCCAGGATGCCATTATACTAAATGGACATTTTCTACATGCTCTAGATCTGTGCTATCTAATATGGCAACCACTAACCATGTGTGACTAAATTCTAATTTTATTTTTTAGTGTTTATTTATTTTGAGAGAGAGAGAGAGAGATAGCAGGAAAAGGGGCAGAGAGAGACTCTGAAGCAGGCTCTGCCCTGTCAGCACAGAGCCCAACATAGGGCTCGATCTCACAACTGTGAGATCATGACCTGAGTGGAAATCAAGAGCCAGAAACTTAACTGACTGAGCCACCCAGGCACCCCTTAAATTCTAATTTTAAAGAAAATTTGAAATTTAATTCCTCAGTCTCATTAGCCACATTTTAAGTGCCCAACAGCCACATGTGGCTATCTTGTTGAACAGTGTAGACATTGAAGATTTCCGTCATTCTTTTGATCAGCTCTGCTCTAGATGCATCATAAATCTTGGAAACCTAAAGAACTCTTAGCTTGAAGCCAGTATCAGATCATCAAAGTGCCATAATTAAATTTAAAAATACACTGCTCCTTTAATTAAAACAACAGAAGGAAACACTCTCACTGATGAGTAGAGCTTTTATAATAATAGGTTTGTCTCATCACAATGAAAAATTTAAACGCAGCAAAATTCTCATCTATCTCTGTTGCCAAAATTAATATGCTATATAGAGGGTAACGCATACTTGGAGTCACATGAATCCTTTCTTTGGACAGATAACATTTCTAGTTAATGGTCATTTAGGGGGCTAATTTGTATATAACCCTTAATGTCCTAGGTTGAGTAGAGGGTGCAAACATCTAGGAAGTTTTCAACCCAGGGATTTCAAAATGTATGCATACAAACCCAAAACATCCAAGTCCTCTAAGAACTCAAAATCTGAAGCTAGGAGCAAGGTTGCCATGGGTATGTTAAGAAACTGTGAATGAAAACAAAGCCTCTACCTGGGGCATCCCCCATCCCACTCCTCAGTAAATGCCAACATTCCTTAAAAGATAAAACACACATATAGGGAGTAAAAGAAAAAGGATCTATTTCTTTTGTAGACTTCTAGGACATTAAGACTTTCAAGTTAAAAGTCCCAGGCAGCAAAGTTACACCACAGTGCAATGAAAAAGTTTCTCCCCCAGAGTGAGGCAATGAGAGGGATAATAAGTGCACAATGAAAAATAAATCAAAACCCAGGTGGATAACGATGTACAGAAGGGGAAGCCTGGGGGTAAAAACCAAGATAACTTATCCAGGAGTGTCAAGGTATAAAACAGTGCATTAGGAGTCTGAATTTTACACATGTTTCTAAGTATTTGTGTGTTCTCATTGGGTTGTCCATGACACTGTCTAATAAACTGAGCTTTAATTGGCCAGGGTCATTCGCTAGTTCTCACAGAGATGTGCTCTACCTTAAGGACAACTCTAGCAAGTCACAAACAACTCCAATTTGTTTTCAGCTCAGGTTTACGCTGGATCCTAAGGCCTATGACATCCTACTAATGTAAAGGTCAAAGGAAATATATACCTCAAATACTGCCAGAAGGGCAGCTAGAGTTATTAGCGGTGACCAACAATTGGGAGCTTAGTGATGTCATCCCTTTCATCCCTTCCTTTCCCCTTCATACTACCTCATAGTCCTCAAACAGTGATCATCCTTTTCTACCTGACTCCAGTGTCCTTGAACTGCTATTTATCATCATGGAATCAAACTGTATTTTCTCCTCTGGGAACACACATGTCGTGTGACAAGACAGGAAATCCTTAGACCATGATGGGTACAACCATATTAGACTCATGTATTGACCTTGAATTTACTGGAAAATTTTAAGTGGTAAAAATTTCACCAAGGTAAGAGAGGAACAAATGAGAAATATTTTTCCCTTCCACTTTACACATTCACTATTTCAATTCTGTCGCCAATTGTTTGTAATCTTTTTATAAACTCTCAGGAACTCAAGAGAAAACAGTTTGTGAGTCACTCTCCCAATAGCATATAAATTATGAGAAATATATTACCATATGCACACTATCATTCATTGAAAATTTTATTTAGCTGTTTGTAATAACCCATATGATCATCAAAAGTATATTTTAAGCATGTTACAGATTCTAGTACAGATTTCTTAAAATTCAAAAGAAAGTATGCAGACAAAAAAAAGTACTAATATATCAACCTTCAAGAGGTTTCAAGGTTTACAATATTAAAAAACAAAATGTTAAAAGGCTTAAAATACTAAAAACAAAATGTTTTAACTAGAATTTATCAGATTTACTAAAAAATTTCTTTACTAAGACATTAGAGAAGAAATTAACTTTTTAAACAAAGACAGGTTTTTAAAGTAAGCAATCTTACAAAATGTTTATCTAACAGAATCCAGGCATACTGCTACAGCATCTCTATTGACATACCTAAAAAACCACAAATTACTACGAAATAGGTCTGTAAACATGTGGCCCACGTAGAAAAGGTCTTTAACAAAGAAAGAATTCTTTCTAAATTACGTCAGGACTCACGGGGTGGAACAACAACTGGTTACAGACGCATAGCATTAGTCACATACTAAGTAATACCTCACTAATAAGAGAATATGTCTAAATAGCACACTTCCCCCCCCCAACCCCCACAAAACTTTATCATCAGAGGCTAGAATTAAGAGGTACAGGGACGAGTTCCAAGATATCAGATAAGAGGATGTCTACAGAATGAAATTATCGTTAAATATTAACTGAAAGTCAAACATGCAAGAAAATATAAAATATGCATCACACAGTTTTATAATGAAGTGAAGGAAAAGGGGCAGTGAGCCAGATTCCTATTTCTCCTAGTAAGAGGAGAAAGAAGAGGAATCTGTTCAAACAGGGGAAGGGAGGAGAGCAGAGGAAATCTTGAAGAAGGGGCAGGGCTCCGGTTCTAAATGAAGTGAAGAGGAGGAGGATCCGGATTCCTGCAGCCGGCAGATACATCCATCCAGACCAGATCTCAGCTTCAGGCAGAGGAGTAGAGGAGGGGGAAAAAAGGTTCTTTCTGATCCTATTCTCCCAACCATGTCACCCACCAAGGGTCTACATTAAGACTGCTTTTTTCTTTCTTTTTTTTTTTAATATTTATTTTTGAGAGCGAGAGGCAGAGTGCAAGCAGGAGAGGGGCAGAGAGAGAGAGGGAGAACAGAATCCGAAGCAGGCTCCAGGCTCTGAGCTGTCAGGATAGAGCCCGATGTGGGACTCGACCCCACGAACCATGAGATCATGACCTGAGCCGAAGTCAGATGCTTAACTGAGTGAGCCACCCATGTGCCCCATTAAGACTGCTTTCAAGGTCAACCTCAGCAGAAAGCTCAGTGTCAGGAGACCCTCTGATGTCTAATACTCCACCCCTACATGTGTGCTAGCTAGTGCATGCCTGTAACAGAGTTTCACACATACACCCTGCCTGAGATAACATACAATTCTTTTTGGTATAATCTATCAATTACTAAAAAATATTACAGAATTAATCCCAGGCTGCTGTGATCAGAGCCCCGCTAGAGTTGGGCAACATTGCAGCTCTAAGATACCTGGTCAAAATCTCACATGCATTAGGCAGCTCCACGAAGTTCTTCTTCCAATATGCTCCACTGATTCAATATCATTTATTTCTCATTGTGAATTATTATTTAATAGTTTAGTCATTATTTTGTATAATTTATAATTAAGTTACTATCCTATGTTATTAAATTTTTTTTAATTAAATTATTAAGCTGCTTTTCAGTCTTTGTAAACCTAGTCAAGGTGGCTCCATCCTCAAGAGATGATACATTTGCCAAAGAGAATATGAAAGGACGAGGGTAACAATCATCTTGGTTTTCCTAGGACTGTCCAGGTTATAGCACACAAAGTCCTGCATTCCAGGAAATCTCAGTCCCAGGCAAACCAGGACACTGGTCATCCTAGATAAGACCCAGACATGGGTAACTGTAAGATAATGTTGCCCTAAGAAGAGCAGCTACTGTGTAGACTGATACAAACAAACCCATTCCCACCACCTTCTCCTTTGCATTTCTAACCAAGAAGACTGGAAAGCTAACTTCTTGACCTCCGTGACTACCTGCACTACGGATAGCCATGTGACTCAGCTCAGGTTAATGGAATATAAGCAGAAGCCCCTGGTGGGAAAGGGGTTCCCTCATTTCCTGATAAGAAGGAAAAGCCTCACCAAGAGAAATCTTTTGCTGTTACCCTTGGCCCATTCCCTCTGTTTCCTGCTAGAATAGAGAAGTGATGCCTAGACACGAAATTACTTCTAAGAACATGAGGAAAACCTCTATGCTAAAGATGGTGAAGGGGAGACATGCACGGGCCCTGGGTCTGGATGACACTGTGGCAGTACAGGCAGCTGGCTGTGCCAGCCTCGGAGTTACTCCCCACAACTGCTGCAAGAGACAAAGAACTCCCATATGTTCAATCTCCACTGAAGCTCTCCATTATTTGAGGTGGGCATATCCCTAACTTACATTATCTGTGAGACTTCTTAAGAGGCAGCTACCTCTTAAGAGGTCTGGCTATTCCAGACCTAAAGATAGTCATGGAAAAGAACTTAAAAGAGCAAACTGTTCTCTCTCTCTCTCTCTCTCTCTCTCTCTCTCTCTCTTTTTTTTTTTTTTTTTTTTTTTTTTACAGCAGGTATGTATATTTTACCAAGGAGGTTTAAAAAAAAAAGAGCTCAGGGATGAATAAGGCTTGGGCCAGACATGGGTTAGGGGTGTTTGCTGGGTATACAGCTGGGTCATTTTTAAAAAGCTGAAATGTGAATAGTTTGTTTTCCATGGTCATGAAATAGGTGTGAATGTCAAGTCTGCAACCTCAAACTGGCCTCTTCAAAGTGTCAGCCAGTTTTCTTAGATATGTTCCAATTTGAACCAACAAATGCTTTTTCTTTTAAAGCTTCAAAAGATACTAATCTTTCCACTTGGCAGATGAGAAGACTATGGCTCCAAGATAAAGTGAAAGACCCAAAGTCACGTAGTTTGAAGGTGGAGGAGCCAGTATCCAAATCCAGTATCAGCCGGAAGACTGCCCCTGCCTCTGCCCCAGGGCTATGGGGAATGGACTAGGATGTCCTAAAACGTGCAACATCTGCCTAAATGAGGAGAGGGTAATTCGAGGCTACACAGTGGCACATGCATCTTTATCATGGTTTCTTTTAAAAAAAATATTTTTCAAACAAGTTTGATTTTATTATAAAGAGGCTTTACTCTTAAAGACTTAAAAATTTATAATGCATTAGATAATCAGGTATCCTGTGGATAAAAGTGAAATTTCTTAATGTTAATTATTTTATTTTTAAAATATTTATTTATTTATTTTATTTAGAGAGAGAATGTGAACAGGGGAGGGGCAGAGAGAAAGGGAAACAGAGAATCCCAGGCAGGCTCTATGCTGATAGCACACAGCCCCACGCAGGACTCAAACTCGAGTTGTGAGATCATGACCTGAGCTGAAACCAAGAGACAGACACTTAACCGACAGAGCCACCTAGGTGCCCCCAAAAGGTAACCTTTCTGTTAATATATTTACTAATATAGGGGCGCCTGGGTGGCTCAGTTGGTCCAACTTTGGCTCAGGTCATAATCTCACAGTTCATGGGTTTGAGCCCCATGTCAAGGTCTGTGGAGACAGATCACAGCCTGGTGCCTGCTTCAGATTCTGTGTCTTCCTCTCTCTCCACTCTCTCTCTCAAAAATAAATAAACATTTAAAAATTTAAAAAAAAGATACTAATATAGAGGGCTAGCTGCTTGGTGGCTAGTTAGCTCAGTTAGGTAGGATGTGGCAGGAACACCAACATCGTGGGCTCAATCCCCAGAATAAGCCAAGAGGGAGCAGTTTTTGTATTTAAAAAAAAAAAAAGATATTTACTCATACAATTATTACTTAAAGGAAACAAAATGAAAAGTTAAACTGCTCAGAATATACAGTAATAATGAACAGGCCCACTTCCTAGGCTAATCCTTGAAGGTCTGTATTCCCTGTTCTCTCCTCTGCAACCATCATCCTTCACAGACTCTGGCTCTCAGAGCACACAACTTAGATTAGAAATGTCTCTGCATTTTGATTCATCCTCTCAACCCACACAGATGCTGTTCTTACCTCACTTAGCATCTCAATCCATGCCTCTAATCTTTCCACCCCACAATCAATGTTCCGCTCTTCCACCTGTGTTGTACCTAAAATATAAATCCTTCCTCCTCTGCCTTAAAAGCCTATTTACAGGGGTGCCTGGGTGGCTCAGTCGGTTAAGTCTCCGTCCAACTTGGGCTCAGGTCATGATCTCATGGTTAGTGAATTCCAGCCCCACATAGGAATCCGGTGCTGACAGAGCCTGGAGCCCGCTTTAGACACTGTGTCTCCCTCTCTCTCTCTGCCCTTCCCCTGCTCATACTCTGTGTGTGTCTCTCTCTCAAAAATAAATAAACAAAAAAAAATTTTTTTTAAGTCTATTTACAAACTAAGGTCCAATTTTTTTTTTTCTTTTTGCTGGACATAACTCTACCATCTTTTCACAGCTTCATTTTCCAACACACTTCCCTGAGCCATACACTGTGTTTGGCCATCTGCTACTTAGCACTGGTCATAGATACGGGTCTGATCACACCTCCAAAACTCCAAAACTCGGCTTGCTATTCCCTCTGCCTAGAACGCCCTCCCCATTTCTGGGCTATCTGGTACACTGTGATACTAACTTGCAACCTAAAAGTTCCTCCCTCTGGGGAAAGTCTTCCCCAACAAAACAAAATTCTTTTTCTGCTCTCAAGGCAATTTGTTCCCTACAAGCCCAGGCACTCAAGACACAACATTAGCATGAGTTGTATGGTTAGTTACTGATACACCTTACTAGACCCTGTTGACCACTATGTACTATATCCATATTAGGTACTCAGCGAATATGAAATATCTGATGAGTCACTTATCTGATGAGTTAAGTGAACCCCACTCATCCTGGAGTTTCTTAAGGTAAAGAGTTGTGTCTTACTCATTTCTATATTCCTAGTACAGGCAAATCTGAGATGCCCAATAAATGCTAAACTTATTATCATCAAAGTGCCTCACAAAAATGTTTCCACCGGGGCACCTGGCTGGCTTAGTCAGTAGAGCATGGGACTCTTCATTTAAGGGTATGAGTTGAGCGCCATGTTGGGTGTGGGGCCTAGTTAAAATTGAAAACAAAAAACACGGGCACCTGAGTGGTTCACTTAGTTTAGTGTCCAACTTTGGCTCAGGTTATGATCTCGTGGCCTCTACGTGGCCTCTACGAGCTGTCAGACTCTCTACTGACAGCTCAGAGCCTGGAGCCTGCTTCAGATCCTATGTCTCCTTCTCTCTCGCTCTCTCTCTGTCCCTCCCCCGCTCATGCTCGGTTCATGCTCTCTCTCTCAAAAAATAAATATTAAAAAGTCATGGGGCGCCTGGGTGGCGCAGTCGGTTAAGCGTCCGACTTCAGCCAGGTCACGATCTCGCGGTCCGTGGGTTCGAGCCCCGCGTCGGGCTCTGGGCTGATGGCTCAGAGCCTGGAGCCTGTTTCCGATTCTGTGTCTCCCTCTCTCTCTGCCCCTCCCCCGTTCATGCTCTGTCTCTCTCTGTCCCAAAAATAAATAAAAAACGTTGGAAAAAAAAAATTTTTTTAAAGTCTTAAAAACACACACACACACACACACACACACACACACACACACACACAAAGCATCTCCATTTAGTTATGATGTAATGCCACCCCTTTCTGTGAATTGAGAAATAGTATCATTCAAGAAAATTTCAATACATGTATTTCTGACTTGTCTGAAATTTTTCTTTTAATATAAACAGTATGCACGCATTATTTTTACAATCAGGTGTTTCCCTTTGGGGGAAGAGGAGAGAGGAGTGGGAAGAAAGACTGTCAACGGTATTACTCATTGTTGACTATATAGGATTAGAATCCAAAATAAATTGTCCTTAAATTCAGAAAAAGCAGGGAGAAAATTCTTTCTTCTCAAACTTCTATGCTTCCCTATCTGACAATGAAAATCCTAAAAACCCCAACTTTCTCCTTAGCTTCTAGGATATTTAGAGCTAAATTATTCATTCTAGACACAAGGTTGATCTTGTTCTTTCATCTTAATTATTTTTGATGCTCTGAAAAACAGATTATTATATAAAAAATATTTTAATGACCTAAGTGACCTAAAATCATTTTGGGATGCAGGAATAGTATAACTACATGTAATAGATGAAATTAGACTGAATCATTTAATGCAGCTCAATCAAAACTGTAGTAAAACCTTGAAAAAAAATTAGTCCTCTCCGAAATCTTGGCAAAATCATCCCCCCTTTTCTAAATTATTTCAATACATTTTAATAAGCTTTTTCATTTCAGTTGAGATCTTTAAACCATTATTATTTAAGCATCACTTAAAATGTTCCTTTGTAGGGGTGCCTGGGTAATTCAGTTGGTAAAGCATCCAACTCCTGATTTTAGCTCAGGTCATAATCTTGTGGTTCATGAGATGGAGCCCTGTGCTGACAGTGCGGAGCCTGCTTGGGATTCTCTCTCTCCACCCCTCCCCAGTTCATGCACACGCGCTCTCTCTCTCAAAATAAAAAACATAAATAACTAAGTAAATAAATAAAATCTTCCTTTGTAAAGTATTAAGCTGCTCATATTGACACATGAAACCTCAGCATTATTCTGTTCCCAGAAACCCTTGTGGTTGGCTTAATTTTGCCTTGGAATAAAAAAGGTCTACTTAAATTGAGAAATAATTCTTTATGGTAACTACAAATGCAATAACTCCTCAAAATAAAACTCTGCCTTGGTACTTAAAGATGCCTAAGAAATAGTACTACCAAAATAAATAAATAAATAAATAAATAAATAAATAAATAAATAAATAAATAAATAAATAAAGATTAGCTTTTAATAAAACAAGTCTTTGTGTGAAAAAAACTAATGCCAGTCACGAAGAAAGAACACTTCTATGTATCTTCCACATTCCCTACATAACACAGCAGACATGCTCCTAAGAAGTTGAAGCTTATTTTTCTACTGCTGTAGTAGAAACATGGGAGATACATTTACAATTTCAGGGCAATGTTGACATGAAGTTGCAAGTGTAAATATTTGTTCCCTTTTGGTTTATAAATTTCACTTTGATAAAATTCTGTATATAGAACCACTAATTAAAAAGGAATCTATTTGCCTAGTAGGGTGCTTGAGGCTGTATGTTTATTCGAGATGAATAAAATGGTACACACTAGTAAGGAATGGGAATTAGAATTTTGAACTTTATTGGTTTAACAAGTTCCTCCTGGGAAGGAAAACAAAGTTCATTTGTCAATTCTAAGAAGCTCCTTCAGATGATAATTTGTGTGAAGATGTAGCAGTATAGTAAAAATTAGTATCTCCTCCTGACCTTGAAAGGAAGGTTGAGATGTTATGAAAAAACAGCAAATTAAATATTTTAGAAAAAAAAAAGACAATTTTCCATTACTTTGATTTTTAGGGTCACTTGATATCACCATTTAATGGCACTCTAGTAACAAGGCCCCTCATTGTTCAAGACTGCTTTAATGTGCAACTCAGGGAACCAGCTAAACAAAATTGATTATCACATAACACATTCAGATGAAAAGCCAACACCACTATTCTCTTTCTTCTTTACTAGTCTGGAATCTAGACCTTAAGCCCAAATTGATTTCTTATAATAAGCACCACTGCCACAAACAACTCACAGTTATTAAGTTCTTACTATGTGCCAGAGACTGTTTGAAGCACTCTGTGTGTATTAACTAATTTAATTTACCAAACAGCTCTGTGAAATGAGTACTATTATCACCAATGTATTAAATAAAACATTTTAGAAGTTTAAAGCATATATATCTCACACAGAGGATTAAGTTCTCAAGATAAGTAACTTCCCTTACTGCTAATAAGTCCAGGGCTCAAAAATGGGGAGTCAATGCTACATAAATTGGTAGTAAGTCCTCCCCTCTCCTCTAAGCTCCTACATGGCTTTCCTCCTTTGTCACTGATGCTCCTTTCTCTTACCTGTCCTGGGAATCTGGCCTCAGACCTCTGCTCTTCCGATCTACATCCTTGCCCAGATAAGCTTATCAGCCCCATTCCAGCTATACACTCATGGGTCTCAAACTTGTATCTCTAGTTCAGACCTCCTACCCAAGATCCTGACTATCAAACTGACCACCGTGGGTCTCTATCTGGATGTCCAACAGGCCTCTCAACTTCATGGCCAGATACAAAACTATAGATTTCTTTGGCTCCCAAGTCACATTTCTGCATCAGCTTCCAGCCTTCCCTACCAGTAAACAGCATCATTATCCACCCAGATGCATCCTCCCTCTACATCCTACATCCAATTCATTATTAAGTCCTGTTGGTTTTATCTTCAAAAAATATATTAAATCTGATCTCCTCTCCTTCCACTCTGCCTGGATCCCCACACTACAGTTTCAAGGGCCATCTTTCTGTCCCTCTGACACCCTTAGCTTGTCTTCAACTCATGGCTTTTGCCACAGCTACTGCTTCTGTTTGCGACACTCTTCCCTGAGGCAAAGCTGCATCTTCAGTTTCACCCAGGTCTGAACTCAAACATCACCTTCCCAGACCAGTCCTACTGGATCTTTGGAGCACCTATCACTTAATACTGAAGGAATCTTATGTTTGTACTTGGTAACACATTTAATGTAAGCTGCTTGAGAGTCATGTCTGTCCTCCTCACTCCTACTGCCTAGAACAAGGCCTGGCACAAAGCAAGCACTTTAAGACTGAAAGTAGGGGATGACTATGAAGTCAACTAAGAAAACACTGACTTATAGCCCATCAATCATTAAAGAAATAAACAACACAAGACAGCCAACAGTAGCCACCCAAGTGAGTTTGTCTTTTGCTTTCTTACTCCCATGGGAACTGCAAGATTTCTGTTTACAACAATCCTCTGCATGGCTTTCCAACTTTTGATTGTAATTCAAAGTAAAAAATATGTTTTATATCATGACCTAGTATATACCTATTTAACTGAAACAGAAGTTCCATGAGACATTATTTACCCTTTCTACATGGGTAAGTACATGCTATTTATTCAGTTTGTTTGTTTGTTTGTTTGATGATAGTAGCCCTTTATTTCACTGATTACACAACAATCTAATGGGAGAGAATTCAGTTTGAAGAGCACTAATCCCATGCCTGCATTTTGGTTTTCTGGGTAAAGAAAGTAAATTTTCTGATAGATAGATAGATAGATAGAAAGAAAGAAAGAAAGAAAGAAAGAAAGAAAGAAAGAAAGAAAGAAAGAAAGAAAAGAAAAGAAAGAAAAGAAAGAGAAAGCAAGAAGAGGGAGGGAGGGAGGGAAGAAGGGAGGAAGAAGGGAGGAAGAAAGGGAGAAAGAAAATAAATTTTCTGCCTATATGTGCTAACTTCGAATTAGTCACTTCACCTCCCTGGGCCTCCCCTCACCTGTGAAATAAATTCCTGTGGTAACTACCCATAGAGGGGCTGACTTGAGTAAGGCAGACTGGGAGTGAACGCACTTTAGGAAGGGTAAGATTCTACTGGAATTCAGTCCATAACTATCAAGGAGCCCCAGGGAACAACTTCTACCTCCTGCTTGTCCCCTTGGCCACCACATCCAATCCATTAACAAGCTGTCTGTTCCATCTCCAAAACATATTTCCTGATCTGTCCCCCTCTCTCCCTCTCCAGTTACACCCCAGTGTGTGCAGCCATCATCCCAACAGCCTCCTGCGAGCCCGCCTGCCTCTTTCCCCTCCATAACTTCTTCCATACCTCAGCCTCAGTGACCTTTAAAGTTTTATTTTGAAAATGTTTCAACTCTACAGTAAAGTTACAAGAATATTACAATAAACACACATATCCTCTTAACAATTTGCCATCTCTGATCCCTCTTTTTTTATTGAACAATTTGAGAATAAGCTGTAAAGATCACAACCCTTCACCCCTCTTAAGAACAAGGACATTCTCCTCATAAAGACATTGGATTATCAAATTCAGGACACTTAACATTGATATAATACTGTTATCTAATATCTGATGTATAGTCAAATTCTGCCATTTGTCTTAATAACATCCTTGGAAGCCAAAAAAAAAAAAAAAAAAAAAAAAAAAAAATCCAGTCCAGGGACACACATTTCATTTAATTACCATGTCTCTCAGTGATGTTAAAAACACAAATCGGACTATATTGTTCCCCAGCTTTAAACTCTGCTGCCCTTCTCTGGGTCTCTCTGCTATAGCCACATGAGATGCCTTTTTCTTCCTCAAACACAAGCACTGAAGCCTTCCCTCCTTAAGCTCTCCCCACAGGTGACCCCTTCTCATCCTTTCATCTCTCCTCAGGAACTTTCCAGAGCATGATGTCTACAGCCTCACTCCTTAGTATTTCTCTCTCACTTTTCTCTTGATTTCTTTCATGTCACTTACAGTCTATAATTACCTTGTTGGTTTATTTGTTTATCATCAACTGTCCAAGGAAAATCTAAATTCCATGAAAGCAGGGTGAGAACTCTGAGAACAATGCTTGCCTCAGAGTATGTACTCAATAAATATTTTTGGATGACTAAATGAAAGAATTAATAAATAAACTGCTAAAAAACCAAAGTGGTCATTTCAATGACATCCCTGAGTAAGACTGCACACTGATAGATACAAGTCAATAAGACCCCTTCTCTTCCACAGGAAGGACAGTAGATAGTATATAGTCACAACTGGGAGGGATTCAACATTAACAATCGCCCTAAGGTGAGCACTGTGAAGGTTACCAAGGTGAATAAGACCAAGATGGATTAGGGGCACCTGGGTGGCTCAGTTGGTTGAGCATCTGACTTCGGCTCAGGACATGACCCCACGGTTCATGAGTTCGAGCCCTGCCTGCATCAGGCTTGCTGCTGTCACAGCACAGAGCCCACTTTGGATCCTCTGTCCCCGTCTCTCTCTGCCCTGCTCACACTCGCACATCCTCTGTCTCAAAAATAAACAAACATTTAAAAAAAAAAAAAAAAAAAGCCCAAGAACACATACCAGAACCAGGTGGTTTATAGTGCTGGAAAGATACACATCCTCAGCCTGAAAGGGAAGCCTGCAGTGGTATAAAAAAATTATAATAATAATTAAAAAAAAAAAAAAAAAAAGGACTGGTTTTGGAGTCAGAAGATGGGGTCTGACTCCTGTATGTGTGACCCTACCTCTCTGGGCCTCAATTTCCTCATGTTTAGTGAGGATAATGTCTATTCCTTAGCCCATCTGAGAGAACAGGGAAGCAAGAGAGTGAGTGCAGGCCCTTTAAACCTAAAAGGAAAATAGGCTCCTGAACAGAAATGAGGAGGACATAAATTATGGCACACAACTGGGCAACAGTAAATTATCCTTTATTAAAATTTGTTTGTTTATGGGGGGGGGAGGAGAAAAGGGGGGAGAGGCAGAGAGAGACCACAGAGCGGATGATAAAAATAAGGTTAAGACATATTCTCTATCCTCAGAAAAACCATTTGACAAGTAAAACATCCATTCATGATAAAAACCCTCAACAAAGTAGGTTTAGAAGGAACATACTTCAACATAATAAAGGCCATATATGAAAAACTCACAGCTAACATCATCCTTAATGGGGAAAAACTGAGACCTTTTCCCTTAAGGTCAAGAATAAGACAAGAATGTCTACTCTCAACACATTTATTCAACAGAGCACTGGAAATTCTAGCCCCAGCAATCAGACGATGAAAAGAAATACAAGGCACCCAAACCAGTAAGGAAGAAGTAAAACTTCCTCTATTTACAGATACCATGACACAGAAAACCCAAAAGACTCCACCAAAAAACTGCTAGAGCCGATAAACAAATTCAGTAAAGTCACAGGACACAAAATCAATCTACCGAAATCTGCTGCATTTCTCTCTACCAATAATGAAGCAGTGGAAAGAAAAATTAACAAAACAATCCCATTCACAACTGCACAAAAATAATAAGATACCTAGGAATAAATCTAACCAAATGGGTATAAGACTTATACTCTGAAAACTATAAAACACTAATGAAAGAAATTGAAGACAACACAAATGGAAACACATCCCATGCTCATGGACTGGAAGAACAAATATGGTTAAAATGTCCATACTAACCAAAGCAAAATGTAAATTTATTGCAATCCCTATCAAAATACCAACAGTATTTTTTCACAAAACTAGAACAAAAAAATCCTAAAATTTGTATGGAACTACAAAAGACCCCAAATAGCCAAAGCCAAATGATTAAAGATCTAAATGTGAGACCTAAAACCATAAAAATCCTAGAAGAGAGTATAGGCAGTACCTGCTCTGACACTGGCCATAATAGCAACTTTTTTCTAGATAGGTCCCCTGAGACAAGGGAAATAAACACAAAATTACACTGGAACTACATCAAAATAAAAAGGTTCTGCACATTGAAGGAAACAATCAACAAAACTAAAAGGCAGCTTGCTAAATGGGAGAAGATATTTACAAATGACATATTTGATAAAGAGTATCCAAAACATATGAAGAACTGATACACCTCAACACCCAAAAACCAAATAATCGAATTAAAAAAAAAAATGGGCAGAAGACATGAACAGACATTTCTCCAAAAAAGACACATGAATGGCCAGCAGACACATGAAAAGATGCTCATCATCACTTATCAAGGAATGCAAATCAAAGCTACAGTGAGATTATCACCTCACACCTGTCAGAACAGCTAAAATAAAAAACTCAAGAAACAAAAAGTGTTGGCAAGGATGTGGAGAAAAAGGAACCTTCTTGCACTTCTTGGTGGGAATGCAAATTGGTATAGCCACTATGGAAAACAGTATGGAGGTTCCTCAAAAAGTTAAAAATAGAACTACCCTATCACCCAGCAATCACACTACTGGGTATTTATCCAAAGAATACAAAAACACTATTTCAAAGGAATGTATGCACCCTTATGTTCACAGCAGCATTATTACAATAGGCAAGATATGGAAGCAGCCCAAGTGTCCAGGGACTGATAAATAAAGAAGTGGTGTGTGTACACACACACACACACACACACACACACACACACACACACACACAAATAGGATATTATTTATCTGTAAAAAGAATATCTTGCCATTTGCAACAACATGGATGGAGCTGGAGAATATAATTCTAAGTGAAATAAGTCAGAGCAGGACACATACCACATAATTTCACTCATATGTGGAATTTCAGAAACAAAACAAATGAGCAAAGGAGGAAAAAAGAGAGAGATGAAGAAACCAAGAAACAGACTCTTAACTACAGAAAACAAATTGCTGGTTACCAGAGGAGGGGGTGGTGAAATAAGTGATAGGGATTAAGGAGTGCCACTCGTCATGATGAGCACCAGGTAATTAAAATAAAACTTACAAAAATTTTAATTTAAATTTTAAAAACGACATAGTCTCCATCTCTATTGCCCATAATGTCAAGGCCCACAGAACTGAGGAGTTATAGGTAGTACCAATGAGACAGACAAACAGTAACGCTACAATAGTTCAGAGGAAAAATTACTAGAGGTGAGGAGGCTGTCAAAGAAGAAGTGAACAAGTTCTCACAACAGGAAAAAAAAATTCCGTAACTACATACGGTAACAAATGTTAACCAGACTTGCTGGGGTGACCATTTCACAATATACACAAATATCGCACCATTATGTTGTACTCCTGAAACTAATATAATGTTGTAGGTCAATTACACCTCTGTTAAAAGAAAAAAAGCAGCAGAAGAAGCAAAAAGGCTGCTAGAATGTTATGGCCGTGTAACATGTGGCCACATGAGGGGTGTATCTCTGCTAATTAATACTAGTGGTAGTTTTCTTCTAGTGCTGCTGGTTCTAGTCTCGGCCTGACGCGCACATCCATGCACCGACACTGCCAGTACAGGAGGCACATCTAACTTCCAGTTGAATGTGCAGCACAAGTTCTGGAGTATGTGGTTACTTAGCAAACACTCTGCTACATGGATCATGACATAGGACAGTACAAAGGAGAGAGGAAGGGCTGTGGAAGAATCCACAGGAACATGAGAAGGATGAGCTTACAGAAGAAACAAGCAGGCTCTGGCAGCAGAGGATACATGGACAAAGCCTGAAGAATTAAAGAGAAGGGTGTTTGAGATGAACTCTTGTTTCCATTTGCTTTCCAATGACTCAAAGGCTGATCTTCACCCCTAAGTTCAAAACCAGTTTTTAGAATGTCAGACATTAAAAATGACTTTTGGGGGCGCCTGGGTGGCTCAGTCAGTTAAGCCTCTGACTCCTGGTATCGGCTCAGGTCATGATCTAACATTTCATGGGTTTGGGCTCTGCGCTGACAGCGTGAAGCCTCCTTCGGATTCTCCCTCTCTCTGCCCCCCCCCGCCCCACTCATGCTATGTCCATCTCAAAATAAACTTAAAAAAAAAAAAAAAGACTTTTGTTTCTATTTGACTCTATTTTTTTTTCCATCTGCAGATATCTACAGATTATCCTAGTAAGATTGTTACAGTATCAGGCAGTTGGCTTTCTTACACACCTGAAGTATCTGATTTTAGACCTTCCTAATAATCACTGTATATCCCACAGGGTTAGGTATAATACAATCTCTTCTTTCAACCAAATTCAAGTCTCAAATAGTTATAAATCCTAATGTCTTTTATACTACAAACATTCATATTGTTTAATTTGCTTCATTAGCTCATAAAAGTGTTTCACAGGAGAAAAGAAGCAACTAAAATAATCTCTTTCAATAGACAATTTAAAGTTCAAACAAGTAAAATGAAAATGAAGAGATAAAATGGATCTATTTGAAATTAGCAGGTATCTGATTGGGAGACTCACTGGTCATCATTAAATAGATTCTTGACTTCCCTCATCCTAGATCAAGATACAGAGTAGCCCAAGTGAGCAGCTTTCAAGTGTAAAATGCAAACCAAAGTCTGAAATTCCAATTAACTAACCTGCCCTTAGGACTTTCCATTTCAATCTCACATTTAAAATGTCTATATGTTGGGGTGCCTGGGTGGCTCAGTTGGTTAAGCGTCCAACTTCAGCTCAGGTCATGATCTCAAGGTTTGTGAGTTGGAGCCCAGCATCAGGCTCCCTACTGTCAGCACAAAGCCTGCTTCAGATCTTCTGTTCCCCTCTCTCTGTCCCTCCCCCACTCCTGCTCTCTCTCTCTCTCTCTCTCTCTCTCTCTCTCTCAAAAATAAATAAAACATTTAAAAAACAAAACAAAACAAAACAAATAATAAAATAAAATAAATAAAATAAAATAAAATAAAATAAAATAAAATAAAATGTCTTTATGTTACCTTTAACACAGGATCAGAAAACATGATTCACATTCACTCATTCAACAGAGGTGAGCAAAGAAGTAAGATCTCTGTGTTTGTGAAGCTTTCCCAACTGGAGGGGACAACTGAAGTTAAAAAGTAACCAGACCAATAAATATATAGACTATAAGAAGGGCTAATAAGAAAAAGTATAGAGCATTTCACTGGAATTACTAAATGGACTTCATTTAGATGGGAAGTTCAAAGAGTTCTGGAAAAGCCTTTTTAAAGAATTACTTTTAGAATGGAAAATATTTGGGGCACCTGGGTGGCTCAACTGGTTGAGTATCCAACTCTTGATTTCAGTTTGGATCATGATCCCAGGGTCATGGGCTAAGTGTACAGTCTGCTTAAGATTCTTTCTCTTTCTCTGTCTCTGTCTCTCTCTCTCTCTCTCTCTCTCTCTCTCTCCCCCTCTGCCCCCACTCGCACTCCTGGGGCGCCCAGCTAGATCAACTGGTAGAGCAGATGACTCTTGATCTTGGGGTTGTGAGCTCAAGCCCCCCAACAGAGGTAGAGTTTACTCAAGAAAAAAAAAAAAAAAAGAAGAAGAAGAAGAAGAAGCCACCTGAAACAGTTTGCAGACATTGAGATAGAATCCATATAAAAATATGGTAGATTTTAGGGGCGCCTGTGTGGCTCAGTCGGTTGAGCGTCCAACTTTGCCTCAGGTCATGATCTCACAGTCTGTGAGTTCGAGCCCCGCGTCGGGCTCTGTGCTGACAGCTCAGAGCCTGGAGCCTGCTTTGGATTCTGTGTCTCCCTCTCTCTCTGCCCCTCCCCCGCTCATGCTCTGTCTCTCTCTCTGTCAAAAATAAATAAACATTTAGAAAAAAATTTTAAATATGGTAGATTTTCACAGCTAGAATTTGCCAAGAAACGGCACCACTGAAGCATGCTTTAATTTCCAGAATATTTGTGAAGATAATCTTAAAAAACAATTCCACTAGTCTATCACGCATCTTCAAACGTAGACTCTGCCATTAAATTAGAACGCTTCTAACATCAAATGTTGGGATAAGATATTTTTTTCCACTTAAAACATTAGGTCAAAAAAATTCTGAAGCATTCAGCCGAACACTCAAAAAACCATTGCTTTAATCACTTAGTTAATTGAGCAAAAAGCAAAAACGTTTTTGTTCAATCATTTCCATCAGAACAGAAAACAGTGTCAAAAGAGAAGAAGGCTTTCACTATTGCTTTGTTGAATACCTGGATTAGACTGACCACCCTTTAAGATAGTCTTTGTGTGCTTCAAAACTCAAACCAAGCCACACAGAGCAGCTGCTCACTGACCAACTGGTCTACAGAATTCAATGAACGACAAAAGGTTACCTTAATTCAATAAGATAATCAGCACACATTTCATTTACCCACCACCCAGAGTCTAACCATCTGCAAGGCGGCAGAGCCAAATGCCTATAAAACAACTGGCAGCGTGCAGACATGTCCTCGTGTCCCTCATGTCAATGAAATTTCTCTCTTAGCAACAGCTAAAAAGAAGCTGAACTTTCAGAAAATCAAGATATCATGATCCAACAACTTGTTAGTAAGTTATTTTGAGTGCCACTGAGATTTCCAGGCCAGATGGGTAATATGTTTTATTCAATTGAGTCTTGTACTGGGATAACAAAATGTGAGGCAGACTCGATCTGGATCCTTTCATTGTTCAAGAGGCAAAGCAACCTAGTGGCTTCCAAATAACAGCAGGAACAATATAGCAGGAAAGAAAAGAAAGAAAAAAAAAAAACCAAAACCTCAGCAAAACCTCAACCACAAGAGCAACATCAGAGCAAAAAACCAGCGACAATTTAGACTGCGAAATCTGACATCTGCCTTAGGCCAGGATACCATTCAGCTCTACGTGCATCTGTAGTGATCAAAACTACCAAATAATAAAGATGGCAATTCAACATAGAAGAGCATTATAAGCAGAATTCAGTACAGAAGTTTATTTTCTTTCTAACACTTACATCAATGGAGTCAGTGTTTCCCAAGTATGGTGACGCTTTGAGGTGACCTGAATCACACAAAATCATAAAGCTATTCCCTTTTTAATTTTCTTTCATATTCTCTCATTAAGTCAAGGAGAAAGTTTCAGTTTGGTGCTAATATGTCTTTAACACCTCTGTAATGTTTGCTAGTGTTCCTTTGAGAGAGCAAGCCTCAGGCTCAGAGTCCTGGCAGATAAAAAGATCCAGCCACATTTTAATAAAACTTTGAAAGTAACTTTTATGGTTACCTTCTATTTATGACAACGGATGCTTGTTTTCCACTTATGGTAATAATAAAATTTCCTTTTTCAGCAGATCTATTAAAGAAAGTGAGGTGATTTAATTTTTAATTAGTATTCTAATTACATTTCTTTTTCCAAGTTTACATTTTTAAAAAACTTCAAGCCTACAGAAAAACTAAAGTAGTACACTCAACGCTTATATTCCCTTCACCAAGAGTCACCAATTAACATTTTTGCCTCATATTTTTATCTACACCTGTATCTATACTTATACACACGTATTTACACACACACACTTTTGTTATAATTGTTGTTGAACCATTTAAAAGCAAGTTGCAACAGCATAACACTTCACCATTAATATTTCAGAAAGCGCATCCTAACTTACAAGGACGGGATCATAGAGAACCAAATGCCATTAGCACATGAAGCACATTAACATTAATGTCTTTTTTTTTTTTTAGGATTTTATTTTTAAGTAATCTCTACACCTAATGTGGGGCTCAAACTTACAAACTCGAGATCAAGAGTCACATGCCCTACTGACTGAGCCAGCCAGGAGCCCCATTAATGCTTTAATTTCCTCTAATATCTGATTCAAATTCAAATTATCTAATTATCCCCCAATATCTGGTCCAGAAACCAAAGTTACTCATGGCATTTGATTTGTTATAGCTCTCTTAGTGGGGTAATCTAAAAGAAAACACTAAGAAAATCATTAATACAGACAATATATAAAACTGGCAAAAATTGTGAAGGAGGCACATTTTACTTCAAAAACAATGAATTGAGTAATGGCTGGAGGGGAATGAGGGGGAAAATAATGTAAATAATAAAGAAGAAAAAAAGACCTCTGCTATTAAACTAAACTTATATTTATAGCACACGAAGCTATGAAGGAAAATATTTAAGACCTTCTCTTTTTTAGAGGATCTTGAACAAAGACAAAAGTCAAAAGATCACTGTCAGGTCATACAGTTACGTGCCAAAATGCGCTTCATTAGAAACTCCAGAGCTGATACGTGTTCAAAATAACTAACTCGTCTCTTCTATTGAACACTGTGCTACGTGCTTAAACACATTGTCTCATCAAATCCTAATCGATGGTCCCATGAAGAATATTTTTTTATTCCTATGTTACAGATAAGATGACTGAAATTCAGGGAGTTTGTATGGGCCATTGTTTTCTTTCTAGCATTAGAACTTTCCCAAGAAGAATGCACTCATACTATTTTAATTAAAAAAAAAAAAAAAAAAAACCTTTTTAAGATTTTATTTATAAGTAATCTCTACACCCAACTCACAGCCCCAAGATCAAGAGTCACATGCTCTATTGCCAGCCAGGTGCCCCTCATACATTTCTTATGTATCTTAAAAAAAAAATTCAAAATAACAAAAAAACACCAAAGTATGGATCTATTTTTTGTTATACACACACACAAAATATTTATTTACAACTGCTTTAAAAGGGCTTCGGAAAAAATTTTTAAAAAGTGGGGGTGCACCTGGGTGGCTCAGTAGGTTAAGTGTCTGGCTTTGGCTCAGGTCATGATCTTGCAGTTCATGAGTTCGAGCCCAGCATCAGGCTCTGTGCTGACACCTCAGAGTCTGGAGCCTACTTTGAATTCTGCCTCTGTTGCTCTCTGCCCCCTCCCCCACTCATGCTCTGTCTCTCTCTCTCTCTCTCTCTCTCTCTCTCTCTCTCAAAAATAAATGACCACTAAAAAAAATTTTTTAAGAGAACCATCTCCAAAGCAACTAAAAAATTTTTTTTTAATTCACAAAAGGAGGCTTGGAAGAATACATACAAATCACTAATTGTGGCTGTCTTTGGAAAGCTGTTTTAGGGGAAGAACATGCAGGGCTCTCTCCCCATCCTTCTCTGCCCCTCTCGTGCACACGCGCGCGCGCGCACACACACACACACACACACACACACACACACACACACACACACACAATCTGGTCCCCTAATATAAGCGTAACAAAAGGATTGGCAATAGGGAATAAGCTTACTAATAAGAACATTTCTTTACTAAACAGGCATGTTTATAAAATGTTGGGGGTATATTTACTAAGACTGAAATTTAAAAAATGTTTTTAATGTTTGTTTATTTTTGAGAGAGAGAAAGAGTGTAAGCAGGGGAAGGGCAGAGAGAGAGGGAGACACAGAATCCGAAGCTGTCAGCACAGAGCACGATGTGGGGCTCAAACTTACACACTTACAAACTGTGAGATCATGACCTGAGCCAAAGTTGGACACTCAACCGACTGAGCCACCCGGGCGTCCCAAGACTGAAATTTTAAAATATGCCAGGAAAATGTACTATTCAAAGCACTTGTCACTCATTAAACTAAGAATATACCGTGAACATGTGGGATGTTAAATATTAAGAAACTGGTTAGTATAATTAATGATATTAAAGATTAAAAGAGAAGGGGGGCCTGGGTGGCTCAGTTGGTTAAGCATCTGACTTCAGCTCAGGTCATGATCTTGCAGTTTCTGGGTTCAAGCCCTGTGCCGGGCCCTGTGCTGACAGCTCAGAGCCTGAAGCCTGCTTCAGATTCTGTGTCTCCCCCCCTCTGCCTCTCCCCTACTCACACTCTGTGTCTCTCTGTCTCTCAATAATAAATAAACATCAAAAAAATAATAATAATAATTTTTAAAAAAGATTAAAGGAGAAAAATCATCTCCACAAATCCTGAAAATACATTTAATAAAATTTAAAATCCACACCCGATAAAACCTCATTAACATAATAAGTACATAAACCAGCATCAAGTTTTAGGGGACATATTGAAGTATTACCCCCAAAACATATTCACTGTCACTAGTATTCATTAACATCATGGAAAAAGTCATACCATGCAAACAGTAACCAAAGAAAAGTGAATTGGCTACATTAATAACAGAAAAAGGACAAGATAAAAGTCCTTACTAGAAGAAAAAAAGGACATTGTATAATGATGAAAGGGTCAATAAATCAAAAATATAGCAATAACAAATATATATGCACCTGACAACAGGCCTCAAAATAGGTTAAGAAAAAATGACAGTATTGAAAACACAATCTAACAATTATTGACTTTTGAATATTATACTTTAAATAACAGAATAATCAAACATAAGATCAACAAAGAAACAGAAGTCTTGAACAGCACTACAAATCAACTAGATCTAATAGACATCTATAGATGTCTCCAACCAGCAACAGCAGAGTACACCTTCTTAAGTGCACATGGAACATTTTTCAGGATACAACATAGGTTAAGCCATAAAGCAAGCCTCAATAAATGAAAAAGGGTTGAAATCACACAAACTACATTCTTTGACCACAATGGAATGAAATTAGAAACCAGTTTAAAAAAAAAAAAAAAAAAAGTAAGTTTAGGAAATTTACAGCCCAGTGTAAACCTTTGAACAATGGTAAATGAGGATGAGGTGGCTGGAAAAGTCAGGCAGCAGGGTAGGGGCCAGAGTCTGATAAGCAACAGCTCAAGGCGTGCCCAAAAAGAAACCCACTCTCTTCCAACCGTGTCAGATTTAATACAGCAAGGATCTCTGACAAACGCATTTACATCATTAAAGCCAACAGCTAATCAGCTAAAATAAATTGGAACACTCAGTTTCACAAAATGATGACAGGAAGTTAGTGAAACACAGGCTGGCTGACACAGCTAAGACCCTCTGGAGTCCTGCACAATTTAAGGGGCAAGTGATTTCAAGGAATCTATGTATTCCAGCAATCCTTGGAAATGGGAATACTGCACCAAGGAGGCCAATTGCATTTTGCTCCCCCCACCTCCTCCCCTACATTCCAAAGTAAAACTGGAGACAGACAGCACCACAGGTTAAATGAGGTTAAGTGAAATAAAAGTTGGAAAGTTAATTTAATTAAAATTTTCAAAGGCAAAAAGTGAAACTGTTTAAGAGAGATCTAGATTTCTGATTGATATAAAGTTGCTATATAATTTCCTAAAGGCATCATAAATTAGTGGGGAAAGTAAGAATTGTAATAGATTCTACTGAAACAATCAATTTGCTATTAAAGCAAGCAAACAAAAAGCAGATCCTTACACCATTTACCAAAATAAAAATTATAGATGATTTTAATGACTTAAGTATGACACCACTAAAAACAACAAAAAACTAGAAGGAAATATTAGTAAATGACTTCTCTGAATTCAGGATGGGGAAGAGTATTCTAAAAATAACCAATAAAAATCACAAAAATTGATAATAGTATATAGTATATTCCACGGCTCCAATAGAATACTATTTGCATACTCATAAAAATCTCATAAAAATATAAACACGGAATACAAATAATGACCTAGGTAAAAATGAAGGCTTAACACTGAGATGAAAGGCAATGGGAAGGGAATATGCATATAAGAGAACTTTATCCTTATTTTCCCTCGGCAAGAGGTCAATAGAAAATGGCTAACGTTGAAATTCAAGAAACAGCATTATAAGAATGTTATTTAAAAACACAGAACTCTAACTTCCAGAAGAAATGACTAAATGTGGCATAAAGAGTTGAAGATGGGGGGGAAAAGTGTTGAAGACAGTTGCCTCTGGGGTACAGGATGAAGGATGAGGAGAGAGTCACACCTCAGTAATTGAACAATGACCATTAAACATAAAACATGTTCAAGTTATTCATAATCAAAGAACTGCAAAGGAAACTAACAGGAATCCACTCTTCCCTCTACCACATTAGCAAGATAAAAAGGGCTAGGAAGCAAGTAGACGCCTAAGGCCTCTCGTGCTCGGCTTACTTTTTGACAATATGTTCCGAAAGCCTTAGAAAAAGAATTCATGTTTATGCTCCAGTATATGTCCTTCAATAATCTATCCTATGGGAAATAATTACCTATGTATATGCAAATTTTTAGTAGCAGTATTATCTGTAATAGCAAAACAGTTAGGAACGTCCTAAATGTTGAAACACAGGGGCACCTGGGTGGCTCAGTCAGTTCAGCGTTGACTTTGGCCCAGGTCATAATCTCAGAGTTCATGAGTTCGAGCCCCTCGTCAGGCTCTGTGTTGACAGCTCAGAGCCTGGAGCCTACTTCAGATCCTGTGTCTCCCCCTCTCTCTCTCTCTGCCCCTCCCCGCTTGCGCTCTGTATCTCTCTCTCTGTCAAAAATAAAATAAAAAACATTTTAAAAAAATGTTAAAACACAAAGACATAGGAAACACTACCAGCCATTTAAAGTCACACTGTGAGGCACTTGCTTGGCTCAGTCAGTTAAGCAACCAACTCTTGATTTCAGCTCAGGTATACTTTGTGAGATTCAGCAGGCTCTGGGTTTCATTGTTACTATGGGGCTCTGTGCTGTGGGGGACCTGCTTGGGATTCTCTCTTTCTCCGTCCCCTGCTCGCACTCTCTTCTCTCAAAATAAATAAATAAACTTAAAAAAAAAAAGTCACACTGCAAAGAATAAGGAATATGGGGAAAGGCTCACAACAGATTTTAAATGTAGAAAGGAACATATAAATATATATAGTTAATATATTCCTCTTTTTATTTAAATATAACAAATATATACATGTAGGGAAAAAAAGAATGGAAGAAAAAACAGTTTTTATCAGTAATTACCTTTGGAATAAATTTGCAGTCATGGTGCATCATCCCTTGAACCTTTCTGTATTTTTCAAAGTTTTGTACAATGAGCATGTATTCCTCTAAAAACATACGCTTTTTCTGATTTTTAAATAACAAGTAGGGAAACAACAACACAGAAATGTGGATTTTAGCCACTCATGGCCTGTGTGACTAGAGCAAGTGTCCAGTAGGAAAGGAGATCTTCTTTAGAAGATGATAAGGACATCAATTTACACTTTTCCCTCAAGAGCAGAAGGGCCACTGCCCCTTCCACACCCTGGACCCTGCTCAGGTGCCCTTTCTAGCACGGCCCAGGAAAAGCTCACTACTTCACTATGTGAGGGCTAGGCAGTTGGAACAAACTATCCCTACTCAGTCTGGGCTATTATTATCTCCATTTGTCAGCTGAGGAAACTGAGACAGACTCGACTTGGGCAATGGAAAAAGTCAGGATTTGAACTAAGCATTCCGGCTCCAGAGCCGCCTCCTTTAGAATCATCTCTAAGATCCCTTTCAGGAGGAACAAGGGCCTTGTCCAATTAACACATCTAGACTATTTCCTCAACCACCTGAGTAGACTCTATTGCACATCTATAAAAGAAAGTTAGCCTTGGGCAGTGATTCCCAAACTTCTGCTGCACACTGACATTACCCAGCTTTTTTTTTTTTTTTTTTTAAATTTTTTTCAACGTTTATTTATTTTTGGGACAGAGAGAGACAGAGCATGAACGGTTAGGGGCAGAGAGAGAGGGAGACACAGAATCGGAAACAGGCTCCAGGCTCTGAGCCATCAGCCCAGAGCCCGACGCGGGGCTCGAACTCCCAGACCACGAGATCGTGACCTGGCTGAAGTCGGACGCTTAACCGACTGCGCCACCCAGGCGCCCCTACCCAGCTTTTCAAGAACTTCTAACGTCTAGCTCCCACCCTCATCACTGATCTCTCTGGTCTGTTTCTTCATCTGTAAAATTCCGTTAATAACAGTACTTATTTCTCAGAGTCCATAGAATAGTATTTTGTATATAATAAATATTTAGAACTTTGCCTGGTCCATAGTAAGCAGTATGAGTTTAATATTAACATTTTCTTATGTACTCTATATAGAGCCTTCAAATCTAGTATGAACTGTTTATTATGCACACTTTACAAGGTACATGTTTTAACCATATTCTTTTGTTTCTGTTGTATATCACAGACAAAATGGGGAAATGCAAGATTCAAAAACACAAATAATGAATTTCAGGAGAGTCAAGGCATTTCTTGCAAGATATATGGCGATGTTCTTCTATGTCAGATTAAAATAGGACCTAAAAAGCACTGGTCTCAGTGATACCTATTTATTTCATTTTGCTCTGAAATTTTCAGAAGCTAGAAAAATACACACAATTTGCACCTGATCAATGCTCTGCGAACTGCCTGCAGGATTGTGTTCATACCCCAGTAAGATTTATTGCTAACCAACATGCCATGCTAAATTGAAATCAAGATATTACACAATTTTCCAATAAAGAGGTAATTTTATAAGTTGGTATAAATGCTTTGTGAGGATGTAATTGTTGGCATCTTGTTATATTTCAATAGCTGGTGGAAAATGAGATAAGTTGGAAGGTTTACAGAGGGTCAGAGCTCATTAGATGAGAAGATCATCTTTTTTTTCAGCTCTAGAAAGCACATTTATAGGCTGATAAACTGTTATTCTTTAACAGTTGGAACAGTCAGTATTTCCAAAACATTCCAACTAAGTACAGCTACTGCAGAAGATTCTACTAAAACACTATGAAATGAAAGGAAAAGAATCCTTGGGGTTAACTGCCTTTATGAATCTTGATTTGATATTTATCTTTTCTGAGTTTTTACTAAGAACTGAAAATACAACATCCATCTACCTGCATATTTTTCTTTTTTTCCACCTTTATTGAGATATAATTGACATAACATTGTAAGCATGATAATCATTCATTTTAAAATAAGTCAGTTTCTTTTTCAGCCTATTTAGATTTTTCTAATTGAGGATTCAAATTTAAATAATAGACATAAAATTCTTCAGTTGTTACTTAGTATTTAAAATGTCACAAAAGAGCCTATCTTATTAAGTTGTCCTATGCATTCTGTGGGCATTTAAAGACAGACCTTTCTCTCTACAACTTTAAATGCACTTCTCAGGGAACATTTGGATATCCAAACTCCTATTGTTAAAAACTCTCAAGCTATTAGTGCCAAATCCATCCTTCAATTCAACTTGTGAGTAAAGAAACGCTAAGTGGAAGCAGGAGGCAAGTCCCTGTTCCTGCTCTCATGGAAATGATTTAGGATGTACCGTCAGACCTAGAGCTCAGGCCTCTTGACTCCCAGCCTTCAGCTAGCATTACCCCCATAAACTGTGATTCATTCTTTGCTAAGCAGACTTAGACCGTGTTATATCATAGCCCCCAAACCTTCCAAGATTTGCAACCTCCACTGTAAAAACTAATTTAGGTGAGGATACTGAAACCACTGTGTGACAGGCAGAATAATGCATCCCCACCAACACCACCAGTGTCCACTTCCTAATGCTAAGAACCTGTGAATCTGTCACCTTATATGGCAAAGTGACCCTATAGGTGTGATTAAGTTAAGGACTTTGAGATGGGGAGATTATCCAGGATTATCTAAGTGGCTCCAACCTAATCACATGAATCCTTTAAAAGCTGTCCAGGCTGTGGTCAGAATCAGATGTGATTACGGAAAAATGGTCTGAGAGATGCAGTACTGCTGGTTTTAAAGATGAGGGAGGGAGCCAGAGCCAAGGAATTTAGGCAGCACACAGAAGCTGGAAAAGGTGATAAAACACATTCTTCCCCTAGAGACTCCCCTGCCCACACTTTGATTTTAACCCAATGGGACCCATGTTGGATTTCTGACCTATAGAACCATAAGACAATAAATCTGCATTGTTTTAAGACACTAAGTCCGTGGTAATTTGTTGTAGCACTAATAGGAAATAATAGACACAAATGAAAAGTTATTCACATGGTCTAAGTATCACTCTACAAATTACTTACTAACTACAAAAAAGAAAACATGTCATTATAAAGATAGATCTAACAGATAAGCACCTTAACCAAATGGCCAAATAAGCACCACCAGTAATGACACAATCTAAAAGGATATTATCTCCTGACAGGACAAGAGGAAATACACATCACTCCCACAATATTCTTGCCAAAAATGTTTACTTGATTTTGATCATGAGAACACAATCAGATAAACACTAACTGTGGGACATCCTATAAGACAATGACCTAGACTTGTCAAAAATGTCCCTGATGTATTATTGTCAACTATACTCAAAAATATATTTTTTAAAATAATTTTAAAAAATAATTTAAAAATAAACAACAAAAAAAGTCACTGATGTGAAAAGCAAAAAAAGAGGGAAAACTGTTCTCTACTAAAGATACAATAATCAGGGTGCCTGGGTGGTTTAGCTGACTCTTGATTTCAGCCTAGGTCATGATCTCAGAGTCATATGAGATCAAGCCCAAGTGTCATGTCAAGCTCCATGCTAAGCATGGAGCCTGCTTGGGATTCATGTTCTCTCTCTCATTCTCTTTCATTTTTTCTCTCTCTCTCTCTCTCTCTCTCCACCCCCCCTTCTCTTCCCCACTCATGCTTACTCTCTCACTGTCTTTAAAGAAAAAAAAAAAAAAAAAAAAGAAGGGCGCCTGGGTAGTTCAGTTGGTTAAGCATCTGACTCTTGGTTTCTGCTCAGGTCATGATCTCGCAGATCGTGAGTTCAAGCCCGCATCAGGCTCTGTGCTGACACTGTGGAGCCTGCTTAGAATTCTTTTCTCCCTCTCTGCACAGTTTATCGCTCTCAAAATAAATAAATAAAGTTAAAATAAAACCAAAAAAAGATTTAACAACCAAATGCAATGCACAATCCTTAACTGGATCCCAGATTAAAAACAAAAGTTATGAGGCACCTGGGTGGCTCAGTGCTTAAGTGCCCAACTTCAGCTCAGGTCACAATCTCATGGTCCATGAGTTTGAGCCCCACATGAGGCTCTGTGATGACAGCTCAGAACCTGGAGCCTGCTTTGGATTCTGTGTCTCCATCTCTCTCTGCACCTCCTCCTCTCAAGCTCGCTCACTCTCTCTCTCAAAAATAAATAAACATTAAAAACAAAAGAAGCCATTTGGGAAAATATGGACTGTCTATTGGATAACACTCTTGTTTCACTACTAAATTTCTTACATAAAATAGTAATAGGAAAATGTTCCTCAGTATATAATTATTATGACTTAATGTCATAACATCTTAGTATCATAGTGTCTACCACTTATTTTCGAACAGTTCAAACAAAAATTATGAGTAAGTGTACGTATTTGTGCATACATACACACTTAAAAGAGGGAGAAAGAACAAATGTAACAAAATGCTTAACAATCGGTAAATCCAAGTAAAAGAAACACAGCACTTACTGTATTACTCTTTCAACTTTTCTGAAATATTGCAATTTCACAAATTACAAAGTTAAGGGGGAAATACCTTTCTGGTTCCCTCCACTGCCTATCTTTTCTAGTTTCCTCACAACCTGCCAGCAATCTAACTGGAATAGCTAATGTTCTTCAAAGATCCCACATTCTTCCACTAGCAGATCCTGTTTTCTGCAGCATTACTCACATCTCAAGGCTCTGGGTTGGGTTGTTTGTGAGAGAGGCTGGCAAGCTTGTGTGCACATAAACTGGGGAGGGGCAGAGGGAGGAAGAGAGGGGGAGAGGGAGAGCAAGAGGGAGGGAGGGAGGGAGGGAGGGAGGGAGAGAGAGAGAGAGAGAGAGAGAAAGAGAATCTCAAGAAGGCCCCCCCCCACCCAGTGCAGAGCCCAAGGGGGATGCGGGGGGGGGGGGGGGGCTCAATCTCACAACCCCGAGATCATGACCTGAGCAGAAATCAAGAGTGGGACACTCAACTGACTAAGCCAGTCACCCAGGTGCTTCTAAGGTTGGGTTTTGATATAAGGTAGAAGCTCCTATATGATTATTAAAATACCAGTTTTGGAAACAAGATCAAATATCAAATAGGAATCATCATTTGATGTCCTTTAATACTTTATTTTAGTTTGAGTATTCCTTGCTTCTCTTATTATTATTTCTCTTACTGCATATAAACTTTACCTCTCTTGAATTTTATCATTCCCATGTATGATCTAAGAGAGTCACAAGCATGGCAATAAACCACGGACAAAAATCGGGACTGGCCGCATCAGAAACAACTACAGAAACATTCAAGGACTGCCTGCCTCTGGCTCCCAGCCCACATCTCTTTGAGTATCACAGGCAGCCCAGACCAAAGCTCACCTCCTTCCTGTAGGCCTCATTGCTGTCCATATGGCAGCTTACTGACATCAAAGAAGATGGAAGAAATTATCTAAATTCACCAGGCTAGTCCCATTCCCTCCCTTGAACTGTAGAAGAGTCATTGATATCTCAATTACCTCTTCTGCAATACCTTTTTCCCTGCATGCTAAGATTTTGTAAAGCTAAAAAAAAAGGGGGGGGGGAGGGGGAGGGTACCAGACTAACAGATGGAGGATTAAGAACAAAAGACCTCCCTGACAGGGGGAACAAGAGCTAAAATGTTTGTATACCTACAATAATAGTACAGAACAAAAATTGAACTTGTAAATAAAATTAAGTTGTTCTTCTGAAACGCCTGTCTAGCTACAGACAGGAAAAGGCTCAGCATGGTTTCTATGTATGTTATGCTGTTTCTAATAGAAAGGACACAATCAAGCCAAAACAAACATCTGTTAAACAGTTAAGTTTGTTAATGAAACAAAATTGCAGCTGGTTTTATCAAAGATCAAAAGTGAAGCAAATTAGAGAAAGGATGTATGAACAAAGCTGGTTTCTAAAAAATAATGGCTAAAGAACTCTAAACCTACTTGTCAAATTAACACAAATCCTTCCTGGATTTTACTTACACCACTGATTAGTATTTATTTTGTAGCTTTGTGAAGGCCAGATTCACAGTTTAAATCTAATACCATTCACTCTAGAACTTTTGCCCATATAGTTCATTTTGCAGATTTTTCAAAATACTACCTTTCATAAAACAAAAAAGTTAGACTCCACATTAATATTCTGCTAATTAAAAGGCTCATTTACAAAAGGAAAACAACAGTATGCAGTTTGCAACTCCTGAAGACATCTCAGGGAAAGCAGTCCAGCCCCAAGCAGAAGCCCAATAATAGGGATTAGCATTTCACAACGTGCACCACCATACCTCCATTTCTTACATTTATAAACTCACATCACCACCTGAAGACAGGGAGATAAGAGCACCTCCACACAAATAAAAATGTTTTTTTCTCATGGCCCTGCTAACTCAAAATGTCACAAACAAATTACATGGCTGACTCATTTGCTAACTTTAATTTAGTAAGCTAATTGATGTTTATGTACTAAGAAATATTAATAGATCAGAAAGATCAAAGTACCTGAGAAGATGCAGATTCACATTTGAATGTTGGCATAACTAGAGATGAACAGTTTCATCAAATCTACTGTGGTTTAATGTACCAGCCAAGAAAATTGTTTGTAAACAAAACAAGATGTCATGGATTTACAATCAAAATTTGCCATTGCAAAGATAAAACAATGGCATTTTCTCATGTACCCTTTGTACATTAAGGTACAAAGAAAATACATAAAATATAGACCTTCATTCTGAGAAACATTCAAATGTACTACTTACTACATAAGGTTTGAAGAGAAAGAATGAATAAAAACCTTTGCCATCCCAGATACCATCATAATAAATTAGCAAACATCTCCTGTTAAGTAACTTCAAAGTGATAAAACATTGATTTTCTTGGCACTGTGAGTATAACAAATGTAGCTGTTATGTAAGCCAAACAGGTATATGGAATACAACAGTAAGTCCCTGAAAGCTGCTGAAAATATCCAGAATTAGTCAAAACACCACACCCTTAGCATCCCTAATGCTTGGAAAATACCATTAGGAAATAAGAAAATAGACTATATATGTGTGTGTGTGTGTGTGTGTGTGTGTGTGTGTGTGTGTGTGTGTGTATACATATGTGTGTATGTATACGTATGTATGTGTGTGTGTGTGTGTGTATGTGTATATCTGTGTGTGTGTGTGTGTGTGATTCAGGACAAGATGATGTGTTGCCGAAAAGGCAGCTGCAAGTATCAAAACTGTCTAAGATCCAAAGAGTTAAAAGGAATGTTTAAGACTCATTTTCACAGTCAAAAATCCTGACCTAATGTTGCTACTTTACCTGAAGCCTATTTCATTAGAAGTCTAGACAAGTCCCATCTTGATAAAAGCTCAAAAGTGGAACAAGCTGTCATGCCTCTGAGTACAACAGAAAGACTCATTCACTCTTCATTTTATCTTTCCCTTGACCCAACTAACTAGTTTGAGACAATCCAAGTGCTCTCTCAATAATGTCTCAACAACTGGTATTATCTGCTCACAAAAGCAGTGCTTAGATAGTCTGCTATTTGGAAGAACTACTGAAGCTTAATTATAGGAACAACATAAACTACAATATTTTTTTCTTTCCTGACCCTGAAACAGCAGGTATTGATCTATCTAGTCTTCCACATTGTAATAGGTTTCTGTCTGACTTTAGTCATTCTAAAACTGACTTTCATCCATACCAATTCCAAAATTCAGGTTATACAAAGAGTATATTTTGCAATGTTTAGGGCTTTATCCAACTTTCAGCTGAATACACATAGCTAAGCACTCTTTGAGAAATGTGACATCTGCAATACAAAGGACACCAATTCAAAGGAAAACTAAGAAGGTCAACAGAGAGGAGGACACTTGGACTCTCTATAATTAGCAGATAAAAAAAATACACACATTTCTGCCAAAAAGATCCAGAGTCTGAGACTATGAACGATTCCCCTAGGGCCGAGAGACTTCTGGAAGCCTGCCACATCAAAGAACAATATGGACTAGTGAATGGTCCTTCACAAAGTACAGGCAATTGGAAAAGTCCCAGAAAAAGACAAGGAGGGTCTCTCTAGGGCAGGGATAATGGGACTGGAGAGGCGAAGACAAAGTGGTGAAAACCAAAGAAAGGAATCTAAAAATAAAGTTCTTTTATTTATGACATTGACACAAAAGTGATGTAGGATGCATGTTAATATTATATTTATGGAAATATTTCATACTAATAACATTGCCAAAGCCCTAATAAAATACCTCCCTAGAAGGGAGTGGGGGACAAACAGATAACAAACTGAAAGAGCCAAGACCACAAGTGATTTTTAACACAATTTTGTCTCTCAGCCCCATTTTGGACCATAAACTCATCTTCACTTTTTTTCTTAGGGACAGTATCATTGTTTTTGTAATTCTGTTTGAAGGCTTCTGTAAGATTTCATTTCTCCAACAAAAAACATCAAAAGACCTACCTGATATTAGAAGCATCTCCCTTTCCAACTATAGCAGCCTAAAATGAGAATTCCCATATTTTGTACTGTACTGGAAACATACCAATATTTGATACTTAATAAATTATAGCAAAATACTCCCAATAAAGTGAAATACCAATCAGTTTAAAATTGAACTGATTTCATAAAAATGCTAAAGCTCAAATATTCAAATGGAATCTTAATGCTACAAAGTGTGTGGTGATAACTGAAGTCTCTCTTAGAATATTTGACTTTCCAAAGTCCTCATAATCTGACCTAATTGAGCTTTACCACTTTTAATGAGAAACACTAATACTATCCTTTAGGACTTCCCTCACCAAGTCAAAGATAAAGTTTTATCTTCAGTGGTTTAATTCATTTCCATATCACCTCACCAAAGAGAGCTTTCTTAAATAAATACAAAGAAGTTATGCTAAGGAGCCAGTGTGGTAATATCCAATTTGAATTCTAGACTATCAGAAGATGTGCAATTACATTTCAGAAAGGAAGAAGCCCTTCTATTTTAACTTGCATTGTATTCTTCCTAGCAGCCATGCATAGGAATGATGATGATGTTAAATCTAATTAGACACAGATTTACTACTTTCCCTACTATTTTTCCATATTGCTAATATTATAAATAGCACCTGCTTTAAAAACTGTAATAAGCTCACTGCAACTATCAAATTTAAAATACCAGAAATCTATTTGTTGGGGGAAAACAGCTTCTAAACAGTTGAGGAAATGTAAGAAATACTTTTACTGTTAATGAAAAGCCAGCAATGTTAACCAGTATACAGCCCAGCAGTAAAGAGGTCTGGAGTCACACTATCTTCTTAGAATGTTGGCTTCACCACTCACTAGCTCTATAAATTACTTAGGCTTTGAGTCCCACTTTTTCATGTGCAAAACAAGGATAATAATCTTATGGCCCTCACAGTTATTGTGACAAGTCAAGGAGATAATAAATGTAAAAGCACTTGGAATACTGCCAGCATTTAACACTTAAGAAATGTTAGTTATTATTTTTACTATTTTTGTTTCATTTTCACAATTAAATGGAACTGCACAGCAAAAACACTTCTCTGAGACATTAGTTGACTAAATTGTGAGATAACTCCATCTCTGTACAGTTGTCTTTTATATCATAAATGTCTTCCCACAATGCAAAATCTATAAATTTCTAGCACATCAAGAACAATGATAATCTGCCCTTCGAATATATTAGAGAAAGTCCTATATACACGAAACCATAGTACAACCAGTCTACATTCAGATCCAAGTACAGAAGCTAAAGTAAGAAAAATCAAAAACCAGCAATACATTATGGTTTTAGTATAAGAAACAACAAATATTTTCTACAGTATTAACATACTTACATTGGCTATTTGACATTTTGGATCCCTTTGAGAATCTGATTAAAACAAAAACAACAACAAAAAGCAATAGGCCCTAACCCTAGAAAAACGCATGGATACTGGTAACTTTATATTAGATTTCTGGGGATTTGTGACCTATCTTTCCCAAGTTCATTCATAGACCCAGGTTAAGAATTTCTATTACAATTACTTACCAATTTTACATGGTTTTAAACTATTTACCACTTGTAATCTCAAAGGGCAATATTACATTTTCACCAAGGTAAAATACTATTGCAAATATACCACACAAACAATCCAATACCTTGTGGCCAAACTGACTTGATAAGATTTTTATTTTTATTTGTTCTTTTTTAAGAATTAGATCAAGTAAAATCATAAAGTAAAAATTCTAGGACTCATTTCCTCTGTTTTCCTTGTTCTATGATGATGCTAATTGGACAATATGAAAAGATCAGCATCATAGAAGGAGCAGTAACAATTGCATGCTAAGCAATAAATTACTCTGTTCTCAATCCTAGACACTTCCAGACATGAATTTTCCTTTAGACTAAAAATACTTCTAAAGAGATGCCGCATGAAAAAAAAAAAATGATAAGGTTAGCAAGAAATGATGGGCAAGGTTAAAGAAAGGATAAAAAAGGGACTGGAGAATTTGTAGTGACTTCTACCTGGATGACAAATTTATTGAAAAATACTATTAAATTACCTAAAGCTGCCTGAATTAGTCCAGGTACCTGGTAATTATAAAATCTTAATATACCTCAGGGTAATGTACAGGTTTTGAAAACAAAGATATCCAAATCCACCAAGAAATGGATCTACATTCCTTTAAGGAATTTCCTCATGGTATATATAAGCTCTTATAAAAAAATATTTAATGAGAAACCTAAGTGCTTAACGTGGCTTTGTCAGACATAAGAATTAGGATTTGAGTCACTCAGTACACTTTTTTGAAACAAATATTATTAAAATAAAATTTTTTATAGGTAACTTCTTTAAGAACACATTTTCTCACAAAGAATTGAGGGTTGTTAACACAAATACCACCGAAAGATAAAATAAATGTGAGGAAAACTAATAAAAATAAAATTAAGAAATAAATGCAGGGGTGCCTGGGTGGCTCAGTTGGTTGAACATCCGACTTCAGCTCAGGTCATGATCTCACAATTCATGCGTTCGAGCCCTGGGTGGGGCTCAATGCTGTCAGCACAGAGCCCACTTCAGATACTTTGTCCCCTCTCTCTCTCTCTGCCTCTCCTCTGTTTGCACTCATGTGTGCTTTCCCTCTCTCTCTCTCTCCCTCTCTAAAATAAACAAATGTTAAAAAAAAGAAAGAAAGAAATACTAGGGGGTACCTGGCTGGCTCAGTCAGTACAGCATGCGACCCTCCACCTAGAGTTTGTAGGTTCAAGCCCCACTTTGGGTATGGAGAGTACTTAAAAAAAATTAAACCTAGGTGGTTCAGTCTGTTGATCATCATGATTTAGGCTCTTTGTTGGTTCAGTCGGCGAGCACTCTTGATTTCAGTACAGGTCATGATCCCAGAGTTGTGGGATCAAGCTCTGCATTGGGCTCGGCTCTGAGCATGGAGCCTGCTTAAGATTCTCTCTCTCACCCTCTTGCCCCCTTCCCAACTCATGCTTTCTCTAAATAAATAAATTCAAGAAAGAAAGAAAGAAAGAAAGAAAGAAAGAAAGAAAGAAAGAAAGAAAGAAAGAAAGAAAGAAAGAAAGAGGAAGAAAGAAAAGAGAAAAAGAAAGACGGAGGGAGGGAGGGAGGGAAGGAGGGAGGGAAGGAAGGAAGGAAGGAAGGAAGGAAGGAAGGAAGGAAGGCAGGCAGGCAGGCAGGCTAGAAAGGCAAATCACCTGGTCCTACCCAGTTTCTAGAGCTGGGTCTCTATCAGCTTAAACCACTGAGGGAAGTAGAGTCCATCTCAAGAGCTGGCAGTACCCAAAGAAGAAAAACAAGCTATCAGGTGCACAACTTTCCTTAACACTTGTGTTTCCATCACTCCTAGAAATGTAGTCAATGCCTACAACTACACTTTCTGCCAACAATGAAAGGCCTAAATTATTATAAACAATTTGCTATTGCTCTACTTAGGTTTTAGTTTGGGAGACACCTTCAGTAGCTTGGAAATGAAACAAAAATCCTACTCGATCAAAGATTTAAATTACAGAAGTCATTTATATGTATAAGTGAGAAAACTGTCATATATGTATAAATACTCCAGAAATAACATAAGACCCAGAGAAACTAAACAGTAAAAGATATGGCATGACACAAAATAAACATTCACTTTCACCCACTGAGAATCAGATAATAATAAATTACTTCAAATTGAAATACGCAGGATTTAGGTCACACATTAAAACAATTCCAGGAATGCACAGGTTATCGGTATTAATATAATTAACTAGTCTATAGAGCTGTCTTCTCTGAAAATAATAAAGAGAAAAATGTATCAATTATACCTCAATAAAGCTGAACAGATAAATTATAAATAATTTAATATTTTTTAAAGAGAAAAATATACAATGGCCTTTCTTAGACTTTTGAAATATATATGGTCCTGCCTTGATGAAAGAGGATTAAAGTTACTATCCAGGTCCCTTCATGCACTCACAAATTAGCAACTAGTGTTTAAAAAACAAATTGCATAATCATCACATTAAATTCTTCCTAATAAGGAAACCCCTAATACATAGTAAAACAGTATAGAACAATTTATATTAAAAAATATATACATTTTAAAATATAAAAGCCTGCTCTAAAGCAAAAGATATGATTTTATTCAACTTCACTCAGAACTTTTGTACATATAGAATTTAACTGAAACTGTACAAGACAGATGGGCAATACTTAGAATATATTGTCTTTACTTACCTGATCTTTCTCATGGGGTAGAAGGCTGACAGGTGGTAGCGAGGACGGGAAAGCACTGGGATACTTGGGAGCCCCTTTGCAGTCTAAGCTTCCATAATTGACCCTGTACTGCGGTCCATCTTTCAGTAACCTCCCATTGTTCACTGCACGTTTGGCCCCTAGTCGCAGCCGCTGCTGAAAGGCTGGGTTGTTGGTGGTGCTTATGAGATCACTTTGACTTCTGAGATACTTCTCGATGTTCTTCAGGGAGGAGCCATTTGGCTCCTCGAGTCCTTCAATTGCTCTCCTTAAAAGTTTATTCCAATCCACATTGCGGAGATCATTACATGATCCCCTAGACCCCTTGGTTGACTTAGGAAAAGTGCCTGGTTTAACTGATGAAAAGCGCCCAGGGTTGTCTGGGTCCTTATAGGAGGCAAGGCCTTTGTTGGTGACTTTAAGAACTGAGCCATCCTGAACACTGAGTTCCAGCTGTTCAGAGACTGTCTTCTTATCCAACCCATGGGAAGTGCTGACTGCATGGCAGATTCTCTCTTCAGAGGGCCTTTGCTTTTGCTTTTTTATTTTCTGTATAGCTTCAAGAATCCACTCTGTATAAAGTGGGTTTGCAAGTTTTACCATGGTTGACAAATGACTTCTTCAATACCAAAGTTACCCATAGAGGTTCTCCTTGTATTTAACAGAACTTGAACATTTAAAAGTCATTTACAATTCAACAAATGGGCAAAATATTCCAGACCGTATTAAACAAAACCTCACAAACATCCATCCTTAAGAGATTAAAAACAGGACACACAGGCAATGTTGATAGTTGTCTTATTTGACCAACGGGAAAGACTGCATTCGGGTGAAGAACATCTTTAACAAGGAAATCAAGACCTTAAAGGATAAAAAGGGGGAAAAGGTCCTTAATAATGGAACTTTGAAAAATAAAAGACTCTTTAGTATTACTTTTCAGATGCAAAAGGCCCACAGAAGTAATGACAGGCAAGTGTTATGTAACAAAGCCACAGTGACTATATTTCCTAACCAGAAATTGGGTCACAGTCTGAGAAGGAAATTTTTTTTAGGACTCTCACTTGTTATTTATTATGAAGTCATTATGGAGCACTGAAAAGATAACACCTACGTACTTATTTAATGGATTAACCTTTATTGAAATTAATAACATTACATGAGTAGCTCAAGATATATGTCTATTCTAAACATAAAACCAACCTCAAAGAGTAAGTCTACGACACAAAAAATCTGATGAAAGTATAGCTGACTCGAACAATATGAGGGATTGGGGCATCAACCCCCACATAGTCAAAAATCTACCTATAACTTTTGACTCCCCAAAAACGTAACTACTAATAGCCTACTGTTAACTGGAAGCCTTTCCAATAACATAAACGGTTGATTAACACATTTTGTAAGTTATATTTATTACATACTGTATTTTTAAAATAAAGTTAGCTAGAGAAAAGAAAATGTTATTAAGAAAATCATAAGGATGAGAGGGGTGCTTGGGTGGCTCAGTCAGTTAAGTGTCTGACTCTTGATTTCAGCTCAGGTCATGATCTCACAGTTTGTGGGATTGAGCCCCATGTCAGGCTCTATGCTGACAGCATTGAACCTACTTGGGATGCTCTCTCTCTCTGCTCCTCCCCTGTTGGCATGCATGGTTGTTCAAAATAAATACTTAAAAAAAAAAAAAATCTTCAACTTAAAAAAGGCAATAATCCAATAATCCTGATTCTTCTATTTCAGCTAGATATTTCCCAAGTCACACATAAGAAAATTTCTCATCTAGCCACTTCTATGGAATCATATCCTCCCATCCCTTTGCAAAGGGTCTGTGACACTCTCTAACCCACAGGTTGGAAAACTGAAACTAATATGGTAACATAACCCTTCACCTTTTTTTTTAAATTTTTTGTTTTTAATGTTTATTTATTTTTGAGACAGAGAGAGACAGACCATGAGCAGGGAAGGGGCAGAGAGAGAAGGAGACACAGAATCTGAAGCAGGCTCCAGGCTCTGGGCTGTCAGCACAGGGCCCGACGCAGGGCTCGAGCTTGTCAACTGTGAGATCATGACCTGAGCCGAAGTCAGACGCTCAACCGACTGAGCCACCCAGGCACCCCTTTAACCCTTCACCATTTAAATAATATACCATTCTAGGTATCTTAATACCTGGCTCAATACAAGGAAGGTTCATGCAAATCTGATTCCAGGTAAACAGTGGTATTGCTCTCTGAGAGCCTCTGGCGTACAACAAAACCACCTTATATCGCCAATCTATATATTGGGTACACTTGCAAAGAACACCAGAAGAAAGTGCCCTCGCCTGGGAGATAGATCAGATCTGGGTTCTAATCTTGCCTTCCACTAGTAATATACACATCTTAACTCTTTTTAGAGTTTAAAGTTTACAGATATGCACACACCTAACTTGTCATTTAATCTGCAAGTCAATTCTGTGGGTAAGCTAAGGTTCAGGAAAAGACAGAACTCAAGGTTACAGTCAATAGTAAAACTTAAGGCTCAAATGCCATTATTCTAAAGTCGAAGTCCTGGGGCGCCTGGGTGGCGCAGTCAGTTAAGCGTCCGACTTCAGCCAGGTCACGATCTCGCGGTCCATGAGTTCGAGCCCCGCGTCAGGCTCTGGGCTGATGGCTCGGAGCCTGGAGCCTGTTTCTGATTCTGTGTCTCCCTCTCTCTCTGCCCCTCCCCTGTTCATGCTCTGTCTCTCTCTGTCGCAAAAATAAATAAACGTTGAAAAAAAAATTAAAAAAAAAAAAAATAAAGTCGAAGTCCAGTGCTATCTTCACCTGAGCCACAACTGTCTGTTCCAGCTAGATCTGCCTCTGCAATCGGACTAATGGTATGAATACCAGCTCTACCAACATCTAGTGAAGAAACCCTGGATGAGTGTCAGTCACCTTACCTGTAGGGTAATAATATGTCCCTCACAGGAGTATTAAGAGAATTAAGTGAATATGATATCTAATATACAATATACAGTAACTATCATCACTTCCATTAATAGAATATCTACATGCTTTGAAACATGTCTCATAAAATACAAAATTAAATTTATCTCTGGTTATTTATTTAATGTATCTAAAAGGGAAAATAAGTGTCTTTCCTCAAAACTTTAGCCAGATACAGGGTGCCTGGGTGGCTCAGTCAGTTAAGCGTCCGACTTCAGCTCAGGTCATGATTCTCATGGCTTGTGGGTTTGAGCCCACGTCGGGCTCTGTGCTGACAGCTCAGAGCCTGGAGCTGGCTTCAGATTCTATGTTTCTCTCTCTCTGCCCCTCCCCCGCTTGCAATGTCTCTCTCACTCTCAAAAATAAACTTTAAAAAAATTTAAAAAAAAAACACAAAACTTTAGCCAGATATAATGAAAAACATAACATTTCCTCTGCTGCTGAAAAACTGGGCCACTGAACCGTACTTGCTCAGTCAGCTTGAAAGAGGCAGTTTAAAAAGGATTGTCCTCTTTGCAATCAGTAAACTGTAGGTTCACTCCATTTTTTCAGATTCAGAAATGTGTGGCTAAAGGGACTGTACAGGTCATCCCATCTAATCCCTAGTTATCCAGTAAAAGATCCCTTGTTCAATAACCTCAACAGATGGGCCATCAAGTCTCAAAATACTTCCAGTGATGGAGAATTTGTCGCTTTTTGAGGGAGTTCTCTCCACTGTTGGAGAGCTCTGTAATAATATATTTCTTGTTCACAAAAGCCAAAATCTGTCCTCCCCTAACTTCTACCCTCTAGTCCTGGCTTCCATAGAACAATCTCAAGAAACTCTTATTAATTCTAAATATGACAAGCCTTCAAATATTTGAAAATAAGAACTGTTTAAAAAAAATCACTAAAAGTCAACTCCATTCTACCTACTTTATTTAGACCACTCATATCCACCCTTAACACTTCCTACCACATGGTTTCCAAGCACCTCCTTCTTTTGGTTGGCTCACTAGTTTGGCTAACGTCCATCCTAAAATCTGGCAGTCCGGGCATTATCCAAGTATAAATGGAACTCAAGGTTACATGAACTTTCTTAACATCAACAGCCTTGCCACACAATTGACTCATGCTAAGCATGCAGTCCAACAAAAAATCCCAGATCTTCTTTCAAAAATGCTGTCAAGCTGACTCCTTCCATTCCCTTCCCTGTGCAAATATAAATGCCGGGATTTAAAATTTATTACAGTTCAAGTTCATTTTGTTGGTTTGGGTCTATCTTCCAACTTGTTAGATCATTTTGGATCCTGGGTCTGTCATCTATGTCATCTGCAAATCTAATAAATGCTCCCCTTGTGTCATTATATAAATCATTGAAAAAATGTTAGACTTGGAATATGGTGTGTTTAGGAATGAAATCACTGGCTTTCATTGTGCAACTACTTTCAAGATGGAACATGGAATCATTCTGTGTTAGTAAGTTTAGAATAGGACACGTCTTTCCAAAGTAAAATGGTTTGGGGCAAAATTTCATTAGAAGACATTTCACTATGTCCAAGTAATTATTTAGGATAAATCAACTAATTTAATTTGATTGCACAAAATACAACTGCAGGAAGCAGAAGAAGAGGTCACAGAAAAGTATCCAACAGTGCTCTCAGGCACTCTGGTTACACAGGTAAATGAACACACATTAAAACAAAAACTAGGGGCGCCTGGGTGGTGCAGTCGGTTAAGCATCCGACTTCAGCCAGGTCACGATCTCGCAGTCCGTGAGTTCGAGCCCCGCGTCGGGCTCTGGGCTGATGGCTCAGAGCCTGGAGCCTGTTTCCGATTCTGTGTCTCCCTCTCTCTCTGCCCCTCCCCTGTTCATGCTCTGTCTCTCTCTGTCCCAAAAATAAATAAACGTTGAAAAAAAAATTAAAAAAAAAAACCAAAAAAACAAAAACTAATAAACATGCATAATATACCTTCATGACAAGCTAATACCACAATCTTTTCATACAATCAAAAGAATTGTTCATATCCATTATCAACACATTTCAATAAGACTGACATTTTATATCTTAAAAATATAATAAAATAAGGGAAAATACCAGAATTGGAACTCCAAATGTTTTAACAGTCCATGACAAAAAAGAAGATTGTCCAGATCTTCAAGCAAATCTGCCAAAGGAAAAAAAAGTAAATGTTAATTTGGGCATAAGGACATCCCTCAAATTTAGGAACCATCTATGGATCTTCACAACTAACTATCCAATACAAACAACTACTATGAGTTTATTAGCACTTTACTTTTGGTGTTGTATTAACTCTTTCAAACCACTAAAGGGTTTTTAAGAACATGGAATTCAGAACAGGAAATGGAAGCCCCAAAGCAGTGCTTAAAGAAATAAATTTTGGGGCTGCCTAGGTGGCTCAGTTGGTTAGGCAACCGACCTCGACTCAGGTCATGATCTTGCAGTTTGTGAGTTCAAGCCCCACGTCAGGCTCTGTGCTGACAGCTCAGAGCCTGGAGCTACTTCAGATTCTGTGTCTCCCCCTCTCTCTACCCCTCCCCTGCTCATGCTCTATGTCTGTCTCTCAATAATAAATAAACGTTAAAAAAAAAAAAAGAAATTTTGGGGGTGCCTGGGTGGCTCAGTTGGTTAAACGTCCAACTCTTGATTTTGGCTCAGGTCGTGATCTCCAGGTTAGTGAGATCAAGCCCTGTGCAGTGCTTTGCACTGACAGCACAGAGCCTGCTTGGGATTCTCTGTCTCTGCTCTCCTCTGCTTGCATGTGCACATTCTCTCTCTCTCAAAATAAACAAACTTAAAAAAAAAAAATTGGGGGGTGCCTGGGTGGCTCAGTCAGTTAAGCGTCCAACTCTGATTTTTGCTCAGGTCATGATCTCAGAGTTGTGAAATCAAGCCCTGCATAGGGCTCTGTGCTCAGCAGAGCCTGCTTAAATTCTCTCTCCTCTCTCTGCCCCTCCCCTGCTCATTTACATGCGGGCGCGCGCGCGCGCGCGCTCTCTCTCTCTCTCTCTCTCAAAAAAAAAAAAAGAAAGAAATTTTGTTCTTCTTTAAGATAACCAGATCTGTCCTCCAGACTGTGATAGAGTCTAAGCAAGAATCTCATCATGAGGAAAAAAAAATTGGTATTACTCAAATAGCCAGGCAGGTATAACATTTTGTCTGGGAAAAAAAGTCAATTATTGTTTGAAGCTCAGTATTAACTTTCCCAGGAAACTTTCACTATTTCACCCAGAGGTCACCTGGTATCAATGTACTGACTGGATAATCAAGATATGGCCAATAATTGTACCTAAGAGAAGGATGTACCAGCTTTCACAATACTAAATATGTATTAACACAGATCACACTTTAGGACAACAGTGGACAACAGTGATCATGTTCACTTCAAAGGCAAAAAATAAATTTAAAGCAATACCGTGAATAATTTCATTTTTATCTTATACAAAACAACCAAGCAACCTTACATCCTCCTTCTCCCCTCCCCCAACTAGACACACACCACACTCTTCAATTTAATCTTAAAATTAGCTCTCATCTGACACCAACCAACAGAGTTAATTAGGCAGAAGCAGATGTAACTCAGCAGCTCTATGCTACAAGCGGAATCTGTGTTAAAGCATACACACACACACAGCTAGGAGAGGAAAAGAATCAGTAGTCTCTTATCTGTAGCCAATTGTCAACTAAACACATCCACTTTGTATATTATCCACAGCAAATTTTTTAATCTTAGGCAAGTTTGTTTCTGACATCCCAATGGCCACACTGTAAATTGGTATACACTAAGAGAATAGATTGAAAACTAATTTTAGTCTAAGCAGTATCTAACTAGAAAGACAAATCTATAGCAAAAGAAAAAAAAAGCATAATTCATTCAAAAGTCAAACAGAAATGCTTTTTTCCCCAATTTGCAATTATCCACACCACTTCTCTTTTTCAGAGCACCAAGATTTGTTTCACATGTAGATAGGACATTCTATCACAAGAACAACCCTAAAAAATTATTCTCTTTTCATTTTTTTCTATAAAATGAAAGTTGGACTAAAAGGCTACCAAAAAAGGAGTGAATTATTCCAAATTAATTCTGAGGACTCACACTACATCAAATTAAATTATTCTATTTTCTAAGGGCTTCAATCACTTTATTTTTAACTAGAAAATAATATCAGTAAATTATATGGTTGTATGGATGTATTTACATCATTCATTACAAACTATTCTAAACAGATCTAGAGAAATGCTTAGTCCAACACGAGCTTTTGGCTTCATTAGTATCATATAAATATCAACACTATTCAGAAATATTCATGTCAGCATAAGAAGAGTCAAAATACCCTGGATCATAAATATTATGTGAAACCTCCTCACAGCTTTCAATAAAGCTGTGTGTTGTTTCAAAATCAATGTCATAATACTTGAGTCATGAGATTACAGATGAGCCAAAAACAGTGCTTAAAGTAAAGATTAACAATAGAGTTTACTCTTTTGTCATCCTGGGTCTTACTTGCTAAGTTATTTTTAGCTCTCTCACTTTTATATGCTCCTGGATTTTTTCATAGCCTGTTATGTAACTGAGTGAGGACCCACAAATCTTAACAGTATCCTCTGAAACAGAACATACACTGCTTAAAGAGACCTTAATTTTTTTCTTCTATAACCATCCAGCACAGACTATTGGCACAGTTGCTCAAAATAGTGTCCTCAGTTAACAAATATCTGCTGTCTGACAACATCGAACAGCATCCATATGGTGATATTTGTTAGAAAAGAAGCCAGACACAAAAAGTCATATAGTATAATTCCATTTATATGGAACATCCAGAATAGGTAAACCCATACATAGAATATAGATTGGTAGGGCCCGGGGAGTGAAGGAATGAGGAGAAATTGCTTAACGGGTAAGGGATTTTATTTTAGATTGATAAAAATATTTTGGAACGAGACAAAGGTGGTAGTCACACAACACTGTGAGTGTACTAAGTGTCACTGAATTGTTCAATTTCTTTCTTTTAAAAGAGAGAGAAAGCGCGGGAGAAAGAGAATCCCAAGTTGGATATGAGACTGGATCTCATGACTTGAGTCAAAATCAAGAGTAGGAGGCTTAACCAACTAAGCCACCCAGGTGCCAATGAATTGTTCGCTTTAAACGGTTACATTTATGTTATGTAAATTTCACCTCAATATATCACTTAAAAAAAAGAAAGCACTAAACTATAATGCTAACCATTTTCTAACACCTACTGTGGAACAGGCACTTTACACAGATTATCAGTAAACATTAAAACAACCCTGTAAGGTAGCATTGTTGCCCCATTTTGCAAAAGGAAAACTGAGACATGACTTGGTCAAGACTTCAGACCACTAAGTCATGAAGGATTTTAATTCAAATGTTAAAACCTAAACTCTTTCCTGTCTCTTCACTGGCTTTCAAACTAGACTCCTTGGATCTCTTGTGAGTGTCTTGGATATCACCTGCAGGTACCCCTGTGGCTTAAACACTAAGGCCACATAACTCCTTGCACCCAACTAAGCAGCTCTACTTTAACTGTCCCGTTTATAATGGGTCTCTCCATAAGATTTGCTTCACTGAAAGGGTTCCTCTGATTACAAAAGGGAAAAAGTCTGGAAACAACTTTAACTTTACCTTGCTGAGTGAGTAAAACACCCCTTGGATGGATGGGACATAAACTGGACCTTGAAAGACCAGGCGGAACTTGGATAACCGCCCAGTTTCTTCACCCAAATGAAGTAAAAATTCAAATCCTTCATGGTCCAGTAAAAATGAACACCTTCTCAGAAGCCCTACATGTCTTTGTCTAACAGGAAGCTTTTAGCTATCTTAGTATTTTAGCATTCATTTTCTACTTTGTACTGTGCTCATTTATGTGTTTACCTCCTCTCCCTTACCAGAATTGGGAAATTCTTAAGAACAGGATTCGTGTTTGGGGCGTCTGGGTGGCTCAGTCAGTTAAGCATCTGACTTTGGCTCAGGTCATGATCTCAAGGTTTGTGAGTTCAAGTTCCGCATCAGATTCTCTGTCCTCCCCTCTCTGCCTCTCTCTCTCTCCCTCTCTGTCTCTGTCTCTCTGTCTCTGTCTCTCCCCCAAATAAATAAACATTAAAAAAAAAAATAGGATTCATGTTTGATTTCACCTTTGTATGCCCCTAGATTTCCCAGGACCACAACTTGAACATAAGAGGGGTTCAGTGCCTATTTGTTAAAGGAATGAATCAGTGAATGAATGAAGGGAATCTAGCAGAAGGCACAGGAGCTAAGAATGAACTGCCTAATAAAAGGGACGCTGAGCCCATATGCATGCCTAGAGCCAGTATGAAGAGAAGTAAGAAATAAAGCTGGATGTAACAAAAGCCAGGCTGAGGTGTGTGAACATGACATATGAAGTAATAGGAAGCTAACGCAGGAGTAGTGACACAGTACGGCATAGTGAAGTGCCCCCACACATGCACAAATTTGTTGAATGTTTGAATCACTCTGGCAATAATATCCATCCAGCATAGACTGGAGTGAAGGATGACTGAACAAACAAAAGCAACCAGTATTTCATATCTCCCAACAACAATCTTGTTCAACTTAAGAGTCTAACTCAGCAGCAAGCCCAGAGTAGGCACTCAATAACTGTTAATTGAAATGAATATTAAATTCCCCCCCTTTTTTTTGGAATAATACTAAATTCTTTCTCACTACTCATTAACAGAGAGAGTTTCCAATTCACAAGCTAATAATGTTTTCCAAGGATTTCTAAGAGGCTAAATCACCATGAAAATTATCATTTCAACTAATACATATTATATTAATTGGAAGTTTAATTTTTCATGTCATGCTCTCCTAGTTGACAATATCCTTGTTATGTCATTAAACTATAATTGTGTATATCTGCTTCAACAAACAATAACTGAACCATCAATAAACTATTATGGCTTCCATAATCCCTAGCAAAGATTAGTTTCAGCATCATCATCACAAATTAGTAGAGACATGCCCCAAATCTCCTGGTGAAGCCCAAGAATTAGGCTTGCATAGTCATTCCTACATTTAAGCGCTCAATAGTTTCAGTCTCTAAACTTTAATCACACTGTTAGGAACCTCACAGGAAATTTGATCCCTTGTAAAACAGAGGATTTTAGAGACAAGATGAAAAGTCATTTGAAGTCATCAGGCCTTTGGAGCCAGGGTACACTGATTAGTAATGATGATATTATAACTAAGCACTCTCATTTAAGAAATAATCAACTAAATTTAGAAGGTCTTTTTTTGGCATTTAAAAATTCCTATTCAATCCTGGATTTCTTCCTAATTGTAAATTGGCTTTAACCAGGTTTTAATGACAAAGACTGAGAATAATGTATTGGGGGAAAAAACTCTGAATTTTTAAAAGATTATTTTGAAAATACAGATCATTGGAGAATACTGCATTAACTTTATTACAAATGTCTTCAAACAGGATATCCTGTACAGCCTGAAAACAAATTAGGGTTCCCCCTTGAGAACCTCAAGAAAATTAAAGATCTATTTTTAAAAATGAACCCATATACATACAGACATTTGCATACAATTTCAAGGGTTTACAGGACCTCTATCACCTATCCCAGGACCCCTTAAGGTCCACTGACTACTCTAGCTTTACTTACTTTCTAAAAATTTGTTTTAACATTTATTTATTTTTGAGAGAGAGAACACGTGCGTGCACGAGCATGGGCAGGGGAGGGGCAAGAGAGAGGGAGAGAGAGAATCGAAAACAGGCTCTGCGCTGTTAGTGCAAAGCCCAACATGGGGCTCAAACCCACAAACCAGGAGATCATGACCTGAGCTGAAGTCAGACATTCAACCAACTGAGCCACCCAGGTGCCCCTAACTTTACTTACTTTAATATACACAGAGAGGCCAATAATTTTATTGAGTTTCACAGTAACTACAGGTGCTTTAATTGGGACGTGTTACATTATAGGTAAGAAAGTCTCCTTGATTTTGGATATTATCAAATAGGCATCTGAAATCTTATTCAACAAGGAGGTATGCTGGGATGGGACATACCTAGAGAGTTCAGGGATCAAGTCCCCACTTTGCCAGCTACCTAAACTGTGGGATATCGGACACGTCAATCAATCTAAGTCTCCGTTTTCTCCTCCATGAAAAAGATTATACATCTCTGTTTTGCAGAACTGTTAAGAGGAATAGTTGAGATAACAAATATGAAAGAACCAAGGATGGTGGCAGACATATAGCAGGAACACAATAAAATGCAAGCTCATAAAAGGAAAAAGGGCAATACAAGTCAGCTGGAGACCTGTGAAATCTAATCTAGCTGAATTTCTGTCTATATGACCATTTTCTCCTAAGAGACAGGGGAAGTCAGCACAAGTAAAAATTCAAGACAGAGCAGAAGAAAGTGGCCAAACCAAAAATAGATTTGTAATGGCAAGGATGGGGTCAAGAACAGTGTATTTTACTCACATTCATAGATCTTTTAAGGTCAATCAAGATTTTAGAAAATAATACAAGAATATCTTCTTGACCTAAGGGTGGGAAAAGAGTCTTAAAACAGGACACAAAAAGCACTAACCATAAAGAAAACACCAATAAATTTGACTCCATTAAAATGAAGAACTTCTGTTCATTAAAAGACACCATAAAGAGAGTGAAAAGGCAAAGCACAATATGGAAGTAGACGTTTGCAACATACATATGCAAAGGATCGGTATCTAGAGTAAATAAAGAACTTTGAAATACCAGTAAAAGACACAAGGTCCAGTTTAAAAAATAAATAAATACAGGGCAGAACTGAACAGGAATTTTACAAACAAGGAAATCCAAGTAGCCAATAAATATATGAAAAGCCACTCAACCTGATTACTAACCAGTCAAATGCAATTCAGATTGGCTAATTTGAAAAGCTATGAATCGGAGTTCTGGAGAGGACAAGAAGCAATGGGAATTCTCACATACCATAGGAAGGACTGTGGTCTGGTACACCACTTTGTAAAACAGTCTGGTACCTAGACAAGTTGAAGACAAGCATACCTCATGACTAGAGTGATCATACAACTCATCATCCAGACACTTTTGTGAATTAAAGGGGTTATACACTGTGACAACAGGCATAAGCTAGGATAAATGGTCACCCTGTCTATGTACAGCAATTCCATTCCCAGGTGTACACCTTAGAGAAACACATGCACACGTGTACCCACATGACAGTACAAGAACACTCACAGCAGCTTTGTACACAATTTCCCCAAAGTGGAAAAAACTCAAATACCCAGCAACAGAATGGATGATTACAAAAAAAAAAAAAAAAAATTGTGCAAGATTGTGAGTCCACTCTGACGCCAGTCCACCTCACGCCAGTCAGAGTGGCTAAAATGAACAAGTCAGGAGACTATAGATGCTGGCAAGGATGTGGAGAAACGGGAACCCTCCTGCACTGTTGGTGGGAATGCAAACTGGTGCAGCCGCTCTGGAAAACAGTATGGAGGTTCCTCAAAAAATTAAAAATAGAACTACCCTATGACCCAGCAATAGCATTGCTAGGAATTTACCCAAGGGATACAGGAGTGCTAATGCATAGGGGCCCATGTACCCCAATGTTTATAGCAGCACTTTCAACAATAGCCAAATTATGGAAAGAGCCTAAAGTCCATCAACTGATGAACAGATAAAGAAAATGTGGTTTCTATATACAATGGAATACTACTTGACAATGAGAAAGAATGAAATCTTGCCATTTGCAACAATGTGGATGGAACTGGAGGGTATTATGCTAAGTGAAATAAGTCAGAGAAAGACAGATACCATATTGTTTTCACTCATATGTGGATCTTGAGAAACTTAATATAAGACCATGGGGGAGGGGGAGGGGGAAAAAGTTACAGAGAGGGAGGGAGGCAAACCATAAGAGACTCTTAAATACTGAGAACAAACTGAGGGTTGATGGGAGGCGGGGGAGAGGGGAAAGTGGGTGATGGGCATTGAGAAGGGCACTTGTTGGAATGAGCACTGGGTGTCATATGGAAACCAATTTGACAATAAACTACGTTTTTAAAAAAAAACTCAAATATCCAGCAACAGTAGAATGGATGATTAAAAAAAAAAACAAAAACAAAAACAAATTGTGCAAGATTGTGAGTCCTACAAAAAGGTGCTGTAAGGTGCTTTGGAAATGCAGATTCAAGCATTATAAGAGAAGAAAAACATCCCTTCATCACACTTCTCCCATCCATGCATCATTACCATTCTGCAAACAAAGACTGATCACTATAGCTCACACATCCCCACTTTCATAAAACAATTTCCTTCCTGCTCACTTTATACAAATACAAGCAAGTATACGCATGTGGAAAACTGAAGGTATTTTGAGGAAAACGATCTAAGAGACTGAAAAGTCACCTGTTAAGAATCCTGGCATTTAATAAAGCCAGACCAGTTGGTTAAGGATTCTTCTAACTGGTATGTAAAAACCCATGAAGTTTTTTGAAGTCCATTAAAATTACTTATTAAAATTACTCAACTACCTTCCAACACTCACTCTATTTTACTTTTCATTCACATTATGCCTTACATCTGACAGTTTCCATCTTATCTTCACAAAAAGTACATGAGATAAACATCTGGCATAACGGCAATGACATAACACCCACTTTGCTCAGAGGCCTGAGTGTAGCTCGTAGGCAAAACTTCAACTGACCATGTCATCAGCACCGACCAGTCATTCTCCTAAGTTCCTCCTTTAATGTTACAACCTTCCTTTATCTTCCCTTTTTTTTTTTTAAATCATCATTTCAGCTCCCCAACCTTCAACCCTAAGTAGAAGTTCTCAGGTAACTTATCGCTTACTGAAATATGCAATATTTTCCTATCCTTCTTAAAAACATAAAAAGATTGCCCCAATTCATTTTGATACATGTGTGAAGAATTTATGTAAAAATGGGAGTGCGTTATTTCAGGGCTATCCCAGAAAATCTAGGGTACACAAGTAAGACAGGAAGAATGTACTTTACTCACATTTACATCAAAATAATAATGATAACTTTTTTGGAGCACCACAAAACTAACATTATCCTAGCATAATTAATTCCCATTTGCTACTTTCACCTCCTGTCCATATTCTGAAGAGTCTTTCTATACTCTTTACTTTGAATTTCTTAGTACCTCCACCCCAAACATACTTGATACTTGGTTCACTGGTTCTCATTACCTATTTTCCACATCTTTCATTCTTTATCACTATTCTCTCACAACTTCTGTGCAATACTCTCTCTATCACATCCTAACACCTTCTCCCAATTGCAGAGCTTAAACACCTTCATGGAGCACAGGAAACCACTTGCAATCTAGTCCCTCTGCCTTTGCCCCTTGTCTCCCACAACTAATTTCCTGCACTCTGCCCATACTCTTGCCATACCAAGTACTTTAGTACTTGTACATTCAAAAGACATAATGTCTTTCCCAAGGTAGTACTAAGGTGTCCCCCTGAAATAGACACCCTGCCCTACCTCAAGACTCCAGCTCAAGTTTCACCCAAGAAATTCAGCCTGTCAACAACCTGGTCTCCCAAACTAACACCTTTCTTTGCCCTATCCCCAATCCTGGTTTAGTCCACCAAATCACATTCACCTAGATCCACTGCCCAGCCCCACCCATTTTTTTTCACACCTGCCGCCTTTTCTCAACCCCCTGAATCCCCCCATCTTCCTAAGATCTACTACAGATATATTATGCAAGTTCTGCTCTGCTGTCTTATCGTTCAAGACTCTCACAAGCATATCCATACCATTCTTCCATGTTTTTTAATGCTTCATAGACCCCAAACCTCCTTTACAATTCCATTATGCCAATATACCCAGATACCTGCTTCACTACAGCGACTGTACTTGCTCCTCACTTTTCCCCAATACTTCCCCCAATCCGATATCTACTCTTTACTGCTCTCTCAACTCCACTCCACCACACCCAAACCTATTCTTACTGTCCTCAGATAACTGCAATCCCATCCTTTTGCATCATTTCACCTGCCCTCACATAGCCCTCGGTCCCCCTTCCACATCTCCAATGTTGCACCACTCCCTACTCTCACTTTACACCTGCTTGCACACCTCCAGTTTCTCCTCCCACCCGCCACCCCCTCACCAGTCTTGCCCAGACACTCACTGCCCCCCCCCACCATTCCTACCAGGTCACTCCCACTCAGAAAACCCCTCCAAACCCTCGCCTTCCGACCACCCGAGCCCCGCCCCCACCCAGATATGACCCCGCCCCCTCCAACCTCGAGCCCCGCCCATTGCCCTGGAGGCCCCGCTGAGGGGCGGGGCCTGTCCCTCCTCCCTTTTCCCCCCGCCCCCTACCGTCACGCTCAGGGGCAGCCTGACCCCGAGCGGCCCCGCGGTGACCCTCGCGCAGAGGCCTGTGGGAGGGGCGTCACAAGCTCCCGATCTCCCCCACCTTCCGCCCCCCCTCCCGTCCAGTCTCCTCCCCCTGGGAATGCGCGGGGTGGGTGACAGACCTGGCCGCGCGCCACCGCCACCGCGCCTGCCGGGGGCGCTGCCGCTGCCTGAGAAAGAAGCCGCGGCTGCCGCCTGGAGGAGGTGCCGTCGCCTCCGCCACCGTTGCCTCCGCCGCCAGGGGTAGGAGCTAAGCCGCCGCCATTTTGTGTCCCCCTGTTGTTGTCGTTGACATGAATCCGACATGACACTGATTACAGCCCAATGGAGTCTCATTAAACCCGAGCCGCGGCCCCGCCCCGGCGCTGCTCCATTGGAGGAGACCACAGACACTTATGGCCACCCGTTGGCCTGCGGGTCTGTCCGTCACCCACACACTAACCACCCTGCAGCCCATTGGGGCAGGTTCCTGCCGGTCATCTCGCCTCCGCATAGACACACCCCTCGACCCATCATCCCCCCCTCCGGAACCACCCCGGGGGTGGGTCCACTGCCAGTACCAATCAACAGACTGCTGGGCCCGCCTCTTCTGGGCACCTATTGGTCTAGCCCTTTTTCTCTCTCCCAGACACCGCGCCACCTCTACTTCCACCTACCCACCCCCTCAACCTCTAGAAATGGATTGGGTCTACTGGCAGAAGAGGCGCTTGGCCTTATTGGCTGCATACAACGCCAATCAGAGGGCCTTTTCCCTCTCCCCTCCCCCACTCAACCCCAAATCCCCTAGCCCGCAGCTAAAGTTTGTGTGAGAGCTGATCGCTGGCGGCGGCCGCAGGATTTAGGGGTGGGAGCGGGCGGGCGCGCGCGGGCGGGCACGCGAAGTTAAAATTCGAGGTTCTCAGTCACCAGCTCCCGCGGTGGAGCGCGCGGACGGGCGCGCCGCCCGGAGCGTTCCATCCCGCCCCCTCCTCCACCCTCTCCCGTCCCGTCCCGGGCGACTACTCGCCCGCCCCCTGGCTCGCATCCTTCCCCCCCACACACCCCTACCCTGCAAGCCCAAGGCCGGGTGCAGGCAGAGCGATGTCGCTGCAGCCTACTCGCCATCCCATGCCGAGGGGGAGCAAGCCCCTACCCGCCGGGCGTGCACCCCCCGGCTCCACACTAGCCCGTGTCTGCAAGCACGTGCACCGTTCGCCGCTGCCTCCAGCCACCCCGGTCCCCGGCTAACCTCGCCTGCAGCCCGGCCAATCGCTTGCTGCCCTTTGTTGCTGCAGCCCGGGTCTCCCCGCTGCCTTCCTCAGCCTCCGCCTCGTCCTTTGCCAGCCGCCCGGGTCCGCAGCGCCGCGCTCCCCCCGCCCGGGACCCACCGCCGCCGCCTCCTTCTCCTCCTCCGCCTCCTCCTCCTCGGCTCCGGGCTGCAGCGCACAGAGCCCGAGGCAGCGCCGCCCAGCCCCGCTCCCCCCGCGCCGCCAGCTAGCCCGCCCGGCCCGGCCGGGGGCGCAGCCTGGACCCCGCCCGCCCCAGTCCCCGCCCCGGGGGTACCTGCCTCCGCCCTGGGGGGCTCCGCTCGCCGCCCTCGGGGGAGGGCGGGGATGCCGGTGTCCGCGGGAGGATGGGGAAGCCTGGGCCGTTTGGGGCGGGGAGTGTGCCCGCCAGGGCTGGGACTGAGAGGTGCGGTCCTCGCCAACGCGTCCCCCCTCCCGCTGCTGTGGGCCCCAAACTTCGTCCTCCGCCCGGGCGTTACACCCTCGGGTGATCGCGGCAGTTTTGGGGTGGGAGATGCCTCGGGAGCTGTGTCTACCCTGATCAGGAGGAAGAGGGAGCAGTGACATTCAGCGACCGCGGACAGGGCACGGCGGCAGCATCCTTGGGTGGGAGTGGGGATGTCAGACGTGGGCTGGAGGGGGAAACTGCCCCCTCAAGATGCCCTCTCCCAGCCTGAGATGAGCTGTAGAGCTCAGCTGCGTTTTGAGTGCTTTCTTAGGCGGTGCAGAGGGATGGCAGAGGTGCTGGGGGCGGGGGGGAGTCGGGGAAAGACCGCTGGGGGGCCCTTCCCCCTCTAGCCAGCGTTCGAACGAAGGCTGATGGCTAAGTTCGGTTTTCCAGGCTTCCCCTGGGCCCCCCGAGTTCCTGAGGCCCACACGAGGGAGGCCGGGGCTCCTCTGGCCGCCCAGGCGAGGCCACTCTCACGCTGCCCTCGTGCCTCCCAGCGCCCTCCAGACTGAAAAGACCGTCCCTCGCTATTCCTGAGGATGGATGGGATGCTGGCAGGGGCGACTTCGGAAAATAAGAAAAGTAGCCTCGAGAAATGGCTCCTACAGAGTTTGAGTATGAAGTTTCCCTTCTGAGGCGCCATTTCTTCCGGAGGGGGAGAACTTTGGCTTTGTAAAAGAACCAAGTTTCAGGCTTGATGGCCTGGGTGGAAAACCACCTGTTGACTGAAGTCTGTCCCTGGAGTCAGGCAGATCTTGGGCTCTGGCAGATCAGGGTGAGGCAGGGTGCCAGGGAGAGGCCCCGGGCCTCCTTCCCTGGTTGACTCCCAACATCCTCATGCCACTGACACCGCAGCAGCATCTCCAACTTCCCATTCAAAACCACTGTGCAAACTAGGTAGGTACTTTGTTAGAGCAACTTATCTCAGACAAAACAAGCAGCACAACCCTGTCATCAAATGCAGAGCACAATACACACTTCACTTTTTAAAGATGCTTGCACCTCTGGGGTGTGAGCTGCCCCTACTTACATGCTTCTTGACAGCAAGGTGAGAAAGGAGCTAAGACAAAGGGCACGGAGTTGGATGAAAGAATAGAAAAAGGGAGAGGGGAGCAGAAGAGTTGTAATACTACACTCAAAACTGTCACCAGTTCCATTATAAACCCCTTTTATAGGTGTTTTATTACTTGGTTGTTAGTTTTTAAAACACAAACCTCTTTAGATTAAATCTTGGCATTTGCAGGCTCAGCTCAGGGAAACAAAACACAGGGAAAGTTCCCCATCCACCACTGGCTTGGCTACTTTTGAGCTACATTACTGATAAAACAAACAAACAGCGTGTTGGGTTTCCTCAGCCTTTATCTCTTATTTAGTATCTTCAGTAGCTGGCTCAAGGTGAATTTTTTACAAGCCATTAGTTCATAATTCAGCCTAGTTCATTTAGGTATTTCAAAGAGTAGGACATTTATAAGGTGTGCTCTTTTTATAATGCAGGTGCTGGGGTTTTTATTCTCCATGAAGTTACTAAGTAAACTTAAGAATCCTGGCAGACAAGTTAGCCTTTATGTTCTTTTTTTTCCCCCTATGGTCTGCCCAGATGCACATTATTTTGTAACTTAGATTTGAGTCCCCCAGACTGCATTTTATCTCAAGCAATAAAAATAAACCATGTCTTAATTGAAAACAAGTTTCAAGACCCCAAATCTGTACACTCAAACTGAAGTTCGCTAAAGAAGCAACCAAAGACACTAAAAGCCAAAAAGTCCACATTTAAGATGTCTTCAGCCAATGAATTGTGGGAGATTTATGAGCATCTAACACTTGCTATCACTAATGAGTTAGCCACATGGATTTCCAGTGCATCAAGAAGAGACACCTTTAGAGAGAAATGGGCCTTATTTGCCTAAAACTTGTACTCCTGTAACCCCAGGAGCTGGCAAACACAGAAGAAACATCTTTAGCCAACATCTTGATGTGTTTTTTGAGATTCTTTTCTTAACAAACATAGTTCTCTAACGGGCATGGCAAGGAAAGGGAATGTGTTGCTTTCCCCTTGATACTTCCCTCTAAAGTTACTTGTCCTTTGAGAAATCCTGGCTCTTCAGTTAAGTGGGACTGGAAAGGATAACAGAAACACAGCCAGAGATACTTAATGCTTACTCCTAAACCTGTCTCTTATCTGTGGTATCTCAAGTCCTCTGCTGAGCTAAACAGCTCAATTAAGAAGTTAACCTAGAAATAACTTGAACTGAAAACCAAGCATCCTGCAAAATTCGCAAGCTGACTGTGCTGGACGATTATGAATCCAGGGGCTCATCTAACCACTCCTCCCTCCCCCAAAACAGCTGCCAGTGGCCACCTCAGGCCAGAATTACTGACAACTACATTTATACTGCTCAGTGTGGTTCACAGATCACTGGCACCAAAATGATCTGGGAATGAGTGCTTAAAACACAGTTTCCTTGGCCTACCCAGAGATTCTGATTCAATAGGTGTCAAGTGGGGCTCCCAGCTCTACATTTTTAGCCCATGACTTGACTTCAAGCTTATGATCACTGAATTGGAGAACCACTGGCTAGGCTGAATCCTCTTCTTCCCCAGCTGAAAAGGAATGTTTATTCCGTGAATGTCTTAACCAGGTTAAGTATATCTCTAGTACTGGGATGATTCCATGGTTTGGCCTATTTGTCCTTGAGTCCTAAGTAAGGGTAAAAAAAGAATGCAGAAGAGCTTCAGGAGCTGAAGGAAACCTGGAGGGTTTGATCTATTGGGTTTGTTTACTAGCTCTGAGGCAAGTCAGACAAACAGCCTGATAAGAGGTATCACATCTACAGACGTACTAGCAAGTCCTTCTGAAGGAAATTAGGTAAGCAAGCAGCAAACAGGGAACCCGAACTGATTTGTCCAGACTTCAGTACATGGTGAATTCTACTTACTTCAGTAAGTCACTTAAAAAGCATTGGTCTGCATCCTACTTCCCACTGCCACATGGAATCCTCTCTCATCATTGACCAGAAACTGTCCCCACAAGGTCACAATGTCTAATTATATCAGTCAAGGGCAGAGGGGGTTGGGGATGATAGGTCACATCATCAGTTTTAAATAGGCTAACAAATTCAGTCTACAGTTTTGTGTATGAATAGCCTAAATACTGATGTTCTGTATCTATACCCCATTTGTGCATCCTTTAAAAGCCTTTAATGTCTTTAAAATGCATTCTGGATTGGGTCTAAACTCTTTAATCTACCTCTAAGGCTTGTACATCTGCACACAACCTATCACTCATCTCTAGCTTCTCCCAGCCCAACACACTCCTCCATACACAGCACACACTGTTCCCTCTACAGCCATACCCGCCCTCCCTACTTTACCTGATGGAAACCTTGAAGAAGGTTTACTCCCAATCCCTCCTTGGCTACTGCCTCTTCTATGAAGTTTTACTGGTCTTTGCAGGTAGCCCATAGGACTTTGAGCATACCCTTTACTCCAGCCCTGGCATTTGTTAAGTACACTGTTATTATTTGTTGAACTACGGAATAAATAAAAGTGCTTATCACACTCTCTTGTCACATTTTGCCTTCCTGTTTTCCTCATTAGCTTTTCTACTTCATAGACCAACTTGATCATTTGTGTAACTGCCCTGTACCTGACAATAAACGGTACTTAATAAAGAAACACCATCCATACATACCTGTGGTTCCCAGGACTGGGTGTACATTAGAATCACCTGAGGAATTTTTCAACCAGCCTAGCGCTTAACCACCTTAAGCAGCCTTAACCACCTGAGGCTGCTTAAATAAATATCCCTGGGGGTGTGGCCCATTCATGGGGGGGGGGGGTGTCTTTTTCGTATGTGTTGTTTTTGTTGCATTAGGCTCCACGCCCAACATAGAGCTTGAACTCATGACTCCAGGCTCCACACCCAACATGGGGCTTGAACTCATGACTTGGAGATTAAGAGTCACCTGCTCTACTGAGTCAGCCAAGCACCCCTCAGGTTTTTTTTAAGTACCCTGTGCCATCAGAGTAAAAAACCACTGATTTATACAAACCAACAGGATGCCTCAGCATCAAGTGAGAAATTCCAAAGAAATGAGGATGGTAAAAGATATCAAAATTAGCTAAATGTTGCTAATTTTAGCGAGGACAGAGTTCTCAGGGATCTTTTTTTTGTTGAGACTCAAAGGTGTGGTGGCCTTTTTTTACTAATCATAAGAGAGTCTTAATAAGGATTCAGTTTTTAGCATCAGGCTATCCCAAAGAAAATTTGAACTACCCAACTGTTAATTTAATGATCTCCATTTGTTTCAATTTTGAAATTTGGGGGAAACTGGCAACTCTGTCAGTTCTTGAGATTAAGAATCTCAACAGGTTCTTGAGATTAAGCCCTGCATCATGTTCTTCACTGACAGTGCAGAGCCTGCTTACTTGCAGTTCTCTTTCCTTCTCTTTCCCCCCACCCTCTCTAAATAAATAAATAAATAAATAAATAAATAAATAAATAAATAAATAAACGTTAAAAAATTTTTTTTCCGCTAAGGAAACTAGAGTAGTAAAAAGTAACTTACTAGAACATACTAGAATGTTGAGACTATCAGACGGTAGGCATATATCATAATAATTCCATGTCTAGAAAAATTCCAATTTTCAATGGAATTACAAAGAGCCTAACATAGTCTTTCCAGCAGTCAACCTCCCCTCATTCCAGTTAACAAACATAAAACACCCCAAAAAAGGCTAAGGAGATCAGTCTGGTGAGCCATTTTACCAGCTTGATGCCCTTCCTGGTATTAGTAGTAACAAACTGCTTGTGGGAGAACATGATTGAGCTTGATCATAACAAACTTAGCCATAAACTCCTTAAAGGTTGGGATTGGGTTTGGTTCACCTTTATATTCCCCAACTGGCCTTGAACATGGTGGTAATAAATGATACTGAGTAAAATAGAGGTTAAGAATCTGTTATCTGGGGCTCCTGGGTGGCTCAGTCAGTTAAGCATCAGACTTCGGCCCCTCGTTGGGCTCTCTGCTATCAGCAGCAGAGCCTACTTTGGAAACTGTCCCCTTCTCTCTCTGTCTCTTCCCCACTCATCCTGTCCCTCTCTCTCAAAAATAAATAAACATTGGGATGCCTGAGTGGCTCAGTTGGTTAAGTGTCCAACTTCAGCTCAGGTCATGATCTCAAGGTCCGTGAGTCCCACATCGGGCTCTGTGGCTGACAGCTCACAGCCTGGAGCCTACTCCAGATTCTGTGTCTCCCTCTCTCTCTGCCCCTTCCCACTCACACTCTGTCTCTGTCTCTGAAAAATGAATAAACCTTAAAAAATTAAATAAATAAAATTTAAAAAAATAATCTGTTATCTATCTGCTTATCTAAAGCCGTGTCTTCTAAAATTCATAAATTGAGCTATAAACTCAATTATAGATTGAGTTAAAGATTTCTTATACAGTGTTTTACACATCATGGGCATTCATTAAATATATGAAGTTTGGATAGATACATTTCCTAACCACTGTAAAACAGTACTTTCTGTTACCAAATCTAAAACCACTTTTTCTAAGTTTGTGTATGTTTGTTGAGGAATATCTTTGAACATTTTAACATTTTAGCATTTGACCAATGGGTGTGTTTTATTTATCATATACTACATTTGCTAATTTTTTTTTTGCTACTGTATATATACATACATACATAGATTGAAACCAGTTCCTTCTAATTTTCTAAGATCAAGAGTTCCCTACTTTGAGGCCCTCCTCTCTATTCCCACAAAAGTTTTAACTGCCCCCTTCTAGAGTTTGTGGCCTATTAATCCGCTTTATGTGCCTCACTTCAGTGGCTGATGTCACTTGACACGTATCTATTGGCTGGGACTGAGTTCTTGTTTTCTTTCAATTGTAATGCCACACACTGAGTGATAACCTTTAGTAAACAGTCTATAACGGCTCCTGATTTTGTTTCCTGAATCATAGCAAATGACCTGAAGTAACTCCATGTTCAGTTGATTTGTAGTTTGTAGTATCTCAGTCTCTGGCAGAGAGATTAATGTTCACCAGCTATTCCCTGTGCTCCCCTACATTTCACAGCCTTCCTTTCAATTAGGTTAGAACCATGTGGCTAGTTTCGGCCAATGGATAATGAGCAGAAGTGGTATGCATTTCTTCTGGGTCAAGAAAGTTAAGAATCAGGGTGTTAATTCTCCATCTCCCTCTTTCCCTTCGGAAGCATCCGAGAAGTCATGTGTCCCAGATAAGGAGCTACAAGTTGACAGAGCCACTATTAGCCTGGACCCTTGAGTGACTAAATGGAGCAGATTCTCCCCAATCTTCTTCCTACCCACGCCACTTGCTTTGACATGTAATAGGAGAAACAAATTTTGTTGTGTGAAGCCAAAGAGATGTTGAAGTTTGTCTACCACAGCAGGTAGTAGGGTTGCATAACCTAAATTAATATATTCGTAAAACACAATACTTTACAAATACCTTTCTTACATACATCTCAGTGACTGTGCCATCGAGGTAAAAACACTTCCCTTCCCACTAATTATCCTTTCCTCCAAACACCCCAGCTGACTGCCCACCAGCCACGGTTGTGACAGAAACACCAGATATATCAAGTTATGTTGGAACCTCCCTATAGTAAGTTAGCAAAACTATTGATGAGACCAAAAGAATTAAAAAGTGGATTTGTTTCTCCATCTGAATAAAAGCTGAAAAAGCCTGAAGCAGTGATGTCATTCTCGGGCTAGAATCTACTGCTTTGCCCCAACAGGGGAGAAAAGCAAGTCAGAATAACCTTAGCTCTTCAGTGTGACTTTGTTGGCTTCCAAATAATTAACTTTCTTACCAGCGTTTAAGTTGAGATTTTGGAAATACGGACATTCCTTGGGAATACAGCTGCTTCTTAAGAGAAAGAAATTCTGCCCCCCAAAATGAATAAAACATTTAAAAAGTTATTAAAAGGGGGACCTGGGTGGCTCAATCGGTTGAAAGTCTGACTTCGGCCCAGGTCATGATCCTGCGCTTTGTGGGTTCGAGTCCCACATTGGGCTCTGAGCTGACAGCTCAGAATCTGGAGCCTGCTTCAGATTCTGTGCCTCCCTCTCTCTCTGCCCCTCCCCCACTCTGTCTATCTCCCAAAAGTAAATAAAACATTAAGAGAAAGAAATTCTGTCCCAATCCATTCGGTACCCTTTTTGTAGCCCTTCAACCTAGTCTTGGAGCTCTAAAAAATGACAAATGACCTAGGAGCTGATTTGCAATGTGGCTAGAAGCACATGCTATTCCTGTTAATTAAAGGAGTAAGGGGGCTCATGTTGGTTGTTGGGTTGTATAATTCTGTGGTTCCACGCGAAACCTCTAAGGATAAACAGTGTGGGAACTTAGGATGTTCAAGTGGACTGACAGAGCATGTTTGCTGAACATGGTTTTAGGGTGCTCAGTGTAACTATATTATTAATAATAGCTAGCACTTGGGCAGTACTTAGAGCACTGATTTCCCTGAATTGGCTCATTTCATCATCACAAAATTCCTTTTCAAATACTATTAACTTCTATTTTACAAACAAAGAAACTGTGGCTCCCCAGGTGTTGAGTCAGCAGTTGGCAAGAGATCAGAATTCCCACCTGGCTCAACCTTACACTCAGTCTGGCCCCCTGAGGCCACTGCCCCATGAGGGTGCTTGGGGCTGTTCAGGATCCGGGGAAGTACTGAGCAACCTGCCCTCCTCATACTGTCCAGGGGGCGCCTGTGGACCAGGAGCAACCCTGAGAACCCACGCCCTCTCCCAGTCACCTAGGCCCGAGGCCCTTGGCCAGACCGGCCAGAACTCCAGGCACGACGGAGGGAGGCCATGGAGAGCAATATGGTCTCGGGCAGAAGGAAGGAACCCTGGCACTGGATGGAAAAGAGAAAGGGGAGGCGCTGCTGGCAGCTGCAGAGAAAACAACCGTCCAAGGCCAAGCCTTGAAAGAAGCCTGAGGCCCAACCACTTCCAGGCTGTAAGGACACCGTAGTAACCACTTTTTGGTTTGGAAAAGTCTCTCACTTAATTCCTACAAGAATCATTTTACAGAGACAGATGGAAGGGGGGAAGACACCAAGGCTTCCCCCAGGCAGTGGTGAGAGCCGGGTGCCCGCCGTGCCCTCCCCCGCCAGCCCTCACCAGCCCCCGCCACCGGGCGATGCTCTGAGCCTTTGTCATTCTGCATCCCACGGTGCCAGCTAAGTCACTCAGCTGTCACAATCCGGCCTGGAACTGCAGGATACGAAATAACTCCAGCGAGACCTCCCCGGGGCGGGGGTGGGGGCCGGAAGGCCGAGACTTTTCGGCGTGCAAAGGAGCACCAGCTGCATCCCGCAAGTTGCTAAATTAGCCGGGCTGTTGTCTTGCTTTTAATTTTTGTGTGAATTCAAGAATAGGTCGCGGCTGTCTTGGCAGTGTGTGAATGAGACCCTTTCCGAAAGAATTCACCTTGCTGAAGGGCCGCTGTCAGGCGCACAAAACTCACAGTGAGAAGCGGGCTTTGACAGAAGCCTCCTGCTAGCCCTCCCCACTTCTGGTGTCTTGGCCTCACTTCCCTGCGGGCCTGCCTCCCGGAACCCCGCACCTCCAGGCCACCGTCTCCCCTGCCTCCCTGAGCAAAACACCTGCTCCCTTCCTGGCGCAAAGAGTGAGCCAGAGCCTGAGTCCGGGCCTGGCGTGGCCTCTGCACCCTCCACAGTCCTGGAACCCTCAGGCAGCCTTCCTTCTCCTGGCCGGTCATGACCCTTGTGGCTGGGGAAATCAGGCAGAAGGTTCTGGAAACTGACAGGTTGGCTCCTGGAAGAGCTTACTCTGCGCTGAAAATGTGCGTCTGTTTCCGGGCGCTCCAGCCAGCGGGTCGTGAGGCCATCACCAGCCTGACATCAACAATCAGAAAGAAAGGCCGTTCCAGGGATGATGGCCCCAGACCACCGTCATCTGTTGCTTTAGCAGAAAGCAATACATAGATGGTACATCCTAGTGTTGGGTTTATTTAAACACCACACCCAAGTCCTTGCTGCCACCTGTCTCAATCTGAATGTGCCCGATTTCTCCCACAGTGGCCGCACGCCTCCTGGACTTAAATCTCCAGAGCCAGAACCCATCTGGTTGTCTTCCCTGCTGCTTTTGCCCATTTGAGCAGGTGTCTTAACTGAGACTAGATAAGAATTGACATGTTACATTTTTTTAAGTTTATTTATTTATTTTGAGAGACAGAACTAGCACGGGAGGAGCAGAGAGAGACCGAATGCCGAGCAGGCCCTACACTGTCAGCGCAGACCTGGACCCTGGGCTCAAACTCACAAACTGTGAAACCATGAGCTCAGCTGAAAGCAAGAGTTGAGTCACCCAGGTGCCCCATTGACATGTTACATTTGTAATAAAGTTTTATATATTTAAAAATATATATAGTCAACTGTGTGCACTTAACAAAAGAGAAAAAGCACAAATAGCTAATAAATATATGAAAAATGTTCAGATTCACTAGTTATCGAAGACCTGTGAGACGATATTTTTTTCCTTCCAAAATAGCAAAATGAAAATATGGAATCCCTAACACTGGCCCAAGTGTGACAAAATTTAGCACTCAGTTGGGAGTGATAGTTGGGAGCTGGTGTGAGACTTCCGGAAAGTAATTTGACAATGTTTATCGAGAGCCTTAAAAATACTCCACTCAGAGGAGTGGGCTCTAAGTCAGGGGCTTGGGAGTCAAGCAAGATATGAGTTCTCACCACCCACCCTTACTGCTGTGTGTTCTAGGACAAGTCACTTTGCCTCTTTTAAATCCCTTTCCTCAAATATGAGGAAAGTGGGGCTGCTCCTCCCTACCTCACAGGGCTGTCGTCAGGATGAAGAGAAAAAATAAAGGCTGCTTAACAAATAGTGATGGTTGCTGCAATGGTTGTTATAAATTCTCTTTAGCCCAGTAATCTGGACTGTCCCAAGGAAATAATATGAGATGTAAGAAAGATTCATGCACAAAAGATGTCTATCTAGCATTGCTTATAATCATAAGATCATGGAAACCAACCATGTACCCAGCATTAGGGGAAAAGTTAAGAAAATTATGTACAGCTATATGGTTTTATATATAAACTCTGTTGATAGCATATGATATGCACTGTTCTGTATCTTGCTTTTTTTTCACTTAATAGTATGACATTTTGCAAGTTTTAAGCATGTCTGCAGGATAAGTGTCTAGCATTGGAACTGTTGGGTCAAAGGATGTACATTTTAAATTTCGAAAGCTATGGCCAACTTGCCCCACAGGGAGGGGGCTCCAATGCACACTCTCGCTGTTTCCCCAGCTCTCCACAACAATATTATCAACCTTTTATTCTTGGTCAAGGTGAAAGTGGCATCCTATTGAAATTTCAATTTGCATTTCTCTTATTATGAGTGAAGTTGAACACCTTTTCATATGTTTAAGAGCCATTTGTATTTCCTTTTCACTGAATTGTTGGCTCAAGTACCATTGGCCTCAGTTTCTATCGGGTAGTGGGTCTTATTTATTTATTCATTTTGCATTGTTTTACCACTTTGGCTGACACTTAAACAAATGTGTTTTTCCTCCAGTTTAAAAATCACTTATTTTAAAACTTTTTTTTGGCGGTTTTGCCATTCACCTTGTTTTAAAAAAAATGCACATTGTCTAGGTTCTAAACAATTGCTTTTTCTGTGCTGTAACACTCTCGACTGACCGCACCCACTGACTTCTTGTTCTCTCGGAGCTCCTTCAGGGCAGGGACCATAACTACCATCTAGTTCACCCTGTGAAGCCCCAGTGGGCACCCACAAGATACTTGTTCAGGGACAGTAGTCCCACCTTGAGTTAAGTGCCAAGAACTTGTGGTCTTGCAGGTAAATTTACATAGTACACAAAGAAAACATTCTCGATTTTTATCAACTTCTGCCACTGCCATGAAATAATCACGTGACAAAATTGTGACCAAAATGTAGCGAATTTTCACAGTATTATCCCAGCCTCAGAGAGTCAGCAGCCTCAACCTTCAAGGACACATGAGTTGACAAATCCACCCCCAGCCTCCCACCCACCTCACCCCCAACTCAGCCCCTTGTAGACTCACTGTGCTCTGGGTCCCCACTGAGCAGGCTGACAGGCACACTCCCACCCACAGAGCCTGGGTGAGCTTCAGAAGACCTTCTTCAACTTGTCTTCTCAGAGGCCTGGGAGAAAAAGGAAAGTCCCTTTCTAAAACAACTGAGAACAGGGTGGCTCAGATTGTGTCATGCAAATGATTAACCCTAATCTATGGAGATTTTGGAGCATTCCTGGCCCCACCAGGAAGAACTAAGAAAATTCAAACTTAAAAAAAGGAAGAGGAAGAGTACAGAACAATTTTCAGGCTTTACCAGAGGTGGGCCAGGCTAGGTGTTGCTGCCAAGGTCTCATATATTGCTTGCTGATCAGGAGCAAAATTGGGCAGATGTACGAAATTAAAACTTGTCCTCGCAGCTGACTGAATTTTGGAGCTTAGCCATCAGTATCGTTTTTGTAAGAGCCACATTTCATGAGCAAGGGACACCCATGTGACACAAGGAGGGCTGTGTTCAGGCGTCCGATCTGCTCTACTCATGTGGTTTAGCCCCCTCTTCCCAGAAAGAACCCCTCTAAACTATGACTCCAACCAGACCAGAGATATCAGAGATTATTTTTATATTTTTGCACATATTAAAGCCTTATTTCAAGGTTTTTATTTTGAAAAGTATGTCAAATTTACAGAAAAGTTGCAAAAACAATTCAACAAATACACTCCTCACCTAGATTCACCCATTATTTTTGCTACATTTACTTTGTCTCTGTATATGCAATATATACTATTGATCTTTTTAATGAACTATGAGAGCAAATTTGGACTTTTACCCCTAAATAGTTCTATCTTTGCTGCTAACATTAAGGACAGCCTTTTAAATAATTATAGTACAATTATCAAATTCAGAAAATCTAACATTGTTAAATTACAGTTCGTACTCAAATTTCACTAATTGTCCCAATAAAGCCCTTAATAGTTTTGTTTTTTTTTTTGTTCCCAGACCAGGATCTAATCGTGGCTGCATTTAGTTGTTTTGTCTTCTTAATTTCCTTTAAACTGGAAGAGTTCCTCAATTTAGTCTTTATGATCTTGATGTTTTTAAAGGTTACTGGCCAGTTGTTATGTAGAATTTCCTTTGGTTTTGGTTTTCTGATGTTTTCCCATGATTAGATTCAGATTATGCATTTTTGATAAAAATACCTTTGATTGCTCATGCTTCTTCTTCTTTTTGTTTTTATAAAGGTTTATTTATTTACTTAGAGAGAGAGAGAGAGAGAGAGAGAGCGAGCAGGGGAGGAACAGAGAGAGAGGGAGAGAGAAAGAATCCCAAGCAGGCTCTGCACTGTCATTGCAGGGCCCCACTCAGGGCTCTATCCCACGACCGTGAGATCATGACCTGAGCTGAAATCAAGAGTTGGATGCTTAATCTACTGAGCCATCTAGGCACCCCGCATGCATTTGTAACCAAATTATCAAGTGAGTCACATTTTGAAATGAATTTTTTCATTATAGTTCATATTCACTTGCAACTTTCTAATACACTATTTTCTATATATTTGTACTATCTTGCAAATTTTATTTTTTTAAGTTTATTTATTTAGAGAGAGAGAGAGCGGGGGAGGGGCAGAGAGCATGGGAGAGAGAGAATTCCAAGCAGGCTCCACACTGTCAATGCAGAGCCCAATGCAGGGCTCGAACCCACAAACCCGTGAGATCATGACCTGAGTTGAAACCAAGAGTCTGCCGCTCACCTGACTGAGCCACCCAGGCACCCCAAACTTGGTAAATTTTAAACATGATAGGGGTTCCTGGGTAGCTCAGTTCGTTAAGCATCTGTCTTCTGCTCAGATCATGATCTCACAGTGAGTTCGAGCCCCACATTGGGCTCTGTGCTGACAGTTCAGAGCCTGGATCCTGCTTCGGGTTCTGTGTCTCCTCTCTCTGCCCCTTCTCTGCTCACACTCTCTTCCTCTCAAAAATAAATAAACATTTTTAAAAATTAAAAAAACAACAACACGGTAACATAAATTTTTTTCACTTAGTGTGTATTCTTTCTTGTTGGTTTTGGATTTGCTTTTTTTTAGTAACCTTTATGCTCAACATGGGGCTTGAACTCACCACCCCATGATCAAGAGTCACATGTTCCACCAACTGAGTCAGCCAGGTGATCCTTGTGTTTATTCATTTAAACACATGTCAGGGTGTCTCTCTTGCTAGCTCACTCTCTTTTTGTCATTTTTGGCATCTGTTTATAATATTTGGATATTGACAGTTTATATTAAAATAAAAAAGTTGTTTTCCCCAGACCAGGTCTCTTTTGTTCTCCTTTGCATCCCTGTGTCTAGCAACAATACCTGGTAACACTCAGGAAGCCTTTTGGAAACACTGGTTGACTCAGTGAATTAATTCTGAGGCTAAACACTGAATTTTCTGAATTCAGGTCCCAAGCAGGAAATGGTTTTGGCTATTAGCTGTACACATGGAGAAATATAGGAATTCATGTATTACAATTTTACAAAAATTTCTTCTACTAACGATTTAAGTATTTCAATCTTCCAATGAGCCCAAAGTCCACCATCTTTGACTGAAACCCTACTTAAGCACTAGTGTATTTGAAAAGGGAAGGCTGCTGATGGGGGTGGGGAGTTGGCTGGTCAGCAGCAGAGTTTCTCTGAAGAAACCAGAAATACAGGCAGAGACAGGCTGGAGGCTTTCAGGCTCTACTGAAGGACACCAAATCTGAATGCAGAGAATGTGACCTCAGTCACTCCTTAGTTTGAACCTTCTAACTTGTAGTATGGTTCATAGTCACGTCTGCCTAAAGCTCAAGGCACTTAGCCTGCTAGAGCTGGTCTACCTCTCCAGGCCCAGCCTCTCTGTTTCCATTATTCCTTTTCTCCACTCCTCCCTCAAGTTCTGATGTTTGATTCATAGATGAAAAGAGGCTCAAATTCACAGAGAATTAAACAAATTTAAACTATAATGAAATATCAGTTTAAATTGATCAGACCAGCAAAGATTAGATAGATTAATTATATCCCAGGAATGTGGCAAAAAATACTTTTATACACTTTCATACACATTTATGACATCTATTTAAACTTAAGATGTCTTTGGGGCACCTGGATGGCTTAGTGGGTTAAGCGTCTGACTCTTGATTTTGGCTCAGATCATGCTCTCACAGTGATGAGATTGAGCTCTGCATTGGGCTCTGTGTTGACAGCACAGAGCCTGCTTGGGATTTTCTCTCTGCATGCCCTCTCTCTCTTTCTCACTCTCTCTCTCTCAAAATAAGTAAGTAAACATTAAAAAAAAAAATAAATAGATTTAAGATGTCTTTACCTGTGGACCAAGCAATTCCACACTGGGTCTCTTTCCTATAAAAAAAACTTGCACCAGTGCAGAAAAAAACATGCTTTCTGTAACTTTTTTGTAATAATGAAAAGATGGAAACTGCTCACTCAACTGTTCACCAATAAGGGCTGATTAAACAGACTATGGCACACCATATAGGATGATACAACTGGTTGTCAATTGGCTTTGAAAGAATGAGGTAGATCTGCATGATCTAATATGCATGGAACATGTCCAATATATATTGTTAAATGGAAAAAACAATTTGCAAAACAGATTAGAAATGGTTATTAATATTGTGAGAATATTCATTAGTTTATATTTTAATATATGCATAGCAAAAAAATCTGGAAAACCTACATTAAATTACAAACAATGATTATCTCAGGAATGTGGGATTATGGGAGGCTTTCACAGTCTTTGTTCTGCACATTTGTGATGTTTAAAGCTTTTATAAGAAACATTATTTGAGGGGTGCTTGGGTGGCTCAGTCAGTTGGGTGTCTGACTCTGGCTCAGATCATGATCTTGTATTCAGTGAGTTTGAGCCCCACGTCAGGCTCTGTGCTGAGCCTGGAGCCTGCTTTGGATTCTGTGCCTCCCTCTCTCTCTGCCCCTCCCCAGCTTGTACTGTGTGTGTGTCTCTCTCTCAAAAATAAATAAACATTAAAAAAACTTGAAAAAAAAATATTATTTGAGGGGCGCCTATCTGGCTCAGTCACTAAAGCATGCAACTCTTGATCTCGGGGTCGTGAGCTAAAGCCCCACAATGGGGATAGAGATTACAAGAAAGAAAGAAAGAAAGAAAGAAAGAAAGAAAGAAAGAAAGAAAGAAAGAAAGAAAGAGAAAGAAGGAAAGAAAAAGAAAGAAAGAAAGAAAGAAAGAAAGAAAGAAAGAAAGAAAGAGAGAAAGAAAGAAAGAAAAGAAATATTATTTGAAAACCAAAGAAAGAAAAGAAATATTATTTGAAAGCCAGGGGGAAAAAAAACCCATGAGTGAAAAAAAAAAATGGTAGTGCATGGGGTCAGGGAATTGGTGAGTTTCCAGATGCACCAAGACTGGCATATGTTGACAACTACTAAAGCTATGGGAGGGGTAGGTACATAGACATTCCTTGTATTCTCTAATTTTATATATGTTGGAATATTTCATAATAAAAAGTAAACAAAATAAATAAATAAAAGCCCACACACAATAAAACCTGGGGCTGGTGGGAGAGGAGCAAGCACAGCCTATATGTCAGCTGCAAAAGGGCAGAGTTCTACAGAGTTCTTTAAACATCTAAGTTTAGATTTTAGTAGGTAGAGAATGAGGTTTATTACTGACTTTTTAAAAGTATGAAAACTGATTTTTAGAAAGGCTACTTTAAAGAGTTACTTCAGGTTGAAGAGAAGGATTAGGGGTGAGGAGGCTGACTATAAATCAGTCTGCTATAGGCAAAAAGGTGGAAAGGAAGGGTCAGTCAGAGGTAGGATGGAGTCACATGGAAAAGCCATGGCTCCTGGCTGGCTAAGTCAGAAGAGCATGTGACCATGACTTGGGGTTGTGAGTTCAAGGCCCATGTTGGGTGCAGAAATTAGTTTTTAAAAAAAAAAACCTAAAAAAAAGTCATGGTGACTGTTGGGGGACAGTAAGGTGAGAGAGGAGTCCCAAGTAACATCTCAGTCCTACTCCAAAGGACCTGGGAGGTTGGTGGGGCCATCAACGGACCCAGATACACATAAGTTTTTTTAATGCCACGTTCCATCCACTTTCCCCTCATCACCCACCCAGGAAAACGTCCCAGCATCTCCAGCTACCTTTCAGCTGGCTCTTACCTGGATTAAGTGGAGCTTGAACAACTGACCACTACCTTCATTCCACTTTTTCCTCTATATTCCTCCCAGCACCATTTTTCATTTTTTGTAGGATTCCCTATTTGGCTATAGGTGTGTGTGTGTGTGTGTGTGTGTGTGTGTGTGTGTGTGTGTTGTCTTGTGTTTTAATATTCATTTATTCATCTAGTGTCTTTTTTCTTTAATTTTTTAATGTTTATTTTTGAGAGGGAGAGAGAGAAGCAGAGCATGAGCAGGGGAGGGGCAGAGAGAGAGGGAGACACAGAATCCGAAGCAGGCTCCAGGCTCTGAACTGTCAGCACAGAGCCCGATGCCTGGCTCAAACTCATGAACTGTGGAGATCCTGACCTGAGCCAAAGTCAGATGCTCAGCTGACTGAGCCACCCAAGCTCCCCTGTTCATCTAGTGTCTTTAAATGCCCACAGGAAGCCCAGACATTATTTGAGTACCCACAATGATGAATAGAATAGACAAGTCACTGCTCTTCTAGAGACTACCATCCATTTTCCCACCATCACATAATTAGTTTTGTTTTTCTCTTTAGAAAAAATTATTGTTGTTGTGGTAAAATACATATAAAATTTACCATCCTAACCATTTTTAAGTATACATTAGGTATTCCTTACATTCATTCTTCACAAGACTAAAACTCTGTACCTGTTCAATAATAACTTCCTATTCCAGTCCTTCCTGCCCCCGGCAACCACCATTCTACTTTCTGTCTCTATTCTATTTCTGTCTCTGATAAGATAGGTACCTCAGATAAGTTATATGGTATTTGTCTTTGTGTCTTCACTTAGCATATGGTCCTTTAGATTCATCCATGTTTTAGCACGAGTCAGAATTCTTTCCCTTTTTCAGGCTGAATGAACATTCTGTTGTAGGCATATACCATATTTTCTTAGCTTGCTTCCACCTTTTGGGTGTTGTGATAATGCTTCTATGAACATGGGTGTACAAATATTTCTTTGAATCTCTGCTTTCAAGTCTTCAGGTACATACCCAGAGGTGGAATTGCTGGATCATATGGGAATTCTTTTTTTTTTTTTTTTTTTTTTTTTTTTTTTTTTTTTAGGAACTACCATACTGTTTTCTATAGGAACAGCACTATTTTACATTCTCACTGACAGTGAACCACAAGGGTTCTAATTTCTCCAAAGCCTGACACACTTCCTATGTTGTTGGCTTGTTTGTTTTTATAGCAGCCATCCTAGAGGGTGTGAAGTGGCAGGATAGATTTTAAAATATAACATCTGATTTACAACTAATATTGCTCAAGGATATATGATTTTCAATTCAAAAGGTTCTTTCCCCTTGTAATAAAGCACCTCAATCAGAGGCAGAAAGCTTGGGGGAGGACCAGCAATTGAGTCACCTTCTTTCCAGGTGCCTGACCCCACCACACTGAATGCAGCACACTGCGGGGGTGGGGAGTCAATGCACTCCATAGAGTACTGCCCTTTAGATCAGTTTAAGTTTAAATAAGTTAATTCATATAAAGCACTTAGAATAGGGCCTAACCTAGCATAAATTCTGTATAAGCACCTGTTAAATAAAATAATAAAAATGTTTTTCCAGTTTTGTGGCTTCTCTGGAGGTATTGATAGAATGTAGGAATTGTGTGTTATACTGGAAAGAAACATTCATTTACCAAAGCTTTACTGAAAGCCTGTATGTCCAGGATTGTTAGAGGCACTGGAAGGGGATACAGGAGATGGCCCAGCACCGCTCAGGGTCTGTGGCACGCCAATGAGAACAGCTTCTGAACTTCAAGTTCAGCTTCCCCTGAACTAAAAGCACGAATGTTCAGCTTGCACAGACTCTGTAAGAACAGCACGTGCTGGGCATTGTCCTGGGCACTTTACATTCCATTTCTAATCCTTACCATAACCTTCTAAAGCAGAGATTAATACCAGTGCACAGATGATGAAATCTAGACTCTGTGGGGTTAAGTGACTTGCTCAAGATGGGGAGCATGGTAGGAGATAAGTTTAGGAGGGAGGCAGGGCCAGCTCACCCCAGAGCTTGAGACCTTCGGGTTAATGAATATCCGCCTTTAACTGAGCCTTTCTACAAGCCAGGCCTAGACTAAGCCTTGACACATGGGATTCATCATGGGGCTCATCATTCGTGGAAGAATTCTTAAGGGAGGGACTTTCACCAAAGAGGAACCAGAGGCAGAGAGAATCTAAATCATCAGCTAGGAAAAAGTGGGTTTATTCCCCAGTTGCCAGACACCTGGAAGGGTGATTAAACACTATCTAATGGCTTAACAGGAGACCTCTTGCATCAGAATCACCTGGGTTGCATATCAAAACACAGACCCCAGGACCCCCACCTTCGGCCCACTAAATAAAAATCCACCTAGCATTTGGATATTTCAGTAAAGCTTTCCCTGGAGCCTAGTAAAGCTTTGCCCACCGAGAGTTAAACCATGAAATCAGCATTAAAGAATCCAGGCAAGATACAGAGTCACCTCTAAAGGGACAGATCAGTCTCCCCCTCCCCTCTTAATACTAATCAGATTGACTGTATTAACAAATATAAGGGATGGACAGATAGGAGAAAATATTATGACTTTGGCATAGTCGCAAAAAGTACAAACCTTAAAAGAAAAGGATTCAAATATTCAACTGTATACAAATTAAAAACTTCTGTACAACAAAAGATGTCTTTAAAAAAGTGATGACAGAGAGGGGAGAAGATATTTACATTATATATAATCAACAACAGATTGTGTATCATTGACAAAAGATCAATACTAATATATATATATTCTAGATATTGATCTTTTAAAAATCAATTTTTTAAAAAAGGGAGAAATATCTTCTTAGAATATTGATCAAAGGACATGATGAGGTGATTAGAAGAAAAGCCCAAACCACAAATAAATGTGTGAAAAGGTGTTCAATTTTACCGAGGATAGAGAAATGCAAATTAAAACCACAGAGAGATATTTTAAGGGCTGGGGAGGCTGGGCAGCAAATGAAACTTCACATACACTGATGCCCATGTAAAGTGGGACATGCTCTTTGCAGAGCAATTTGGCAAGAGCTAATAACATTTAAGAGGCAAATACCCCACAATCTACTAATTTCTTCTAGAAAAATTCTCCCACATATGTTCCAAGGGACAAATTAAAAAAAAATGTCCACTGTAGCATTGTGTATAATAAAAATGGAGACAATTTAACCTAGTAGGAGAGTGAGTAAATAAGTATATCCTACAGTAGAACACCATGCAAAAATTAAGATGAACCAGGTGTAACAATAAATATCAAATATATTAGTCAACATTTTATTTATTTTTATTTATTTATTTTTGAGAGGGAGAGAGAGAGAGAGAGAGAGAGAGTGAGCGTGCATGAACGTATGTGCGTGGGGGGTGGGGGGAGGGTGGAGGCACAGGGAGAGGAGGTGACAGAGGGTCCAAAGCAGGCTCCATGCATACAGCAGAGAGCCGATTCAGGTCTCAAACCCACAAACCTTGAGATCGTAACCTGAGCTAATTTAACCACCCAGGTGCCCCTATGAGTCAACATTTAAAAAAAATTTGTTTTTAACCTTTATTTATTTTTGAGACAGAGAGAGACAGAGCATGAATGGGGGAGGGGCAAAGAGAGAGGGAGACACAGAATTAGAAGCAGGCTCCAGGCTCCGAGCCATCAGCCCAGAGCCCGACGCGGGGCTTGAACCCACGGACCGCGAGATCGTGACCAGAGCTGAAGTCGGACGCTTAACCGACTGAGCCACCCAGGCGCCCCAGAGTCAACATTTTAAAATGTAAGTCAGATAGGGCACCGGGTGGCTCAGTCGGTTAAGCTTCTGACTTTGGCTCAGGTCATGATCTCACGGTCCCTGAGTTCGAGCTCTGTGCTGACAACTCAGAGCCCAGAGCCTGCTTCAGATTCTGTGTCTCCTTCTCTCTCTCTGCCCCTCCCCCACTCATGCTATTTATCTCAAAAATGAATAAATGTTAAAAAAAATACATTATTAATAAAATGTAAGTCAGATCACATCCCTCCTCTGCTCCAGACACTTCAGTGCCTCCCCACATCATAAGAAAAGGAAAATCCCCACAATGGCCTACAAGGTTCTCCACGATTGGCATCCTCCATGCTATCCCATTTTTCTGGCCTTACCTGGAATGTGTTCCATAGCTCCCTCCTTCCTGCTGTCAAGTCTTGGCTCAGATGTCACCTTTAATGTGAGGAACACCCCAACCACTCAACTTAACAACCTACAATTACAAATTACAGTAAAAAAATGCCTCTCCCTTGGGTGCTGGAGCCCACCTGCTCTGTTCAACTTTTCCTTTCTCTCTAGCATGATCTCCTTTCAAATATAAAATACAATTCACATATAATATTTAATGTTTACTTTAAGTCTTCCCTTGGTAGAATGTAAGTTGCATGAGGGCAGAGATCTTTGTCAGCTTTGTTTACTGCTATAGTCCAAACACCAAGAATGAATGAACATGGCTAAATCTCAAAATCATATTAAGCAATAAAATCATGATGCAAAAGGATATTTATGGTATGATATCATACTATATAAAGTTTTAAGATATGTAAAACAATACTATTCATATATATGTGTACCTATAGTAAAAGTATAAAAGCTTAAGGGAATGATAAATTTAGGATTGTGATCATCTCTCATTTTGAGAGCGAGGGGCATGGATTGCAATTGATTTGTAATGTTTTATCTTAAAAAATTGATCTGAAACAAATATGACAAAATCTTGAGACTTGGCAAAGCTGAGGAAATAGTTCCTAGTGTTTTCTCTTCTTTGTATAGCCTTGAAATATTCCATAACATTAGGGGAAAAAATAATAAATGAATTTTTAAAAAGTTAAGTTAGCCCAACTAATCTATACAAGGACAAAAGCTTGGAGAGAAGCTGTCCCACCAGGAAATCATTGAAGCTCCTTTAGCTAAGACCATCCTATTCTGAAAGGAAGCTATCAGCTATGAAATACTGAGCCATTAAAGGCTACTGACTGCTGGCAACATGGAGTGATTGGCACTTGCATACCCACTGGAAATCTGTCTGTCAGTGTCATTAAAACTGAACAGATCATGTCCTATGATGCAGCAATTTCACTCTCAAGGATATAATGAACAGAAATACATATCCAAGACCACAAAAGACAACAATATTCATAGCAGCGTTATTCATAATAGCTGCAAACTGGAAACAACCCAAATGTCCATCAAGAGAACAGATACATAAACTGCAGTGTATTCCTACTGGAGTACTATACAACAATGAAGATTAATTACAACTACATACAGCACCATAGGTAAATGTTGACCCAAAAAAGCCAGATACAGGGGCTCCTGGGTAGTTCGGTCAGTTAAGTGTTGGACTCCTGATTTCAGCTCAGGACATGATATCATGGTTCATGAGATCAAGCCCTGTGTTGAGGCCCTCCTTAATACACATCACCCATTTAGCCCATCCCCTGCCCACCTCCCCTTCACCAACCCTCAGTTTGTTCTCTATAGTTAAGAGTCTCTTATGGTTTGCTTCCTTCTCTCTTTTGTTTTCCCCTTCCCCTATGTTCATCTGCTTTGTTTCATAAATCCCACATATGAGTGAAATCATATGGTATTTGTCTTTCTCTGACTGACTTTTTTTAAGTAGGCTCCACACACAGCATGGGGCTTGAACTCATGACCCCTGAGGTCAAGAATCACTACACTCTATACCCTGAGCCAGCCAGGAACCCCTCTCTGCAAGTTATTCATTCACTAATTCAACAACTATTTATAAGACTGCATCTCTTGACTTGAGCCCTCTGCTACATGGATGACATACAATGATGAACAAAATCAGACGTGGTACTTGCATTTGTGGGGCTTACAGACTCATGCTATAGGCAATGCTAATGAAACATTCACATAAAGAGCACTATTTTTCTACACTAAATACATAAACTGGCTTTTAGCTATGATGAAGAATACTTTATAAGGTTTCTGTGCAAGTTTTTTTGTGTGAACATATATTCCCATTTTTCTTGCTTTCTTCTTAGGAATATCTGTATCTTATGGTAGCTCTATGATTAACCTTTGGGTGATCTGCCAGACTGTTTTGTAAAGTGGCTGTATCATTTACATTTCCCATCAACAATGTACAAGAGTTCTAACTTCTCCACATTCTCGCCAACATTTGTTAATATCTGTTTTTGTTTGTTTGTTCATTTGTTTTATTATAGCCATTATACTGGCTGTGAAGTGATATCTCATTGTAGTTTTGATTCACATTTCCATGGTAGCTAATGATGTTAAGCATCTTTATATGTGCTTAATCATCCATTTGTGTATCTTTTTTTTGGAGAAATATCTATTCAGACCTTTGCTCATTTTAACTAGGTTATTTTTTATTATTAAATTAACAATATTTTATAGTTTCAATGTACCATGCTGTACTTCTTTGTTAAATTTAATCCTAAGTATTTTGTTTTTTTGAATAAGATTTTAAGTTGCATATTCGTTTCCTTAATTTCATTTTTGGGTTGGTCAATGCCAGTGTATAGAAATATAATCTGGTATATTGATCTTGTATCCTGCAACCTTTCTGAGCTTGTTTATCAATAATAATAATTTTTTTGCGGATTCCATAGGATTTTCTATATACAAGATTATATCACCTATGAAAGAGATAGTTTTATTTCTTTTTTTCCAAATCTGGATACCTTTTATTTTCTTTCTTGACTAATTGCCTTGGCTAAAACCTCCATTACAATGCTGAATACAAGTGGCAAGAATGGACATCTTTGTCTTGTTCCTAGTATAAGAGGGAAAGCTTTCAATCGTTCACCATTAAGTATTATGTTAGCTGTGAGTTTCTCATAGATGCCTTTCATCAGAGTGAGAAGTTCCCAGTTTGGTGAGTATTTGTATCATGAAAGAATGGTGGATGTTGTCAAAACTTTTCTGCATCTACTGAGACCATCATTTGTTTTTGGTCTTTTATTCTATAAATATTGTGAGTTACTTTGAGTTTTGTATGTTAAACCAACCTTGGATTCCTGGGATAATTCCTACTTGGTTTGGAGGATAATCCTGATATGTCACTAAATTTAGTTTTCCAGTGTGTTGTTGAGGATTTTGTATCTATATTCTTATGGGATTTTGGTCTATAGTTTTCTTTATGTTGGTTTTGGTCTGGGGGTAATAGTGATCTTATAGAATGAGTTAGGAAGTAATCTCTCCTCTTCTATTTCTTGGAAGACTTTGTGAAGGATTGGTGTTAATTACTCAAAGATACGGTAGAATTTACCAGTGAAGCAATCTGGTCCTGGGCTTTTCTTTGTTGGAAACTTTTTGATGACTAATTTTGTATCTTTACTTATTATAGATTTATTCAGATTTTCTATTTATTCTTACATCAGTTTCAGTAGTTTATTCTTCCTACGAATTGGTTGATTTCACCTAGTTTGTCGGATTTGTAAGCATACAACTGTTCATAGAATACTTTTTTGGGGGGTACAACTAGCAATTCATTCTTGACTTTAATAATTTGAATATTGTTTTTTTCCCCACTCTCAGTGTAGCTAATTTCATTATAATTTTGTCAATTTTTGTTGATCTTTTCAAAGAACCAACTTTTGGGTTGTTAATATTCTCTATTTGTCTTTCTATTCCCTATTTCACTTACTTCTGCTCTGAATTTTATTATTTCTTTTCTTCTGTTTGCTTAGAGTTTAGTTTGTTCTTCTTTTTCTCATTTCTTAAGATGAAAGTTTAAGTTATTAAGTTGAGATCTTTCTTTTTTTAATATAGATACTTAAAGCCATACATTTCCTCCTAAGCATTGCTTTCATTGCATTCCAAAATATTTGGTATGTTGGGTTTTCATTTTCATTCATTTCAAAGTATTTTGTAATTTCCCCTGTGACTTCTTTGACCCACTCATTGTTTAAGAGTATATTGTATAATTTCAACATATTTGTGAATTTCCCAAATTGCCTTCTGTTATAGATTTGTACTTTCTTTTCACTGTGATCAGAGGCATTTTTGTATGACTTCAATCCTTTTAAATTTATTGAAAAAGTTGTATGGCCTGACATATGGTCTACTCTGGAAAATATTCCCTGTGCACTTGAGACAAAAGTATATTCTGCTGTTGTTAGTGTATTCTATAGATATCTGTTAGTTTATAGTGCTGTTCAATTTTTCTTTTTCCTTGTTGATCTTCCGTCTTGTTATGCCACCCATTATTGAAATAGGATATTAAGTCTTCAACTATTGTTAGTGAATTGTCTATTTCTCCCTTCAATTCTGACTGTCTTTGCTTCATATATTTTGAGGCTTTGTTATATATCTATTCCTATTATCTATGTCATCTATATCTATCTCTTCATAGATACTTGTTTATAATTGTTTTGTCTTCTTAATATATTGGCCATTCTATAATTATATCATCATCTTTGTAGTAGCTATTTTTATTTCAAAGTACATTTTGTCTGATACTTCTATAGACATTCCACCTCTCTTTCAGTTACTGTTTGCATGGTATATATTTTTTCATATCTTTTCTTTAAGCCAATCTGTGTCTTTGAATCTCAAATATGTCTGTTATAAGGGCAACTAGCTGGCTCAGTTGGAACAACATGTGACTCTTTTTTTTTTTTTTTTTAATGTTTATTTTTGAGAGAGAGACAGCATGAGCAGGGAAAGGACAGAGAGAAAGGGAGACACAGAGGCTTCAAGGCTCCAGACTTCAAGCTGTCAGCACAGAGCTTGATGAGGGGCTTGGACTCATGAACCATGAGATCATGACCTGAGCCGAAACCAAGAGTTGAAAGCTTAACTGACTGAGCCACCCAGGTGCCCCTAACAGCATGTGACTCAATCTCAGGGCCGAGTTTGAGCCCCATGTTGAATGTAGACATTACTTAAATTAAAAAAATATTTTTTTAATTAAAAAAAAGTGTTTCTTGTAGACAAAATATAATTGGATTATTTTTTATCTTTTCCAAAATTTTTGGAGCGTTCAATCTATTTACATTTAATTTAATTACTGATAACATAGAATTTACATCTGTCATTTTGCTATTTGTTTGCTTTGTGTCTTAAGTCTTTTTTATTTCTGTATTCCTCCATTGCCACTTTCTTTTAAGTAGATGTTTTCTAGTGTAGCATTCTAATTTCATTGTCATTTCTTCTTTTACTATGCTTTGAGTCATTGTCTTATGTATAAGTCATTGTGGTCCCCTGGGGATTGCAATTCACATCTTAAAACAATCCAGTTTGGTGGGGTGCCTTCCTAGCTCAGTCAGTATAGCATATGACTCTTGATCTCAGGGTGGTGAGTTTGAGTCCCACACTGGGTATCAAGATTACTTAAAACAAACAAACAAACAAACAAACAAACAAATTAATTAATTAACTTTAAAAAATACAGTTAGGAGTGATGTCAACTTAATTTCAAAAATATACAAAACTTTTGGGGCACCTGGGTGGTTCAGTCAGTTAAGTGTCTGACTTTGGCTCAGGTCATGATCTCATGGTTTGTGAGATCGAGCCCCAGGTCAGTTTCTGTGCTGACAGCTCGGAGCCTGGAGCCTGGAGCCTGCTTCAGATTCTGTGTTTGTCTCTTTCTACCTCTCTCCTGCTCATGCTCTGTCTCTCTCCCTCAAAAATAAACATTAAAAAAATTATAAAAGACATTTCAAAAAATAGACAAAACTTAGTTCACAAAAAATAGACAAAAACAGTTCAATTCCTTTACCCTTTCTTTTGTACTATAGTTTGTATTTACCTATTTAGTTAGCTCTTCCAATGTTCTTTATTTCTTCATGTGGATTTGAGTTACTGCCTAATGTTCTTTCATTTTAGCTTGAAGAACTCCCTTTAAACTTCTTGTAGTATAGGTTTGCTATTGACAAATTCTCTCAGTTTTTGTTTACCTGGAAATCTCTTAATTTCTCCTTTTCTTTTGCTATTCTTATCTAATATTGTATTTTTTCTTACTGTGGTAAAATGTACAGAACATAAAAGTACATTTTAACTGTTTTTGCGTGTACAAGTTTATGGCAGTAAGAACATTCAAATTGTTGTGCAACCATCACCACCATCCATCTCCAAAATTTTTTCATCTTCCCCAATTAAAACTCTGTACCTATTAAATACCAACTCCCCATATCCTTCTAGTGAGCACCTGGTAAGCACTACCATTCAACCTTATGTCTCTATGAATTTGCCCAATTTTAGGTGCCTCATATAAGTGAAATCATACAATTTGTTCTTTTGTGTCTAGTTTATTTTACTTAGCATAACGTCTTTACTTTTCATCCATGTAGCATGTATCAGAATTGCATTCCTTTCCAAGGCTGAATAATGTTCCTTTGCATGTATACAACGCATTTTGTTTATCCATTCACCTGTCAATGAACAACAGTTAAGTTGTTTCCACATTTTGTCTATTGTGAATAATGCTGCTATGAATATTGTCATACAAATATCTTTTTAGTTCTCCGTTTTTGAAGAGTAGTTTTACTGGCTATAGAATTCTTAGTTGACAGGTCCCCTTCCCCCCACCCCCACCCCAGGACTATGAATATGTCATCCTCCTGCCTTTTGGCCTCCATGATTTTTGATAAAAAGTCAGCTGTTAATTTTATTGAGGGTCTCTTGTATGTGATGTGTTGCTTCTGTCTTGCTGTTTTCCAGATTCTTTTTTTTTTTTGAATGTTTATTCATATTTGAGAGACACAGAAAGACAGAGCATGAATGAGGGAAGGGCAGAGAGAGAGGGAGACACAGAATCTGAAGCAGGATCCAGGCTCTGAGCTGTCAGCACAGAGCCTGATGTGGGGCTCGAACTCACAAACCATGAGATCATGACCTGAGCTGAAGTCGGTTGCTTAACCAACTGAGCCACCCAGATGCCCCCCAGATTTTCTTTTTATCTTTATATTTCAACAGTTTGTTTATGATGTGTCCAATTTTTGGTCTCTTTGCATGTATCCTACCTTGATTTTGTTGAGGTTCTTAGATATGTAGATTGTTTTTTATTCCCTTAAAATTTGTAAGTTTTTGGCCATTATTTCTTCAGATATTCTTTCTGGCTCCCTCTCTCTCCTTTCCTTCTGGGACTCTCATTATGCATACGATGGTATACTTGAAGGTTTTCTACAGGTCTCTGAGGTTCTGTTCTTTTTCTTCAATCTCTTCTTTCTGTTTCTCAAACCGGATAACTCAATTGATTTATCTTCAAGTTTAAAAATTATTTCTTATAACAAATTTATTCAGATATAATTTATATACCATACAATTCACCCACTCAAAGTATACAATTCAATGGTTTTAGTGTATTAACTGAGTTGTGCAACAATCACAATTAATTTTAGAATATTTTTATCACTGGAAAATAAGCCCTGTATCCATTAGCAGTCACCTCCCATTTATTCCAAAACCCCAGCCATGGGCAACCACAAATCTATTCTTTCTCTCTCTCTCTTTTAATGTTTATTTGATTTATTTTTGGGAGAGAAAGAGCATGTGTGTGGAGGAGAGGCTGAGAGATTGGGCAGAGAATTCCCAAGCAGGCTCTGCACTCTCAGAACAGAGCCCAATGCAGGGCTTGAACCCATGAACTGTGAGATCATGACCTGAGTCAAAATCATGAGTCAAACTCGTAACCAACTGAGCTATCCAGGCACCCCAATTCTCTTTCTTTATATAATTATCTGTTGTGAATGTTCCATATTTTCAATTTAAGTGTTTCTAGAATGCATTTGGCCTGATCAATGTATCCAGGCCACTCACCGCCTAAATGTAATCAGGTTATTCTTCTTCCCTCCCCCATCTCAGAGACATAGACTTCCTGCATCTCCCTTCTTCTCCTTCCTCACTTGCTTCCTTATTCCCTCATCCATCTCCTTACTTCTTTTCCTCTTTTCCCTATTTTCCACTCTGCTCTACACTTTCTTTCCACTTCCCCTTTCTCTCCCTTGCTCTTCTGACATTTGCCTTAATGTGGCTACTTAGTGAATATGCTCAAGTTTTGGCCCCAAGAAGATCTGAGTTTGAATCCCACCACCAATGTGTGCATTTGGACAAGACTTTCTTTTTGCTCACCTGTAAAATAGATTGAATAAGAATTAACTTGCAATGTTATGGTGAAGATTTAAATGAAATAATATATACAAAGATTGGCACATGGAAAATGCTAATCATTGAAAGCGATTATTCATTAATAAAATAATATTGGGGTGCCTGGCTAACTCACTTGGTGGAACATGCAACTCTTGATCTCAGTATTGTGAGTTTGAGTCCCCCACTGAGTATAGAGATTACTTAAAAATCAAATCTTTTAAAAAATAATATTATACATCATTTCTCTTATGACTATATTATCAACTTTGTTTCCTTTTTTAAAGTTATTGATTGATTGATTGATTTTAAGTAATCTCAATACCCAACATGGGGCTCAAACTCACAATCCTGAGATCAAGAGTTGCATCCTCAGGGTACCTGGGTGGCTCAGTTGGTTAAGTGTCTGACTCTTGATATTGGCTCAGATTGTGATCTCAAGGTCATGAGATCGAACCCTGCATGGAATTCTGTTCTTAGCGTGGAGCCTGCTTGGGAATCTCTGTCTCCTTCTCTCTCTGTCCCTCTCCCACTCTCTCTCTTCTTTCTCAAAATAAATAAGTAAACATTAAAGAAAAATGAGTTGCATGCTCTTTCGCTGAGCCAGCCAGGCACCCCTTGTTTCCTTTTCTCAGAAGATTAAGTATTTGTATAATTTGCCATCCAATGTTTCAAAGCATCTATTTTTTAAAAAATGTTTATTTATTTATTTTGAGGGGAGAGAAGGGGCAAAGAGAGAGAGAGAATCCCAAGCAGGCTCCATGATGGTCAGTGCAGAGCTCAACATAGGGCTTGATCTCATGAACCATGAGATCATGACCTGAGCTGAAATCAAGAGTCAGACACTTAACCAACTCAGTCATCCAGGCACCCCTCAAAGTATCTATTACTTTTTTTTACTTCATGTCCTGATCCTTTTTTTTTTTCCACTTACCATGGCCTATGTTCTCTGTCTCTGTTTGTATTGCCTCCTAACATGTAGCTTTTCAAGAGCACAAACCATGTCAATGCCAGGGCCTTGGACAGTGTCTGGCACATTAGAGAGACCCAACAAATATTTGTTAATAGTCAAATGAAGGAATCAATGAATGAACCTCTTCCCACCCTGGGACAGAAAAAAGTGCCCAGTCAGCCCAGGACACTTATCTCTGCTCAGTGTTTCCCAGACTTTACAATGGGGTATTACTGTCTTATCATTGGCTGAGCTGTACTATTGTTTGTGAAAAAGTTTTATTTAAATAAACTGCTCTTTTACTTAAATGGAGTCAAAACAGAAATTTTATATCAATATCCTAAGTAGAAAAGCCAGTATCACTTGCCTTTATTCATTAAGATATACATGTTAATGTTTATTACCGTCAAAAAGATTCCTTTGTGTATCTCCTAAAGTGATCTTGGGTACCATGCTTTGGGAAATACCACTTCTCATTCGGCACCCTTCCCACCCAATATGCTGTCCATTTACTTGGCATGTGGGAATTTGATTTCTCCCTGTCCTTTGCCTTCCCGAGGGCTGAGATGCTGTGTCCTATGGAAAACATAAATTTATTTGGCTTAATTTTAACTTATTTGGGGTCATCTCAGGATGACCCAGCAGAGCCCACCAGGCTTTGGTGCCCCAGTTTGCACTCTGCTGCCCTTCGTTGTTCCTATTCATTGCGTCCCTGTGGTGTCCTCTCTAGGGTGAGACTGCCATGACCTGCTGTTGAGTACAAGGCATTAGATTTTAATGATTTGTAAATCTGATTCCCCTAGAAGATCAAGATAAGGGCCCACATGAATACTTAGACCCACCAGGAAAAAGACAAGTCATTATCACATACCGTGTCATGGTTTCCAAATGGCTCAGGATTGGTTTTTATGCAATGGAACATAAAGTATCTGTGAACATGCTAGGAGAATTATTTTTTTGTAAAACAGCCTTCATAATTATATCATTGCCACTGATATGTAATTTCCATTATAAACAAGTTTGCTGAGAGGTTCATAACTCTGCTTTAGTTTCCATAAAGCGCCTTTTTGGCAGGTAGATTGTTGAATTGGATGCAAATCCTCTCTCTAAATTAAGTGAAAACTTGTTAAGTCACTTTATTTAGATCAAGGAGGGATTTTGATTTATTTTTGGAGAAGGTACAGATACTTTTTGATCCTGCCACTTCCCACAGCTATAGAAGGCTGTTTTACAAGGAGAAACTGGGGAGGTTTGCCTTGTAAAGCAATGCTGAAAACTAGAAGGCCCTTTTCCTTCTTGGATGCTGAGGGACAGAACTGCCAGGTGACAGGGAGCTGGGAACCAGTTCTGTGCTCTACTAGGGGACAACCAGAGCCTGTATGCAGGTGTGTCTCCCACCTGCCGGTGAGGCCCCCTAATGTCCCACTCCTAGCTCTGTCCCTGTTCCGTGGCTGTGATCACCACTGTTCAGCCCTGACATGAAGTGGCCACAAGAGTTGGCAGGCCTGACTTCCATATCTTGGGTCCCAGCCTCCTGCAAAATTTGATTAGAAGAATTTTAGGGGTTCTTGTGAGAGGGACAGGTCCTCTGGCCAATCCAAGTGACTGGTTCATTCCCCAGTATCCCCAACTGACAAGTGACTGGCAAATAAATCACAGCCACTAATTTCAAAATATAAAGTCTAAAAATTCCATCCAAACTCTCTGAAAGAATATTAGCTAGAAGTTTTTCTTGTAGGGCTCCATTGAGGTCAATGGTAAAGTGGTTTTTTACTTCCTTTGCATAGGTCTTCTTAAGTGGGTGTGAAGGGGAAGGAAGGTGCATTTTGACACCTTCTGTTTGCATTTGTTCTTTTGAACATTTTTGTTCCTCTGTGACAGCAGCTCAGTGACCACACAAACAGCAGACACTCTGCCTTCAGTCTGAGTCATTCCCATGTGCTCACATTTTCATGTTCACACAGAATCATTCCTATGAAGAAGAATTCACTCTCCACTGTTCACATACCAGTGATTCCTGCTTCTAACTCTAGATGTTAACATCTTATATGTCGGGGAGGCTGCAGTTTCCTGGGCTGGTCCCCTTCATCATTCTGTTTCATCTACCTGGAAAATCATCTGTGCTTTTAACTGCCCATCTCAAATGCCAAACCATCCAGGTTGCTTTTCCATCTCTCCCTACTTTCAACATCCATAGCATTTTGTGTGTTTCTCCTAGAGCTTCCTCACTCCTCCTGCCATCTGGGCTGTGTGAACCTTGAAAACAGGACCTATGTCATCTCACATCTTATATCCACTCCTACCACACAGAGAGGCTGAGTATGTTATTCATTGAATTATGTCAAATTGCATCTATCTTTGCTTCTTTATTTTCTATTTTTCCCCCCATGTGAGCCCTTAGCTTCAGTCTTTACTAGTTTCTGGATATACCTTCTCTTTCTAATCATCCAACTCTTCATTCATTGATCATTTGTGTGTGCCTTTCAAGTATCAGGCACTGGGCTGGGCACTGGGGAGGTCACAGTGAGCAAAACATTGTCCCAGGTGCCAAGAAGCCCCAGTCTAAGGGGAGGGATTGGGGAGGGGGAAGGGCACACTGCAAGAGAAAACCACTGAGGCAGTTTAGGGAAGTCAGGGAGGGTTTCCAGGGCTACCATGTCTAAGCTGAGTCCCCTGGCATTTGCTTGTGTATTCCCTCTGCTTGGAGGTACTCTCTTCAACCCGTTCCCTCCCTTCCAAACCCTCCTCCTCAAGGTGGTCTCCTCTTTCAGTTTTCAAGATGGCTGCCTTCTTGGTCCTCTGACATTCTGCTTTTTTTCTCAGGGTCCGACAGCATTGGCAAGGTTTTCTTCCTGACCTTTTCCCCTTTCTTCCTGGTTGGGCCTTCATCTGGATGCAGATGACTTCTCAATGTGTGTCTCTAAGCCCTGTCTTCTCACCTGAAATACATTGCTACCTGCATTCTGGGTCCAGCCTTCTACAGACATTATGCTGTATCCTCAAATCCTGGCACATCCAGAACAGAACGTGGTATTTTTCTTCTGAGTAACTCCTCCTAAGACATTTAAGTGATCATGGTTATTCTTTAAAGGTTTTAGGCTGGAACCTTGTAGGAGGCAGGATGCTACTTGCTTTTATCTTTTTACATAACTGATACAAAGTCTACCCTTGTCATGTTCTCTCCCAATTAGACATTCTTTTGTGACAAGTACAACCATGCCATTTGATTATTTTTCTCTATTCACAGTTAAGTGTTTCTACTGTGCTACATCAAGAAGCCTCAGCTAATACTCACTTCTCAGATGTGGCACAACAACCCCAAGGGGTGCTGTGGGCTGAGCTCCCATTGGTTGTTCAGTTGTGGCCAGTTGTCTGAATACCAGTCAGTGATGACAGTTTAGGGTGGTCATTCCTGCTATTCACCAAATACTTCTACCTCTCTGGAACATGGGATATGGTAGAATTGCATTTCTCAGCCCTCCAGTGCTTGGGTGGGGCCATGTAGCTCGTTGTAGCTCTTGAGTCCTGAGTGTGAGTGCTGTGCCTGGGCTGAAGCATTTAATTGTGAATGCAAGACCCTTCTGAGATCCCTGCCTTTGCATGGGGACTGGCAATGTTTGCAATGGCAGCTGCTTCCCCAGCCTGGACCCTGCAATGAGGAGATGTGGAGCAGTGGTCCAGCCAGCTTATGATAGAAACATAGCTCAAGTGAGAAATGAACCTTTGTTGTTATGAACCGCAGAGGTTTGGGTTGCTGGTAATGTATCTTCTCTTGACCAGCATCCTACCAGTGTGAAATGAAGCCATATTTAGCACCTTTTATATTTCAAGCATGCATCCTCTGATTTTTATAAGTAAATAGCTGACATATCAATTTCCACAAACTTTGTAGATAAAATACCCTAAAGCAATAAGTTTCTCTTTAAATAAATGGTTGAAAATATATACACATTAATATCGCATATTTATCCAAACCTACACTGGGTAAAATCAGACTATAGAGCACATTTAATGAGTAAATAAGTTAGGCTGGGACAACACTTACTGCTGAACTCACCTTAACCACGGTGCCTCTGCCGTCACACCACACCTGCTCTGCTGCTCAATGCTGACTCTCCTCCGTCCACAGGACCCAGCAAGTGGTGGCTGCCTCAGGCTCCTTCATTTCCATTGTCACTCACTTTGACAAGACAGAAGTGGTATTTCCACTGGGGTCGACCCCTCCAGTCTTTCTCCTCCCTGTTCTAACCTGCCACCAGAGTTTCAAGTTAGAAGTGCCCCTTGTGGTCACATACCCACTTCTCAAACCTCAGGATGGAGAAATGGAAACCAGGTGGGAACACCTCTAAGTGGCAGAGGATAGACACCTGGGACCCAGCCAAGGCCAGTCCTTGCAGATCCTACAATAGACTTCATCCCCTCAGCTTCAAAGGCTGCTCCCTCTGCCTGAAGCTGGTGTGCTAACTCCCTTGTCTTCAGGCCTCTGCTCAAATGTAGTCCTTGCAATGAGGCCAACCCTGACCCCTAGGTTTAAAATTGCAACCAGTTCCCCTCACCTTCTTTAAGGCTCTTCATGTCCCTGGCCTTACGTCTTTTCCTCCACAGCACTTACCTCCCTGTATCATCCACATCATTTACTAGGTTATTGTGTTTGTTGTTTCTTTCTTTCTCCACTAGAGCACAAGCCTCACATAAGCAGGAAATTTTGTCTTTTTTTTTTTTTGGTCAGTCTTGTATCCCAAGTAAACAGAAGGGTACCTGGCACAAAAAAAGATGCTTAATAAATATCTGCTGAATGAATGAACAGGGTGGGGTCAGGCATCTGTGATTTTTCTTTTTAAAGATTTTTTATTTTTAAGTAATCTCCACACCCAACATGGAGCTTGAACTTAAAACCTGAGACCAAGAGTTGTGTGCTTTACTGACTGAGCCAGCCAGGGTCTCCAGGCATCTGTGATTTTTTTTTTTAACTACAAAAAATGTGGGTTTTTTGGTAATGAAATATAGTTCTTTATTTTATTTTATTTTTATTAATACTTTAAATAAAGTATTTTTATTTATTTAAAAATAAATATTTAAATATTTAAAAATAAATATTTTTAAATTTACATCGAAGTTAGTTAGTATATGGTGCAACAATGATTTCAGGAGTAGATTCCTTAATGCCCCTTACCCATTTAGCTCGTCCCCCCTCCCACAACCCCTCCAGCAACCCTCTGTTTGGTCTCTATATTTAAGAGTCTCTTATGTAAAAAAAATGTTTCTTAATGTTTATTTATTTTTGAGAGAGAGAGAGAGAGAGAGAGAGAGTGGGGGAAGGGCAGAGAGAGGAGACAGAATCCGAAGCAGGCTCCAGGCTCTGCGCTGTCAGCACAGAGTCTGACTCAGGGCTCAAACTCATGACCTGAGCTTGTGACCTGAACCAAGGTCAGATGCTCAACCAACTGAGCCACCCAGCTGCCCCTGTCCATCTTTTTTAATATGGTTATCTTCGTAAGTGTGAAGTGGCATCTCACAGTGGTTTGGGTTTGCATTTTCCTGATGACTAATGACGTAGCTTTCATGTGCTTATTCACCTTTTGTGTCTTCTTTGGAGAAATGACTATTCTGATCCATTTTTATTTTTTTTATTTTTATTTTTTTTTTAATGTTTATTAATTTTTTGAGAGAGAGAGAGAGTGAACAGGGGAGGAGCAGAGAGATAGGGGGACAGAATCAGAAGTAGGCTCCAGGCTCTGAGCTATCAGCACAGCACAGAGCCTGACGTGGGGCTTGAACTCACAAGCTGTGAGATCTTGACCTGAGCTGAAGTTGGACGCTCAACCGACTGAGCCACCCAGGCGCCCCTCTGATCCATTTTTAAATTGAGTTGTTTTTCTTTTTGTTATTTAGTTTTAAGAGCTCTTTATATATTCTGAATACTAGACCCTTATCAGATATATAATTTGGAAACATATCCTTCCATTCAGGGGGTTATCTTTTCACTTTCTTGATAGTGTCCTTTGGAGCACAAAAGTTTTGAGTTTTGAAGAAGTCTAGTTTGTCAATTTTCCTTTTGCTTCTTGTGCCTTTAGTGTTATATCTAAGAAACTACTTCCTAACCCAAGATCATACTTCCATTTCCTTCTAAAAGTTCTATAGATTCAGGGGAACCTGGATGGCTCTGTTGGTTGAATGTTTGACTCGTGATTTGGGTTCAGGTCATAATCCCAGGATCTTGTGATCCAGCCCCACATCAGGCTTAGAGCTGAGCGTGGAGCCTGATTGAAAGTCTCTCTCTCTCTCTCTCTCTCTCTCTCTCTCTCTCTCTCTCTCCCCCTCTGACTCCTACCTCTGCTCACTCTATCTCTCTCTAAAAAAAAAAATAAAATAAAAACATAAAAGTTGTATAGTTTCAGTTCTTACATTTAGGTCTTTGGTCCATTTTGAGTTAATTTTTGTATATGGTGCATGTGAGGAAGGGGCCTAACTTCATTCTTTTGTGTGTGGATATCCAGTAATCCCAGCACCATTCATTGAAATAACAGCACACAGGGACACCTGGATGGCTTAGTAGGTTAAGCACCCAACTTTGGCTTAGGTCATGATCCTGCAGTTCATGGGTTTGAGCCCCGAATTGGGCTGTGTACTGACAGCTCAGTGCCCACTTTGAATACTCTGTCTCCCTCTCTCTCTGCCCCTTTCTGCTCATGCTCTCTCTCTCAAAACTAAATAAATAAAAAAAAACACCACAGCACACAGATTCTTTTTTTTTTTTAAAGTAATCTCTACCCCCAATATGGGACTTGAACTCATGACCCCAAGATCAAGAGTCACATGCTAGAGGTGCCTGGGTGGCTCGGTTGGTTGAGCGTCCTACTCTTGGTTTTAGCTCAGATCATGATCCCATGGTTCATGAATTCGAGCCCCACACTGGGCTCTGTGCTGATAGTGTGCAGCCTGCTTGGAATACTCTCTCTCCCTCTCTTTCATCTGCTCCCCTGCTTGTTTTCTCTGTCTCTCTCTCAAACGATAAGTTAAAAAAAAAAAAAAAAAGAGCCATATGCTTTACCGACTGAGCCAGGGACTCTGCACACAGGTTTTTTGTTTGTTTGTTTTTAACGTTTTATTTATTTTTGAGAGAGAGAGTGCAAGTGGGGAAGGGTCAGAGAGAGAGGGGGACAGAGGATCCAAAGCAGGCTCTGTACTGAGAGCAGTGAGCCCAATACAGGGCTCAAACTCATGAACTGTGAGATCATGACCTGAGCCTAAGTTGATGCTCAACTGACTGAGCCACCCAGGCACCCCTGCACACAGGTTCTTAATAACGTTCCATTTCAAGTCAGACCTTCTGACTCCATGTTTCCCTTTCCTTTAAGCCCACTTGATCAGGAGTCACTCTGCAGGCAAGTTCTGATGGTGGCCATGGCTCCTCCACTTCATACCAATTTCCTTCATTTTCTTTTTTTTTTTCCTTTTTTATTTAATTTTTTTTTTAACATTTATTTATTTTTGAGACAGAGAGAGACAGAGCATGAACGGGGGAGGGTCAGAGAGAGGGAGACACAGAATCTGAAACAGGCTCCAGGCTCTGAGCTGTCAGCACAGAGCCCGATGCGGGGCTCGAACTCACGGACCGCGAGATCATGACCCAAGCCGAAGTCGGCCGGTTAACCAACTGAGCCACCCAGGCGCCCCAATTTCCTTCATTTTCTAGAGCATTTAAATAGAACAGAATCTCTGTGAAAGATCCTTCCAGGTTTTTAGACTGGCCCCTTCTCTGAAGCTTGAATCTTTCCCCCAGGATTCTGAAGAAATTGCAGGCCTGTCTTTCTTTGGATACATTCAAGGTAAAAGGAAAGTCATTGCTTTTTAAAAAAAATTTTTTTTTAATGTTTATTTATTATTGAGAGAGGGAGACAGAGCCTGACCGGGGGAAGGGCAGAGAGAGAGAGGGAGACACAGAATCAAAAGCAGGCTCCAGGCTCTGAGCTGTCAGGACAGAGCCCGACGTGGGGCTCGAACTCACAAATCATGAAATCATGACCTGACCGAAGTTGGACTCTTAACTGACTGAGCCAACCAGGTGCCCCAGAAAGTCATTGCTTTTTAAGTAGTAAGTTCAGTTAGTGGATGACTTGGTAATAATGGTGACACCAGCAACCATTTTTTTTTTTAACATTTGTTTATTATTGAGAGACAGAGACAGAGCATGAGCATGAGAGGGGCAGAGAGAGGGGAAGACAGACAATCTGAAGCAGGCTCCAGGCTCTGAGCTGTCAGCACAGAGCTTGATGCAGGGTTCGAACTCACAAACAGCGGGATCATGACCTGAGCCGAAGTCGGACACTTAACCGGACTGAGCCACCCAGGCACCCCCAAAAACCATTATTTTTTGAGTTTTTATATCGAGATAGGATATACCGTCTCCTTTCCATTCTTACAACAACCATTTGAGATAGTTACTTGCTCAAAGAGAACTTACTTGCTCAAAGTCACACTGTTATTTTAACAGTGCAGATCTGGGTTCAAACCAGGTCCAATTGCAAAACCTGTGTTCCTAAGTATATTCCCTTTCCAAATACGTGGTTGTGGTAGAAAATAGATTTGAGGTCTTCTTCCCTTTCTGGGCACACAGAAGGACTACATTTCCCAGACTTTTTTTTTTTTTTTTAATGTGTATTTACTTTTGAGACAGACAGAGAGAGAGAGAGAAAGAGAGAGCAAGTGGAGGAAGGGCAGAGAGAGATGGAGAGAGATGATCCGAACCAGCCTCTGAAACTGTTAGTGGAGAGCCAAATGTCAGGCTCGAACCCACAAACTGCCAGATCATGACCTGAGCTGAAGTCAGATAGTTTTAACCTACTGAGCCACCCAGACACCCTCTCAGAACTTTTTTGATTAGGTGGGACTATATTATTATTTCTAGCCTGGAACCTCTAGGGTGAGGTATTTAAGAGCAGGTGTGAGTTCTCCACTTTCTTTTTTCCCTGTTGCAGCAACCCTGGAAGCAATGAGATAATGGAGCTATGACATGAAACATTCCTGGATCCTTACTGGCCTGCATTTAATTTGCATGGGCAAGACACAAACGCTTATGTGTTAAGTCTCTGAGAATTTAAGGTTTGTTTGTTCTTGTAGTGTAGATTATCCCATCCTGAGTAATAAAACTGAATAATAAACCTTTTTAAAAATGTTTAAAAAATTTTTTTTTATTTTTGAGAGAGAGAGAGAGTGAACAGGAGAGGTGCAGAGAGAGAGAGAGAGAGAGAGAGAGAGAGAGAAAGAATCCCAAGCAGGCTCTGCACTGTCAGCACAGAGCCTGATGTGGGCTCAAACTCAAGAACCATGAGATCATCACCTGAGCTGAAATCAAGAGTCAGAGGCTTTACCAACAGAGTCGCCCAGGCACCCTAAAACTGAATATTATAATTGCCTTTATTTTCCTCTTGATTGGAATTCTGCCTTCGAGGAAAGGATATGCCACATGTCAGTTTCTGACACCTGCTATCTTGTTTTATTTGTGTTTTTCTCCTATTTGTTTATCTCATGGCACCGAATAGTTATCATCTTCTTAGCAGGTCATAGATTATGTTTTGGATTTCTTCTTTATCCTAGCATATCTAGGCACAAAACTGGTGTGGAAGCCCTGCTTGTTAACTGCTAAATATATAATACCCACAAAAAAACTATTTGTATTTATTCTGGTTTTTACAAGTTACTATCCATTAGACTTTTAAGTTCATTTGGGGACCCTGTTGTATTTATAAATCTAGAAATTTTTATTTATTTATTATTATTTGTTAAATGTTTATTTATTTATTTTTGAGAGAGAGCATGCATATGAGTGGGGGATGGGCAGAGAGAAAGAGGCAGAGAGAGAGAGAATCCCAAGCAGGCTCCTCATTGTCAGCTCAGAGCCTGACCCGGGGCTCAATCTCATGAACCATGAGATCATGACCTGAGCTGAAAGCAAGAGTTGGATGCTTATCTAACTGAGTCACCCAGATGCCCCAAGTCTAGAAAATTTTAGCAATTCTTTTACTTATATAAAAGTTGAGAGTACACTACAAAGACCTTTTCCTAAACCATCTGAGAGTACGTTGCCAATCTGATGCCCCATCACCTCTAAATATTTTAGTGTGTGCTTTCCTATAGATAAGGACATTCTCCTATAGAACCACAACATAGCCGTTAAAATCAGGAAATTAACACTGATACTACTATTAACTCTCAGACCCATTCAAGTTTTGTCTCTAGTCCCAACAATGAACTTTATAAGCAAAAGGATACAATTCAGCGCCACATGTTCATTTATTTGTGACGTTTATTTATTCTCCTTCAGTCTGGAACAGTTCCTTAGCCTTTCTTTGACTTTCTTGTACTTGATATTTTTGAAGGTTGTAGGCCAATTATTTTGCAGAACATCCCCCTGGTTTGGGTATGCTTGATCCACACGAGTAGGTTTAGACTATGTATCTTGGGCAGGAATATTACAGAAGCAATGTTGTGTTCTTCTTACTGCATTCTATCAATTGGTGTGTGATTTCAGCTTTTCTCATTCCTTTATCATATTCACTTCGATCTGATTAAGGTGGTGTCTTCTAGTCTTCACTGTAAACTTATTTTTGGTCCCTTTGTAACTTAACACTATTTTGAAGCTATGTAAATATCCTAATTTTGTAAAAGCTTCTATAAAACTGTTTGTTTATGTCTGTGTTTCCCATTTTGTTCAATGGTTTATAATCCATTATTACCATTCTTTTTTTTTTTTTAAGTTTGCTTATTTATTTATTTAGAGAGAGAGTGTGCCTGGGTGGGGGTGGAGCAGGTAGAGAGGAAGAGAGAGAGTTCCAAGCAGGCTCCGTGCTGTCAGCACAGAGCCTGACGTGGGGCTCCAACCATGAGATCATGGCCTTTGCTGAAACCAAGAGTCAGAGGCTCAACCAACTGAGCCACTCAGGCACCCCAGCTGTTAGTACTATTCTTTATTTTGGTTCTCATATTACCTGTAATCAAACTGGCTTTTTCCATTTGATATGACTCTAATTTTTTGGGCATTCTTTTGCTTCATGGCAAAATACGATGTTTCGGGTTTATATTGCATCTTCCCTGCTCTAGCCCTAGAATCATTCATTACTTCAAGGAGCCATGAAGAATACTATTTAGAAGCCAGGACCTTCCCTTAAGGTATGCTCATTGCCATTGGGGTAATGCTGCTCCAGGTCCTTCCAGTGGACAGGAAACAGAGAGAAAATTGACTTCCATTACCTTTCATATGTTTACTTATTTGATCAATTGCTATGTATTAATTAGTAAATTATTCTCCCACCTGGACAGTCACCCTCTTTTCCCTGCTTGGATTATCTCTATTCTGAGCTTCCCTTTGCATGGATCCTCTCCTCATCCTGCCTGAGATCTGACACTGTGCCCTGGTCCACTACAGTTCCTCACTCTTTCTGAAGATGATTCTCATTCGAGGAAGTTTTGTTCTATAAAGTTGTCACAAACACTGAATTTGTGAATACCAAATCTTTGCTCCTAAGGGAAATACAGGGCTAGGTTCCTGAGAGCCTCTGGCCACATTTTTGTTTTATGTGTATTTCTGTTTAAGGCACCTCATTTAATAGATATTGTTGATTCATTAGCATTCAACTCACAGCCAACAGCACTGTAACCCATGCCTGAACACGGCTTATCTAACACACATATGTTCTCTGTAAGGCACATCACAGCTTTCTTACATTTGGGAAAAGTAGACAGGACTTCAGGGCTACATTTGGAGCCCATCTTAAACAGTGAAATGGAACAACAAATAGAGAAAAAAATAGAAAGACACAGCACCATGTAGACCAAGAAAAGGAAAATATTGTTTACAGTATGAGAGCTGAAACAAGGCAGGGCATCACCTTGTTCAACCTCAGCCAGGAAGGTGTTCCTGGGGTGTCTCAGATTTTTTGCTGCTCTGTGCACATCCATGAATGACTACAGAAGTACCATGAGTATTGATTTTGAGGTTACAAATGCATTTTAGTCAGTAGGTGAATTTGCAAATATGAGATCCACAAATAATGAGCATCAACTACAAATCTATTTTGCTCTGCCTTCCTAATGGTTTTCAGACAGACAAGGGAAGGAAAGGGAAGGGAAGGAAGAGGAGGAGATTGACTGTATATTTGAAATTACAGTCACAAGGCTGAAAACTGTTACACTAACAGGCCAAATTCAAGCCTGATAAGTACATAAAAAACTGAATAAGTACAAACATCTTAACTTGAACATATTAATGCTATGAGTTTTCTTCTTTTCAACATTTCCATACTTAATTCCAAGTTAATTATCCACTAAGGGAATTATATTATCTCACAAAATTTTTGGAGTTATTTTCTCATATAATTTTGCACTGACTTACTTAAGGTTGCAAAAGAGAAGTGGGCTGCTGATGAGATTCTTGTTGGTGACCTTGACAGGATTCAAGGATGTGGGGAATCCGTGTGTGTCAGAGCCACTTACCCAGGATCACAAGAGCTGGCTGTACAGTCTCTTCCCAACCTTACATTCTGGGCCTTGTGTTAGTAATTTGAAATTGGCCATGGTGGGTGTGTTAACACCATGGAAATCTGCAAATGCTACAAATCAGGACTTTTTTTGAGAACTGGTTGTTAAATCCTAACCAACATACCACTGCCATGAACCCTATTTATAGTTGCTGTACCATTGACTCTATAACCCAAAAAGGGAATGCTCACAAAGCCAGAGGCCTTCTAACCTCTACTCAGGTTAATATAAGTTTTCAACCCTTATATTGCTTGTTCAGATACTGCATTTCTTTGGCCCTTAAGATATGAAACTTCAAGTCTAAAAATTTATTTTTTTATTTTTTTAAGTCTAAACATTTAAATCTGATGGATTCCTTGGGTGCCTGGCTGTCTCAGTTGGTAGAGCATGTGACTCTTGATATCAGGGTTATAAGTTCAAGCTCCATGTTGGGTACAGAGATTACTAAAAATAAATAAACTTAAAAACAACTGGATAAATTTGATAGATTACTGCATCTTTTTACCTTCTTAGGAGCACAGCTCTTACAATATGGAAATAAAATCTGAGCCTAGGCCCTTTTTCTCAGGTTTTTCCAGTTCATCTGACCTTAAAGATGATTCTATATCCCCCCCCTCTCCCCCATCTCAACCTCCAACTTAGTGCACATCCTCCAGCAGTATCCAGCCTAGAATCCTCATGCTATAAACTTTTCTCATTTATTTTTTTCCTGTTTAGGGTTCAGATAAAGGCTCCTTTTGCAGATAAGTCCTGTGGCCTCAGGGCTTGGGGTACAGCTACCCCCTCCTCTGCCTGCAAGTCTCCTTGAGCCGGGTGAGCCACCATATCCAGCTCCTTTAGCACCTGGCACCAGCATGTGGACAAAGAACTCATGCTGTTGTGCTGATCCTGGTGACTCAGGCTGTAAAATCGCAGGCCAAGTTGTTAAACCCAGATTCAGGTAGACAGCCAAACAGGGCCAAGGCTGCCCTGCATCTGGGTTTTGGCAGACAGAGCAGTTTCTCCATCTGCGGGAGCCTTGGTGTGGCCTTTCCCTCCAGGAGGCAATGCCAGTATAATTTATTGGGCCATAATTGTTGAAAGGAATAGTCCTTCAGGCCATTCATTCAGGCCAAAAATGTTTCTTTATTGAGCATTCTCAGTGTTCTCAGCCTTGTGCTATGTGAAGCGTGTGTGTGTGTGTGTGTGTGTGTGTGTGTGTGTGTGTTGAGAGGAGAGTCACAAAAAAGGCCAAGAACCAATCTCTCTTCTGTGATTTACCAGTTGAACAACAATAGAAAGCAGACTATGCTAAATGTAGGGGTGCCTGACTGGCCCAGTGGTGGAGTGTGCAACTCTTGTTCTCAGAGTTGTGAGTTCGAGCCGCACATTGAGTGTGGAGATTACTTAAAAATAAAATGTTTTAAAAAATAAAATATAAAGGGGTGCCTGGGTGGCTCAGTCAGTTGAGCATCCAACTTTGGCTCAGGTCATGATCTCATGGCTCACGGGTTTGAGCCCCACATCAGGCTCTGTGCTGACAGCTCAGAGCCTAGAGCCTGATTTGCGGATTCTGTCTCCCTCTCTCTCTGCCCTTATCCCACTCATACTCTGTCTCTCTCTCTCAAAAATGAATAAAACATTTTTAAAAAGTTAAACAAACAAAAAAACAAAATATAAAGATATTTCTTTCTTTTTTTAAAAAAGAATATGCTAAATACCAAATAAGTAGTAGGAACAGAAAATGCTGAAGAATTTCAAAGGAAACATTTTTCCTGGTGGCCTTCACAGGGTTTCAAGGATGGATAGGATTCAGTCAGTGAAGAGCAAGGTGAGGGCACCTCACCTGGGAGAAGAGGGCACAGGATGGGTATGGAAGGATCCAGGGCCTGTCCACAGAGTGGCTACTCACAGGCACTGAATTCCTAAGGTTGGGGCTCCTGGGAAAGTTCTCCGGAGAGAAGAACTGAAGATGTGGGCAGAGGCCACATGGGAGAGGGCCTCGAATGATGGGCAAAAGAGTTTGAACTCCATTCAATAAGAAACAGAAGCCCTCACTGAAAGTTTTTAAGGAGAGGAGTGGCATGATCTGGTCTGTGTCAAATGAAGTCCAAACTGGGATTTCTGCTCTCACTGTTGGAGGTATTTTCTCTAAGAGGAGCTTTAGCAGTGTTCTGAGGTTGCCAGGATAAGGGGGTCCTGAGTGAAGGAAAAATGCTGGGTTTCCAAGAGCATCTCTTCTGTGCTCACTGGGCTGTTCTCATCCAGTCACCATCTTCAGTAGATGTCAGAGATAATAATGTGATTCCTAATAATGATAGCCATAAAAAATAAGAATAGGTTCAATTTATTGATTAATTTCTATGTGTTAGATCCTCAACTAAGCGCTCTACATGCATGGTTTTGTAAAATATTTACATTAACTATCTGAAGTAGATACTATTATTATCTCCCTTTTTACAGATGAGAAAAACTAAAGCACAGAGAGGTGAAGGCATTTGCCTGGGGTCACACAGACAGGACATGGCAGTGGGAAGAGGAGAACCCAGTACTGTGTGACTCCAGGGCTTGAACTCTGCCCTCCTACTCTGTATATATTCTCTTCTGAGATGAATTGCTTTCTCTATGGAGCAGTTCCAGGTTATCTGGGCAAGATTGTAAATGGAATGCTGGATTTGCATCCAAGCAGGTGGTTTAGTAAGTGGTTGAAGGACCACATCCAGAGGGTGATGGGGAATGAATTCAGATTGCTTGGAAGGTGGTTTCTAGTGCATGTTACAGGTTTTGACCACCATCCTTATAGTTCAATTTGCTTAGTGATGAATGAATGAGTGAATGAATTAATGGATTGCTAACTGGTGGTCCACAGGATATCTGTTCTACAGATACTTTTGTCCCACATGCTATTATAAAAAACATAGGGTCAATGTGATTTGAAAAAAATCAAGTGATGTGAAAAAAATTCATTCTAAATTCTCTTATGGAATTTGGAAAACTGGCAAGAGTACATTTGCATTTCTGCAGGGCAATAGTCTACTGGAGTAAAGCAGCAGCTGTCCCCTGACCCTTGCCCATGCGCAGGGGCTTTACTCCCCTGTTCACAGAGCCCACATCACTCACACAGAGTGTGCACTTACACCTCATTGATCTATTCATGTCACCTCCTTGGTCTCTATAGATATTTGATTTTGAAAGCCTGTTGGCAGATGCTTCCCTAAATAATCATAGGTAAAGTGAAAGTGGGAGGAATAGAAGAAAATGGATAACATCAAGATCCAGAAAGATTTAATCAACAGATGGCCATCTAGTGAAAGTTTAATAGAGATAAATATAAAGTCTTATAACTGTTCATTAAATCAAGGGTACTAGTGGGGACACAGGGATATGGCTTAACAGCAATAACCTAAAAAAAACCCCCACAAGTTTTAGTTGATGAAAAACCCAATGTGAGTCAACAGTATGATGTAAGTGTCAAAAAAGCTGTGACTATAGGCTATATTAACAGAAGTATATAGCAAATGTTTGGCTTCCTCCTAACAGGGATTAGAGGTGTACTGCATAGCCTCCCGGGAAGAGTACACATTAATTTCACAGGGTGGAGACTGAGGGAGGCCAGATATTGACACAGTGTAAGGAAGCTTCCCAGAGCTGCCCAGAAACAGAATAGCTGCTCAGGACATGGTGTGTTCCCTGGAAACTAGAGTGTTCCAACATGAACAGGATGAGCAGTTGGCAAAAATATGGAGTAGTAGACAGGAACGATCAGAGGACGATTGGTCTCAAAGAACTTCAGGTCCATTCTGACCCTCCCTTTCCATGATTCCACATGATAGATGTCTCTTTGGAGAAAGGGAAATGAATATTAACCTCTTTGTGGCATTTCATGTGTGACAGATACACATATGGTACTCATTTGGAAGAAAGCACTGGTTAACTGTGAAAGCATTTGGCAAATCTCTGAAAGCTTAGGCCTCCCTGCCTCAGGCTCATCACTCGAGGGCCCATTGTGGTCCTTCGGATGTGAGTTGGGTTAAAGATGGCATTTTGCTACCCCTTCAGTTTGTGAAATGGCCAAACTTGCAATGAAGACATGGTATACATCTGGGAGAAGCATAGGTGGTAAGAAATTAAGTCACAGCCACTGTGTACAAAACCTTGCTAGTTATCAGGGGTCCCTGTGCAGTCTCAAACCAAAACTGGAAGTTTGCTCCCTGGCAACACTTTGTAGCCAGTGGGATAGCCAGAGGTCTATTGTATCCAATGCACATGATTGCAGTACACAGGATAAGATGCTGTGCAGCAGGAAAGAACGCGGGTTCTGGAGTCAGACAGCCTGGGTTCAAATCCTGATCTAGGGGACTTGTATGTAAAATGTCGATAACCACACTTACATACAGGGTATTATATAAAGTGTTTGTAACTTAGTAAATGATCAACAGAAGTTAATCAGACTTATTTTTTCTTTATGAATATGTATTTTTAATGTTTGTTTATTTTTGAAAGAGACAGAGTGTGAGCAGGGGAGGGGCAGAGAGAGGGGGAGACACGGAATCTGAAGCAGGCTACAAGCTCAGAGCTGTTAGCACAGAGCCCGACGTGGGTCTCGAACCCACGAACTTAGAGATCATGACCTGAGCCGAAGTTGGATGCCCAACCGACTGAGCCACCCAGCCACCCCATGAATATTTTCTTAATGGTTATTTATTTTTGAGACAGAGAGCGAGAGAGCACACATGTGTGCACATGTGCACATGCTCATGAGAGTCGGGTAGGGGCAGAGAGAGAGGGGGACAGAGGATCTGAAATGGGCTCTGCGCTGACAGCAGTGAGCCCAGTGCAGGGCTTGAACCCACAAACAATGAGATCGTGACCTGAACTGAAGTTGGATGCTCAACTGACTGAGCCACCCAGGAGCCACTCTTTATGAATATTTTAAGGCTGGCCTATTTTTCTTGTTTTCATCCTGTTGTGGTTTGCTTGTGAGACTGCTTGGATTTCAGCAGCTGTGGCCCCTCAACATGTGTTGAGGAGACTGGATGAAGGAATTAGAACACATGAGCTCCAGTTATGGGCAGGATCAACCCGCTGTTCACATGGAGAGACCATCACAAGCAATTTTAAAAGGATCCTCCTGGGGTGCCTGGCTGGCTGAATTGGTTGATCTTGCGACTGTTGATCTCAGGGTCATGAGTTCAAGTCCCACATTGGGGGTAGAGCTTACTTAAAAACATATTTCAAAACAAAAACTTCAAAAAGTAAAAAAATAAAAGGAAGCTCCTTATTTTCCATCTACATCAGTATCTCCTGTAAGAGGCTGTGCGGGAGGAATTTCTGTCACCAGCTCCTCCAAGTGCCACCTGCGGGTCCTCAAAATGCCAAGCACACCCTGACCAGAGACTTTTTGCTTACTGTTTCTTCTGCCTGAAACTCTCTTGACTCAGATAAGGGCATGACTCAGTCTGTTTCTTCATTCAAATATTGCCTTGTTGGAGGAAACTTCCCTGAGCAGCATATCTAGAATAGCATCTTTCCCCTTGTCCTGATTTATCTCTCTTGCCCTGAATACCACCTGACATATGATGTAATTATTTATTATCTCTGTTGTCTCACTGAATGGGTGCTCCATGACAGCAGGGACTTGGTCATAAATAGAGCTCTTTCCCCAAGGCCTGGAAATTGTTGGTGTATGTTAGGTCTCAATGAACATTTTTGGGTTGGGTAGTTTACTATGGCTTTCTGGGTGGCTTTATTGCTTCCCAGAAAAAGTATACCCTAAGCCATTTTGAGGGTCCACTCTGAGTAATGGGTCTGTGGCCAAACAGCAATTCCTAGGAAGAGAAGGTTACGCCCCCGGCACCAGAATGGGCCTGTTTTGCAATTGGCTCCTCTACCTTTTGCCTCCTTGCTGCTGCTAATGTTAAACAATGACAGCAAGAGACAGAGCAGGAGCAGGGGCTCCTGGAAGAATGAGACGCTTACTCACATAAAGGCAAAGCAGGACAAAGCGCCCTATTTCTATGGAGCCGTGCAGAATAATCCCTGGAAATGGGTAGCACTTACCAGTCCTGTCTTTCAATGGTCCAATTGTCTGGCACCACAGAGCTGTTAAAGCTGTTTAGAGACGGGCTTTCACACTTGAGCAAGGAAAGAGTCTACTTCTGATTGCGCAGCTGAAGGTAAACCCTTAATATGTCTCATCTGTATACAGCCATTGCATTTTATTCACACGGAAGATCATGTTTACTCCTCTGGCTCTTAAAGAGCTGATCCTGTTGAAGCAATTATTCACTAGCAGTTCACGTGCTGTCTAAACCAGTATTTCAAAGCTGTGTTTGGCATTAGAAATAAAGTCAATTGGCTTGGAGGGGTTTTGTGTGTGTGTTAGCATTTGGCCTTGTTGGGCTGTGGGAACTTTTGAGCTGATGGTTCAAAGAGTGTCTTCGGATACAAAGTGGTCAGATGGATGACGGTGGATCTCAAATAAGGAAACGTTTTTGGATTTCTACCAATATAATTATGTTTTGCATGATATCGATTTAAAAAATCTAACTGATAAAAGTAAACAACTCACAGAGTGGGGGAGTGTGGGCTGCAAAACAACATTTAGATTTTAGTTAGATAATTAATTCAGCATTTAGCTGTATTTTGTATTCTGTATTTGTCCTTCATAATACGCAGCACGTGCAGCATAAGGAGCATTTGCCCTCGTCATCAGAGCTTGCCATAAGCTGGTTCTGGTCACAGAGAATGGACAGAGGCTCCCGCCTTTCCTTCAAAGTAGGGGACAGAAATGCAGTGAAAGTATAAGTAATGACTCCTAATATATTCAACGCCCATAGAAAATGGACGAGGCCAATAGGAGATAGGCAGAGATCATGGCCTTTTGTTCAGGACTTTAAAGCATGTTGTAAACCAACTCTGGGACAAACATACACATACCTCCATCTCTGTGCTACCCTCCCTGTCTCACTCAATACGATAGTGAGTCATTAAGTGTTGGAGACTATGAGTCATTCCCCTGGGCCTAGAAAGTGTCTGGTACAGAGTACTCAATGATTGTTGAATAGAATTGAGTGATCACAAGACAATTTCAGAAATGCAAATGGATATCAGAGATCATCTAGGCCAAGAGCCCCATTTCATTGAGGAGGTGAGAGAATTTGCCTAAGAACCAATAAGGCTGGCAGCCACCAACAACCGGGGCTCTTGCTTCCTTACCAGACCTTTTTCCACTAGAAAAACAGAGCTAGATGTGGCCTTGACATCTATGAAATGGCTTTCAGGTGTGTGTGTGCGTGTGTGCATGTGTGTGTACTGGGCCATGAGTAGTTTCTTTCTGCTTGTAGCATAAAGAAAAAAAATCAAAAGTCATCCTTCTAACACTCTCATTTATAGATGAGAAGTTGAGGTCCAGACTTACAAGGCAGTTCAAGGTTACACAGTTGGGTGTGTGGCAGGCAGAGCCAGGGCCTCCTTATTCCCCAGGAGGTAAGCCTGGGGTTTTCTTGGGTGACCCAGCACCAGGCTCTCCTGGGCACTGTTAACCTACTTTAGTGCCTATAGGGCAGTGAGAATATGTAATCTAACCACAACAAAACACTCCCCAAAGGCAAAGACCTTGAGCCTATGGCAGTGCTTAGCACACACTAGCTGCTCAGAAAGTATTCATTGAATGAATCAACTACTAAAGGTATTTTGATGTGGACCATGTAGAAAAGGCTGTGAAGTCACAGCATTAAAAAAACAACATACACTTTAACAGAACTTTGATATCGAAATGAATCTTGTCTCCTAAAGAATTCACCTTTTGAGGCTATATATATTCATTTCAATATCCTGCTACTGTTCAAAACTTTTGAAAGCTCTCTTTTTAGCATTTCCTCCTGAGTTCTTTAATTAAGTCATATAAAACCAGTGTCCAAAAAAAAAAAAAAAAGTGGGGGAGAGGGCACCTGGTTGGTTTGGTTGGTAGAGCATGTGATTCTTGGTCTTAGGGATGTGAGTTCAAGCCCCATGTTGGGTGTGGAGAATACTTAAATAAGATAAAATAAAACCCGCGTCATTACTTTATAGTCACATCTTTTTTTAAAACCTAAGCATAGCTTTCTCAGTCAACCCCCTATCATATTCATATTTTATTAAAATTTTTTTTTATCTTTATTTGTGAGAGAGAGAGACAGAGTGTGAGTGGGGGAGGGACACAGAAAGAGGGAGACACAGAATCTGAAGTAGGCTCCAGGCTCTGAGCTGTCAGCACAGAGCCCAATGCAGGGCTTGAACTCACGAACCATGAGATCATGACCTGAGCTGAAGTCGGATGCCCAACAGACTGTGCCACCCAGGCACTCCCATCATATTTTATTTTTAAAAGATGTTTATTAAATGTCTTTTGTATGACTTCAAGATTTAGAATCCAATCACACTATATTTATGAGCAGTGACTACTCATTGAATGCCAGGGACTGTGTTTATAAGCACTTCAGAGAAAATGATTTATTTAATCCCCACAACAACTTTAAAAGGTAGGTATGGAAATTGAAGTTGAGAGAGGTTAAACAGATTGCCTCATGACACAAAATTGGGAAGAGATGGTTTTGAATACAAGTCTGACTCCAGAGCCCAATGGCCTGAACATTCTGATATTTATCAAGTCAGAATATACTCTTCAAGATGATTTTTTCTTTTAAAGTAAGCTCTCAGCCCAATGTGGGTCTTAAACTCAGGACCCTAAGATAAAAGTTGTGTGTCCTACCGACTGAGTCAGCCAGGTGCCCCTCTTCAACATGACTTTTTTTAATGTTTATTTTTGAGAGAGAGACAGCCTATGAGCAGGGGAGAGGCAAAGAGAAAGGGAGACACAGAATCTGAAGTAGGCTTCAGGCTCTGAGCTGTCAGCACAGTGCCTGACGTGGGGCTCAAACTCAGGAACTGCGTGATCATGACCTAAGCCAAAGTTGGACGCTTAACCAACTGAGCCACCTAGGTGCCCCTCAACATGATTTTTAAGGGTCTGTGTTATTCCATCATATTCCTGACCAAAACTTACCAAAGAAGCTTTCTATTGCAGAATGTTTCAATTATTTCCATTAAACATATTTTAAGGAATTCTATGATGAATGTCCCTGAAGACAAATTTTCACATAAGTTGCTTGATCTTTTCAGAAAAAATTCTAGATTCTAGCATTTTCGGGTCATATATTAATGGCTTTTAACCACCTTCTACAGTATATGAAGTCCTTGCTTCCTGGTAGTTATATTATCATTATTTAAATCATTGCCAGTCTGGGAGGTATAAAAAGATACCTTCTTTTGATTTGTATTTTCGTGTTTATTAGTGAGGATAAACATTTCTTTTTTTATTTGTGTTCTTCTTTTGTGAATTGTCTTTTGTTCATTTTATTCTAATATCTAGTTTGTATTTCTTTTTCCTTCTGCTTGCAAGAGTGTTTTTCAAATTAAAGATAAAAAGACTTTGTCTATCTTTCATATTGCCAATATTTTACCCTTGCTTGTGGTTTGCCTTTTCATTTTTAAAAAATTAAATGTAAGTTTTAAAATTTTATATGGACAAATCTATGCATCTTTTATGATTTGTAAAAAGATTTAAAAATTATTTTTAAGTAATCTCTACAGCCAATGTAGGGCTCGAACTTACAACTCTGAGATCAAGAGTTGCATGCTTTACTGACTGAGCCAGCCAGGTGCCCCCTTTTATGATTTTTGCTTTAGGTATTATGCTCTGAAAAACACTTATGACTCATGATTATATAAACACTTTGTGTATTGGCCAGTTATTTTAAGGTATTTTTAAAAATAACTCATCTATTTGGAACTTTACCTTGATGATTGGCATGTAGTAGGAACTCAAGTTTAATTTTTCCAAGCAGTAACCAAATATCCTAGCACTATTTGCTAGAATATTTCCCCCTCTGATTTTTTTTATTCAGTTATAATTGACATATAACATTATATTAATTTCGGGTGTACAACATAATACTTTGATATTTGTATATATTGTGAAATGATCACCACAATATATCTAGTTAACATCTGCCACCTAGTTACAAATTATTTTTCTTGTGATGAAAACTTTTTTTCTTTTATTTAAAAATTTTAAAAGTAATTTGCGTCCAAATTAGTTAGCATATAGTGTGTGATGAAAACTTTTAAGATCTACTCTTTCAGCAACTTTCAAATGTGCAATACAGCATTCTCAATCATAGTCATCATGCTGTACATTTTATCCTATAACTTACTTATTTTATAACTGGAAGTTTGTACCTTTTGACCTCCTTCACCCATTTCCCCCTCTGATTTTATTTTTTTATTTTTTTTCAACGTTTTTTTATTTATTTTTGGGACAGAGAGAGACAGAGCATGAACGGGGGAGGGGCAGAGAGAGAGAGGGAGACACAGAATCGGAAACAGGCTCCAGGCTCTGAGCCATCAGCCCAGAGCCCCGCGTCGGGCTCGAACTCACGGACCGCGAGATCGTGACCTGGCTGAAGTCGGAGGCTTAACCGACTGCGCCACCCAGGCGCCCCTCACCCTCTGATTTTAAATGCTACTTTTAGGGGTGCCTGGGTGGCTCAGTCAGTTGAGTGCCTGACTTTGGCTCAGGTCATGATCTTACGGTTTGTAGGTTTGAGTCTCGCATTGGGCTCTGTGCTGGAGAGCCAGGATCCTGCTCTGATTCTGTCTCCCTCGCTCTCTGCCCCTCCCCCACTCATGTTCTGTCTCTTTGTCTCTCTCAAAAATAGGGTTTGAGGTTCTTCTAAAAAAAGTAAATGCTACTTTTATCATATACTAAATACTTGTATATATTTGGGTCTGTTGGAAGGTTTTGTATTTTATTGATTTATGCCAAGTCTTGATGTTTTAATTATTCTGGCTTTATAATAGGTTTTAATACCCAATTATGCAAATATCCCCTCTTATTTCTGCCCACCCCCCCAGCCCCCACAACAAAAAATTTCACTGACTCACCTTTCCCAAAATCTCTTTTGGATTTTAATGGGAACTGTATTACATTTATAAATTAGTTTGAGAAAAAGTGACATCTTTATAATATTGCATATGTTTCTCATGTATTTATCTTTTTTTTTTAATACTATATGTTTTGGGGTGCCTGGGTGGCTCAGTCGGTTAAGTGTCTGACTCTTGATTTCAGCTCAGGTCATGATCTCATGGTTCATGAGACTGAGGCCTGGATAGGGGTCTGCTCTGACAGTGCCCAGCCTACTTGGGATTCTCTCTCTCTCTCTCTCTCTCTCTCTCTCTCTCTCTCTCAAAATAAATAAATTAAAAAAAAAGAATTAAAAGAAAAAAACATTACATGTTTTATTTTTTGTTTTCAGGATCATTTTGGAGATATTTTCTTTTCTTTTTCCATCTTTACTCAAGTAGAATTGACCATTTAAAACTGTATATATTTAAGGTGTATAGCTTGATGATTTGATATACATATCCATTGTGAAATTATCACCAAATGAAGGTAGTTAACATATGCATCACTTCACAAAGTCAACATTTTCTTTTCTTTTCTTTTTGTGATAAGAACATTTAGGATCTAGTCTCTTAGCAAATTTCAGGTATACAATATAGTATTTTTAACTATAGTCACATTGTTGTACATGCATTTATCTCCTTTTATGTACCTTGGTAAAATTTTGCTCTTTCCTTCAAGTAGATCTTAAATACATTTTGTTAGGTTTATTCCTGGGTGATACATATACATGTACCTACACACACACACACACATATGCATTTTTATATAATTACATAGAATTGTTATAATTGCTACTTGAATGGGATCTTCTCATTTTATTTTCAAATGGATTATTGATAGTGGATAATGAATATTCATTTAGTCATTCAACAAATACTTATTATCTACTGCATGCTAGTCATTGTGTTAGATACTAGGACTATACTATGTACCAAACAGACATTGTATATAGTATTAATAGATTCTAAAATATTGATCATCCTTGCATTTCTGGGCCAAACCCTTCTTGGTAATGGAATATTATTAATATATTGTACTGATAGGTTAGATTTAGTCGTATTCCATTTAGGATGTAAGTTTATAAATTCCATATAAATAAGTTAAGTCAAACTAATCCGGTCTAGCCTGTGGGGTGTGTGTGTATGTCTGTGCATGTGTGTATGTGTGTATGTGTGTGTATATTTGTTTATGTTAACTTTATAAAATAAATTGGAAACCTCACCATTATTTCTACAGTGTATATAGAATTGGAATTGTTTCATTCTTATTCCTGGACAATCACATTAAATCATTACATTCAAGCTAGAAGACTAAAATTGGGAAAAGTTCCCAGGTTTCCTGAGTCTCAGACCTTCGAAAGAATTTATGGAAATGAGACAAAATGAAGATTTAAACAACAAGCCAGAAGACAAGAAATGTATTTCATGGTTTGGTCCTGCCCTTTCTCTGGGGAACAGCGGCCTTGTGTGTTCACTTCTTGAAAGGACTGGTTTTTTTTTTTTCCCAGTGAGGACGCCAAGTATGCCCCCATTCTAGAGCTTTTCAATATTCTTGGCTGGCATAAGACTGGACTGATGACTCGAGGTGACCAACTGGCTTTGTATGAGGTGAGTAGAAAACTCCAGAGATGGCAAGCAGGGTGGCAAAAAGCAGCACAGTGCTGTTCCTGTCTCACAGAACCTGCAGACGTCGGACACAAATAAAAGTTCAGTATCTCCCACTTCTTGTCTTTATCCTCTGCATCTTTCTGAATTTGTACAACTGTAGCTAAATCTATCAGGCCAGTTCCTATGCCTGCCGAAGAGTCCAATGTCAGAGCCAGCTTGTGAGCCCAAAGCCCTGGTTGTTGTGATATAATAGAATTCCTCTTATAATACTTTTATTCATATCCCTGAATGTGCCTCCCAGTTTTAAAATGTAAGCCCCACTCCCCTTAACTTCCCTGACAGAGAATTTTTATGCACATGGGGTTCCGAAATCTTTTCTTGAGAACTCTTGTATTAGCTTTCTATTGCCATGTAACAAATTGGCATAATTTAGAAGCTTAAAACAATACCCATTCACTATCTCTCAGTTCTGTAGTCACAAGTGTGCTGGTACTTCCCTTCAGATTTCAAAACAAAATACAAATCGAGATTATCTTCAGGGCTTTGCTTCTTACTGGAGGCTCTGGGGAAGAATCCTCAAACCAGCTCACTCTGGTAGTTGGTCAAATTCAATTCCCTGTGGTTGTAGGGCTGAGGTCCCATTTCATTTCTGCCTGTCAGCCTGAAGCCCTGGAGCCCCTCTCAACTCCTTGAGGTTTCCTATATTCTTTCTCACATTGCTTCTACATCTTCCAAGCAGCAATGGTTCATGGAGTCCATCCCATGTTTCAAATCTGTCTGACTTCTACTGGCTCATCTCTCCTGCTTTCTGATGGAGAAGTTTCTCTTCTTTTAAAGGTTCATGTGATTAGACTGGGCTTACCCAGATCGTCCAGAATAATCCCCTTATTTTAAAGTCTGTAACCTTAATTACGTCTCCAAAGGTCCCTTTTGTCATGTTACATAATATACTCATAGTTTTCAGGGATGAGGGCATGGACATCTTTGTGGGACTGTTATGCTTATCAAAGCTTTCATTTCTTTATTTTCCGTCCGGAATATTTTAGGATAATCTTTTCCCTTGCAGAGGAAGACAGTTCCATCCTTTTGGAAAAAATAAACTGCCAGTCATCATCATGCCCAAAACTCACACAGACATCATGCTTTCAGTTTATGACCATGGAGTTATTTGATTCTGGAATCAAACTCAGTAAAATTCATTTGGTGGATTTAAAGATTTGAGACAGCCAAATATTGACACACCATTAGGTGGCATTTGATTAGACAACTTGCTTCTGCCTGAACTTTCCCAAGGAAGCAATCTGACAAGATGGAAAGAAAGCTTTGATGTAAATGGAGCAGAGTGGGGGATGGCATCCTTAGTGATTGAATGAAAATCATTAAAGACAAAACCTATTTAAGACTTGAAAGTAATTTGTACACTCAAGCTAACTTTAGAGCTTAATTATTATTTAGCAAATGTAAACGGGTTATTTAAAATCTTTTACACATGATAATTTTTATAAATCCTGGGGTCAAAAAATTACCTCTAATAGTTTTTATTGGCTGCAACATTTGTCTTATGTTAATAATGAGCAAATTTCCATGGAGTGCTTATTATATGCAAGAGAGGCATATAATGAGCACGACTATGTCCTACTTACTCTGGCCCATATTTTTCACCAAGCTGTGTTTCTCTGAAACAGTAGTATAAAATAAAAATATAATTCCAGCCATGTATATAATTTTTAACAGCTTTTTGACATATAATTTACATGCTATTAAGTTTACTTGTTTAAAGCATATGATTCGATGGTTTTTAGTATATTTATAGAGTTGGGCAACCATCACCATAATCTAATTTTAGAACATTTTCAAAAGAAAGCTTGTATCCATTAGCGGCCACTTCCAATTCTCTCCTACCCTTAGGCTTAGGCAACCACTAATCTACTTTCTGTTTCTACAGACTTTACTATTCTGGACTTTTCATATAAATGGGATCATATATGGGCACCTGGGTGGTTCACTGGATTAAGCATCTGACTTTGGCTCAAGTCATGATCTCATGGTTTGTAGGTTGGTGCCCTGCGTTGGGCTCTGTGCTGTCAGCTCAAAGCTTGGAGCCTGCTTCGGATTCTGTGTCTCCCTCTCTCTCTCTGCCCCTCCCCTACTTGCGCTCTGTGTGTGTGTGTATCTCTCTCTCTCAAAAAATAAAAAAACATAAAAAAAAATTAAATGGGATCATATAACATGTGGTGTTCTGTGATGGCTGTTTCACCTCAGCATAACATTTTTGAAGTTCATTCATGTTGTACCATGTATCAGTACTTGATTTCTTTTATGTCTGAATGTAACTTTCCATTATATGGATATAGCATAATTGTTTATCCATTCATCAGTTGATGGACATTTGAATTGCTTCTGATTTTTGGCTATTATGTGTAATACTGCTATGGTGATTCATGTACAAGTTTCTTTGTGTGGACATGTGTTTTCATTTCTCTTGGGTAGATATGTAGAAGGAGAATTGCTGGGTCTAATAACCCATGTTTAGTTTTTCTTTTTTTTTTAGGTTTATTTATAAATATTTATTTATTTATAAAAATTTATAAAATTTATAAAAATTTATTTATAATTCCATGTTTAGTTTTTTTTAAGGTTTATTTATTTATTTTTATTATTGTTATTTTTAAGGTTATTTATTCTGAAATAGAGAAAGTGTGCAAGTGGGGGAGGGGCATAGAGAGGGAGAGAGAGGGAGAATCTCAAGCAGGCTCTGCACTGTCAGTGCAGAGCCTGATGTGGGGCTGGAACTCATGAACCATGAGTTCATGACCTGAGCCAAAGCTGGATGTTCAACTGACTGAGCCACCCAGGCGCTCCTTAAGTTTATTTATTTTTGAGAGAGAAAGAGTGAACAAAAGTGGGGGAGGGGGAGGGAGAGGGAGAGGGGGAGAGAGAGAGAGAGAGAGAGAGAGAGAGAGAGAGAATCCCAAGCAGACTCTGTGCTGCCAGCACAGAGCCTGATATGGGGCTTGAATCAAGGAATTGCGAGATCATGGCCTGAGCTGAAATCAAGAGTTGGAGGGGCGCCTGGGTGGCGCAGTCGGTTAAGCGTCCGTCTTCAGCCAGGTCACGATCTCGCGGTCCGTGAGTTCAAGCCCCGCGTCAGGCTCTGGGCTGATGGCTCGGAGCCTGGAGCCTGTTTCCGATTCTGTGTCTCCCTCTCTCTCTGCCCCTTCCCCGCTCATGCTCTGTCTCTCTCTGTCCCCCCAAAAATAAATAAACGTTGAAAAGAAAAATTAAAAAAAAAAAAAAGAGTTGGACATTTAACTGACTGAGCCACCCATGTGCCCCTCATGTTTAGTTTTTTGAGGAAAGGCCCAGCTTTTGTTATAAAAGCTGTACTATTTTATATTACTAATATATGTAATGTTAAAAATAGTTTTATTGAGGCATAACTGACATATAATGATATGTACATATATAAAGTATATGATTTGGTAAGTTTTGACGTATGTATATACCTGTGAAGCCGTCACCACAATCAAGACAATGAGCATATCCATCACTCCAAAATTTCCTTGTGCCTCTTTAAAATCCATTCTTCCCACCTCTCCCCTCTCTAACACCCCATTGTTCCCAAGCAACCACTGAACTGCTGTCACTAAAGTTTAGTTTGATTTTTAGAATTCTACATAAATGAAATCACACAGCATGTACTCCTTTTCATCTGGCTTTTTTTATTGAGCATAATCATTTTAAGATGCATCCTTGTTATTGAATATATCAGTAATTTATTTATTTTTATTGATGAGTGGTATTCTGTTGTACATGTATACTTCAATTTATTTATTCATTCACCTGTTGATGGACATTTGGGTTGTTTCCAGTTTAGGACTATTATAAATAAAGATGCTGTGAACATTCATGCAAAAGTCTCCGTATGAATGTATGCTTTCATTTTTCTTGGTTAAATATCTGAATGGAGTATTTGGATTATGTTATAGGTATATATTTAATATTTTAAGAAACTTCCAAACTTCTTTCTAAAGTGGTCTTATCATTTTATACCCTGCTAGCAGTGTAAGAGAGTTCCATTTCCTCCAGATCCTCACCAACACTTGATATGGTCAGTTTTAATTTAATTTGATTTAATTTAACTTAACTTAATTGCATTGATTTCAATCAGTGTGAAGAGATACTTTGTGGTTTTAATTTGTATTTTCTTATTGAATAAATTTGACATGTAATGTTGTTTAAGTTTAAGGTGTACAACATGTTACTTCATACATTTATATATGATTGTCAGTGTGGTGATAATTATCACATTACATAGTTATGGTAATTATGCCTATATTTGTTATACTGTGTATTAGCTCTCTATGGCTTATTTACTACTCATTACAAATTTGTGCCCTTAAACACCATCACTCTTATCTTTCCCCTACTTCATACCCTGGTAATCACCATTTTACTCTCTTTTGTACAGGTTTACCTTTTTTAGATTTCATATACTAGTGATACCATACAGTATTTGTCTTTCTCTGTCTGATTTATCTCACTTAGCATAACATGCTCAAGTTCCATCTATGCTGTCACAAATGGACAGATATTCTCCCTTCTTATAGCTGAGTAATATTTCATTGTGTATATGTACCACATCTTTTTAATTGCTCATCTGTTGATGAGCATTGGGTTGTTTCCATATCTTGGCTATTGTGAATAATGTACCTTGCATTTTCTTAATGACCAATAATACTGGGCATCTTTTTCATGTATTTGTTTGGTTAAGTATGTGTTCAAATCTAGTTATAAAACTGGATTTTAAAAATAAATAGAGTATTCAGAGTTCATTATATATTCTTTTTAAAAATTTTTTTTAACCATTTATTTATTTTTGAGAGAGAGACAGAGTATGAGTGGGGGGAGGGGCACAGAGACAGAGGGAGACACAGAATTTGAAGCAGGCTCCAGGCTCTAAGCTGTCAGCACAGAGCCTGATGCAGGGCTCAAACTCATGAACTGCGAGATCATGACTTGAGCTGAAGTCAGATGCTTAACCGACTGAGCCACCCAGGCGCCCCCATTATATATTCTTGATACAAGTTCTTTTTTATCAGATTTATGTTTTGCAAATATATTTTCCCATTCTGGGGATTATCTTTACATTCTCTTAACAGTGCCTTTTCAAGGGGGCACCTGGGTGGCTAAGTTGGTTAAATGCCCGACTCTTGGTTTCAGCTCAGGTCATGTTCTCACAGTTTATGGGTTCAAGCCCCGCATCAGGCTCTGCACTGACAGTGTGGAGCCTGCTTGGGATTCTCTCTCTCTCTCCCTCTCTCTCTGCTCCTCCCCCACTCTCTCCCTCTCTCAAAATAAACTTTAAAAATAAACTAAATTAAAATACATTAAAAAACAGCATCTTTTGAAGAGCAGAGCATTTAATTTTGATGAAGTCCAAATTATCAATTTTCCTTTTTTGGATGGTGCTTTTGGTGTCATATCTAAAATTTTTTTGTCTAACTTACTACAAAGATTTGTCCTCTTTATTTTGTAGAAATTTTATAGTTTTAGGGCTCACATTTAGGTGTATGATCCATTTTGAGACAATTTTTTAATATGAGATATGCAGGATATAGATAGTAAGATAAAGATTGAAGTTTTTGTTGGTTTTGTTTTGTTTTACATAAGACTATCCACTTGTTACAGCACCATTTGTTGAAAAACTATCCTTTCTCCACCAAATTAGTTTTGGATTTTTAATGAAAGTCACCTGCTGGAGAATTAAAATTTCAGAAATAAATCCATATGGTTATGATCAATTGTTTTTGACAAGAGTACCAAGACAATTCAGTCAGGAGAAAGTAGTCTTTTCAACAAATAGTGCTAAAACAACTAGACTGTTAAGCCAAAGAATGAAGCTGGACCCTTACTTCACTACCATACCAAAAAACTAATTCAACGTTTATTTATTTTTGGGACAGAGAGAGACAGAGCATGAACGGGGGAGGGGCAGAGAGAGAGGGAGACACAGAATCGGAAACAGGCTCCAGGCTCCGAGCCATCAGCCCAGAGCCTGACGCGGGGCTCGAACTCCCGGACCGCGAGATCGTGACCTGGCTGAAGTCGGACGCTTAACCGACTGCGCCACCCAGGCGCCCCTAAAAAACTAATTCAAATAACTTGTGTACCTAAACATAAGAGGTAGAACTATAAAACACTTAGAAGAAAATTAAGAAGTAAATATCTGTGACCTTGGGTTAGGCAATGTTTTCCTGGATATAATACCAAAAGCAAGTCACAAAAAGAAAAAAATAGATAAACTAGACTACATCAAAATTAGAAAACTTTTGTACTATGAGTGATACCACCAAGGAAGTAAAAAGACAACCTAAAGAATGGGAGAAGATATTTACACATCATATATCTGTGAAGGAATTCCATTCAGAATGTATACAAACACAACTTAACAGTAACAAGACAACTCAATTAAAAAATGAACTAAAGGGGTGCTTGGGTTAGGCATCTGACTTTGGCTCAGGTCATGATCTCACGGCTTGTGGGTTCGAGTTCTGCATTGGGCTCTGTCCTCACAGCTTGGAGCCTGAAGCCTGCTTCAGATTCTGTGTTTCCCTCTCTCCATGCTCCCCCCCTCCCCAATTCATGCTCTGTCTGTCTCTCTCTCTCAAAAATAAATAAACATTAAAAAAATAAAAAATAAAGAAAAAATGAACTAAAGGCATGCCTGGCTGGCTCAGTCAGAAGAGGATGTGGCTTTGGATCTTGGGGTTATGGGTTTGAGCCCCCCGTTGTGTGTAGAAGTTATGTAAATAAATACGCTTAAAAAAATAAACTAAAACATGAATAGACATTTTTCCAAAGAAGATACCTGGATAGCCAACAGACACATGAAAAGATGCTCAATATCACTCAGCATCAGGGTAATACCTCACACCTGTCAAAATGGCTAAAATTAACAACATAGGAAACAATAGATGTTGGTGAGGATGTGGAGAAAGGGGAATTTTATACTGTTGGTGGGGAATGTAAACTGGTGCAGCCACTCTGGAAAACAGTATAAAGTTTCTTCAAAAAGTTACAAATAGAACTACCCTATGACCCAGCAATTGCACTAGTAGATATTTACCCTAAGGATACAAAAATTCTGATTCTAAGGGGCATATGACCCTGATGTTTATAGCAGCATCATCAACAATAGCCAAATTATGGAAAGAGCCCAAATGTCGGTCAAGTGATGAATGGATAAAGAAGATGTGGTATATGTATACAATGGAATATTACTCAGCCATCAAACAGAATGAGATCTTGCCATTTGCAGTGATATGGATGGAGCTACAGTGTATTACGCTAAGCAAAGTAAGTCATTTAGAGAAAGACAAATACCATATGATTTCACTCATATGTGGAATTTAAGAAACAAAACAGATTAACATAGGGCAAGGGGAAAAAAAAGAGAGAGAGGGGGAAGCAAACCGTAAGAGACTCTGAACTATAGCAAACAAATTGAGGGTTGCTGGAGGGGAGATGGGAGAGGGATGGGCTAAATGGGTGATGGGAATTAAGGAGGTCACTTGTGATGAGCACTGGGTGTTATATGTAAGTGATGAATCACTAAATTCTACTCCTTTTTTATACATTTATTTTTTCCTTTTTAAAAAAAGTTTATTTATTTTGAGAGAGAGAAAGAGAGAGTAGGAGAGGAGCAGAGAGAGACGGAGAAAGACAATCCCAAGCAGACTCTGCTCTGTAAGTGCAGAGCCTGGTGTGGGGCTTGAGCTCACAAACTGTGACATCATGCCCTGAATTGAAATCAAGAGCTCGACACTTAATTGACTGAGCCACCCAGGCACCCCAATTCTACTCCTGAAATCAATTTAACACTCTATGTTAACTAACTAGAATTTATTTTTTTAAAAACAGTTTATTTACTTATTTTGAGGCGGGGGAGGGGCAGAGAGAGAGAGGGAGAGAGAGAATCCCAAGCAGGCTCCTCCTTGTTAGCAAAGAGGCTGATGCGGGGCTCAGCCTCATGAACCATGAGATCATGACCGGAGCTAAAATCAAGAGTTGGCCACTTAATCAACTGTGCCACTCAGGTGCCCCATTAACTAACTAGAATTTAAATAAAAAATAGGAAAATTTATGAAATTTATGAAAATAAATTCATCCAAAGAATATATAAAAATGACTAAAAGTACATAAAAAGAAACTCAACATCATTAGTCATTAGGGAAATACAAATCAAAACCATAATGAGATACCTTTTCACACCTACTAGAATGACCATAACAACACCAGCAACAACAACAAAGCCCAAAATAACAATAACCAGAAATTTTACAAAAATGTTGTTGAGGATGTGGAGAGATTAGAAATATTGTACATTTGCTGGTGGGAATGTAAATTGTTCAGCTACTCTGGAAAACAGTGGTGGTTTCCAAAAAAGTTAAAAAATATAATTACCAGATGACCCCACAATTCCACTCCTAAGTATATACCTGAAAGAACTGAAAACAGGGGACAGATACTTGTATCATAATAATCACAGTAGCATTTTCACAATTGCCAAAAAGTGGAACAATCAAGTGTCCATCAACAGATGAATGGATAAACAAAATGTGGTATATAAACACAGTGGAATAGTATTCAGCCATAGAAAGGAAGGACATTCCAATACAGTCTATCTATACCACGGATAAATTTTGAAAATATTATGCTAAGTGAAAAAAGCCAGAAACAACAAGATGAATAGTATATGATTCTACTTACACAAGATATTTAGAATGGGTATAGAAAGTAGATTAGAGGTTACCACGGTCTGGGAGAGAGGGGGATGGAATTTTAGTGTTTATTTGGTACAGAGTTTCTACTTGGAGTGATGGAAAGTTTTGGAACTAAATAGTGGTGGTTGTGCAATGGTTGCACAACATTGTGAATGTAACTAGTGTCACTAAATTGCATACTTAAAATGGCATCTTTTATGTTACATGTATTTTACCACCCTCCCCCAAAAAAACAAACTATAATGAGATCTTCACATTCACTAGAGTGGATATAATCAAACAGACAAGGAATTACAAGTATTAGAAAGGATGTGGAGAAATTGGACACTTCATATGTTTCTGGTGGGAATGTAAAACTGTTTTGGAAAATAGTTTCTCAGTTCCTTAAAAAGTAAAACACAGAGTTTAATATGATTCAACAATTCCACTCCTGTATATCTATCCAAGAGAAATGAAAACATGTCCACATAAAAATTTTTACATAAATATCCATAGTGACATTATTCATAGTAGCCAAAAAGTGGGAAAAACCCTGGTGTGTATCAACTCATGAATGAATAAACAGAATGTGCTATATCCTTATGATGTAATATTATTTGGCAACTGGAAGGAATGGAGGGCTGAGGCATGCCACAATATAGATGAACCTTGAAAAAGTTATGCTAAGTGAAAGAAGCCAGTCACAGGAGGCCAAGTCATGTATAATTCTGTTTATACCACATGTCTAGAATAAGCAAATCTGGAGAGAAAGAAAGTAGATTAGGTTTGCTTGGGGCTGAGGAAGGGTAATAGGGGAATGGAGAGTGGCTGCTAATAAGTATGAGGTTTCTTTTTGGGTGGACAAAAATGATCTGTAGATTGTAGTGATTGTGGCACAACACTGTGAACTTATTAAAAAACATTGAATTTACATTTGGAATGGGTAAATGGTATGGTTTGGAAATTATGTCTTATAAAGCTATTACAGTTGTCATTTATATTTCTGAACTCTATTCTGTTCTACTTTGTCTCTCTTTATGCAAATGCCACACTGTTTTGATTACTGTGGCTTTATAATATATCTGGAATCAGGTAATGTAAATCCTCTAACTTTGCTCTTCTTTTTTCAAAGTTGTTTTAGCTGTTGTAGGCTGTGTGCTTCCATATGAATTTTAGAATCAGCTTGTCAATTTTCACAAAAAAAGCCTGCAAGGAATTTTTATTTTGATTGCATAGCATCTATAGATCAATTTGGGGACAACTGATGTCTTTTTAATTAAAAACATTTTTTTTAATGTTTTATTTATTTTTGAGACAGAGAGAGACAGAGCATGAGCAGGGGAGAGGCAGAGAGAGAGGGAGACACAGAATCTGAAGCAGGCTACAGGCTCTGAGATGTCAGCACAGAGCCCAACACAGGGCTGGAACTCACAAACCGCGAGATCATGACCTGAGCTGAAGTCGGACGCTTAACCGACTGAGCCACCCAGGTGACCCTGTTTTTAATTTTTTTAATGTTTATTTATTTTTGAGACAGAGAGAGAGAGAGAGAGAGAGAGAGAGAGAGAGAGAACATGAGTAGGGGAGGGGCAGAGAGAGGGAGACACAGAATCTGAAGCAGGCTGCAGGCTCTGAGATGTCAGCACAGAGCCTGACGCAGGGCTCGAACTCATGAACTGTGAGATCATGACCTGAGCTGAAGTCGGATGCTTAACCGACTGAGCCACCCAGGCGCCCTTTTTATTTGTTTTTAATGTTTATTTATTTATTTTGAGAGAAAGATCACACACAAATGGGGGAGGGGCAGAAAGAGAGAGGTTGAGAGAGAATCCCAAGCAGGCTCCATGCCGATGTGAGGCTTGATCCCAGGAGCTGTGAGATCATGACCTGGGCTGAAATCAAGAGTTGGATGCTTAACCAAAATCATATTTTATCAGATTTATTCCTAAGTATTTCATACTTTTGATGCTATTATAAATAACATTTTATTAATTTTAATTTCTGATTTTCACTGTTAGAATTGTGAAATACAATTAATTTTTGTATGTTGATCCTGTATCTCTCAACCTTACTAAACTCACTAGTTCTCATTTCTGTTTTCTAGATTCAATTGGATTTCTACACAGACAATTGTGTTACCTGAAAATAGAGTTTTATTTCTTCAATGGCTGCTTGTTTCCTTTTCCTTGCCTCATAACAGTTGCCAGAACCTCCAGTACAATGTTGAATAGAAATGGGGAGAGCAGATATCCTTGTCTTGTTCCCCATCTGGGGAAATTACTCAGATTTTTGCCATTAAGTATGATGCTAGCTGTAGGATTTTAGTAGATTCCCTTTTCTTTTCTTTTTTTAAGTTTATTTCTTTATTCAGAGAGAGAGGGAGAGAGAGAGAGAGAGAAACTGCTCTAGAGTGAGGAGGGGAGGGGCAGAGAGAAAGGGAGACAGGGAGTCCCAAGCAGGCGCAGAGCCTGAAGCAGGGCTCCATTTCACAAACCAAACTGTGAGATCATGACCTGAGCCAAAAGCAAGAGTTGGATGCTCAACTGCCTGAGTCACCCAGGCGCCACAGTAGATTCCCTTTTCTGTTTAGAAAGTTCCTTTCTATTCTAAATTTGCTGAGAGTGTTTATCAGGAATGGATACTGGATTTTGTCAAATGCTTTTTCTATGTCTATTTAGATGATCATATTTTTTTCTGTTTGTTAATAGGGTGAATTACATTGATTGATTTTGAATGTTAAACCAAACTTTGTATTCCTGTGATAAACCTTACTTGGTTATAAGGTATTAATCTTTTAATATTTTGTTGGATTCAATTTGCTGAAAACATTAAAAAAATTTTTTAATGTTTATTTATTTTTGAGAGAGAGAGAGAAAGAGAGCATGAGTGGGGGCGGAGCAGAGAGAAAGGGAGACACAGAATCTGAAGCAGGCTCCAGGCTCTGAGCTGTCAGCAGAGAGCCTGACATGGGCTTGAACCCACTAACTGTGAGATCATGACCTGAGCCAAGGTAGGACGCTTAACCAACTGAACCACCCAGGCACCCCTGAAAACACTCTTTTTTGGAATTTTTTCATCAATTTTCATGAGAGATATATATATATATTTTTGTAATGTCTTTATCTGCTTTTGGCACTGGCCTCATTGAATGAGTTGGGAAGAATTCTGTGTCTTCAATTTTTTAGGAAGAGTATATGCAGAATTGTATTCTTTCTTCTTTACATGTTTGATAAAATTCATGAGTGAAGCCATACAGACCTAGAGTTTTCTTTGTGGGAAGCCTTTTTTAGACTACAAATTCCATTTCTTTACCATATAGATGGCAATTCATGTTATCTTTTTATTTGTTTCAAAGTAATTTTTAGTGAGATATCATTCATATATCATAAAATTCACCTTTTAAAGTGTAACGTTCAGTGATTTTTAATACATTCAGTCTGTGCAACCATTCCTGTTATCTAATTCCAGAGTATTCCCATCACCCCAAGAAGAAATTCCTGATAACCAGGAGCTGTCACTCCCCGTTCCTCCTATTCTCCCAGTCCCTGGCAACCACTAATCTACCTTCTGTCTTTGTGATTCAAATTATTCCAATTTAATTTCAATAATATACAAAATTTTTGCTCCTATAGGGCTTTGTCCTACTTTCTCTATTGCTGTATCATATGTTGTTACTCTCACAAATTATATCCTTACACATTGTATGCCCATCAACATATATTTATCATTATTGCTTTATCCAATTATCTTTTAAATCAGATAAGAGTTACAATAAAAATACATTATTTAAAAAATATCTATCCATGTAGTCACCCTTAATCAGCATTCTTTATTTCTTTGCGTGGATTTGAGCTACTGGCTAGTGTCCTTTCATTTCAGTCTGAAGGACATAGCATATCTTTCAGGGCAGGTCAGCCAGCAATGAACACCTAAACTTTTGTTTAGCTGGGAATATCTCAATTTCACCTTCAGTTTGAAGGATATTTTTGCTGGATTCTTGGCTAATAGTTTTTTTTCTGTTGGCACTTTGCATATGTTATCCTGCAGCTTTTTAAATTTTTACTATATTTTTTTAGAGCAGTTTTAGGTTCACATAAAATTGAATACAAAGTACAGGGAATTACCATATACTCCCTGCCTCCCCTCCATGCACACCCTCCCCCACTCTGAACATTCCACACCAGAGTGGTACATTTGTTGCAATTGATGAACCTACAGTGATATATCATATCACCAAAAGTCTATATTTTACGTTAGGGCTCACTGTTGGTATCATACAGAATAGTTTCACAGCCCTGAAAATTCTCAGTGCTGTGCTTATTCATCCCACCTCCCTTCAACCTCTGGCAGCCACTGACTTTTTTATTGTTACCATAGTTCTGCCTTTTCCAAAATGTTATATAATTGGAATTATATAGTAGGTAGCCTTTTCAGATTGGCTTCTTTCATTTAGAAATACACATCTAAGTTTCTTGCATATTTTTTCATGGCTTGATAGTTTCTTTCTTTTTAGAACTGAATATTATCCCATTGTCTGGATGTACCACAGTTTGTTTATGCATTCACCTATTGAAGGACATCTTTGGTTGCTTCTGACTTTTGGCAAGTATGACTAAAGCTGCTATGAACATCTGTGTGTAAGTTTCAGTGTGGATGTAAGTTTTCAACTTTTTTGGATAGATACCAAGGAGTGTGATTGCTGGATCATATGATGGGAGTATGTTTAGTTTTGTAAGAAACAGCCAAACTATCTTCAATAGTGGCTGTACTATTTTGCATTCTATCAATGAATGAGAGTTCCTGTTACTCCACATCCTCAATAGCATTTTGTGTTGTCAGTATCTGGGTTTTGGCCTTTATAACAGGCATGAAGTGTACTAATTTGAAATTCCCTTATGACATGTGATGTTGAACATCTTTTAATATAATTAATTTTCATTTGTATAACTTCTTTGGTGAGATCAGGTCTTTGGCCCATTTTTTAATCAAGTTGTTTATTTTCTTTCTGTTGAGTTTTAAGAGTTCTTTGTATATTTTTGGATAACAGTCCTTTACCAAACATGTTTTTTGCAAATATTTTCTCCCAGTCTGTGGCTTGTTTTCTCATTTTCTTGACTGATTATCTTTTGGCTTTCCAGATTTCTGATGAGAAATCAGTTGTTAATCTTATTGAGGATTCCTGGTATGTGAGAGTCACCTCTTCTTTGCTGATTTCAGGATTCTTTGTCTTTGTCTATTTTTTTTTTTTTTACAGTTTATTTATTTATTTTGAGAGAGAGTGAGAAAGAGAGTGCACCAGCAAGGGAGCAGCAGAGAGAGAGGTAGAGGAGAATTCCAAGTTGGCTCATGCTGTCAGCGTAGAGCCCAACATGGGGCTTGATCTGACAAACTGTGAGATCATGACCTGAGCTGAAATTGAGTTGGACACTTAACTGAATGAGCCACCCAGGCGCCCCTTTGTTTTTGTCTGATCAAACACAGTTTGATTTAATGTGTTTTATTGTGAATCTCTGAGTTTATCCTACTTGGAGTCTGTTGATTTACTGGATATGTAGATTAACGTTTGCCATCAAATTTGCAGAGATTTCAGCTATTATTTTTTCATATATTCTTTCTCTCTCTTTCCCCCTTCTGGGATTCTTACTATGCATATGTTGGTATGCTTGATGGTGTACCATGAGTTTTCATTTGTCTTCTTATTCTTTCTGATCCTCAGATTAGAAAAATCTCAGTTGATCTACCTTCAAGGTCTCTGATTCTTCTGCATAGTCAAATCTGTTGTTGAAGCCCTGTAGTGAATTTTCACTTGAGTTATTATAATTTTCAATGTCAGAGTATCTATTTGATTCCTTTGTTTAAATTTTGGGGCGCCTGGGTGGCTTAGTCGGTTAAGTGGCCGACTTTGGCTCAGGTCATGATCTCACGGTTTGTGAGTTCGAGCCCCGCGTCGGGCTCTGTGCTGACAGCTTAGAGCCTGGAGCCTGCTTCGGATTCTGTGTCTCCCTCTCTCTGACCCTCCCCCGTTCATGCTCTGTCTCCCTCTGTCTCAAAAATAAATAAGCGTTAAAAAAATTTTTTTTTATTTAATTTTTATATTTTTTAAGTTTATTTATTTTGTGTGTGTGAGAGAGAGAAGATGCATGCATATGCAAGCAGGGGAGGGGCAGAGAGAGCAGGAGAGAGAATCCTAAGCAGTCCCTGTGCTCTAAGTGCGGAGCCTGACACGGGGCTTGAACCCATGAACTGTGAGACCATGGCCTGAGCCAAAACCAAGAGTCAGATGCTCAACTGACTGAGCCACCCAGGTGTCCCAATTCCTTTCTTTCTTTTTTTTTTTTTTAAGATTTTATTTTTAAGTAATCTCTACACTCAACATGGGGCTTAAACTCACAACCCCAAGATCAAGAGTCACAGGCTCTACTAACTGAGCCACCAGTGCCCCTATTTGATTTCTTTTTATATTTTCTGTCTCCTTATTGATATTCTCTATTTGGTGAGACATTATGCTTTCCTTTAGGCGTGCTTTCTTTTTGCTGTTTGAACATAGTTAAAATGGCTGATTTAAAGTCTTTGTCCAGTAAGTCCAATGTCTGGGCTTCCTCAGAGCAGTTTTATATTGATTGCTTTCTTCTTTTTTGCATTCATTTGAGTGTGGGGGATGTCACTAGGGCATAGTAAAATGCCACAAAGTGCATCATTATCAAAATGGAGCCATGTAAAAATTAAAAAAAAAATTGAGTATAGTTGATGGATGCAGCCATTTTTCTTAAAAAAAAAAAAAAAAAAAAAACTCCCCAAGTTGCTTCAAGGTTTTTATTACTGTCCAGAATTCTGAAAAAGTTGATTCTCACAAGTTTTGAGAGTTTTTAGTTGCTCTTACAGACAGAAGGACTTTTGACATTGTTTATTATTTTCACTGATGCCTTTCTTCTAAATCTTTAAAATCTGAGTTATTTTATACTTATAACACTACTCTTCTAATTAGCTACATTTCAAGTGTTCAATAGCTACATAGGGTTAGTAGCTACCATACTGGACAGTGTCGGTCTATAAGAATATTTTTATTAAAATTATTTAAAAAATATAAATAAGAAACAAGGTCTTTAATCTAACTGCTTTCTCATACCTGGGACAGAATTGATTTCATGGCAAGGTAAGTACTCAATGAACCACAGGTAGCAAATGATAATAACTACTACTTTACTTAATGCAGGTAACATTTGAAGACTTACATATATTAATGTTTTTATTCTTTACAACAACCTAATGGGGGTAGGTATTATTGCACTTTAAAGATGCAGAAAGCAAAAAATAAAATAAATAAAATAAAATAAAATAAAGATGCAGAAAGCAAACACCAATAAATTAAGCAACTTACCCAATGTCTCACAGCTAAAAAGTGGCAGAGCCAGGATTCAAACCTTGTAAGTCTGGCTTAAGCCCATGCTGTTAACCACCACTCAATGCTACTTAGCAGGCCTTAAAGAAGGAATTCAGAGAAAAATTATTTTGACCAAAGGAGAACAGAGTGGGGAAGAAACAGCACTATACAGAATATTAGAAACATAAGAACGTCCAAAACTTGCAAGAAAAGAACCTCACATTCTATTGAGTGCTATATACCTGCACCTAGCACATTACTTGACACTTAAAAAACAGTGAATGTTTGTGGAATGAAAGAATGACTCCTGCATCTTTATACATTGTGCTAGGTCTTTACAAATGTCTCATAAAAAATCATTTTATTACATTTATTTATTTATTTATTTATTTATTTATTTATTTATTTATTTTGAAGGGGGACAGGGCCAGAGGGATAGGGAGAGAAAGAATCCCAAGCAAGCTCCACGCTCAGTGTGTAGCCTGAAGTGGGACTTGATGTCACAACTGTGAGATCATGACCTGAGCTGAAATCAAGAGTCAGATTTTAAAAAAAATTTTATTAAATTTGTTTTTAATGTTTATTCATTTTTGAGAGATAGAGAGAGAGCACAAGCAGGGGAGGGGCAGAGAAAGAGAGGGAGACACAGAATTTGAAATGGGAATGATCAAGAAGTCACAAAGGATAAAAGCTTACACTATATCACACGATCGTGCTTCATTTATGTGCATGTAGATTATTTGGTTGGGTTGGGGAGAGAAGGTGGTTCGCTGTGGCACCCTGGGTTCCCTTTTCTCTTGACCACTTTGGTAACAGACTTCTAAGAATGAAGAGAAATAGGGAAGAAATAAGGGTACCAGTGTGGAGAATGTGATCAGAAGTATAGCCAGATAATATGAACAATTATGGCTGTCCTGGCAGCTAAAATCCTTGGTGACTTTGCCATCCCAAAGTCTCCAACTCACTGCGGGGATCTGGAGAAGTGAGAGAGGCCTTCACTGAGTGAACATTTATTCAGCATCCACTATGTGGCAGTGGATGAAGTCATATACATCAGTATATGTATATATACTTAGAAGTCAACCTTAGAAGTCATATACATCAGTAAACAATTACATGATATAATTGTATAAGCTACAGTAAGGAAATATGCAATGTACTTTAAGAGAAAAAAAAGAATGGAGCAGCAACTAACCTGGGAGGTGTAGAGAAAACTTTTTAAAGGACCTGACTTTTGGACTGGATCTACAACTGAGTTGTTATAGAAGGAAAATAGTAATCCAGATAGAGGCATGAGCATAGGTGTATGTTTGGGCTGGCATGAAGGGTTATAAGGAGGGATGGCAGTAGGAAGGCTGTTGAAGTGGTTAAGTGGTGGATGGTTAAGGAGTTTAAACAGTAGGAGGAATGAACTGGGCCTGGGTGTTCAAGAGAAGGTGAGTGCTGTTTTGATAATCAATGTGTCTACAGAACATCCCAAGGGGCTGACCTGTAGGTTTCAAGCCTAAAGCTTGGAGGGGGATCAAGGTTAGAAATAGAGATTTGAGGGGCGCCTGGATGGCTCAGTCAGTTAAGCCTCTGACTTGGGCTCAGGTCATGATCTCACAGTTAGTGAGTTCGAGCCCCGTGTCAGGCTCTGTGCTGACAGCTCAGATCCTGGAGCCTGCTTCGGATTCTGTGTCTCCATCTTTCTCTGCCCCTCCCCTGCTCGTGTTCTGTCTCTCTCTCAAGAATAAACATTGAATAAAAAAAATTAAGCAAACGAACAAAAAGAAATAGAGATTTGAGAGTAATTAGGTGATAGATGAAATTGTGGGAGTCAAATTGGTCACCTTGGAGTTTAGAGAATGACAAAAGGCTTGTTGGGGTGGAGGCTTCTTGACACTGAACAGAGATGTCTTCCTAAAGCATAGTAAGAGGCTATAAAGAAGGCAAGATAATGAGGAAAAAGTGGTTGTGTAAAAGCCAAGGAATAAGAAGTTTCAAGAGAGTGTGGCCTCTGAGTCAGGTGCTGAGAAAAGAAGAGGTAGATTAAGAAATTAAATTAGCCATTGGATTGGACAATTAGAAATGTTCTGGTGATCAGAAGGGATGCTTCAGAGGAGGCAGAAGCAGAAAGCAATGGGTTCAGGGGTCAGGGTGGGAATATGTCTGGTTGATGTTTGCAAGGGTGTTTCATCAAATATCCAATTGTCAGGTGGGCTGGGGGAGAGGGTATTCCATATTCAGAAGAGGAGCTTGGTAGCCCCAAGAAACCCTGCAGTAGCCCAAGATGGGCTAATTTTGTCATGGAATTCAGGTAAAAATTACACTTTGTAGTAAGTAATATACAGATGGTCCCCAACTTATCATGGTTTGACTTATGATTTTCTGACTTTATGACAGTGTGAAAGTGATATACATTCAGTAGAAACTGTACCTCAGATTTTGAATTTTGATCTTTTCCTGGGCTAGTGGTATGTGGTACAATACTCTCTCGTGATGTTGGGCAGAGGCAGCAAGCTGCAGCTCCCAGTCAGCCTCCCGAGCACTAGGGTAAACAATTGAAATATTTACAACCATTCTGGACCCATACAACCATTCTTCACTTTCAGTATTCAATACGTTACAAGAGATATTCAATTCTATTATAAAATATGGTTTGTGTTAGATGATTTTGTCCAACTGCAGGCTAACGTAAATGTTCTGAGTACATTTAAGGTAAGTTAGGCTAAGGCATGAGGTTCAATAGGTTAAATGTATTAAATGCATTTTTGACTTAAAATATTTTCAACTTGCAGTGGGTTTGTTGGAAGATCTCTGTATGATTATGTATTGTATGTATTGTTTTATCTTCTTCATCAGATGCTGCTATTGATCAAGTTTAATAGGTTTTCCTATTTAGATAAAAATATAAAATTTATATTTCCTCAACATTAGGAAAATTTTCAACCATACAGAAACGTTGAAAAGTATTATATAGCAAACATCCTAGATTCTACAATTAGCATTTTGCCGTATTTGCCTTACCACTTATCTATTCATCCCTCTTTCCATTCATCTTATTTTTTGATGCCCTTCACTGTAAGCTGAAGACATCAACACACTTCATCTCTATTGGTATGTATTACATTAATAGAGTTCATTATTTGCTTAGGGTTCTTTGTGTTGTTAAATAATCATGGAACATAAATAGGACATTCTCTGAGTTTTGACAGATGCATATGCCTGTGTATCCCCTACTATGACATGGATCACACTGTGAGCTTAGAAGTTCCCCTCATCTCCTTTCCTAGTTTCCACTTCTCTCTTCCACAAAGCCAATCTCTGTTTTTTTTTTTTTTTTTTTCACTATAGGTTGGCTTTGCCTATTCTGGAAATTCATATATATGGAATCTTACAGTTTGTGCTCTTTCATATCTAGCTTCTTTCACTCAGTAAAATGTTTTTGAGATTGAGTCCTGTTGTTTCATCAGTAGTTAATTTCTTTCTTTTGCTGAGTATTATTCCATTGTTTGAATATACCAGTTTTTATCTGTTCTCCTGCTGTTGGACAACGATCCTGTTTCCAGTTTTTGGCAACAATGAATAAAAACTGCTATAAATCGTCTAATACAAGTCTTTTTGTGGACCTATGCTTTCATTTCTCTTGGGTAAATACCAGGAGTGGGATGGCTGGCTCAAAGAATAGGTGTGTTTAATTTTATAAGAAACTTCCAGGCCCTTTTCCAAAATGGTTCTTCCATTTTACACTTCCACTAGCAATGTTGCTTCACATCCTCCCTGACATTTGGTGTGGTCATTTAAATTTTAGTCATTCTGGTACAGAGCTAACTCACTGAAATTTTAATGTTCATTTCACTCTGAATAATGATGCTGACTATTTTATCATGTGCTTATTGGCCATTCATATATATATATATATATATATATATATATATATATATATATTTGTAAGGTTATCTGCCTTTCCATTGTTGAGTTTTTAATATATTCTAAATACAAGTTTTTATCAAGATACATGTACTGTGAATATTTTATCCTGGCTGGTGGTTTATACATAGTCTTAATGGTGTCTTGATGAAAAAAAGTTCAAAATTTTTTGGGAGTTCAATTTATCAATATTTTTCTTTCATGGTTAGTGCTTTCAAAACCCTCTCTAAGAAACTTTGCATACCCCCAAGCCATGAGAATATTCTCATATGTCTTCTTCTAAAAGTGTAATAGCTTTGGCTTTTATGTTATGGCTATGATCCATCTCTAACTTCTATGTATGGTGTGAGGTAAGGTTCATTTTTTCTCTTATAGATGTCAAATTGGTACAGCATTGTCTGTTGAAAAGACTTTCTTTTCCCACTGAGTTGCTTTGGTACTTGTGTAAAATATCAAACTACTTCATGTTTAAATTTATTTAATCTTTATGTTTTCCTTTTACCTTCTCTTAACATTCTTTCACTGGAGGTGGTGGTGGTGGATATGTTTTCCTTATTTTACAGTTGAGAAAACCAAGGCTCACAGCCATTCAAGAACTTGTCCAACGAGACAAAAGCTGGGGACTAGACCATAGAACTACAACTGAATCATAAAAAAAAATTGTTTACATTTTAAACCTATTTTATCCCATGAAAATATTATTAAATGGACACTTTTTCTGAAGGTGATGTAGTGAGAGAAGTGAATCATGAATTTTTTAATATTTTAATACTGGTGGTATTTTTAGACTGCCAGCTAAACACATGCTTCCTTTGTAGGCTTATGTATGTCTAAAGCAATCTCTATATTATGTATCTTTGGTTTGAAAGAGTAAAAAATTATAATAATTGCTTTGCAAAATTTGGTAAGAATAATAGCTTTTAGCCAAAGTTGCTTGAACTTTAAGAATGTATTTCCTTCACCCTGATCTTAAAAAAAAAAAAAAAAAAAGTCTTACTCTTTGATTTTTTCAGACAAATAAAGCAGTAAAGGTACATATAATGAAGACAGATGTAAAAATTATCAACTACTCTTGTAGCTACTCTTATTCTTTTTTTTCTCTTTCTCCTACTCTGTTATATACTTGAGCACCCAGCCTATCTTTAAATGTTTGTACCATCTTCTTTTCCAATCTTATGAAAGCACTTTTCTGGCAACCTTGATCACTTGCTGAGACTAGGATGACCTCAATTTTCTAGTTCTCCAGATCACCAAGCTTCATCCCCTCTCCCCCACCAAATGATCAGTCTTCTGTTCCCACCTCACTTGCCCAACTGTGACTCACAAATAAATGGCCTATCTTTTTGGATCACTACTCTGGTAAGAACTGCCTTTCCCCACGTATAGGGAGGCAACTTTATTAAAAACACTGGTCCACAATATAATTATACTTAGAGATGTCACAAGTAAACTATATCTGGTGAATAACTTCGGATAAGAGGGTCACACAGCTATTTGAAGCCAACCTGGGGCCAGGGCTCATGTCTTCTTGATAACCTCATTATTCTTCTCCCATACTGCATGTCCTCCCCCAAATATCTATTAAACCAAGATACTATAAAGTGAGACTAGGTTAACTATTCCCCAGTCCAAGATGCAAAAACTTAGGTCACAGTGGGGAATGTGTTAACAACCAGTCAGAGATTTCCTGAGACCAAGTCTGTTAGGCTAGCCATTATTTCTCCTTTGCCCTTTATCAAAACAGAGAACTAAAAAAAAAAGTGTCATCAACTCAAGGACAAAATACACATATCCCAATGATTATTTTTTATTATAAGAAGTTATGTGCTCTGTGTGCACGTTAAGTGCTACCAAATAGCATACTTTGTAACCTCCTTTAGTGCCTGTCAGAGGCCTAGTGAGTGGTACCTGATCAATAGTCTTGGGATAAGAAAGTTTCTCATCAAAAAGAGTAGAAAAAGTTTATCAGTGTCCTTCCTAAGACAAAGACATTCTGTAGTAGTTTTAATATGATAAAGATACCTTAGCACTTAAACTAATTGTTCTTGAGAGACAAAGTTGGAAGATTTACACTTCCGGACTTCAAAACTTACTCAAAGCTCCATAATTGAAACAGTCTGGACTGGCACAAGGATAGACATATGGAACTGAGAGTCCAGAAACAAAACCTTACATTTATGGCCAATTGATTTTTGACTAGTGTGCCTAGCCAGTTCAGTAGTGGAGAAAACAGTCTTTTCAACAAGGTGCTGGGACAATTGGATATTCACGTGCAAGAGAATTTAGGCCCTCTACCTTACATATATACAAAAATAAACTCAAAATGGATCAAAGACTTAAATCTAAGAGCAAAAACTATAAAACTTAGACAAAAACACAGGTGTTAGTCTTTGTGATCTTGGATTAGGCAAATGGCTTCTTAGACATGAAACCAAAAGCACAAATGACAAAAGAACAAATAGACAAACTGGACTTCATACAAATTGAAAACATCTGTGCTTCAAAGGACACATCAAGAAAGTAAAAACCCACAAGAATGGAAGAAAATATTTGTAAATCATATATCTGATGAGACACAGCTAGAATATACAAAGAACTCTTATAGTTCAATAATAAAAGTACAAATCACTCAATTAAAAAATGGGCAAGGGATATGAATAGACATTTTCCACAGAAAAAAATATAAATGGTCAATAAGTATATAAAAGATGCTTAGTATCAGTCATTAGGGAAATGCAAGTCAAAACCACAATGAAATATCCCTTCATATTCCATGGTGTGGAGAAACTGAACTCTCAAACCTTGGTGAGAATGTAAAATGGTGCAGTCCCTTTGGAAAAAGTTTGGCAGCGTCTCAAAAAGTTAAACATAGGGTTACCATGTGACCCAACAATTCCACTCCTAGGTACATATCCCAAAGGACCGAAAACACAAAAGACTTGTATATGAATGTTCACAGCGACACTATTCATAATAGCTAAACAGTGCTAATAACCCAATGTCCATCAACTGATGAATGGTTAAACAGAATATGGTATATCTATATAATAAAATATTATTTGGCAAATAAAAAAATAACTGATACATGTTATAAGATGGGTGAACCATGAAAACATGCTAAGTGAAAGAAGCCAGACACAAAAGAACACACATTATACTGACTCCATTTTTATGAATATCCAGAACAGGCAAATTTTATAGAGCCAGAAAATAGATTAGTAGTTGCCAAGGGATGGGGAGTATGGTGAATTGGGAGATACAGTGTTTCTTTTTGGGATGATAAAAATGGTAATGGTTGTATAATTTTGTGAATACACTAAAATGAAATGAATTGTACATTTTAAAATGGAAGTTTTATGGTATGTGAATTATATCTCAATTAAAAAAAGAAAAAGACAAGCAAGCATAGCATACCTTAAAGTTTTCCTAAACATAAAACAAACAAAAACTTGAACCCTTTTTTATGGCTTGAATTCAATGTTATCAATATTACCTTTTTCTTCTTCAACAATAATAATCATAATGATAAAAATAGCAGGTACTTATTAAGCACTTACTAGGCAGGCAGCAAGCAAGCATTTTATACTTGGTATTTTCTCTCAAATCATCTCAATGATCTTGTACATGGAGTTATTATCCCATTTTATAGAAAGGAAAATGAAGGTAAAAGAGGCTCAGTAATTTGCCCCAGGTTATATAAAGGCAATTAAGTTTGACTCCAGAGGTTCTATTATGCAATTTTCTCTTCCTTAAAACAGTGACTTATTGGTCTCAAGTACTAAGTTATTTTTCAATGTATTATGTTGTTTTTCTATCACCAATGAATTAGATATCATTTCAGGACCCAGTATTAAATAATGATCTTAACCTCCTTATCTTGTTGAGAACAGGGCAAAGACATAAGGAAATTCCTATATGACAAGTTTTTATTTGTATCAAATTACAGAGTACCATAGGTAAATATAAGATTATAATTTGAATACTATAACTTATAATTTGGCAAATTATTTAATTATCCAAAGTTTATTACATGTTTGAGTATGCACTAAAGAGGTTATTTGGCATAACTTGGCAAGATAAATTCTTCTGTACCTTATTTGACCACTTATCATTTATATATGTGGTACACATATATGTATGTATACACATACACACATACATATATACATACACATACTCCTAAATTAAGTATACTCGTATAAAAAGCTGAAGATTGATGTTTTAGAATTAAGTCCTTTTAAAAATCTATTATATTAAATCACATCTGCATTCAAAGCAGAAATGTAAAAAAACTGATCAATTTGCTAAATACACATGAATTTACAAAGTAATTGAAAATGAAATAAAAATTTCCATTGAAATGTTATATTCCTGTTTAATCAACATTTAAGTGGCACTATCAAACTATGGAAATAGACATTATTTTTTTAGGTTGTTGAGAGAATAAAGATTCTACTGAGAATTACTGTACCCTCCAAATTAAGAATGAATATTATTATAGTAGGAAAAGATGGCAGATAATTTTCTTCTTTATTAATATGGGAATTCTCAGGAAGCAATCAGGGCAGTATCTGTTCCACTGGGCTTGGATTTCCTGCATTTCTATCAGTGGAAATCTGGCTTCTCAGGAAAAGTGCAGCCAGTCCGCCTAATTATGACGCTTGCTGCGTAGTGACCAGCACGGATGCATTCAGTCAGGGGCTTGTCAGAGACCAGCTGAGACAGAAAACCTGGAACACAGACAAAAGGGAAGAACATGAGTATTGTCTAATAGCGTCAGAAATGTCATGTTGGGTCAGGCCAAAAAGTGGTCTATGTACCTATCTCTTTCTTCAGTCTTGATAGTAAGTGTTAAACTCCAAGTGTTAGAGTCCATGTGGAAGAATTCTTCCCCCAAACATCATAGGTTTTCCTCAACATTTCTTTTAAAGAGCTCAAGTTGGGACATGACAATTCACCATCAAGTCATCCTAGTCTTTGTAAGCCAAAAGTATAATCACACTTTCCTTTAGTTTTGAGATTAAGAGGTTGTGAGTAAGAAATACCGGCCAAATAATATTATTTTGGGTCTTTACAGCTGAGAAGGTATTAGTTATTCCCTCACTCCATCTCTCTGGATTCCTTCTGTGTTGTTATTCCTAGCATATGCTTTTGCACAAAACTCTATTGTATGGATATCTCTCCAAGTACAAATTTAAGAGCTGAAAAGTTATAAAGGACCTTACACCTCCCTTTTACTCCCAGAAGCAACTGTGAAATAATTTCTATAGTCAAGTGCCATGGACTAGTTGACATTAAAATAAATGTGATAAAGTAGAAAATAGTGTTAAGGATTTCTGTTTCTGACCACAAAGAAATAAAATAAAAGCAACCAGATTTATCCTTTTCCAGAAACTACTAACATTAAAGACAAAGTATATGAAGGAAAGTTTTTCAAATACTGTAAAAGATTCATGAAGGGAGGGAAACAAATGGGGTAAACTATAAAATTGCTCTAGCTTACCACCTAGAGAGAGTTACCAGGCCACAACACAAGAAACAACAACCTAGTGAGAGTTCAACAGTCTCATTGAGTTGACAGGATGGATTTGGGAGTCTAAGTAGGACAAAATTAATAGGAAAACTGATCAGGGAAAAAAAGAGAGAGAAGATGTAAGTTGCCATTATTGAGGATAAGAGATGTGATGTCACTATAGAATCTACATACACTAAAAGAATAATAAAGAAACATTAACAACTTTATGCCAATAGATTTGGTAAATTAGATGAACTGGACAAATTTGTGGAAAGACACAAGTTATCAAAGTTCAGGAAGAAATAGATAGCCTGACTAGTCTTGTACTTACTAAACATATTGATTTTATAGTTAAAAAGCTTCCAATAAAGAGAATTTCAGGTCCAGATGTTGTCACCGGTGAATTCTACCAAATATTTAGGGAATAAAAATAGTATCAATGCTATACAATAACCTCTTTAGAAAACTGAAAATACTTCCCAACTTATTCCTTGAGGCTAGCATCACTCTGATACCAAAAAAAGAAAGAAAAAAAAAAAAGAAAAAAAAGATGCAAATATTTTAAAGAAAATTTTAGCAAAGCAAATCCAATAGTATATTAAAAAAAGGTAATAAATTATTTTCTTAGGAATGCAAGGTTGGTGTAACATTCAAAAATCAATCAACGTAATTTACCATAACTAAGAAAACCATAAGATCATCTAATAGAAGAAGAAAAAGCAGTTGGCAAAATCCAAATACATTCCTAATAACAACTTTCAGCAACCTAGGAATACAAAGGAACTTCCTCAACCTGATAAAGGGCACTTAGGAAAAACTTACAGTTAAAATCATTCTTAATGGTGGATGGTGGAATGTTTTCCCCTTAGGATCAAGAACAAGACAAAAATGTTTGCTCTTAAACAGTGTACTGTACTGAACACTTTAGCCAGTACACTAAGGCAAACAAAAGAAATAAATAAAAGTTGGGGCGCCTGGTGGCTCAGTTGGTTAAGTGTTGGACTTTTGATTTTGGCTCAGGTAATGATCTCATGATTTGTGGGATCAAGCTCCGTGTCGGGCTCTGAGCGGGCAGCATGGAGCCAGCTTCGGATTCTTTTTCTCTCTCTGTCCCTCCCTTGCTCTCTCTTTCCAAAATAAATAAACAGACATTTTAGACATTTTTTTTTAATGTTTTTTTTTTTTTTTGACAGAGAGAGAGAGAGAGAGAGAGAGAGCGAGCATGAGCGGGGGAGGGGCAGAGAGAGAGGGAGACACAGAATCCGAAGCAGGCTCCAGGCTCTGAGCTGTCAGCACAGAGCCTGACGTGGGGCTCGAACTCACAGACTGCGAGATCATGACCTGAGCCGAAGTCGGACGCTCAACCGACTGAGCCACCCAGGTGTCCCTAAACAGACATTTTAGAAAAAAAAGAAATAAATAAAAGGTATCAAGTGCTTGCTTTGGCAGCACATATACTAAAACTGCAATGATACAGAGAAGCTTAGCATAGCCTCTGAACAAGGACAACAAGCAAATTCGTGAAGTGTTCCATATTTAAAAAAAAAAAGGCATTAAGATGGAAAAAGAAGGGAAGTTGTCTTTGTTTGCAGACGGCATGTTTGTCTATGTCTATGGTTCTCAATAGTGGGTAATTTTACCCCCCACCAGAGGACATTTGGTAAGGTCTGGCGATTTCTGGTTGTCACAGCTAGGGTAGAGGGTGCTGCTGGTATCTAATAAGTAGAAAGAGGGATGCTGTTAAATATCTTACTGTGTCTATAATGCTGAGATTAAGAAATTCCTGGCCTTTGTAGAATATCTTATAGAATCTAGAAAAAAATTACTGGAACTACTAAGTGAGTTTAGTAAGGCTGCAGGGTACAAGATCACTATACAAAAATCACCTGAATTTCCATACTATATACACACCATACTGTGTGTGTATATATAGCAAGATATACCAGCAATGAACAATTAGAAATTGATATTAAAAATCACTTTTAACATACTATCAAATATGTGTAATACCTGATAAAAGTGTAAGACCTACACACTGTAAATGACAAAACAATGCCAAGAAAAAGGAAGAAACCTACATAAATGGAGAGATATAAAGTGTCTGTAGATCAGAAGATTCAATATTGTTAACAGCTCTAAGAAATTTTTCTATGGATTTAATGTAATACCAATAAAAATTCTAGCAGACCTATCTTTCGTTTTTTTTTAAAGTTTTTTTGTTAAGTTTACTTATTTTGAGAGAGAGAGAGCATGTGGATGTGAGCAGGGGAGGGCAGAGATAGAGGGAGAGAATCCTAAGCAGGCTCCATGCTGTTAGCACAGAACCCAACGTGGGGCTTGATCTCAGGAACTGTGAGACCATGACCTGAGCTGAAATCAAGTGTCAGGTGCTTACATGACTGGGCCACCCAGGCGCCCCTCCAGCAGGCCTTTCCTTATAGAAACTGTTAGCTGATTCCAATATTTATGTGGAAATGCAAAGGACTAAGATTAGTCAAAATACACCTTTGAAAAACAAGATTCCTTTAGTTACAACTTATCACAGAACTAAAATAATCAAGACACTATGCTATTGGCATAAGGATAAACAAACAGATCAATGCACCTGCACAGAGTCCAGAAATAAACCTACTTCTATATCATCAACTGATTTTTGATGAAACTATCAAAACAATCCAGTGCAGAAAAGATAATCTTTTTTAAACATTTTTTTAAACATTAAAAAAAAATATTTATTTTTGAGAGAGAGAGAGAGAGAGAGAGAGAGAGAGAGAGACAGAGAGAGACAGAGAGAGACAGAGAGAGATTGAGAGTATGAGTGGGGGAGGTGCAAAGAGAGAAGGGAGACACAGAATCTGAAGCAGACTCTAGGCTCCAAGCTGTCAGCACAGAGCCTGATGCGGAGCTCGAACTCTGGACCGCAAGATCATGACCTGAACCGAAGAAGGGACACTCAACCGACTGAGCCACCCAGGCGCCCCAAAAAGATAATCTTTTAAACAAATGTTCTTAGAACAGCTGGATGGCATATTTGAAAAAACAAACAAACAAACCACTTCAACCCTTACTTAACATCATCTACAAAAATTAATTTGAAATAGGTCACAGATCTAAATGTAAGAGGTAAAACCATTAAATTCTAAGAGGAAAACATAGAAAATCTTAGTGATTTGGAATTTGCCAAAAATCTCTTAAGTAAGACATAAAAAGTACAAAATTTGGGGCCCCTGGGTGGCTCAGTCGGTTGAGCGTCCGACTTCGGCTCGGGTCACGATCTCACAGTCTGTGGGTTCGAGCCCCACGTCAGGCTCTGTGCTGACAGCTCAGAGCCTGGAGCCTGTTTCCAATCCTGTATCTCCCTCTCTCTCTGCCCCTCCCCCAGTCTCACTTTGTCTCACTCTGTCTCTCAAAAATAAATGAATATTAAAAAAAAAAAAGTACAAAATTTTATAAAGGAAAAAATAACTGGGCTTTGTCAAATTGAACACTTTACACTTCAATAACAAGAAACAACACAATAAAGAATGAGCAAAAGTGTTGAACTAACATTTTAGCAAAGAAGATGAACAAATGCCAAATAATATATTACTGCCAACCTGCTAGAATGGCTAAAATTAAAGACTGACCATAACAAGTGTTATCAATGGTGTGGGTGAATTGGAATCCTCATATACTGATGGTGGGAACATAAAATTATAAGACCACTTTGAAAACCATTTGTCAGTGTCTTAAAAAGTTAAACATACATTTACCATTTGACCTAGTCATTTTATTTCTAAGTATTTAACCCAGGGTCAGTGAAAGCATATATTCACACTAAAGATGTGTAGTGAATGTTCACAAAAGCTTTGTTTGTAATCTCCCCAAACTGGAAATGATCCAGATGTGGATGAGAAGAAGCAGGAAGGCAGGATTACAAAACAGCATGGGGGTAGTGGATATGTCTATAGTGATGGTTTCATGGGTGTATGCCTCTGTTAACATTTGCAAAAATGTACACTTTAAATATGTGCAGTTTACTGTATACCATAGTACAATAAAACTATAAAAGATGAAAAAAAAAGAGAAAGTGTTGTAGTTACAAATAAGATAGGTCAAGAACAGAAGAATCTGGGGCTACGTTCCCTCCAGAGGAAACCTGAACCGTTGTAGCAGACTCAAATACTCAGAAGAATGGATGATAATGAGAAACTGTTCTGTAGCCAGACTTCCAGGCTGTTCCCTAGGCCCTGGCAGCCTGGTGGGGGTGAAGATTAATTGAGAAGCTGTGGTATAAAGACCTGTAGAGAGCATTATAAGAGATTTACGTCCTTTCTTCTCTACCTTTCTGACCACACAAGCTTTTTTCCTGTTAGATGTGGGGAATGCTCTGTATCTAGTAAAATAAGTATTCCCAACCAAATAATAAAATTAATTTGGTTAATGGAGTGATATATTTTGAAGACATTTGCTTAGAATGTGAAGTCACTCCCTCAAGAGGTTTAGTAAGAGTATTTTATCATTGAGTTTTCAGGTAACAGTCAAAGGTCAATATTAACTTTCCGCCAAGCTGCGAGGCTAAAATGCTCAGCCCACACAGTGAATGGAGCAGACGCCAAATTCAGAGTCAGATCAGCTTACAATGGAAACACGTCTATTAGAAGCCTTATAAGCAACATCTGTTTTCCTCATTCCTTCTGGTATGATCTTTGTGAGAAAAAGGAAAGCTTATGTTTATGAAATATTTTTGTAAAGCATAAGCACCAGCATCCTCCTTCTAAGAGAATAGCTAGTTGATGACTGAAGTGAAGTACTCTGAAGAGACATTTGCTTTGACAAGTGGAAAGCCGGGATGCAGAAAAAAGCTAAGACCTTTGCCCTGGGTGAATAACAGTTTTCAATAATCTATTTAGAAAAACCAACTGAGGTGAACTACAGATGTTATATAATCAATTATAAGTGGACCCTTCATAAAGTAGCTGATGTGAATCTTTTTGTGTGTGTGTGAATCTTAAAAGTTATGTAAAATGGTTTAAATAAAGAGAACTTCGGTTTTATGAATCACAGGGAATCATTTTATCACATGGATAAATATTCTAAGATAGTTTTTTATTGTGTACAACATACATAACCTAAAATTTAATATTTTAACTATTTTTAAGGGTGCAATTCATGGCATTAAGATTTTGCAATGTTGTGTAACTATCACTTCTATCGATTTTCAGAACTTTTTTATCACTTCACCAGAAACTCTATATTCTTTAAACAATAATTCTCTACTTCTGGCCTCTGGCAACTGCTCCCCTACTGTCTGTCTCTATGAATTTGCCTATTTTAGGTACCTCATATGAATAGGATCACACAATATTTGTTCTTTTGTGTCTGGCTTATTTGACTTACTGTAATGTTTCTCAATAAAATTTTTTTTAAATCAAAATATAGTTATTTTTTTAGAAATAGAATTTGGTGACTCAGCACTTACTTATAACACCCAGTGCTCATCCCAGCCAGTGTCCTCCTTATTGCCCCTCACCCCGTTAGCCCTTCCCCCCACCAACCCAACACCCCACCAGTAACCCTGTTTGTTCTTTGTATTTAGGAGTCTCTTATGGTTTGTCTTCCTCTGCTTTTACTTTATTTTTGCTTCCCTTGCCTTATGTCCCTCTGTTTTGTATCTTAAATTTTTTTTTGCTTTTTTTCTTTTTAAAAAAATTTTTAATTTAATTTAAAAAAATTTACATCCAAATTAGTTAACATATAGTACAACAGTAATTTCAGGAGTAGATTTCTTAATGCCCCTTACCCATTTAGCCCATCCCCCCTCCCACACCCCCTCCAGTAACCCTCAGTTTGTTCTCCATATTCAAGAGACTATTATGTTTTGCCCCCTCCCTGTTTTTATATTATTTTTGTTTCCCTTCCCTTATGTTCATCTGTTTTGTCTCTTAAAGTCCTCATATGAGTGAAGTCATATGATATTTGTCTTTCTCTGACTAATTTCACTTAGCATAATACCCTCTAGTTCCATCCATGTTGTTGTAAATGGCAAGATTTCATTCTTTTTGATTGCCGAGTAATACTCCATTGTATGTATATATATATATATATATATATATATATATATATATATATATATCCCAACTTCTTTATCTATTCATCCATCGATGGACATTTGGGCTCTTTCCATACTTTGGCTATTGCAGATAGTGCTGCTATAAACATTGGGGTGCATGTGCCCCTTCAACACAGCATACCTGTATCCCTTGGATAAATGCCTCATAGTGCAATTGCTGGGTCGTAGGGTAGTTCTATTTTTAGTTTTTTTTAAACAATTTTTTAACATTTATTTATTTTTGAGACAGAGAGAGACAGAGCATGAACAGGGGAGGGTCAGAGAGAGAGGGAGACACAGAATCCGAAGCAGGCTCCAGGCTCTGAGCTGTCAGCACAGAGCCCGACGTGGGGCTTGAACTCACGGACCGTGAGATCATGACCTGAACGGACTGAGCCATGCAGGCGCCCCTAGTTTTAGTTTTTTGAGGAACCTCAATACTGTTTTCCAGAGTAGCTGCACCAGCTTGCATTCCCATGTATCTTAAATTTTTTTAATGTTTATTTATTTTTGAGAGAGAGAGAGAAAGAGAGAGACAGAGTGCGAGTGGGGGAGGGGCAGAGAGAGAGAGAGAGAGACACAGAAGTTGAAGCAGGCTCCAGGCTCTGAGCTATCAGTGCATAGCCTGACTTGGGGCTTGAACTCGTGAACTGCAAGATCATGACCTGAGCTGAAGTTGGACGCTTAACCAACTGAGCCACTCAAGTGCCCCATGTTTTGTAGCTTAAATTCCACATATGAGTGAAATCATGTATTTGTCTTTCTCTGACTTATTTTGCTTAGCATAATACACTCTAGTTACAACAACATTGTTGCAAATGGCAAGACTCCATTTCTTTTTCATGGCTGAGTAACATTCCACAGAATATATATACTACATCTTCTTTTTCCATTCATGAGTCGATGGACATTTGAGCTCTTTCCATACTTTGGCTATTGTCGATAGTGCTGCTGCTATAAACATAAAGGTGCATGTGCTCCTTTGAATTAGCATTTTTGTGTCTTTTGGATAAATACCTAGCAGTGCAATTGCTGGGTCATAGTGTAGTTCTATTTTTAATTTTTTTAATTTTTAATTTTTATTTAATTTTATTTTTTAGTTTACATCCAAGTTAGTACATAGTGCAACAATGATTTCAGGAGTAGATTCCTTAATGCCCCTTACCCATTCAGCCCATCCCCCGTCCCACACTCCCTCCAGTAACCCTCAGTTTGTTCTCCATATTCAAGAGACTATTACGTTTTGCCCCCCTCCCTGTTTTTATATTATTTTTGCTTCCCTTATGTTCATCTGTTTTATCTCTTAAAGTCCTCATTTGAGTGAAGTCATATGATATTTGTCTTTCTCTGACTAATTTCACTTAGCATAATACCCTCTAGTTCCATCCATGTTGTTGTAAATGGCAAGATTTCATTCTTTTTGATTGCCGAGTAATACTCCATTGTGTGTGTATGTATATATATATATATATATATATATATATATATATATCCCAACTTCTTTATCTATTCATCCATCGATGGACATTTGGGGTCCTTCCATACTTTGGCTATTGTAGATAGTGCTGCTATAAACATTGGGGTGTATGTGCCCCTTTGAAACAGTACACCTGTATCCCATGGATAAATGCCTAGTAGTGCAATTGCTGGGTTATAGGGTAGTTCTATTCTTAGTTTTTTGAGGAACTTCCATACTGTTTTCCAGAGTGGCTGCACCAGTTTGCATTTCCACTGAATATAATTTTTTAAGTTAGAATTAAAAAAAATTTTTTTTAACGTTTATTTATTATTGAGAGACAGGAGAGACAGAGCATGACCATGGGAGGGACAGAGAGAGGGGGGGAGACACAGAATCCAAAGCAGGCTCCAGGCTCTGAGCTGTCACGACAGAGCCTGATGCGGGGCTCGAACTCACAAACCACCACATCGTTACCTGAGCCTAAGTTGGATGCCCAATCAACTGAGCCACCCAGGCGCCCCTAAGTTAGAATTTATTATTTTTTTTGCATTTATTTATTTTCGAGAGACAGAGTGAGACAGAGAGTGAGCAGGGGAGGGGCAGAGAGAGAAGGAGACACAGAATCTGAAGCAGGCTCCAGGCTCTGAGCGGTCAGCACAGAGCCTGATGCAGGGCTCGAACCCACCAACCGTGAGATCATGACTTCAGCCAAAGTCAGATGCTCAACTGACTAAGCCACCCAGGCGCCCCTCTAAGTTAGAATTTTTAATTATTACCTAACCTAAAGTATATTCTGAATAAAAACCTTTATTTGGAAATAATTTCAAATTCACAGAAAAGTTGCAAGAATAAAAATAATGTGAATAGCACCTATATATCCTTTACCCAGATGCACTTAATGTTAACATTTTGCTCCTTTGTGGATATATACCCTCTCTTTATATAGGTTTTTCCTATATAACCTTTCTCCATTCGAGAGCAAGTTGCATTTATCATGGCTCTTTACCTTTAAATACATCAGTGTTTCTTCCTGAGAATATGGCTATTCTCATATACAACTACGGTTATCAACTTCAGTAACACAGTTAGAATACTGTTATCTAATCTTACTCTCCATATTCCAGTTTTGTCAAAGACTCAATAATATTCTTTTTTAAAGATTTTTTTTATTCTTAAGTAATCTCTACACTCACGGTGGGGATTGAACTCACAATCTTGAAATTAAGAGCAGCATGCTCTACTGCTTAAGTCAGCCAGGTGCCCCCCAATAATGTTCTTCATAGCACTGTATTTCCTTCCAGCATAAAATCTAGTATAGGGTTTCTTGTGCTTTTGGTCTTCTTTAATCTCAAACATTTCCTCAGTCTTTCTTTGACTTATGAGACAGGGACATTTTTGAAGCATATATTCTCATTTGGGGTTTATCTGATATTTCCTCATGATTTAATTTAGAATATTCATTTCTGGTCAGAATATTACAAAATTATGTTGTGTCCTTCTCAGGGTATTATATTTTGAAGCACATTATGTCCAGTTGCTAGTCACTGGTGATGTTAATTTTGATCACCTGGATGTTTATATATTTTCCAATGCTTTGCAATGACAAAGAATGCCACAGTATTTTTTTGTGTAGATATTTTTGTGTTGGTGTAGGGGGGTGTATCTTCCGGATAAATTTCTAGAAGTAGAATTTCTGGGTAGAAGAGTAAATATGGAAGCAGTTTTGTTAGATACAGCCAAATCCTCCACTTTATATTTCCACTAGCAATGTTTAAGTGTGCTTGTTTCCCCACAACCTCACCAACAGAGTGTGCTGTCAAGCTTTTGAATTTTTGCCAGTGGGTTAGAAATGATATCTCAGTGTAATTTTAATTTGCATTTCTCTTATTATGAGTGAGGCTGAACATCAATTTATTTACTTATTCATTTACTTACTTATCTAAAAATATTTATTTTGAGAGTGAGCTCGTGCACACAAGTGGGGAGGGGCAGAGAAAGAATCCCAAACAGGCTCTGCGTCATCAGCACACAGCCCGACATGGGGCTCAAACTCACAAATCGTGAGATCATAACCTGAGCCGCAATCAAGAGTTAGATGCTTAAGTGACTGAGCCACCCAAGCATGCCTGAACATCTCTTTACATGTCTAAAGAACAAATCCCTTTCTCTGAATTGTTTGTTGTTTTCCTATTCTTCTAAAGGATTTTTGGTCTTCTGCTACTTTTAAAAGTTATTTACATTTTGGGGATATTGTTCTAATAAAGTATTTTCTTAGGCAGAGAAAAATATCAACAATAACAGTATGCTATTAATATATACAAATACTGTGTCAGCAAGGAAACTAAAATGCTTATTCATATCTTATTCACTGAATGTGGTGAATTTTAGAGTGTGGTTGGCACACACTATAGCAGATAAATATGGCTTGCAGATATATATCAAAAAAGAAGTTTCCTCTCTTTTAGTAAAGACTTTGGGCCTATCAGGAATTCAACAAGAAAATCTTAAGTAGCTGACTTGGCATGTGTGCTCCACATGAAAAGTCCCCTAGGAGCCCTTTTTCCTGGTGCCTTTTTCTGGTTCTTATGGTCCTTATCAGTACATTATCTTGATAATGAAGGGTAAGGCTCTGTATATATGCCTTCCAACATAGTCAAGAGAACAGAAACAGGAGGTGTAACACTGAAGAATAAGAAATATCAACATAGATTTCCAATCAGGAACTCATATGCTGAGCCAGTTGTTCTTGCCTTTCTACTTTGGTTCCTTCTCTCTGGGATCTGTATAACTCCTTTCTAATCCTTCTATGGATTAGAAGGCTTATCCCATGACCTCTGGACTTTTCTGAAATTTGGGTTATTTCGTGGACCTTAGGTCTCCAGCTGTTGAGGCATATGGTAGGTGAAGGTTTCTCACTGACAATGAATTTGGTTCCTAGGGCTAGTGTTGGCTGGCTCTGAATCTCGCAACAATCACAGATCCAGAGCTATCAGAATAAACCTCTGTCCATTAGCAATTAATAACGCTTATTACCTTCTGGTTACTTTCATTTGGATTTTTCTTTTCCTGATGTTAAGGAGAACAATCCATTTTAGCATAAATGAATGTAGTGTCTGAGATGAGACCCACAACATGGGTTTAAACTGTGCAGAGAGGAGGCGCTAAGCTAGTTTCGTCAAAGCACATAGAGGTGGGATGGCTGGTATGGGCAAAAGGCAATATAATTTCCTATCTTAATTTGTCCATTTCATGTAGTTACTGTAGAAGAGATATAATACCTAGAATTTTCTCAGTGTCATTACAGAAAAGTGATAAATATTGTCAGTAGGTAAGAAAGCTTTAATCAAGAGACTTAAGAGCTAGGGATATTTTAGAAAGAAATGAACAAAGTCTATAAATCAATTTTTTCTTTTTCACATATAGTTCCTTCACCAATAGTTGTCATGGTGGGTAAAACTAAAAGCCCAGTAGACTCCATTATTGTTCATTCAACAATAATGTTGAATTGTGTTCAATGTTGAACAATATTCAATGTTGAACAATGTTCAACAATGTTGAACAATATTGTTCATTCACAACAAAAAGAATGACTTAGCTTTTTCTGGTTGTCATCAAATAAGAAAGCTGTACCACACAGACTTTATGAACTTGGAAGAATTAAAGTTTGTTTTTTGTTTTTGTTTAAGAAAAAAAATTTTTAACGTTTATTTATTTTTAAGAGATAGAGACAGAGCATAAGTGGGGGAGGAAAAGAGAGGGAGACACTGAATCCGAAGCAGGCTCTAGGCTCGGAGGTGTCAGCACAGAGCCCGATGTGGGGCTTGAACCCACGAATTGTGACATCATGACCTGAGCTGAAGTTGGACGCTTAGCTGACTGAGCCACCCAGACGTTCCTGTTGATTGATTACTGATTTAATTTCATTGCTAGTAATCACTCTGTTCAAAATTTCTATTTCTTCCTGATTCAGTTTGGGAAGTTTATATGTTTCTAGGAATTTATCCATTTCTTCTAGGTTGTCCAGTTGGCATATAATTCTTTATAATATTCTTTTAAAATCCTTTGTATTTCTGTGGTGCTGGCTTTGTTTCTCCTTCATTTCTGGTCTTATTTATTTGAGTCCCCTCTCTTTTCTTCTTGATGAGTTTAAAAGCTTATGAATTTTGTTGATCTTTTCAAAGATGGAGCTTCTGATTTCACTGATCTGTTCTATTGTTTTTTAAGTCTCTATTTCACTTATTTCTGCTCTAATCTTTATTATTTCCTTCCTTCTACTGGTTTTGGGCTTTATTTGTTCTTTCTTTTCTAGTTTCTTTAGGTGTAAGGTTAGGTTGTTTACTTGAGATTTTTCTCAGTCCTTGAGGTAGACCTGTATTGTTATAATCTTCCCTCTTAGAACAGATTTTGCTGTATCCCAAAGATTTTGGACAATTGTGGTTTTGTTTTCATTTGTCTCCATGTATTTTTTCATTTCCTCTTTGATTTCCTGGTTGACCCATTCACTGTTTAGTAGCATGTTATTTAGCCTGTATGTATTTGTGCTCTTTATGGATTTTTTCTTATGTTTAATAAAGAAAAGATAAATAAACAGAAAGGAATCCAAACATAATACTAAAAATAAGGCATCAAACTACAAGGGAAGAGAGCAAGAGAAGAAGAGAATAGAGAAGAACTACAAAAAACAATCAGAAAACAAGTATCAAAACGCAATAAGTACATACTTACCAATAATTACTTTAAATGTAAAGGGACTAAAGGCTCCAGTCAAAAGGCATAGGGTGACTGAATGGATAAATAAACAAGACCCATCTATATGCTGCCTATAAGAGATTCACTTCAAACCTAAAAACACATGCAGATTGGAAGGGAAAGGATGGAAAAACAATTACCATGCAAATGGAAGCAAAAAAAAAAAAAAAAAAAGCCAGGGTAGCAATGCTTATATTGGACAAAATAGACTTTAAAACAAAGACAGTAACAAGAGACAGAGGAGGACACTACATAATGATAAAGGAAACAATCCAAGAATAAAATATAACAACTGTAAATACCTATGCACCCAACATGGAAGCATCTATACATAAAGCAACTATTAACAGACACAAAGAGGGGGAAAAAAAAAACAGATGCAAAGGAAGAAAGTGACAATAATACAGTAACAGTAGGAGACGTTAACACTCTACTTACATCAGTGGATAGATCCAGACAAAAACCAACAAGGAACAGTGGCTTTGAATGGCACATTGGACCAGATGGACCTAATGTATATATAGAATACTTCATCCAAAAACACCCGAATACACATTCTTTTCAAGTGCACATGAAACATTCTCCAGGACAGATCACATGTTTGGGCACAAAACAAGTCTCAATAAATACAAAAAGAATAAAATCTTATCATGCACCTTTTCTGACTATGATGGAAAAATGAACTTTTAATAATTCATCTTTTACAAGTGTTAGCATCTTATATTATTCTCAAATTGCTTCTCTAATGATACTGCATAAGTACATATCAGTGATTATCTCTTTACTTCTTGCACAGTCCCCAAAGACTTTTAATATATAGCAGACCACAATATGTGTATGGAGAGTAAAACATTTTTTTTAAAGTTTAACTATCTTGGGGCGCCTGGGTGGCTCAGTCAATTAAGCGTCCGACTTTGGCTCAGGTCGTGATCACGCGGTTTGTGAGTTCAAGCCCTGCGTCGGGCTCTGTGCTGACAGCTTAGAGCCTGGAACCTGCTTCAGATTCTGTGTCTCCCTCTCTCTCTGCCCCTCCCCTGCTCACTCTCTTTCAATAATAAATAAACATTAAAAAAAAAGTTTAATTATCTTGAGAGAGAGAGAAAGAGAGAGCATGCACATGTGAATGGGAGAAAGGCAGAGACAGAGGGGGAGAGAGAGAGAATCCCACGCAGGCTCTGCATTGTCATCACTGAGTCTGACATGGGGGCTTGAACCCACAAACCTTGAGATCATGACCTGAGCCAAAATCAAGAGTCGAATACTTAATTGACTGAGACACCAAGGCACCCTGGAGAGTAAAACATTTTCTTTTAAGTTTATTTATTTTGAGAGGGGGGTGATGTGAGGGGCAGAGAAAGAAGGAGAGAGAGAATCCCAAGCAGGCTCTGTGCTGAAAGCATAGAGCCTGATGCAGGGCTTGATCTCATGAACTGTGAGATCACGACTTGAGCTGAAATCAAGAGTAAGACACTTAACTGAATGAGTCACGCAGATGCCCCGAGAGTAAAACATTTTAAAGCATTTGTAGAATATACATAATTTTCTTTAAAAATCACATTTTATGCTAAGTTTAAATTCTTATACATTTAGACAGTACTTTGTTTACCTGACAATATATACAAATGTATATGTGTTTGAAGTAGTTTTTAAGCCATGTAATTCACTAACAATGTGAAACAGAGTATTATCTCAGGCACAAGACTTCAAGCAATAGCAGCTGCCATGGTCATGCATATTACATGTACAATGACCACCCCTCATGACTTCACTATGAGCCTATTTAGTTTAATAAAGCAAGGAAAAAGATTTTTTTTCCTGATTGTAAAAGTAATAACCAACAGATGTAGAAAAAGTAGAAAAAAAACCCCAGCAGAATTAAGAAGTAAATAAAACACACACATAGTCCCATTATAAAGAATAATCAATGCTATTTAATATAGCATGGAGAGCCTAACAAGAGTAATAAGACTAAGAAAAAAAATTAAAAAGTGTAAAAATCAAAATAAACTTGTCATTATTTTCAGTTAAGAATATTGTATATAGAAAACCCCAAATAGTCTGTAAATTATTGGACTTAAGAGACTTTGGGAAGGTTGCTGGCTATGAGAAAAATATATCAGTAACACAAAGACAAAAGAAATTTGAAAAAAGATACAAAAGCAACCCAAATTATGCCAGTCTCAAATGAAGAAAATTATAAGCCCTTATCAAAAAACATTATAATGACCTAAATAAATAGAGAGATATGCCAGGTTCTTGGATTAGAAGATTGATCAATGCAAATTCAATTTTTTGTTTTTTTTTTTAATGTTTTATTTAGTTTTGAGAGAGAGGGGGAGAGACAGAATACGAGTGGGGGAAGGGAAGAGAGAGAAGGAGACATAGAATCCATGAAGCAGACTCCAGGCTCTGAGCTGTCAGCACTGAGCCCAACGCGGGGTTAGAATTCATGAACCTGAGACCATGACTTGAGTCGAAGTAGGACGTTAAATCAACTGAGCCACACAGGCGCTGCTGATTAATGTAAATTCACAGTCTCAACAAGGTTTTGAGGAACTGACAAGTTGATTCTAAAATCTGTATGAAAGGGGTGCCTGCATGGCTTAGCCAGCTAAGCACTCTGGATTCTGGCTCAGGTCATGATCTCACGGTTCGTGAATTCGAGCCCTGCATCATGCTCTGTGCCGACAGTCTGGAGCCTGTTTGGGATTCTCTCTCTCTCTTTCTCTCTCTCTCACTCTCTCTCTTCCTCTCTGTATGTTCCTCTCATGTTTTCTGTCTCTCTCTCTCGAAATAAACTTTAAGCTTTTCTAGAGGAAACATAAGATGCTCAACCTTATTAGTAATGAGGGAAAATGCAAATTAAAACAACAAAAAGACTCTACTATACATCCACTGGATTAGCAAAAACTTAAAAGTTTGACTATACCACTTGATGATGATGCCTTGTAATCTTTGTACAGAGCTGATAGGAGTTAAAATTGGGAGGAGTGAGTTGGGTAAATGATTTGGCATTACCTAGTAAAGGTGACCAAGCATTTTCACAACTATGTATACATCCTAGAGAAACTCTTGCGTTAGGTAGGACACATGTATCAGAGTATTCATAGCCGCGTTGGTAATAATAGCTAAAAGCTAGAAACAGCTAAAGTGTCCATTAACCACAAACTGAATTCATCATAGCATATTCCTATGATGGAATTCAATAAAGTATGTATGCGAACATAGGTAAGTTCTCACATTGTTTAGGAATATATTAATATGTTATAAATTTAAAATAAAAGAAAACAATTAGGAAATAGTTATTTCTGGTGCAGGGGAACCAAATTGGGGTGAGGTACACAGGGGCTTTAAAGATATTAGCAGTAAAGAGGCAAAGGTATTAGTAAATGTTCTCTTTCTCAACTGGGTTGTAGGTAGAGGCCTCTTCATATTATTATTATTTGTATTTGATTATACATTTTATCTATTACTTTATAAAATGTGCCACTTCAAAACTTAAAAAAATTAGTAAATAACAACAGTTAACATTTCTCTGTATATCTGCCAAGATGTATAAACATATGTATACACATGTATGCATATGTATGTGTCCCTGTGTGTATATATAGTGTATATATACATACATATGTATCTTGATATCATACTATTAGATATTGTCATGTAGCCTTTTTTCACTAAAAATATGTTGTCTAGACAATGTGATACCATTTTTCACTTAAGAGATTAGTAAAGATAAAAATAGTTAATACATTGTATTATCAAAGACAGTGAACATAATTATATACTGGAGTGTAAATGAGCACTCTTTTTGAAGAGCACTTAGGCAGTGTCTATCAAAACTACAAGTGCACAGGGGTGCCTTGGCTGGCTTCAGTTGAAAGAGCATGCAACTTTTGATCTTGGGGTCGTGAATTTGAGCCCCATGTTGGGTGTAGAGATTACTTAAATAAAACAAACTTAAAAAAACAAACAAACAACAACTTTAAGTGTACAAAGCCTTCAAGCTCAGCAATTCTACTTCTAAAAATTCAAAGTGGCCTCTAAGCTATATATATGCATATATGTGTACAAAAGCGTAAGCACAAGGACATCCATTACAGCATTGTTTGTAATAAAAATGACCAATTTAATATTAATACTATACTGTATCTAATATATAGTCTATATTAAAGTATCCTCACTTGTCACAGTAATATCCTTTATAGATTTTTTTGTCTGCTTCAGAATCTAATCCAGGATCATAGTTCCATTTTGTTGTCATGTTCCTTTTAGTCTCTTTTAATCTAGGAAAGTATCCCCTCTCATTCAACATTTCAAAACTGGCATTTTTGAAAAGTCCAGCTAAGCTATTTTGCACACTATCTCTCAATTTGGGTTTGTCTGATGTTTCCTCATGATTAGATTCATTCAGGTTTAACAAGTTTGGCAGGAGTATCACAGAAATGATGCTGTATCCTTCTTAGGCTATTTCACTGAGGGTACATGGTGTTGGTTTGTTCCATCCTCGGTGACGTTAAGTTTCATCACTTGATTAAGGTAATGTCTACCATGTTTCTTCTTTAAAAAGTTATATGATTTATGCTCAGTAAAATCCATCAATTTGTAAAGGAGAGAGATTAAATCCATGGAATGGAATAATACAAAACAGCCACAATGAGGTAGATCTTTATATGCTGCTATGAAACAATCTCCAAGATATGAGAAAATGAAAAATCAATGGTACAGAACAGTAAACACAGTATATATTATTCACATTTGATAAAAACTGGGATATGTATACATACACAAACTTGTATATGTGCAGGTTATTTCTGGAAGGATTTACAAACACTAGCAAGTAAAGCTGCCTCAGGGAGGGGAATTAGAGGATTGGGGTAGGAGAAATGCTTACTTTTCATTGTATCTATTACTTCTATTATATATGTGTATATCCTTTATGTACTATTGTATTTTCTACTTCCTATTATTCCTGCAATAAAAGTTTATTAGGATCATTTTGCCATATCTTTAAATACTCCTAGAAATCATGCTTTTTAAATGTGGATATAGCCTAATTGACTTAATCCCATTATTGGATATGTAGGCTGTTTCTATTTTTTTAAATATAAATAACACCACAATGAATATCTTTATAACATTCTTATGACATTAATCATTGTGCATATTTTTAATTTCCTTAGGATAAGTTTCTTTAAGGGTAATTAATAATTTTTCAGGCTCTATACACATACTGCCAAATTTCTTTTCAAAAAGATCTCATTAATGTACATTCCCAATAGCATTCTTGCTATTAAAAGTTCTGTTTGATAATTTGAAAAGTAAAAGGCAGAATCTTGTTTTAATTTACAGTTATTCGTTTAGGGAGGTTGAACACTTTTCATATGCCTCCTAGTCATTTGTATTTCTTTTTATAAACTGAAGACAACTTTTATCTATTTTTCTATTGGAATACCTTTTACTGATTTTTAAGAGACAGTCCCAGTTTATCTATTATATATGTTGCAAACACTTTTCCTTACTTTGTCATTTGCCTTTTATTTTTATTGTTATATAGATATATTAATCTTTTTTTAATAAATTTTCCACTGAATTTAGGCTGAGTGAGGTTTTCCACAGCATGAGATTGAATAAACATCAGACTATATTTTCTTTTAGTTCATTTGTGGTCGTTTAACTCTTTATTCCATCTGGAAATTCTTTGAGAATGGTGATTGGTAGTAATTAACCTTTGTTTTTCCCAAAAAGCTATATTTTTGTTCCACTACTATGCCTTAAGTAATCCATCCTGTTCCAATTGTTTTTAAACATTTTATTTGGAAATAATTTTACATTTACAGAAGAACTGCAAGGATATTACAGAGTGCTATTTTACCCACCCTGACTTTATTAAATTTCTATATGTGTTTCCTTTCATTTTTACTTTTTGGTCATATCCATGCAATATACTTTAGAAACATTTTTATTCAAAACAATAAAAAAGCAAATTTTATGTGTGTTTAAAAAGACAACATCATCATTTCCTAATTTCAAAGATGATTTTTTATTTTCTGTTTGCTTTTCTCATTTCGTAAATGTTCTATAATAAGAAATATTACTTTTATAATAAGAAGTATTACTTTTATAATAAAAAAGCCAACAAATATTATTTTAAACAATAACATGGGGATGTTTAACTATTCAGATAGATAGTTATGAATAACTCATTCAAAAATTTCAGCTAAGTGATGTTTTGTTCTAACAGTTTTCCACTTATTTCTTTAGAGTTCATTAATAATTGTAGTCACTTGGGAATACAGCTTTCCACAAAGTAAATCAGTGTAAGTACAATGAAATTGGTCACTCTTCTTAGAAGATTCCTCAAGGACATAAAGATCTTCACCACTTTCTGTATTTTATACTTAGGGAAACATAGGTAATGTGAGAGGGAACATCTTACAAAATTTCTGAGTAGACTTAAGCACAGTCTTTCTTTCTCGAATGAAGTCTTCATCTATAGAAACTATATGCCAAGTAAATCAGTCTGCATCTTTTGAAATGGAAATTCAAGGGCCAATGCTTCCTTAGCAGGGATTGCTGGGAAAATTCCTGACAGAATTAAGCAGAAAGGATCACTGTACTTGGATAGAGTGGCTATTATGTGATATCAATGAAAACAAGCTTTTTGGTAAAAACTGTGAGGTAACTGGCCATAAGACACTCAGCACCACAGGACGCTGATGAAGCTGGGAAACATAGGGTTCACACATATACTGAAGATACTGGTAAAATGAGATAGGTAGAATAAAAGTTTTTCAAACACTTTGGTATTTAAAAAACATTAATAAACTCTATTTTTTGGAGCATTTTTAAATTTAGAGAAAAACTGAATGGAAAGTACAGAGTTCCTTTATACCCTCTCATCCCCGACCTCCCCCCCCCCCCCCACCATCCCTCAGTTTCCCCTATCACTAATATCTTGCACTGGTGTGGTACATTTGTTACAACTGCTGAGCCAATATTGATTCATTATTAACAACTAAAGTCCATGGTTTACATTAGGGCTCACTTTTTGTGCTATTCATTCTTTAAGAGTTGAAAAATATATAATGATCTGTTTTCCACCATTACAGTATCATACAGAATAGTTTCATTGCCTTAAAAAAACTCTTGTACTTTACCAACTTATCCCTCCCTACTCCCCACCCAAGCCCTTGACTACCACTGATATTTTTACTGGGTCCATAGTTTTGCCTTTCCCCAAATACCATATAGTTGGAATCATACAGTATACAGCCTTTTCAGAGTGGCCTCTCTAATTAAGTACTATGTGTTTAAATTTCCTTTGTGTCTTTTCATGGCCTGATAGCTCACTTCTTTTTGTGGTTGAATAATATTCCATTGCATGGATGTATCACAGTTTATCTGGTCACCCACTGAAGGACATGCTGGTTGCTTCCAAGTTTTGTCAATTAAAATGAAGGCTGCTGCCAACATCCATGTGCATCTGTTGTAACATGTAAGTTTTCAATTTATTTGGGTAAATACCAAGGAACATGATTACTGGGTCATATGGTAAAAGTGTGTTTTGTGAGAAATTGCCAAACGGTTTTCCAAAGTGGCTGTGCCATTTTGCATTCCCATCAGCAATGAAAGAGAGTTCCTGGTTCTGCACATTCTCACCACATGGGCCATACACATAAATTCAAGAAGTTGGTAAAATGATATGAGTGAAAGAATGTTTTTTCCATGAAAAAAATAAACGTTTACTTAAAAAGAAGAACCTCTCTAAACAAAAAGAACTGTTTAAAAGTATATGCATTATACCAACCTCACTTATCTATTTCACTGTTTGGTAAATTTACTTAGTTTATTATATGCTTTTTGTCTTAGAAAGCTACATGGTTCACCTAAGATTCCACTGTTACTTTCCAGGGTTTTGGCTCAGATTATTGAGGACTGGGTCAATGATCTAATGAATCATTTGAATTCCTGATTGTTATAATATTATGATTTTCCTACTGCCTCCATTCCTCGCCCAACCCCAGCTCCTTCATTTAAGTTATCAATGTTCTTTATACATGAGTAATATCAAACTACACACTTTATATAGTGACAAGTTAATTACATAGTTATTAAGAGATAATGTGGGAGTAGTAACATAAGTTATCATGTAATTTACCTTTGTTCTTTGAGACATTACTGTGTAATTAAAGCAAACCTGATATAATATTTTACAGCAACTAACAGTGCTGAATTCTATATTCCCCCTGTCTTCCATGTAAAAAATGTGCTCTCAGTCATTTCTGGGTCAATTTGATTTTTCAATACTTTGTTTTCCACCTTTCTTAAATATCTACACTTTGGTAATGATTTATGTGCTTTCTTAAACTGGCCTGCTATACTCTCTATACCAATAGTTACCAGATACATGTTGCCACATGGCATATGAGACAGTCAACTTTAAGGCTGTATTTTTATTACATGTAGCTGCTTTAGAGAATAAGATATATACTAAAACTTTGACTAGTATAATCCTCAATTTATTAGACCCATGCTACTACCACTCCTATACTTGATTTTTTATTATAAGAAGCAAATGAAAAGAAAGTAAAAACCAAGAATGCTATAAAAAATATTTTGATTTATCCAGTCAACCAACAGCTATTGAATGCCTATACCATTGCTAGACATCATGACTCAAAGATGGATAAAACATAGTGTTTGTCTTTGAGAATTTTATAGTTTTAGGAGAGAAAGCTATGTAAATACTTTAAAAATAATCCCGGCAGAAGTGTGAAACATGAACTTACTAGGAAAGAGACTGTTGGCAGAGAGATCAAATATGAATCTACTGTAGTACTTTAGGAGTGGTTTGCAAACTGTGGTCTCTAGATCACCTAAGTCTTATCCTAGACCTACCAAATCAAAACCTGGATAGGGCCCAGAAACTGTCTTTTAATGAGTCTTCCAGGTGATCCTTATACATGCTCAAGTTTGAAAAACACTATCCTAGGTGATAGATAATAAGGTCAGGAAGTAGAAAAAATAGGTTTAGTGATCTGATGTGAGTGCTGATGAAAATGTAAACAGTTAAGGACCATTCTGTGGCTAAAGCTTAGGAAGCTGAGTGGACAATGAAACATGGGGTATGTACCAGGCTCAGTTCACGTCAAGTGCTCTTCACTAGAGATGATCATCGCTTTCTCTGGGGAGGACCTACCCTTTACTCCACTCCCACCTGTCAGTGGAGGGAATACCAGCAAAGGTCCTAGGTAGGACAGTACAGGTGTGCTGTTATTTAATGGGCTGGACATTCACTGGGCATTCTGGCAAACCAAATTTAAATAACTACAGGAAAACTTCAACATATTCTGTGAAATCCTGACTGGAGCCTCTGATCTGTATGCCATTGCCTGTTACAACAGGAACTGATGTACAGATTTATGATCTTGACAATTAGTTTTCTTATTTGTATTATAAATACTCAGGACAATTGATATTAGATGTTGCTTTCTTTCCCAACACATGCATTCTCTCCAGATTTACCTCTATTTTTTTTTAATTTTTTTTTCAACGTTTATTTATTACCTCTATTTTTTAAAAAGTCATCTTATGTGTAACAAGGGGCTTGAACTCATGACCCCGAGATCAAGTCACATGCTCTACCAACTGAACCAGCCAGGCATCCCTCCATATTTACCTCTTTTTTTTTTTTTTAAACTTACCTCTATTTTAAGTAACAGTAGGAAAAAGAGATCTGTGATCGGTCTCTCTGTCATTGGCTTAGTTGCATATACATACTAGCATGAGTTAATCTTTTTTCTTTAATTTTTAATGTTTTATTATCAATATTTGAGAGAGAGGGAGACAGAGCATGAGCAGGGGAGGGGCACAGAGAGAGAGAGGGAGATACAGAATTTGAAGCAGGCTCCAGGCACCAAGCTGTTAACACAGAGCCCGATGTAGGGCTTGAACCCATGAACCGTGAGATCATGACCTGAGCTGAAGTCAGATGTAAGTAAATAAATTAATTCCAGAGAGGGGCGCCTGGGTGGCTCCATTGGTTAAGAGTCTGACTTTGGCTCAGGTCATGATCTCACAGTTTGTGGGTTCGAGCCCCATGTCGGGCTCTGTGCTGACAGCTCAGAGCCTGGAGCCTGCTTCAGATTCTGTGTTTCCTTCTCTCTCTGCCCCTCCCTGCTCGCATTCTGTCTCTCTCTCTCTCAAAAATAAGTAAACATTAAAAAATATATTAAAAAAAAAAGATAATTCCAGACTATGTTAAGTGCTATTAAGGAAAATAACTATGTGTAGCAGTAGAGAATAGTAGTGAAGGGACCCACAGTAGATAGGATAATTAGAGAAGAGGTGACCTTTAAGTTGAAACTGAGAATGAGAAAGAGATAGCCATGTAAAGAGCAGGGAAAGACAATTCTAGGCCAAGGGAGCTCCATGTGCCCAAGGCCTAAAAGAAGAAGGCCAATATAATCAGAAGGCTGAAGCAAAGCTGAGAAAGAGAGCAGCATGAAATACAGATTCACAGATAGCGGACGGTATAGATCTTTTAGGGCAGATCTTTTAGGAGTTTAGATTTTTAGTCTAAGTGCAACTAGAAGCCACTGAAGCAAGGAAGTGAAGTAATTAAGTCTCTCCCTAAAAGGATTATTTTGGCTAGGGTTTAGACAATGGAATGGAGAGCAAGAAAGACTGAAAGTACGAAAATAAGTTAGGAGCTGCTGTAGTAGAAAACAGGCCTAAGCTAAGGTCATGGGAGAAAAGTGGATGAAGGTGAGGAAAGATGATATGAGATATATTCTAAAAATTGACTCAAAAGAACCCACTGAAGGTATGGACACATGGAAAGAAATGCATCACTTGTGCATTGCTGGTGGGCATGCAAACTGGTGCAGTCACTGTGGAAAACAGTATGGAGTGTCCTCAAAAAGTTACAAATAGAACTATCCTACGACCCAGCAATTGTACTACCCCCAAATACATAAACACCAATTCAAAGGGATACATATACTCCTATATTTATAGCAGCATTATTTACAATACCCAAATTGTGCAAGCAGCCCAAGTGTCCATCAATAGATGCATGGATAAAGAAGATGTGGTATTGGGGCTCCTGGGTGGCTCAGTCAGTGGAACATCCAAGCCTTGATTTTAGCACAGGTCATAATCTCAGTTTCGTGAGTTTGAGCCCTGAATGGGCTCTGAGCTGACAGCATGGAGCCTGCTTAAGATTTCCCTCTTTCTCTGTCTCTCCTCTGCTTGCACTCTCTCTGTTTTCTCAAAATAAATAAATAAACTTAAAAAAAAAGATGCGGTAGGGGCTCCTGGGTGGCTCAGTCAGTTAAGCGTCTGACTTCGGCTCAGGTCATGATCTCGCAGTCCGTGAGTTCAAGCCCTGCGTCAGGCTCTGTGCTGACAGCTCAGAGCCTGGAGCCTGTTTCAGATTCTGTGCCTCCCTGTCTCTGACCCTCCCCCGTTCATGCTCTGTCTCTCTCTGTCTCAAAAATAAATAAACATTAAAAAAAAAAAGATGCGGTATATATACATATACAGTGAAATATTACTCAGCCATAAAAAGAATGACATCTTGCCATTTGCAAGAATGTAGACAGAGCTAGAAAGTGTAAAGTTAAGTGAAATAAGTCAGTCAGAGAAAGAGAAGTACCATACGATTTCACTCATGTGCAGTTTAAGAAACAAAACAAACAAGCAAAGGGGAAAAAAACCCTGACAAAGAAACAGATTCTTAACTATAGAGAACAAACTGATGGTTATCAGAGGGGAGGTGGGTGAGTGAGACGGGTGAAATAGGTGATGGGGATTAAGGAGGGCACTTGTGAAGAGCACCCCAGGTCATGTATGGAATTGTTGAATCATTACATTGTACACCTAAAACCGCTATAACACTATATGTTAGCTAACTGGAATTAAAATAAAAACTTAATTAAAAAAATGACTCCTAGGTTTCCAGCTTGAGATTCAGGGTATTTGATGTTCCGTGTGTTGTGTTATAGATGGATTGTGCTGTAGGGAACATTTTAAGAACCATGAGTATGAGAAAAAGGGTGTAGACAGGCACACCAACATACACATTTAGAGCTTATCCATCCATTATCCTTTTAAGAAAAGTCACCTCCCCTCTAGCATTGGTTAGGGGGTTGGTTGATAAACTTTGTGCATGTAAATCAATCCTTACTACTAACCAAACCCAGGGGAGGGGATCTGACCCAAGAGCAAACACCTTATGGTTCTGCCAGTGTGCTACGGATGAATGGCACAAAATTGAGCTAACCTAATGTTCTCTTTAAGGAGCCAGAATGGGAAGCCAAGAGAGACCAGGAAGTTGATTGTGAGGTAGGAAGATGCACACAGGCAATGACAGCTGAACAACATTAATGCGTGAGTACTGGAGTGAAGATCCATGAATATCTGCTATTCAGGTCCCTGGAACTGATTTGAATCTAGAATTACGATCTGGCTCCACTTTAAGTGAAAACCTGTCCAGTTTGGGCTCTTTTATGAGATTCATTTGATAACAGATTAACACGTAATAATACCTTATGATGTGTCAGGCACTGTGTTTTACAAACATTATTTCATTTAACTTTCATGATAACCCAAGTGATATAGGCACTCATTATCCTCATTTTTATAGATGAGGAAACTAAGGCTTAGAAATGTTAAGTAACTTGTCCGTAGTCCCAGAACTAGTTAATGGCAGTACCAGGATTCAAACCTATGTCTTGAGACCCATTGTCTTAACCACTGTGTTACAATGTCTTCCTTAATGCTTGTGTGCTTCCTTAAAAAAAAATTCCTTATCCTTAGCTAAACGAAATGGATTTCTGTTCCTTTTGTTCAAAGAGGCTTAAACCCAAAGTATGGCTACCTACTATATCTTACCCTCCCTTCCATGCCAACAAGGTCCCTCACTTACTGTCATTCTTAAGAAGATTGAATAGAACAAAATACATAGCTGTACTGTAGGGATTTTAAAATGTACATGTAAAAATAGGGTGCTAATTATAAATCCGTATCTTTTCTTTTCCCTCTGCTTTTGAATACTTTAATATAGAATAAAGATTTAAATACAACTGTGAAGGGGCACCTGGCTGGCTCAGTTGGTAGAGCATGCAACTCTTGATCTTGGGGTTGTGAATTCAAGCTCCATGTTGGGCCTAGAGCTTACTTCAATACATACATACATACATACATACATACATACATACATACATACATACAGAACTGTAGAAAACCAATTTCCTCTATCTCCTGAAAAATTGAAAGAAAGAGCTCTGGTGGTACCCTCTTATGTAACAAAACTTTATAATCTGCTATTTCATGGCTTAATGACTTAACTCAGGGTAGAATTTAGCTTATCATTACATAGCATTTCAAAGGCAAAGAACACTCTCCCAAAATCTTTCATTGTCCTTTTTGACAGTTGCTTCCAGGCTTCAGAAGAGGTCATCCCTCAGATTATCATCACTTTTATTAGTCATTTAGGCAGGTGAGCAGTAGTACCAGAAGGCATGAGAAGTTCAACCATAGTGTAGTAAATAAATGATTATACATAAGAGAGGAAGACTAATTTTAAATCTAATGATTATTTAATTTAATTTAATTTATTTTTTTAATGTTTATTTATTTTTGAGACAATGCGAGAGACAGAGTACAAGCAGCGGAGGGGCAGACAGAGGGAGACACAGAATCTGAAGTGGGCTCCAGGCTCTGAGCTGTCAGCCCAGAGACTGACGCAGGGCTCGAACTCATGAACTGTGAGATCGTGACCTGAGCCGAAGTCGGATGCTTAACCAACTGAGCCACTCAGGCACCCCTTATTTTATTTATTTTATAGAGACAGCATGAGCAGGGGAGAGGAGCAGAGGGAGAGAGAGAATCTTAAGCAGACTCCATGGTGAATGTGGAGCCTGACACTGGGCTCAATCCCATGACTCTGGGATCATAACCTGAGCTGATATCAAGAATTGGATGCTCAACTGAGCTACCCAGGCATCCCAAACTTATTTTAAATAAGTTTTCAGTTTTGTGTTCATCATCCTAGGTGATTTTTTTTGACCATGACATTTTTGAAGCCATTTGCAAGAGGGCGGGTAGAGTGTTTATGTGAATACCTTTTATCAAATTTAATAGCTAATTCAATTTCTATAGAAGGTAAGCAACTCCTCAGTCTGAACTTTTCTTTACACAGGTGTACAACTTGAAAAAAATCATTTTTAATATTTATTTATATTTGAGGTAGAGAGAGGCAGAACACAAGTGGGGGAGGGGCAGACAGAGAAGGAAGCAATCCTAAGCAGGCTCCAGCTGAGCTGGAGCACAGAGCTTCATAGGGTACTTGAACCCACTAGCCGTGAGATCATGACCTGAGCTGAAGTTGGATGCTTAACCAACTGAGCCACCCAGATGCCCCACATCAACTTTTTTAATCTTTAAGATGATGACTAACTTATAGCAAGCCAGAATGTTTTACTTTATTTAAAAAATTTTTTTTAATGTTTTAATTCATTTTTTGAGAGAGAGAGAGAGGGCAGAGGAGGGGTGGAGATAGTGGGAGACACAGAAACCGAAGCAGGCTCCAGGCTTTGAGCTGTTAGCACAGAGCCTGATGCAGGGCTTGAACTCACAAACGTGACCTGAGCTGAAGTCGAATGCTTAACCCACTGAGTCACCCAGTCGCCCCAAACCAGAATATTTTAGATTCTTTTTTAATGAAGAATGGTGGGGCATCTGGGTGGCTCAGTCAGTTAAGTGTCTGACTCTTGATTTCAGCTCAGGTCATGATCTCACAGTTGTGAGATCAAGCCCCATGCTGGGCTCTGTGCTGACAATGTGGAGCCTGCTTGGGATTCTCTCTCTTCCTCTCTTTCTGCTCTCCCCCCCAGATAAATAAATAAACATTTAAAAAATGAAGAATGGTATCTAGGGGTGCCTGGGTGGCTCAGGTGGTTTGGCATCCAACTCTTGATATGGGCTTGGGTCATGATCCCAGGGTCTTGAGATCAAGCCCCACGTTGGGCTCTATGCTGAGCATGGAACTGCTTAAGATTCTCTCTCCTCTCTCTCTCTCTCTCTCTCTCTCTCTCTCTCTCTCCCTCCCTCCCTCCCCCCAGCTCCTGTGCTCTCTCTCTAAAAAAAAAAAAAAAAAAAAAAAAAAAAAGGTATCTAGAAACAAGGGTGGTATTGACAGTTTTATGTAATTAAACATTTATGTTTGTAGTTTTATGTATTAAACATTTACATTTAATAAAGATGTTAACAGGGTATTTTTTCTACAACAACATGTGTTCTAAATATTTTATAATTGTTTTACTACTCCTTTGAAATGGATTTTTCAGAAAAATCATGTACTTTTGCTGGTTTGAGTACAGATCACGGTGTCTTTACATTGTGTTCTGGTGTTAGCCTAATTAGTGAGAAAAACTCTGGAAAACTTTTACCTGTTAAATTCATATATTTAACAAGTCACAACCTGGAAATCTTGCTCTATCTGAAAACACCATTAAAAGTGCTTGACTATTATTACTGGAGGAAATTTTTAATAAAAGCTAATTAAGCTACAAAACTCCCAAGCGGTTAACTGATTTTAGGGGCTAAATTTCTGGTACTTCTAATTATCCTCTGATGGCTTTACTTAGTGTTTCACAACCATGACAGATGACAATGAAAAGCTGCAGTGAAATTCATCCACCCTGACACTGTGCTAAGCACCGGTTTCTCCCTCTCCAAGTTAAATCAATACTCTGTTTGAGTAAACACATTTACAGCTTTATTAGGATGTCTTGCTTGTTCTGTAACAGCTACTTGAAGCTGTGGTAACAAATCGACTCAACTCAGTTAAACCTAGAGAGCTGGGTAAGAGGCCCATCGATAAGGTTGTTATAAAAATAAACTGCAGGAGATCAGAAAGCTGGAGCAAACAGTCTGGTAAATGTCAATATTTTCCTTTAAGAGGATGACAAAAACAGTGAGATCATGTGGAAAGTCTTTCTCCCCCCCTTAAAAGTGTTTCTTGTTTCAATTGGATAAAAGCATTTCTACTTCTTGTGCACAACTCTTCTGAATGAAATTTTTGCTTCCTAATTCCCATGTGCATGTGGAACAGGAAGCTGATGTAAATACTTGGTATTTTCCCTGCCATTTCAGATTCTTAATTTCCTTCATATTTAGAGGCTTATTTTGGTTCAGTGCCTTTGTAAAATGACCTTATTCAAGTTATATGGAGTACCTGGATGGCTCAGTCTTACCTTCTTTTTCTTAACGAAACAGAACTTTTGTCATGTACATTTGGGAGGTCATTGCAATGCAGTACTTACTCTTGCTAGAATATCTGTGAGACCTGATGTTGTACTTCCCAAATTAGGCCTTCCATATTTATGTATTTAACAAGACCAAACAGTGTTAGCTTTAGATAGGCCACACAACCTCCTAACTAGTGGTAGTACATAAAAATGTCTGCTACCTATTAGGAGTGAGCTTCCACAGTGGCTATAGCCCTACCAAATAAGATCTCATATACCCTCTTTTAGATTTTCACAGGTTGCTCAAAGGACTAACATCTGGCAGGAAATTCCCACTTCAATTTGGCTAGCTTAGACTACCCAGATGTGACAAAGTAATGGTTTCCCTCAAGGGAAAAGTGCTCAGATGTGAACTCTTTTTCTTTCATTTTCTATGTAGTCTAGTTAGTAAAATTTTGTTTTCTTATGTTTTGATTTCATATTGACTACCAACTAGTCATGAACTCAAGTAACAAGTTATGATCCATATATATGCTAGAAAATACATAGTTTTCTGCAAAAAGAAAATCAACAAACATTAAATTTTGAAACAACCTAAAAAGCTACTTTGCCTGCCAGGGAAAGGTCTGACTTAGCAGGTATTTGTATAATGAAAACCAAAGCCTAAGTAGTGTCAGATGGGCAAGTGACTGACATGGACAGGAAGTCAATTCAGAGCAAAGGTTTCTTTATAATAGCTTAGCACCACACATCCTCCCACACAAAATGAGCAACTGAGCAGCATGGTATAATATATGGGCAAGTGGCCAGTGCTGTAACTATGAGGATAACTTATTTCCTCTTTCTGGTGACTGAAAATGGAAACCTGTCAAATTCTATTAACATGGCATGGGATACTGCATTTGAATTAAAAAACAAAACAAAACTCAAACCAAAAACCTTTTAAATGCCCCCAATTCAGGCAAGATCCTGAAGAGGACCACTAAACCATATGTTTTACTTGTATAGTTAGGTTGCTCTTCTGCCCCAACCCCTTTCAAAATACTGCTTTAAAGATCATTCCTCCTTATGAATGAGAAATGTGCAAGATCAGGTTAGAATTTGAATTTTAAACCTAATGTGTGATCTCTGTTGTGGTTCTTCCCAAAATAAGAGTTTTAGCATATGCTTTTGTTTATAGTTGAAGTCAAACATCTTGGATACCCATATGCCAAGAAAATGTACATCAAAGACTTCTATCTATTTGGGATATTGACTCTTGTCTTGACCTATATATTTCTAAGAGGCCTATGTAACAGACTGCTCAACGAAAAACTTTCATCTGGGTTATTAACATGTGTAATTATTGAACCATGAATTAATGAGTCAGGAGATCTGTCTCCTAGTACTGCATATTTGCAATTAAGTCCCTTTCTATGGGATTCACTTTCCTCATCCATCAAATGGGGACTTCTGAACAGACCATGGCTTTCATACCTAACATCGACTGGTTCCAGGGAGTTGTTTATGAGCCACCAAATAAAATGTGAATAAGACCAAATGAGGATTTGTTTAATCTCATTTCATTCTGATTCAGATAAGACCTCATTTTGAACATACTTTGGTGACTGTAAACAGTTTGAAAACCTGAAAACCAGGAAATGTGATTTTTAAAAGTATTCCCTTTCAGCACTAACATATAATATAGTTAAAAAACAAAAAGGCTCATCAGGACAAGGAAGGTCATAGCTGCCAGAATAAGAAGATGATAGAAAACTTATTTATGTGAGCATATTTATGCCCGAATTCATAAGCAAGACAACTAATATTGTTATTTAACTCAATTAAAAAACCTTCATTTGCTCAGCTGACAATTCTTACCAGAAGGGTGATTCTAAAATTTTAAGAGTGTTTGATGATAGAAACTGGTTTTTAATTTGCCATCTATTTCATGGACTAGAAATAAAACAAACATATCTCGGGGCGCCTGGGTGGCTCAGTTGGCTAAGCATGCGACTTCAGCTCAGGTCATGATCTCTCAGTTCACGAGTTCCAGCCCTGTGTCGGGCTCTGTGCTGACAGCTCAGAGCCTGGAGCCTGCTTTAGATTCTGTGTCTCCCTCTCTCTCTGCCCCTCCCCCACTCATGCTTTGTCTTTCTCTCTCTCAAAAATAAACATTAAAAAAATTTCTTCAAAAAAACCAAACATATCTCATCTCTATAAAAGGTCAATGTTAGCTGGATAATTAAATGAAAAAAAAAATTAAGAGCCAGTGTTCATACCCCAGGTTTGGGAATTCATATATCTGAAGTGAGAACAGTTGTGAATTTAGTAATTGTGTAATTTATGTTTTATTCAGACTAATGATAGTAAGCAGCTTTACAACATCAGAGGTTCTGTTTCATACCAATTTTCATATAAGTAGTTTGGAAAGTTGTTTTTAATCACTTTTTTACCATGATTAAGACTTCTGCTAGGTCCCAAGGTTAGCCAGGCTATGCATCAGCACTACTAACATGACTTTAATTATTTTATTTATATAAATTACAAAGCCAATGAAGGTACACTGTAACAAATTCAAACACAATTAAGACAAGATCTAAAACTGAATACATTTAGCTTCATGAAAACTTATTATATTGCTCCTACTTTTTTTAATCTTGGTATTTATTGATTGATAAAATCTGTTAGGTCATAGACAGGCATCAGTCTATAGACTAGTGTTTAGAAAACCATTTTGGCTATTTCTCCTCCTTTGGAGGGGAAGATAAGATGATATACTAATGGAACAGAGTATAACAAAATAATTAGTGCTAAGAACTCTGGGGTCAAACTTTGAGTTTGAATCCTGGTTTTCACTGTGACTTTGGGCATACTTGATCTTTTCCACCTCTGAGACAGAGGAACTGCCCAGCTGAGCCCTGGCCTAGCTGCCAATCAACAGACTTGTGGAGCTAAATAAATGGTTGTTGTTTTAGGTCACAAAGTTTTGGGGGTGGTTTGTTATGTATACAACTAATACATGTTATATGAACCAGACAGATATGGTAGGTAAGATTGATCAAGTCCATGTAATAGCAGTTGGGTCCACTAATGAATTCAAATTAGTTCCATTTGACTAGTAAATATTCAAGACCAGGAAAGTGATACGCATATATTTTGCCATTTCACAATTCTATCTAAGAAAATTAACTTCAGAAATGTTGCTTATGACATTTCCTCTGGCCCTCTGTCACTAAATACAATCTTATAAATATCAACATTGTTTTCTTAGAATAAATATTTCTCAATAACCTTCAAATTTAGAAAACTTAGGTTCATATTTGAACTTCAGGGTCTGATAGTCTACATGGCTCAGACTATCTGTCTTATTGAAATCCCCCAGAAGACAAAGTCCTTTGAATTCCATTATCTATTTATAATTGTTCTAGGTGGAGGCCATCCAGGATACTAGTTCTTTGAGGAAGCATTCATGTTTGTGAGAAATTCTAGACTTTACAACTTAATTATTATTATTATTTTTTTCAACATTTATTTATTTTGGGGACAGAGAGAGACAGAGCATGAATGGGGGAGGGGCAGAGAGAGAGGGAGACACAGAATCGCAAACAGGCTCCAGGCTCTGAGCCATCAGCCCAGAGCCTGACGCGGGGCTCGAACTCACGGACCGCGAGATCGTGACCTGGCTGAAGTTGGACGCTTAACCGACTGCGCCACCCAGGCGCCCTATTTTTTTTGTAACGTTTGTTCATTTTTGAGAGAGAGAGAGAGAGAGAGAGAGAGAGTGTGAGCAGGGGAGGGGCACAGAGAGAGGGAGACACAGAATCCAAAGTAGGCTCCAGGCTCTGAGCTGTCAGCACAGAGCCCAACGCTGGACTTGAATCCATGAACTGTGAGATCATGACCTGAGCCGAAGTCGAATGCTTAAGCGACTGAGCTACTCAGGCGCCCCCAGACTTTACAACCTAAAATTATCCAGTATTCTATGTGAACCAAAGTTATTTCTCTTTTTTTTTTTTTTTTGTCATGGCTTCAGAATCATCTACCTCTTTAAGCCAACAAAGGCTTAAATAACTTTAGGCAATTGTTCTTGAAACTTGTTCTTGGTTCCACATCAGCACTAGAATAGCATGTCGTGAAGTGTCCTATGACTGTGCATCGCAGAGTGCCCTATGACTGTGCAAGGTATGAATCCTCCCTCCCCCACTGTGAACTTGGGCTGCTGTCTATGGTGAATTTCCTATTCTGAATGATGAAGTCAATTTCATACTGCATTTGATGGTTTTAAGGAAAACCGCTGCCTAAGAAATAAAATTCCTGGGTGGCTCAGTTGGTTGTGCATCCGACTTTGGCTCACGTTATGATCTCACAGCTCATGAGTTCAAGCTCCGTTATCGGGTTCTGTGCTGACAGCTCAGAGCCTGGAGCCTGATTTGGATTCTGTGTCTCCCTCTCTTTCTGCCCCTGCCCTGCTCGCGCTCTCTCTCTCTCAAAAATAAATAAACATTAAAAAAAAAAAAAGAAAAAGAAATAAAATACCAAAGATGTCCTACTGAAGTTACAAGACAGGGAAAGGTATTATTGTTTCCTTGGGTGTGGGTGTGGGGGTGAGTAGCAGTATGCAACTCGTATCTTGGTCATCATCCAATAAATCCTCTGCATACAATGAGTGCTATATGAAAGTTTTGATTCTTGAGTGAATTGTTGTGAGAAATGACATATTTAAGTTATTTTCTAATTTTCTGAGTTGGACAGCTAAGAAAAGAGGTAGTGCAGAAAAAATATCACAAGAATTCTGTGCCACTTCTTTGCACAGCACAATTTAGCAGCAATTAAGAACAGGAGAGCAAGTTACACGTTTGGAAACAAATAAACAAGGTGAGAATAGAAAATACGAAGATAATTTAGAAAATCCCCATGACTCTCAGACATATAGACGCGTGTTACTTGAGAAGGAAGTAGCATCCTTGTTTGAGAAACTTAAACCTTTTTCTCTTAACCAAAATTCTTTCTTGAAAATGAATTATAAAGTAAAATTGATGTTTCTTCTTATTAGATGGGAAATAGGGTAATTATTTACATTGTGATTGCTAAGTGCATTTAATAGTCATTTGTATACTATAGGTAATATCTTTTAGGGTGATATATTTTCTCTGCTAAAGCTGTCATGAGAAACTTAAAAATAAAAAGTATTAGAGGTTAGCACAGTTACTTTACTGTCACTCAAAAGAAACTGTTCTAAGCTATATATGGCTCTTAACTACATTTAACGAAGCTTTTTTAATCCTAAGAATGTTGGTCCTTGGGTGAGGTCTCCAGTCTTTTATCTGAGAGCTATATATATATATGTTCTTGGGTATAATCTGTCAAAGGTGTACTCACTTTTAGTGATTTGTAGGTCTAGTCCATATTCCTACAGCTGCCATAAAACTTACAACTAAATCAGATTAACACAGGCTGGTATTGACAGCCCACTGGGAACATATTGATTAGGTCCCCTTTCATGTTATTTGTTATGATTTTTCTTCTCAGTTTCATTTACCGGGAAGACACAGGGGAAGAGATTTCACCAGGAACAATGACAGTGCCTGTCACAAAATGTTCTCAATGTTTCCATTTGTTACTATGGCAGTGACAAAGAGGGTTCCAAATGAAAAGGCAGACCTGCTGTGACAAAGCACAGCAGGACAACAGGAAGAAATTTTCTCCTGACCTGGGAAATTAGGAAATCACACTTAGAGATTATAGAATTGTCTCCATTTCCGAGGGTACAATCGTAGCACTTGGGCTTTTGAGGGAGAATGTGAAAAGGGTAGTTCCATCAGGCCTGGCTATGGACAAATAAAGGGCAAATGTTACAGAGTTCTTAAGATCTCCAAATAGAACAAGGAAGCATGCTTGTAGAGGCTAGAGGGAATTGTCACTGTTACTGAACACTTGAGATGGAACTATGAATTTAATTTATATACATTTGGGGTACTCATTTTAAAATTATACATGAAAATCTATGATGTACTATAGTTATATGTCTCTTATGTGGCTAATAAGAACACATGGCACTCTGGTACTGGGATATGTAATTAGCACATGGTAGATGAAGTGATGCTTCATCTAAGAAACTGGGACTGGAATATAGTAATGCAAAGTCACAAAAGACAGAAATACTCTTAAGCCAACAAAACTCAAAAGTAATAGGAGGAATATATTAACTATCTAAGGATAGAATGTGTCAGTCAGAGGAGATATGTTAATCAGGCAATAAAATAGAGCAAAGAAGAAGAAACTACATAGTAAATGTAAAAGCTGCTATTGCCTCTCCATTCATATTCAAGGTAGAGAAGTAAGCTTCAACAGCTGGAGTATTTCCGATCCTAGTAGAAAGGCTTTCCCTAGTGTAGAGATGGAAGTAGGGGTTTTTAACCAATGAGATTTTTGTTTTAGTATTTCCAACTAACAAGACCATCTCTATTGTAAAATGGAATGCATCAGCTTGGTGCTATTAAATGGTTGATTCATATAACTCCTTGTATTCAGATTCCATGCTGACCCAGCAAGTTTACGATCTTTCTGTATCTCTGTAGTGCAATCGATTCTACTGCTTAGCAAAAAGCTCCTGGTTCAAACTCACCAGGGACTATAGTCCTTCGATTATTTTCCCTTTCACTTTCTCTTTCTTTTCTGCAACAATCTTACCCTAGAGTCCTCATGATTCCTATCAGATAACAAAAGCTCCTGTTCAATACACGAAATCATCTATTCAGATAACAGAAAGATTCTCTTTGGCAAAAAAACAGCTTTGGTTAGTAAGGCTGGTCTGTGGCTCTCAGTCCTAATGATGAGATTCCTCTAAAAGTTTAGAGAAGCAAGAGTGCAGTAAGGACACTGACTCTGGAGCCAGTCTGCCTGGATTAGAATTTTGTCCCTATTACTTTCTAGCTATGAGACTTTGAGCAAGTTAACCTAACCCCTCTGTATCTCAGTTTTCTCATCAGTAAAATGGGGTTAAAAATAACTGACCTCAGTGAGATTTTATGAACATTAAATGAATTAATATTTGTAAAATGCTTAAGATGCTGATTGGCTAGTAGGTGCTGTATAAATGTTACCTATTGTTATACTGTATAGTTTGACTTACACAGAATGTGCTAAACATGCCCAGATAAGCATTTCAGTTCTAAAATGACATTGGAGTGTTCATGTCATTGCATGACTCAATCTGTCAGGATCTGATTATCCTGGAAATTGATCAGAGTAGGGTTAAAGTGAGAAAAATGGCTACCTCATTGAGGTAGTACCAGTAAAGTCCTGCCTACTGTCAGCCTGCCTTCCACCTTCTCTATAGTGATTTCAACAGCATGTAGTGAAATCCACTGTTTGGATCCAGGGTATGATGAAAGTGAAAAAAGTGAGGAAGCTGCCAACATATTACACAAGGGGTTGACAAATTAGAGCCTGAGGGCCAATTCCAGCCTGTGGCCTGTTTTTGTGTAACTGGAGAGATACAAAAGGTTTTTACATTTTTAGAGTGTTGTAAAAAACCTAAACCAAAACAAAAAGCAAATACACAAACAATCAAAACTGGAATATGTAATACAGCTTGCATATGACTTGCAAACCTAAAATATTCACTTCCTGGCCCCTTATAAAAAAGTTTGTGTATCCCTGTTCAACATACTTCCCTTACCACTTACCTCACTGTACCCCAACAATAAATCGTAGGTAGGTAGAGTGAAATAAAAAAGAGGCTGAAAATCCTGTAACAGAGAGCCCAAGTGTCTTGGTGAGGTAGTTCATTTATTTAAAAAAAAATTTTTTTTTTTAACATTTATTTATTTTTGAGAGACAGAGAGAGACAGCATGAGCAGGGAGGGGCAGAGAGAGAGGGAGACACAGAATCCAAAGCAGGCTCCAGGCTCCGAGCTGTCGCACAGAGCCCAACGCAGGGCTCGAACTCAGAAACTGCGAGATCATGACCTGAGCCGAAGTCGCACGCTTAACCGACTGAGCCACCCGGGCACCCTGAGGTAGTTCATTTATTACCCTTACCACGATACAAATGGGTAGCTTCAGTATCCTAAGAATGACTTCTCTCACCCTCAGAAAGTCCCTATGTTTTTACCCAGTACTGGGAACTTATAGGTAGGTATTTGTAAAGGAGTTTGTTTTTGCAGGGCAGCCCAGGACTGAAGGTAGTGACTAATTAGGTCACTACTAAATATGATGGTACCTTACTAAATATTTAAAAAAATAGAACACTTAATGTTTTAAGTATTTAAAGTACTTAAATAATGCACACACAAGGTATAAGTTTAAAAGTTATGTACTGGGGTGCCTGGGTGGCTCAGTCAGTTAAGCATCCACTCTTGATTTAGGCTGAGGTCATGATCCTGAGGTTGTGGGATCGAGGCCTACATCGAGCCCTGTGTTGGGCTCTGCGCTTAATATGGAACGTGTTTGAGATTCTCTCTCTCTCCCTCTCCCTTTGCCCCTCTCCCCACTCATGTGCATACTCTCTAAAATTAAAAAAAAAAGTTATGTACGAATATTCTGGTTTAACCAATTTTAAGTGAGAAATCCATGGTGCTTCTTTAATGTATTACAGAATTTAGCTCAATTCTGGATAAGATATTTTTAGCCTACATGGATTTACAGCTCTGAAGAAATAAGGCATAGAAAAAATAGCTGCAAAATACTCTAATCAATGATAAAGACTTTCAGAGCATAGACACAAAAGATACAAGCATGGCAGTAAAATAGAATGTTATCTGTGGTATGTACTCTTTCCAAAGAAAAGGACATGCATTGGGGCATGTATGAGTCTATTGGTTAACAGCTCATTTAAGAGTAGGCATGAATATTTTCAAAGAAGGAAACATGAGAAATTTATGTTGGTGAAAAAGATCATTAAAAGAATATCTATATTTTAAACAATACTACATAATTTGAGATAAGTTTCCCATAATTCAAATTATCTTCCAAGGAAAGGAGGACAATGGTCAACTCTAATTGCCTTTTTTGTCACTGTTCAAGCCTGATGTTATAAACAGAGATCAGGTGGGACTCTTCTGGATTATCAGTCAGAAATGTAAAGCTTTCTAGAGACCACAGTCTAGCTTAACTACACTTAACTAGAAGGGGTTTAGACATAGCAAAAGAACCTTTGAACCAGATTTTAGATCAATCTAAGTCATCAAGCAAAGGATCTTCTAACTGTCTTCAACTTATTTTTGAGTATTCATTCTAAAAATGATTTAGTCCTTACAAATTGTGCCACCCAGGTGCCCTGTGCCAGTTCTTACTAAGCCTGAACCAGACAAAAATTTAACCCTTCCTAGTATATCATAAACATTTAACTACTGTGTTAGAAACAGATGTTTTAACCAAATGATACAATCTAAAGATACCATCCTTAGTTATTAGAATACTGTTTAAAATTCACCACAACTTGTTTAGAAGAACAACAATGTGTTGACATTTAAGCCTGAAGGACTATGAATATACTATATACTATACTTGATGCAGCTTGTTTAAGCAGTATTCTCACACACAAATGACTGGGGTACAGCATAATAGAAAATTATCTTTAAGCCAAAAATAAGTATTTTTCCTGTTGTAAAATACCTTATAATATTCACAGTGATAGTAGCATATGGAAAGAACATTAGGAGTTAATTATTTACAAGAAGAAATTAAGTTATTAAATTCATAAATCTTGGCTAAGTGGTAGAGGCAAGGGTTAAAGGAAATGTTTAACTTGTAAGCATGAAATAAATGAGTCTGTACCTCCAACAAATGCATCTCCAGCTCCATTGGTATCAACAATTTCTTCCTGGTTTTGATCCAAGACAGCAAACGCGGTGACTTCATTTTCTGCAAGTAGAGCCAAAGAAAGGCAGACTGACTTCTCTTTATAACACTCAATATACAAACTCACCTAGTAAAGTTTGAAGCTCCTTGACCATTCATTATCAAACAGAGAGACAGAACCTGAGTTCCATATTCTGTACATGAGTACTTGGGAACCAAGGTGCAAAGTCATCTGTAAACAATGCTTTTCTGGGGTACTTTTCAGCATATACATGCTGTATGTGTTATATCTGGGTAGTTCACATATTTTGGGAATGACTGTAAATCATAGCAGTACCTTTCTGGACAGTATAAATACTTGAACAGAAACTACGAGCAAAAGAAAGTGTTTGTAAGGATTGGATCATGGATCTCTAATAAAGCTTCAAGCCTGACTGCATTCTTGGCAGTGAAATCTTGGATACAGTTGAAGAGCTGTAAATTTAAAATATATAAATAATGAGTCTTGGGTGTTTCTCTACAGATAATCACAATGGTATAATAAAAAACGTAAGTACTATTCCGTTATGATACTTCATGCCAATGTTAAGAACTTCTGATTTTAGCGGGCTCATTACAAATAACCTAATCTGGTTACTTTTTACAAAGGAGTTCCTATTTCTTTTAAACTATATGTCAACTAGCAAAAGGGAAAGCTACCACTGAGTGCTTGGGTAGGACAAAAGGGACAGTGCAATGGGTTCTTGCCTTACAGCAGTCTGGACCAGGGCTTGGTTGTTTTGACTATAACGTAACCTAATACTTTAAACTTGGCCCTTAACAGTGGAATGGAGTTACTTGTGATGAAATTTGGCCCAGAGGACATCTGTAAAAGATTGGATAGTGCCTTTTATTGGTGGCTTGAACTTCTGAAATCACAAATTTGCATCCCTTATGGGGACAAATATGGCCAAAGACTTGTAAACTTCACTCTCACCTAAGAGAGAGGAAAAAGAGATATTGAACACCTTACGGTCTTAATAAAGAACCTAAGAATCTCAAAAAGCATGTTCTGGGGGCACCTGGGTAGCTTAGTTGGTTAAATATCTGACTTTGGCTCACATCACGATCTCCTGGTTTGTGAGTTTGAGCCCTGCATCGGGCTCTGCGCTGATAGCTCAGAGCCTGGATGCTGCTTAGGATTCTGTGTCTCCATCTCTTTCTGCCCCTCCCCACTCATGCTCTGTTTCTCTCTCAAAAATAAATAAACATTAAAAATAAAAAAGCATATTTTGTCTGCCTTCTCTTACCTGGTACTAATGTTACTTTCAACAAGAGATAAGCTCAGATATGATAATCTTCAAGATGAAGATTCTTCGCTTAGTGATCCCTTTGACCATATGACTGTAGACGCTAACACTCCATATCAGAAGCATCTACTTAAACTCTTTAAGTAACTAACTTTCCACATTTTGTAACACCAGGACAACATGGTACTTAACAACATTTTGATTAATTAGAAGTTAAGGCATAAATATCCAGGATTAAATTTTCTAGGGAGTGTGTAGTATATATTGCTATAAAGGCAGAAAAAAAAAGCAAGCAGACTTTACTAGAAATAATTAGGAAAGGGCTACAATTTGATTTAGGCAAAAGGACTATACCATAAATATTTATAAAGAAATCTGATTTTATTACTTCCAAGTACAAGTCATACTATAAAGAGAATTAACAACTGTAAAGTAAGAACAAACAGCCACTAAATAAGTAAAATTGGCTAAGTTAATGATGCCATTACCATTTATAATAGGGTTACATTGCATAATAATAAAATATGTCTATAAAACACTTAAGGTAATGCAAGTATTAATATAAGAATTAATTACTGGAGTACAGATTTTAAAATAATTACAAACAAATGGTAAGTAAGCCATAATTAGATATAATTCCTTGAGTTCTTTGTTTGAAAAAGTCATTGATTTTTGTTTGGATAAATCTTTATTATGAATAGAACCTAACTCAAGATGGGAGAGATTTTGAACTCTGTTCTTAAGAATCATGACTTCCGGGGTGCCTGGTAGTTCAGTTGGTTAGGCATCTGACTCAGTCTCAGGTCATGATCTCACAGTCCATGGGTTCAAACCCTGCACTGGGCTCTGTACTGACAGCTCAGAGCCTGGAGCCTGCTTCAGATTCTGTGTAACCTTCCCTCTCTACCCCTCCCCTGCTCGTGCTATGTCTCTCTCTCTCTCAAAAATAAAATAAAACATTAAAAAAAAACAAAAAAAAAAAAAGAATCATGACTTCTTGATCTAAACTACTGAAAAATAATTTTTTTTAGATGTTTATTTGTTTTTGAGAGAGACAGCACAAGTGGGAGAGGGGCAGAGAGAGAAGGGAACAGAGGATCCAAAGCGGGCTCTGTGCTGACAGCCCAATGCGGGGCTTGAACTCATGAACCATGAGATCATGACCTGAGCCAAAGTTGGATGCTTAACTGACTGAGACACCCAGGTGCCCCTAAAGTACTGAAAATTCTAAATGAAAACTATTTTCAGGATATATGTGTAGATCCTTGAGATGCTTTATCTTTAGATGTCATAGAGTTCATTTCTTGTAATATAAAGAATTTTTCACCTTTTCTACTTATTAATGGAAATAAATATGTAAGAATATCAAGACCGTAAAAGAACTATCATAAACTGGTATGGATACAGTCCAGTCTCTATTATCTTCTGTATCTAGAGTTATATTATGAGACCTCCTTTCAAAATAATGACCCTGAAAATGTGTAAGACCTTGAAATGTGTTCTAAATTACTGAAGAAGGATTAAACAATGTTTAATAATATTTAAGTTCAATTATATTGTTGGTACATTCTGATTTTTTGAAATGAAATGATCTAAGTTAGTTTATAGAGCTATTTAACTCCCACACAACTAACTAGACAGTATTTACCAGCATGACATATTCTATAGCCTTCTAGACAATTTACTGTATGAACACATGAAATACCTCACTAAATCTTAAGACACACTTATAGGCATGAACATTATTCAGCTAATGAGGCCCAGGACATTCACATGACTCACTTGGACCTAGTTTTCTTAGGTGTGAAATGGGCCTGGAGTAGCTGTGGGAAGAAGTAGAAAAAATAGCTTTCTGTCTGAGTTGTAGAAAAATGACATTGTTAGTTCTGATTAAGTACTTAGGATAAATCAGAGCCTTTTATTCCTGTGACTTATTCATTCAATAACTGGAAAGCTGTATCTCCCACTTCCTTTCACCCATTTTGCTCATTCTTCTATCTCCCTCCCCTCTGGCAACCACTAGTTTGTTCTCTTTGTTTGTAAGTCTGAATCCTTCTTTTTGTTTATTCATTTGTTTTGTTTTTAGATTCACATATAAGTGAAATCATATGATATTTGTCTTTCTCTGACTTATTTCACTTAGCATAACACCTTCTAGGTCCACTTATGTCATTGCAAATGGTAAGATCTCATTCTTTTTATGGCTTCATAATATTCCATTGTGTGTGTGTGTGTGTGTGTGTGTGTGTGTGTGTGTATACATACATCTTTATTCCTTCATATATCTATGGACACTAGGGTTGCTTTCATATCTTGGCTATTGTGAATATAGTCAATGGTAACTGGAATAGTGTTGTATGGTGACAGATGGCAGGTACACTTGTGGTAAGCACAGAATAATGTATAGAGTTGTGGAATCACTCTGTTATATACTTGAAACTAATGCAACACAGTGTGTCAATTATACTCAGATAGAAAAGTTTTAAAAACTAGAAGTATATAATATGTGGGAGAATATTATTAATACTACATGGAATTACTAATAAAAAGATTTAGTAATTTTTTATATCTTACGACTTTTTTGTTAAAGATTTTAATAAATCTTTAACAAAGCCCTTTTGGGGGGCTCGAACTCGCAACCCCAAGAAAAAGAGTTGCATGCTGTACTAACTGAGTCAGCCAAGTGCCCCAAAAGATTTTTTTATATCTTTTAAAAATGTTTTTACTTATTTTTGAGAGAGAGAGGGACACAGTGTGAGTGGGGGAGGGGCAGAGAGAGAGGGGGAGATAGAATCTGAAGCAGGCTCCAGGCTCTGAGCTGTCAGCAGAGAGCCCTATGCAGGGCTTGAACTCAGAAGCGGTGAAATTGTGACCTGAGCCAAAGTTGGATGCTCAACTGACTGAGCCATTCAGGTGCTCCAACATTTTTTTATATATTTAAAAAAAAAAAAAGGTAAGTCAGAGCCATTGCTCCTCAAATCTTTCCAAACTTCTTTAAAGTGAGAAGGAAAAGGATTAATTATATTAATATGTAATAATTATTATTTCTATTTTCCAGATTTCCTTCTATAAAACCACAAAATCATGAGCTTCTCCAAGCAGACAGGAAACAGAAAAGAACAAGTCAGTTGATACCAGATTTGTTTGGTGTCATTTATTAGATAAGAGCCTCAGGGTACCTTCATTAAGAACAATGAAATTTAGCTTACTTAAAATATAAAATAATAAAATTCAAACATTCTCTGGACAGTTTATATACACAAATAATTTACTTTGCACTTTACTTTGACATAAACTTCACTACCTAATCACTTAGGAACACACTCTGGTTAGAATCAAAACATCTCCACATGTTTGTAATGCTAAGTCAATTATAGTAGAGATGGCAAGTTCATACAAATGCCACAATATCTAACTGAAAAAATAATAAAAACTTCAGGCACTCAATGCCAAACAATTAGATTACATGTTTTTGTAGCTTTACCACTAGCAAATTAACTATATATTTTTACCATTGTATACATACAACCTCATGATAATATCCTTTGAAAATTTTGTTCAAGGTATTTTAAAATGTCATGTTTTGTTATATACTTTTTGATGTCACATCTAAATTGTGGGCAAGATGTAACTGTTGAAGATATATAGCAGGATGAGGTGTTTTCAACCTCAAGGTGGACTATAGTCACCACCTCTGCCACTGTCTCTAAGCATCCCCAGGTATGGAAAAAACAGAAGAGTGATGGCAAAATCTTCACCATGAAGTGAAAAGTTTAACTAGGTTAGAAACTAAAACTCTTAAGATTCTTAAAAGAGGTTCCTCTACCTTGGTCATACCTTATAATGAGAGAATATTAATATTTTTGTTTGCTTGTTTTTAATTAACCTTTCATTTGGACATAATTTTAAACTTACAGAAAAGTTTGATGAGAAAGAGAACTCCTATGGAACATTTATCCAGGTTCACCAGTTTTTAAGATTTTGCCAAAATTTCTTTATCAATCCTTCCATTTATTTATTTATTTATTTATTTATTTATTTATTTATTTATTTATTATTATTTATGCTTTCAAGCCATTTGAGCATAAATTGCATATATAAGGCCCTTTACTTCTTAATAATGCAGTGTTTATTTCTAAAAACAAAGATACTCTTTTAAGTAACCACAGTATAATTAATAAATTAAAAAACTTGTTATTTTATCTAATCTGTATTCCATATTCCAATTTTATTAATTGTCCTAGTGTCCTTTACACCAATTTTTTTCATCCACTATAGGATCCAGTCTAGAATCACATATTACTTTTAGTTGTGTTCCTTCCTTCCTTCCTTCCTTCCTTCCTTCCTTCCTTCCTTCCTTCCTTCCTTCCTTCCTTCCTTCCTTTTTTAATTTAAACTTTTGAATAGGTAATGCACACATATAGTTAAAAAATATAAATTTATGAAAAGGTATGCTATTAAACTCTTTCTCACCTCTTATCTCCTATGTATCCAGTTTCTAATTGTATTGCTTTCCAATCTGGTTATCACTGTTATTTTTTTTCTGTATATCCTCCCAGGATTTCTCTATGCATACACAAGCAAACATATTCTTCTTTTTTTCTTCTTAAACAAAAACATATCATACTATGCAGGCTGCTCTGGACCATGTTTTTTCACTTGGAGATCTTTCTATGTTGGTAAGCAGAGAATGTCTTCTTTTTTAAATTGCTGCATAATAGTCCACTGAATGGATATACTATAACTTTTTTAAGCAGTCCTTTATTGATGAACTTTTAGGTTGTTTTTTTTTTCAAGTCTTCTGTTATTACATACAATGTTGCAAAGCACTAATGCTTTTATTTTAGGCAGACCCTAAATTTAATTATTGTACTTAAAAGCCAAGTCTATAATTTCATTCCTTCTTTTACAGGGGGCTGACATAAGAAAACTAAGTTGTTACACAAAGAACATGAAATATGCTTGTGTCAAAGAATAGGAAAAAAAGTGAGAATCCAGGAAATGCTTTTGTTTTTCATTAGGATACACATACCAGGATATGAGCAAAGACACCCTGCTCAGACTGCCCTAATAAACAGGGTAATGAAACAGATGACAAATTCTGCTAATAATAGAGATTTATAGAACAATCCTAATTAACAAGGACTTTTGGGGAATGAAGAGAGCTGGGTTAATTTAATTTTCTGGTTAACTAAAGAAAAAGCACAAAGTCTAATTTTTAGTTAGAAATCTTTCTAAATGTATTAATATAATAATATACCATGACATCCCTGCTTTAATTAGTTTAGTTTATTGAACTGAATGAAAATTTTCTTTGATAATAGAGAATCCTACAGCACATGTTAACGTCATTATTCTGAATATCAATTCTTATTGTAGTTCCAAAGGTGTAAGTGCTTTCACGAAAGGCAGGATAAATGGAATAGTTGGAGGAACACTGGATTAGGACTCAAAAGACCCATGGTTTTGGTCTGGTGTTGGTTCAGCTACTTTATTCAACACATGCTTATTAAGAGCTTATCATGTGTCAGGCAGTCAGAGACTGGGAATACAGACAAAAACCCTGCTCTCATGGTGAGATAGACAATATACAAGTAACAAAAAAATGAACAAGATAATTTGAGATAATAATAAGTGCCATAAAGAAAATAAAACAGGATGATGTGATAAAGTATGACTAGAGGGGCAAATTAATCTAGATGGGTGTTACTTCACTGCAGAGGGGATGTTTGAATTGAGACTTCAATACCAAGATGGAGCCAGCCTTGTGAAGATACAGGTGCAAGATATTCAAGAGCAGAGGCTCTGAGCTAGCAACAAGCTTGGTGAGCTAAGCCTGTTTAAAGTTAAGAAGACCACTGTAACCAGACTATAGTGAGGGTATCAAGATTGTGTGGCTGTGTATATGTGTGCATGTGAGTGTGTGTGGTGGGGGTTGGTAGAATATCATTCTATGTAAAATGGGAAAACACTGGAAGGTTTTAAACAGGGAGTGACACGATCCCATCTTTGTTTTAAAAAGATTATTCTGGGGGCGCCTGGGTGGCTCAGTCCAACCTGGTTAAGTGACCGACTCTTGGTTTCTGCTCAAGTCATAATCTTGTGGTCTGTGAGTCCAAGCCCCACTTTGGGCTCTGCATTGACAGTGAAGAGCCTACTTGGGATTCTCTGTCTCTCTCCTCTCCTGCCCCTCCCAGCTCTCAAAATAAATAAACTTTAAAAAAAATTATTAAAAAATGATTATTCTGGCAGCCTTATAGAGAATGGACAGAATTAGGGCACCTGGGTGGCTCAGTCGGTTAAGTGTCCGACTTCAGCTCAGGTCACGATCTCGCGGTCCGTGAGTTCGAGCCTCGCGTTGGGCTCTGGGCTGATGGCTCAGAGCCTGGAGCCTGCTTCCGATTCTGTGTCCCCCTCTCTCTCTGCCCTCCCCTGTTAATGCTCTGTCTCTCTCTGTCTCAAAAATAAATAAAACGTTAAAAAAATTAAAAAAAAAAAAGAATGGACAGACTGGTGGAGGTTGGGAGTAGATTCAATGACACTACTTTTCAAGACCTTGCACAAGTCATAACGTGACTTAATCTCAGTTTTACTATACTTAGAAAATGAGAATAATACTTGTGCTAGCTATTTTCTGTGATTCTTACATGGATTAAGTATTAACAATGTTATGAAAGCATCCTGTCAAATATACAGCCCTATACAATTTTTTTTTGTTCTTAAATATGGTTTATACTCTTCATTTCTGCACACCACAACACCAAGATTTCACTGCTTATGATCTCTCTGTGGAGGCTATAGAGAATGCAAATGCTAAGTTTTCACCCTCTTATTTATGTGTTTATATGTGTAAAGGTAATACATATCACTATATACTGCTACACAATTTTATAAGGTGTTCTTAGGAGCTTATTTTCTTCAATCAGGTAACAATTATTTGTTGAATACTTGCCATGAGCTCCTCATACTCTGCTAGATCCTTTGGGGGAGATATAGGAAAAATACTAAGACATGATCTGTCTTCTGAAAGAACTTACAATCTAGATGGAAAGAGAAATCTACCACATGTGAAAGAATTTGTGAAGTATCATATAATGTAATATTTATTATAACTGAAACAAGGGTTCAAAGAAGGAAAGAAACAATGTGAGAAGATTTCATGGAGAAGACTGAACTTAAGCTAGGTCTTGAAGATGTAGATAGTGAAGAGGAGAGGAAATAAATATATACATATTCCAGAAGGCATAGAGAAAGAAAGAAAGAAGTTTATATGTTACATAAGGAAAAGAAATAATGCAAGATGGGTGGGGTCCAGCCCTCTTTAAGAAGACAAACCTTTGGATTTTATACATCAAACAATGGGATGCAATTGAGGTTTCTGAGTAAACAAAGTGACATTCATCAAGTACTACAGCAAGTGCTTTATATACTTTGTATCATGTATTTCTCACTGTAAGCTCAGGAGTTAGGTATTATTGACCTGATTTTATAAATGAAGACATTGACCCTCACAGAGGTTGTCAACTGCTCAGGGTCCTCTGGCAAAGCAGGACTCTGGGGAAAAAAAAAAAAAAAAAAAAAAAGAGAGAGAAAGAAGTAAAACGTGATTCCAAAGTTGCCATTTGAGCAATGTTGCTATCATTTTTTCTGAAAAAAAAAAAAGCTGATCATGGAAAAAAAACACCCACATTTTGATTACACATTATACAGCAGTTAACTGACCTTTAAATTCCCTTTCTAAGCCTTGTACTGATAACTGAATTTTACCAAATTAAGTAGATAAATACTCCACAGAGAACAGAGGCAGTATAATATTGTATTAAGAATATAAATCAGACTGCTGGGGTTCATATTCTCAATTACTACTAAAGTCCCATTTACTAGCTTATAACCAAGTCAAACTCTCTATGCCTCAATTTTCTCATGTGTAAAATAGGGACAATAACAGTAATTATCTCATAGTGTTTTGTTTTGTTTTGATGTAGGCTTCATGCCTAGTGCAGAGCTGAACGTGGAGCTCGAACTCACAACCCTGAGATCAAGATCTGAGCTGAGATGCTTAACCAACTGAGCCACCCAGGTACCTCTCTCATAGGGTTTTTATGAGGCTAACTCAGTTAATACATGCAAAGCACTTAAAGCAAAAGCTGGCACATAGTAAGCATCTAATGAATACATGGACAAGAATATTATTAATCTTAAAATAAGACTTTTGGGTACAGGAGATGCAGATTACACTTAAAATTGCTGTTACTCAAAGCCTGGTTTTGACATGGAGCACTACTATCATTATTTGCAGTAAAGCCTCTCAGTTTGTTCAAGTTTTCTTTGAATTTTCTACAAACGTTTCAATTAAATGCCTGTTAAAATCTTCGGTGCTGAATATAGACAGGTAAGACAGTACAGGAGTGTTTGCTTTGAATATGAACATAGTTTTCCATAGAAAAGTAATGGAGAAAACAATGATAAATGAAATTAGTGCTTTAAAATTTTATTTCCCCCTTGTTTGACATATGTGTGTATATTAATGCATATACATATGTGTATATATATACTTTTTTTCTTTAAGAGGTTTCTGATATCTTTAACAGGTTCACTACACGAAGCATATCCCTTAAAAATTTTTTTTTAATGTTTATTTATTTTTGAGCGAGAGAGACAGAGTACGAGCAGGGGAGGGGCAGAGAGAGACAGGGAGACACAGAATCTGAAGCAGGCTCCAGGCTCTGAGCTGTCAGCACAGAGCCTGACACTGGACTCGAATCCATGAACTGTGAGATCATGACCTGAGCCGAAGTCAGATGCTTAACTGGCTGAGCCACCAGGCACTTTAGTAAAGCATATCTCTTTAACCTTACATAAAGCAGTTCATTTCAACCTGTTCTCTCTCTGCTTCTTTCTATGCATTTGCTCCATTCTCGTATCTATAAAAACTGGTTTCCTCTGCTGGCTTAGCTCATAGGTCACTGGCTATCTATAGACTGTCTAACCTTGTTGAGGTTCCTAGCCTTGATTCAATCAGCAATACCCAGGGAAGAAGCTAGGGTTCCTGGCACAAACCTTGGCTAACTTAGGTAAAAAGGGATGCAGGAAAGTCACTTTGACGATTGCTAGCACCTGGAACTATGCTTTGCACGTAATAGGTGCTCAGTAAATATCTGTTCAGGTTGATTGATTTTTCATGGGTACAAATCTGATCATGTTACTGTGTTAAAAACCCTTTGATGGTTCTTTATTGAAGTCTTAACTCTAGGACATGAATGAATCGAGCCTACTGTTTAAACCTCATCTTTTGCCATTTCCTGAGCTGTGATTGCTCCTCTGTCATACTCATATTTTTTAAGTGTGTCATGCTTTTTTTTTATACCTGTGTACATACCAGGTTTATTGCACAGATTGTCTTTCACTATCAGCCCAAATACTAGATAAGACTGTCTTCTTGGATGTAGTCCCTGACTTCTGAGGGTTCTGCTTAGAAGCAGAGCTGACTCCTTCCTCTTTTATGCCATTACTTATAAGCTTCACATACCTCTAAGAAAAGACTTATCATATTTATAGTTTTACTTATTTGGAAGCGTTTTCTCTACGAAACTATGAGCTCTTTGTGGGCAGGAATCATGACTTAATCATAGTCCAGCTCTTAGTTCTATACCTAGTGCACAGATGTTCAATAAGCATTTATTACTGAACAAATTTCTACTAGATTTTAACTTCCTTAAGACTGGTCTCTTTTTCATGTAGTAGGGTATGAACACACTATGTTTTTTTTCTGAATGATTCTGAATAAGTGTCATATAATTATACTTCTCTAGGTTAGTTTAGTGAACCAAGTAAACTAAGGGTTCTAGTTGTCCATGACCCTGCATTCTAGAGTTATAAGGATTTAATCTAGCATTCTAAATGCGTGTATAAAAGGAAGTCAAACAACTACTTGAAAATCAGAGGTAATATGCTATTTTAATAGTACAAAAATTCAACAAGGCACAACTTGTTCTAAAAACCTTTCCAGATCTAATTGTGCTGAAGATATCCTAGGAGAAATAATAAAAATATATGATTGGCACCTTCAAGCAAGTTGCTTCTCATCATTCTGAAATGAAGATGCTTTTATGATTCAATAAACCTAGGTTCAGATCCTCTCTAAATATAGAAGGCTCTGATATAGGGACTTGGGAGTTAACTCTTAGATGGGAACAAACCTGGGCAATCAAATGGATCACAGTGACATGGGTGGGGTTCACCTCATGAAGCTACCATATAAGTCCAACCAACATCTATATATATGTGATCCTTCCTTATAAAGAAACCATAGGCTCTTAAAACTAGAAGAATAGGAATAGGCATATGTTACATAATTGAACCAAGGTATCATGGTTATGAAAAAAACTGAGTGACCAAACATCAACGGCTTTCTTATTGTGTGTGTGTGTGTGTGTGTGTGTGTGTGTGTGTGTGTGTGTGTGGCTTAGTCCTAATCATTGCAGTAGGAAGATATAGAACATTATTGATATTCTAAATGTACTCCTTAATGTCATGCATTTCTCTCAGAATACAAAAGTAAAGATTTTCAAAACAATATGCATATGCAAAGTTGTTCTCTGTTATTAAAGGAAAAGCTATTGATGCCACTACTTCTAATTATGGACTTCCCATCAGTAAGATTTCTGTCTGAATTGTTGATAGTCACAATGGCAATTATTTTATGAAGTTTACAAAGGAAAAGCTGCATCAGATATGAGGGGACCACTGTTGCCTTTTTATCTTAGAAAAAAATCTTAGAGCAAGAAATCTTAGAGCAAGAAAGCAATGCTGATGTTTAGTGCAATCTGGTTTGCAGGGATGATAATGCTTCAAGGTAATGTCATAGGTTTATGCCGAAAGAAAGAGATTTTTAAAATATTCTATACTGTACAATTAAGTTAAAGTTTCCCAAAGTATGGAGTCAATTTCAATGGGTGCCCTGACAAACACAGATAAAAGTGATGAGTACTATTGTCCAATAAACTAAATTGGAATCACAGATAACTTGACTACTTGCAGTATAGAGATAAACACCAGTAAACAACCATTTTACCCAATTTAAACAGAATACTTTCCTTTATTGAGTCATTTGCCAATCTCTCTTGCACTTAAAAGTAGATTAAAATGTGTAAACGTATGGTTAATTACCTGTTTTAAAAAAAAACCCTCTCAAGTACCATATTTTACAATGCTTTTAAAGGTTGGTTGTGTTCCTTCCTCATCATTTTTTATGAATAGAAGTTTCAGCATCAGATTTTTAAAAAGTTGCAGGAATAGTTTAAGGGTCATACACATGGCCGTCAGGAGATTAGGACGAATTGCATAACCCTATTTAAAAAATTATAAAGACCCTGTGTCAAAGCAAGACAGTATTTGTCATGCAAACACTGTGCCAATTACTGCTAATTCCTCAGAATTGGTCCTGCTAATGATCCTTAGCTGGTGCTTCCATTTCCCTCCCGAAAGTATTATTTTAAATGTCTTCTCAAGTCACCAAATAGTTCTCACCCTCAGAGAGAAGAGAAGCCATTAGGTGTCAAGTCTTTACACTTTGCTAGTTATACTGAACTACTAAGAGTTCTGCCATCAAATACAAGAATCAGTATCTTTGTTTCTCAGACTGGGAGAAAGTGGCAGACAATTCAATTTAGTAACACCACATTATACAAATATAGCTATTATAACACATAGCTGATTATACTCTAGTCTAGTAAGTGGCACCTGCTAGATTTGGCCTGTTCATAGATGACAAATACTATTTATACTTTCTTAGATGACCCAGAGACAATGTACAAATTGGTCAGGCAGTAGAAGTAAGTGCAGCAAGGCTGGTGTCGTTAATTGTGTGGTATATGAAGTTTTGATGTTGATTACATCTGGGCAGAAGAAATTTGTGCTGTGCTAGTTAACTCTTTGAAAAGACCAAAGTCTAGTAGTAGTAGTAGTAGTAAAAGAAGCAATAACAGCCTCACAGGTCAGATACCAATTTGTTCATCTGTTTTACTACCTCATTTTCTCTTTTCTTTTCTTTCTTTCTTTCTTTTTTTTTTTTTTTGAGTATAATTTATTGTTAAGTTGGCTAACATACAGTGTATACAGTGTGCTCTTGGTTTTGGGAGTAAGTTCCCATGATTCATCGGTTACATATAACACCCAGTGCTCATCCCAACAAGTGCCCTCTTCAATGTCTATCACCCATTTTCTCCTCTCCCCCTCATTTTAGATAATACAGGTAAATATTCTATGTGAGCTGTAATGCACAATGAAAGTATCTGTAACTACTTTTTATTTTACTATAGTGGCTGCTAAGGAAAGGGGGAAAAAAACAACAACCATGTTATGGTTAGCTCATTCCCAAAGCCCAGAATTTGAGAGTCTGAGGGTAAGGTTCACATTTTCTGATAGTGATGGTAGTACCCTAAATATTTTTGAGAGTGAAGGGAACATATACTTGACCACACAGGTGGCTTCTATTTCTTTTGCAGCCAGGTGTCTTGGTTTTAAAGGACAGAGAGAGAAACATCTTTTATCCCTTCAGGGAATCATGAGCACAAGCTTTCATGTTCCTTACAGCATACATGTGGCTGGAAAATATGACAATGGGAACACTTAATCTAGCATATCCCAACACTAGGAAGTTACTCTAGATAGCAGATAACTCTTCATTCTTGTTTACACATTTATACATATGGTGGGAAGAAATGGGGACAACTATTAACAGCTAGAAGAAAGCCCATTCTTTTAGGTACTCAAAAAGTACTCGGTGATTGACTGACAGTAGAATTTAATTCTAAGCCAGCATTCAAGTACATTTTCTAATAAACTGTATTCTATTCATATACTATTTTAACAAAACAGAGAAAACTTCTGTATTCGTTAGATATTTTCTTAGTGAATACTATGGGATTAAAACTAACATCCTAAGTATCTAACAGTCTACTTTGAATTGATACCAACTTAGCTCCAACAGCATACAAAATGTTTTTTTCCTTTATAACTCCTTCCCCACTTATGTTGTTATAAATTATATCTCTATACAGGTGTGCCAATTTACATATATTTATAATTACTATGTAATGTATTTATCTTTTAAATCATGTATGAAATAAAAGAGGAGTTACAGGGGCACCTGAGTGGCTTAGTTGGTTAAGTGTCCATCTCTTGATGTTGGTTCAGGTCATGATCTCATGGCTTGTGGGATCGAGCCCTGCACTGGGCTCCATGCATGACAGACCCTGCTTGGGATTCTCTTTCTCACTCCCTCTCTTTCTGCCCCTCCCTGCTTGTGTTCATGTTTATTCTCTTGCAAAATAAATAAATAAACTTGAAAAAAAAAAAAGAGGAGTTATAAACCAACAATACATTAACACTGGCTATTACATTTACCAGGGTAGTTTCCTTTAGTGGAGTTCTTTATTTCTTCATATAGTTATGAGTGACTGTTTAGCATTCTTTCATTTCAGCCTGAAGGGTTCTCTTCATTAATTTCTCATGGGGCAGGTCTACTAGTACTGAATTCCTTTAGCTTTTGTTTAACTGGAAATGTCTTAATTTTTACTCTCACTTCTGATGGGCAGTTTTGTCAGATCTAGAACTTCTGCATTCTTAAAGCCCTTTTTTTTTCAGGTGGTAAATTACAAATATAATTACCAAAAAACTAACTTACCAAATAGATGCTCCACAATTCATAATGCATTTTAATATGCTGAAGGTCCAAGAAGATAAGATAAAATTGTGGTCAAAGCTCAGTGTTGAGCTCAAGTTAGGAAAGCTTTTCAAAAACTGGTTGCTGATTATACTTCGATAATTAAATATACAAACCTATGATCCTTCTAGGCTCACCTAATTAGTATCAAATGAGTGTACTTAATTACAGCTGTAAATTAAATGCACAGAGTTTGCATCACCTCAAAATAATTACATGTGCATTGTAATGTGAATTATGGAACATTAATCTGTAGTTTATCGATTACTCCCTAAACAGAGACTGGGACTCATTAGGACAAAGTTATTATCATAGCAGTTTTGATACATAGCTCCTAGAAAGGGTTCCTGAATAATGTTTGCTTTTAAGTTCTTCAAAGTAAAGGTATATATGTGTCAGAATTGGTACTACAGACATTTACTGCAAGGAAAGCCCCAACCTATAGAAATGTGTTCTCTGAGATATTCAGGTGAGAGGCATATATATGTATATGTATGTATATAAAATCTCTACCCTCATTCTGCACAGTGCAAGAACTTTTGCAAGTTTATAGTAAAGGCTGCAACTACTTTAAAAGTCTTTTAGCACCGTATTAAGTAATTACATGTCAAACTATTTCCTCTAACAAACCAGTTCTTAGCATCCCTCAGACAGAGGAAATGATAGGTTAACTATCACGTTAAAAAAGCTTCTGTCACATTCATTATAACCAAAAAACACAAAAAAGGGGGCAAAAACTATGTTCCCCTACTCTTTGATACTTTAGTATATAGCAGCTTTCCCCCCACTTCCTTCTGTCATCCTTAAAAAAATCTGAGAAGGGAAGAAAAATTTCCTACAAGAAAATCAATGGAGAATTATTAAAGGCATAAATACAGACTAATCGGGGGGGGGGGGGGGGGTAGAAAATATTCTAATTCCAGAGTTGTTCCCCCCCCCCACCCAGGAAATAACTATATTGATCATTTGGGAAGAAACAGCTCAGTTCAAATGGGGCTCACTCAATTTAAGACTTAATTTTCTGTGAGGTAGAAGAATCTTAATCACCAATTAAAAGTATTTCAGGGGTTGCCTGGCTGCCACAGTCAGTGGAGCATGTGACTCTTGATCTTGGGGTTCTAAGTTCAAGCCCCATGTTGGGTGTAGAGATTACTTAAAAATAAAATCCTAAAAAAAGCATTTCAAATACGATTTCATGAACAGGCCTCAGATTTTCCTTAAATATAAAATAAATTTAGGGTGCCTGGGTGGCTCAGGCAGTTGAGTGTCTGACTCTTGATTTTGGCTCAGGTCATGATCTCAGGGTTGTGGGATTGAGCCCCATGTTGGGCTCCATGCTGAACATGGAGCCTGCTTAAGATTTTCTCTCTCCCTCTGTCCCTTTCCCTGGCTCGCACTCTTTCTCTCTAAAAAAAAATGTGTGTGTGTGTGTGTGTGTGTGTGTGTGTGTGTGTGTGTGTGTTTGTGTGTGTATATATATAGATGCAAACTTTGGTTTGTAAGCATAATTCATTCCAGAAACATGCTTGTAATCTAAAGCACTTGTATATCAAAGCGAATTTCAAGACCCATTGGCTCAGTTGTGATCATGTGAGGTTTGGTGTCATGTACTACTTACATTGCAAGACACTCCTTGTTTATCAAGTTACGATTTAATAGAAATGTTTGCTCATCTTGCAGAACACTTGTAGAACAAGTTACTTGCAATACAAGGTTTTACTGTATATACACACATACATACATATGTATATGTACATATGCATATTATGTATATAATTTATAAAATGAATTTAAATAAAAATATGAGATCTTCATGTTTAAATGAGATAAGCTTTTCAGAACAGCCCTCTTGCTTTACTTGTATTAGATGTACCCATTGTTTTTCATATTTTCCTACTCCTGATCTACTGTGAGACAACTCCCACTGATCATACCAATAACTGTTACTGAGCTTATATTAGTTTCCTTCATTTTTCTTGGATATTTTGCACTGTAGGCTGAAAAGGAACTCTGCTGCCACAGAGCTTGAAGAATGTACGTGGCTGTTTACTGTAAATGCTAACATTTTTCTAGTAAGGAGTAATGGCATTATGAGGCTTTAAAAAAGCAACAGAGGTAAAGGCTGAATGAACAGGTATGTCAAGCCTTTCCTTTGCATTTGGAATTTCTAACTTTGGCCACCATACCTTACTATACTCATAATTTTCTGCCATTTTCTCTCTTTAAATAGAGAGATTGAGGAGAAGACTTCAGCATAAAAATCGTGTTTTAATTCAGCCCAGTTTTGGCCTAAAGCAAACATCTAATTACTTGTGATTAATTCTAAAGAACATAACCTACTCTTGTGCTCAATGGGTCTGTGTTTGAATCTAACTAGTGGCTTCCTCTCATTTTTTTGCTGCCTTTCTTTCTTTTCTCTGTGTTAACTTAATCCTCAAAGTGACTGAGGAATCATAAACTGCCATTCTCCCGCTATACAAAATATCTGTATTATGTAAGTCACATTTCAAAGGACTTATATTATTAGTCTTAAATCATGTGTTCAAATTTAGACTTCTGTAAAAAATGAAACGATGCATGAGAGCACTGCAATCTAGGCAACCATAATTATACAATTATTGATGAAGTTCCTGTTGATAAACAATGCACACATTAGGAAATACTATTTTGCAATTAAATGATGAAGAAAGCTGTTTATTGCCTTCTATTCTATCCTCTGTTAATAAGACTGAAGTTGCAGATGTTCATGTATGCTGCATTGATGTTAAATGGTGCATGATGCTCTAGGTGGTTCCCATAACCTTGCTTTGTCTACTATGAACTGACTCAATTGATATGATAATAGAGAAAAGAGCGGGGCTGAACTGGCACAATTTGCATAGCCTTGAAATTTGCTATTATTGGACAGCCAACTGCTCCTACAAGTTCTTGTTCAGTTGTCACTGACAACAATATGTTAGACAAACAATATTTTGAAATTAACCACTCAGGTGGGGGCATCACTTATTGAAGCTTTTATCCCATCAAACAAGGTTACTCATCAATGCATTTCTAAAGCCAACAATGGGAATTCTGTGATCTTCTCTGGGATCAATTACTTTTAGATTTAGTACAAAGAAGGCAGCATCACTCAGGGGTCACAAAACAGTGGTAGCATTTGCTGCTTTTTGACACAGGAATTCTATTTGGAGCATACCTCTCTCCATTTCACAAAACCTATTCTTCCATCTCATTATTACATAAATAAGTTATATTTTAGATCAAGAAATAATAAAATCTTAACAAGCTCCATATTGCACTTTACTCATGAAATATTGTACTTTACTTTATATTGTACTTTACTCATGAAAAAAAATCATTATATAGGACACTCCATATAAGAATAGTAAGAATTGCTCTGATCCATAAAAATGACACATTAGAAAACCTCAAACACTGAAGAAAATCCTAATACATTCTAAAAACATATTAAACAAGTAATAGGAGAGCAGCTAGAAAAATACCACAATTATAAGAGAGAACTCTGAGTTTAGAATTTATGGGCATATATAATGAATGAAAGGATAAGAGACAGTAAATGTACTTTTGGTGGGTGAGCAATTAAACAATTAGGAGAAGAGAGAAGAATTGCAAATAAGTGGGAATAATGTAATTTAAAGTTAAAACAAACAAAATTATTTTTAAAAAGTCCTAGAAAAACTAATATGGAAAATTTAGTGCTCAGGAAAGTGTAATACAGAAAGGAAAACACAACTGGGATATTCAGTAATACCTAGAGGTCAATGCTGAAGATTGAACTCCCCCAAGAGCAAATTCCCATATGACTGGTGGGATAAGAGATGGTATAAAAGAATTTAGAGAAATACCACATGAAAGAAACTGCACACACAGAATTAATGTTTTAAAGAAGAGTCTAGAGTGGTTTCTAAAACAAATCTAATTCTTTAGCTTAATTCAAGGTTTAAACAATAGTTTGTTTTGATGTTTTGTTTTCAGTTGGTTTAAATTCTAAATTACAACAAGACCTTTCATTCTAAGCATTAGTTTTAAAATGAGAAGACAAGAATACATATAACCCTGTAAAGGAAAATGGAGCCAATGTACACTGTATTCACTGTCCCCCTACTGGGATTATCCCTGTGAGAGAACTGTGATCTGTTAAAAATTGTACTTCCTACCTGATCAATATCAGCCTTGGCCACGTGACTTGCTTCAGCTAATGAAATGTGAGGGGAAGTGATACAAGAGCTATAAGAACTACTCTGTAGTTCTTTCATCAAGTCTTTTCACCTCTAATACAACTAGCATGTTCTGGATTGGGGCTTCCCCTCAGTTTTAGTCCTAGAATAAATAAAACACGGATAGTGCCTCAGCTAACTCAGTATAGAACAAGAATGTAACAGAAAAATAAATATCTATTACTGAAAGTCATTAAGATTTTGAGGGGGCCTGGGTGGCTCAGTTGGTTAACCGTCTAACTCTTGATTTTAGCTCAGGTCATGATCTCATGGTTTGTGAGATTGAACCCCGTGTTGGGCTCCATGCTGTCAGTTTGGGATTCTTCCTCTCTCTCTCTCTCTCTTTGTCCTGTCCCTGCTCATGTGTGTGTACTCTCTCTTTCAAAATAAATAAACTTAAAAACATAAAAAAAGAGTCATTAAGATTTTGAGGGTTATTTGTTAGGCTACTACCTTAGCCTAATCTGGTTAATAAACATATAAAAAAAAGATAGCACTGTGATTTTTAATCCAAACAAATGGAAATTATGAGGTAACGGAATAACTGCTTATTTGAATTTGATAATGTTTTCACTTTGTCTGAAATAAGTATAATATCAGACTAAACATTCAAGAAGTGCACTTATGAATGTGGTACAGATGATAAGATGTGCATAAGAAGATGCTCTGGTAAGACATCCTAACCCTGTTTCCTAAGTATCCCAGAAGAATAGAGAAGTATTAATATTAAGTAGGTTCTAGAGGTTTTTGATAATGGCAGATTACATAATTTAAACAAGTATCTCAAGAAGAACAATGAGAACATCTGGGCAAAATGTATTTTAAAAATGTGCTTAAAGGCATTGACAGCCTAATCAAAGAGTGAAGACTTAAGACAAGATTTGGAATCTAGAGCCTGTCAAGAGAAATGCCCCTGGTAAAACCTCCTTATGGAAGGGAACCCAAAGGGCTTCATTAAAGGTGAACAGGAAGTAGACAGGCCTAGGCAATGGACTATAGCTTAGTTTCCAATTCTAAATTCTAAACTTAGGATGACTCTAGTGTGCCAGTGTTTCTGTACCTGCCAAAAGTAAATATGAATTATCCTATACTTCAAATTGTTTCTGCAAAGAATTTTCCAAGTACACAGTCTTGCTCAATAAAAAATAAACAGTAAATAAACAGTAATATAAGGATGGAAGAAAATTAAAACCAGCATAAATTATATAACAGAAAATACCCAAAACAGTTTAAGGTATTGAACTTACCAAACAGAAACTTTGAAATAACTATGCTTACTAATCAAATGTTAAAACTGAGAACTTCAGCAGAGGACTCTAAAGTATAAAAAACTGAAATTGAAGTTAAGAACTTGATAGGCTTAAACTGAAATTGAATATAAGAATTCAGTGGACAGGTACAATAGACTTAGATACAGCTTAGAAAAGAATTAGTTAACTGGAAGATAGATCAGAAGAAAATATCCAGAATGCAGCACAGCCAACATAGGTAAGATATATCCTACAGGGTTCTGAAAGTGGAACTAGAACCAATGGACTGAAGTTATAAAAAGAAAAATTTCTGTTCAACAGAAGGAAACAGTTTCTAACAATTTGGGGTTTATAAAACTGAAATGAATAAATCTGCTAGGTAGTGAGTGTTTTAAAGAGGATTCTTGAATTGATTTGGTAATAAGATGATCTCTATTCCCTTTTCAAGACGTTAGGTTTTTGTAAGAATTCAGAGACTTATTTATTACATACAAGTGTCTCATGAGATAAAATTTTGAAAAGTATAGTACAGTATTTAAAATTATGTAATTTGTGCACGGAAGCACTCAATAGAAAGAGGTCTGGAAGGATAATCACTAAATTTTTAACATTTGTTACCTCTGGGAATACGTCAGTGGATATTTTATTTACGGTCATATGCTGCGGATGGTATTGGTAGCCCTGAGATCAGAGAATTGCAAATAAGAGTAATACATTAGAGTAGGGATTCTCAAACTTTTTGGTTCCAGGACTACTGTTACATTCATATAAATTGAGAACCTCAAATAGCTTTTGTTTATGTGAGTTATATTTATCAATATTTACTATATTAGAAATGAAAACAGAAATTTAAAAAGATATATTTGTGAACCAACTACACATTAACATATTTCTTTGAAAAATAACGATATTCCAAACAAAAATGTGAAAAGAGTAGCATTTACATTTTTGCTAATCTCTTCAACGTCTTATAATAAAAGACACCTGAGTTTTCATATTTGTTTCAGTATTCAATTTGTTACTATATCACACATTATGTAGACTGGAAAACTCTACCAAAATTGAGAGTCAAAAAAGCAAATAATATTTTAATACTATTGTGAAATAGCTTTGATTTAACGGAAGAGACAACCTGAAGGAGTCTCAGAGACCTCCAATGGGTCTATACTTTGAAAACTGCTGCATTAAAGTAAGGTTATAGTTGTCACCATGCTGAAATGGTAGACCTGCCTACTCTGGATAAACTGTAAGTACAAGAATATGTCAGTTTTGTTGTGCTTACATCTGTGTTTAGTGGGATAGGCCAGTAAGGAATTAATGCTCTGCAGCTTAGAAAGTAAAGATCCTTGCTTAGATGAAAGCAAGCTGGCAAACAATATTTTAGACTTCTCTAGGCAAATAAAATGTCACCATGCTGATCCATTTGTGTAATAATAGGACTGAATTAATTATCTCAACCTATGGTTGCTTTGTTGTTACACCAAACAGAAATAAAAGTTGATATAAATACACTAGACAAAGTAGATTAGCTGAGGACTGACGTGGGAGAACTAATATAGGTCTCAAAAGTGAAGACGGACCAATTTCTGCATTAGAATCCTGGTAGCTTAAGACCAAGATATAAACCCAAGCAAGACAGATGGAGATCTGAAGTCTGCCAAGCATGGCAGTTGCCCCTTTCTGAAGCACACATACACATACATACACACAGATATACACACAGGGTCTGCAGCCCACATTATCGGGAAAGGACTGATTTAGCGGATTTTATCAGAAACAAAATTAACAGGCCTTGAAATTCTGCCCTGGTAGGTTCAAAGAATTTTGAAGACTTAAAAGAATCAAATCATAAGTGTTGTAGACACCATTTCCTTCCTTAATCAAGAAAGCTTAGGGTTCCTCTATTGCAGAGAATTTAATACAGTAGTTTGGTGTCAGTCTTTTCATTTTACAGTAGAATAAAATGAAGCCTAGACAATTGAAAAAGCAGTACAGTGAGCACACAGAAGACAAGTGGAAGCGTCCTAGCACATGGGATTTTGTCTTTGCTATTTTCTAGCCTACTCATTCCACACTAGGAATGCTCTGCCTAAAGCAAGAGTCCTGCAGAGTCTCTTAAAAGCCACATATGGTCTTGGCACAGAAATTGTTTTTTCAACACCTGGGTAACCAGGCTGTGTAGGTCCCAGGAGTGCAGCAGTGCCCTCAGCATCAGTTCTAACCAACCCCTGAGGAGTTAGATCTGAGAGAGAGCCACTTTCAAGGCCCTGCCTCATTAGTCCCTGCTGCCACCAATCTAGCTCAGAGAAAATTGATCCTTCCCTCATGCCTGCTGCACCAAGGCCAGTCTTGGGAAAGAGGTTTTGTTCATAGAGGATTTGTTAATTAAGTCATCACTGTAGTAATGAAACCCCAGAGCTTCAGCCACTAGTTGTCTATGTTACTTTAGGGCAGCTAAATTTGTTAATTAAAAGGAGTATGTTCTTTTAAAAAGGACTGATAATTTAAAAAATAAAAGCAAGATATGGAAAACACACAGTATTTATCATCTTACCCCCTACCATAATCACTGTTGCTATTTTGATTGTAATGGATTTTATATTCTGATTTTTTTATATTTACAGAAAAGTTCTCAAATTTTAAGTAACAAAATTTCACAAAATGAATGAACCCATTGTTTTGGTTTATTTTTCATCTAATTTACATACAGTCTCAAATTGCTGCATTATTTTTAATGGTAGCATGAATAACAGTTTACCCATTATATTACAGTTTCTTTAAATTTTTACTATTATATGCAAAAATGACAGGAATATCTTCACATGTAGTTGCGCTCATATTTTTAGCTATTTAAATTCCATGAACTGAATTTACTGTATAAAAGGGTATAAATACTTTCACTATTTATACTCTAGCAATATTATAAGGGCATCTGATTGACCACACTCCAAGCATCAAATAACAATTCTTTTGAAAGTTTCTCTTATATCACATATCCCAATTTGAACTTCTTTATTAAAGTCCTTATATTTTCTAACATATCTAGGTTCTACCTACAATTTTAATGTTTATTTTTGAGAGAGAGCGAGAGACACACAGAGAGAGAGAGAGAGACAGAGAGGGAGCAGGGGAGGGGCAGGGAGAGGGAGACACAGAATCCAAAGCAGGCTCTAGACTCTGAGCTGTCAGCACAGAGCCTGATGTGGGGCTTGAACCCACAAACCATGAGATCATGATCTAAGCCAAAGCTGGATGCTTAACCGACTGAGCCACCCAGGCGCCCCCACAAAATTAATCTTTAACAACAAGTTCATACTGGTCTCAATCAGAGCCAGGATGACATTGTGAGAAAGGCATTAATAGTCTGATTCTAAAAGAAAAGCTTTATTAAAAGTGTTTATTATGTTCTGGGGCACCTAAAACATTGATCGCTCTGCATCTCTCACAAGGAAAAAATATCTGAACTAATGTGATATTGATGTATTCTAAAAGCTCCTTAAAAGCCAGTCTAACATCCAGTCCATAGATATGAACTCAAGAAAATTAATCACCCAGAATCAGCACAGGTTCACAAACATATATACACAAATCTACAGCTTAATGAAGTGTAATACTTTAAGACTCTAGTTAAAAATCACTACACTCAATTCATCATAACTCAGGTAGCCTAGATCTCTTTAAGTTGTGTATATATATTTAAAAATGGCTAACTTTTTTTATATGGATAACAGTGCAGGACTAAAAAAATATTATATCTGACTATTCTAAAATTAAATTCTTTAACAGCTTTATTGAGGTATGGTTGACATACTATAAACTACACATATTTAAAGTGTACAATTTGATAAGTTTGAATATGTATACATCCATGAAGCCATCACCACCACCAAGATAACAAACATATCCATCACTTCAAAAAATTTCTTTGTGCTTCTTAGTAAGCTGCTACCTCTTCTTATCCTCTACGGCCCAAGCAATCACTCATCTGGATCCACAGTATCAAAGTTTGATTTGGGTTTCAATTCAATTACTCTGTAATGATTCAGGTAACACTGCCTGTACTCAGTGGGTTTTTTCTCCATAAATGGATATGTTATTTGAACAACAGAGGTTACTTTCTAGGAAAATTTCGGAGCTACAGATTCATTGAACCAACAGCAGCTTTAAGCATTCTGCTAAGTGCCAGTCTTCTGTGGAGATTGCCAGCCTCGTCATATATTAACACATAATTACAGACTTCCAGCATTAGCTGATAATTGGTGGTTCTTGAAACAACAGTATTTTAAAACAAATGAAAGAGGAATTAATTTGATTATTTAGAATGAAACCTTTGAAACATTCATAGCAATTCTGTTTCTTCTTCAGTTATCCTATATGTATTTAAAGATTTCTTCTTCTTCTGAGTTAAGAAAAACATACATTCAGGTAATTTTTCTTTTCTTTTATAGTTAGTGATTATTCCAATGGTCAACTGGCACAATGATCAATTCTAGGTTGTTGGTTGACTTTTTTAAGAACCTGTGTGAATATCTGATATTCAGAATTTCATTGATTTACTGTTACTCTTCACACATACTTAAAAAAGACCTCCTAGGTATTTTTTTGTCGATTCAGATGAAAAATATCTAGGGTATGTAATTCTTTTTTTTTTTTTTACGATTTTTTTTAATGTTTATTTATTTTTGAGACAGAGACAGAGCATGAATGGGGGAGGGGCAGAGAGAGAGGGAGACACAGAATCGGAAGCAGGCTCCAGGCTCTGAGCCATCAGCCCAGAGCCCGACGCGGGGCTCGAACTCACGGGCGGCAAGATCGTGACCTGAGCTGAAGTCGGATGCTTAGCCCACTGAGCCACCCAGGCGCCCCGGGAATGTAATTCTTAATACTGAGTTCCCACTTCTTTGTATTATCACGCTTCTAGTCACTTCAATTCAAAATCTTTGGGTCACTTTTGTCTTCTTAGTTGCTAAATCCTATTAAACCTTCTTCCGTGATGTCTTTTTGCCTTTAGTAATGTGATCCTTTATCTTTCCAGGTACTTATGCTTAGCTTGCGCTATAGTCATATGAAATATGTCCCCCAGTGCATGATGTTTGACTCTTCTTTGCCCATGCTGTTTCTTTTGCATAGATGTTTTTTTTGTCTTTTCTTGGCAAACCTCAACTACTCATCCAATGTTAACTCTTGTATAAATCACTTAGACTCCTCTGTGCAATTAACTGTTCCCTGTTCTTAGGTCTTTAACACTTTAAGCATTCATCTACTACAGCTCTTATTATAAGAAATTGTGATTATTTCTTCACACATCTCTATTTCATATACTCTTGAGTTCCCTGAATATAGACACCACCACATATCCTATACATTACTAGAGCGTGGAACACAGTAGGCCCTCAGTCCCTATATATGGGTTAAATAAATTCTTCTTTTCTGTGAGTTTTTCACCATTCTAATTCAAATCCCTATTGGTACATTATCCAAATTTTTGCTTCCAAATAGGTCTGCTTGACTATAACCTCTGCCTCTTCCAATTGATTTTGTATATTAGCACAGAATTATATTCCTAAACTGCTATTTTGGATCATATAATTTCTCTGCTCAAAACCCTTTAATAACTTCCCCTTCCTTTAAATTCAGACCCAACTCTTTATTTTTTTATTTTTTTTTTTTTTATTTTTTATTTTTTTTAGAAGTTGAAACATTTTATTTATTTATTTTCAACGTTTATTTATTTTTGGGACAGAGAGAGACAGAGCATGAACGGGGGAGGGGCAGAGAGAGAGGGAGACAGAATCGGAAACAGGCTCCAGGCTCTGAGCCATCAGCCCAGAGCCCGACGCGGGGCTCAAACTCACAGGCCGCGAGATTGTGACCTGGCTGAAGTCGGACGCTTAACCGACTGCGCCACCCAGGTGCCCCCAGACCCAACTCTTTAATCAAACATTCAAATATCACTGCAATCTAACCCTAAGTTGTTGTTTTATCTTATTTTATTTTATTTACTTTATCATCTATTAATTTTCCATACACAAACTCTATACTAGTCATATAGAAGTACTTACATTTTCTGGAACATCTTGTAGTCTTTTTTTTTTTTTAATTTTTTAAACATTTATTTTTGAGACAGAGAGAGACAGAGCATGAATGGGGGAGGGTCAGAGAGAGAGAGAGAGAGGGAGACACAGAATTGGAAACAGGCTCCAGGCTCTGAGCTGTCAGCACAGAGCCCGATGAGGGGCTTGAACTCACGAACTGTGAGAGAATGACCTGAGCTGAAGTCGGACGTTTAACCGACTGAGCTACCCAAGTGCCCCATCTTGTAGTCTTTATTTTTGCTACATTATTCTTTAAAAAATAGGTTCTCTATTTTCAAAGTAGACTTTTTATTGAGGTATAACACATATACAGAAAAGTGTACATATTGGAAGCCTGACCCTGAAGTATTGACTCAGACTAAATGGAGAGACAGAGAAGGTTCTAGTCATGCCTAATGAGTTCAGCCTGCAGCCAACACCTAGCTAACTACAGCCATACTAGTGACCACTATGAACACCATTAGAAGAACTGCCTACCTGAGTCTAGCTTTGATTACAGAATTGTGAGAATATAAAACTGCTTTTGTTTTAAGCCACTAATTTGTGGGGTGGTTGGTTACATTGAAATACTCCCTTCTTTGCAATTACCAATCCCCTTCAAGGGTAACCTGACTTCTATTTCCACTGACTTTATATAAATAAATTCACATAATGTGCAATGTCTTTATTTTACCTTCAGCCTTGGGAGAAAAATTTTGTTGGATATACAATTCTGGATTGGTAGATTTCTTTCAGCACTTTAAAGATTTTATTTTAAGTTATCTCTACACTCAATGTAGGGCTGGAACTTACAACCCTAAGATCAAGAGTTGCATGCTCTACAGACTTTACCAACCAGATGCCCCCACTTTTAGCACTCTAGAGATGTTGTTCCACTCTCTTTTAACCTCCATTGTTTCTGATAAGAAATCCGTAATTGTTCATATAGTTTTCCCCTTGTATGTGATGTGCTATTTTGCTCTAGCAACTTTCAATATCTTCTTTTTATTTTTTGGTTTGGTAGTTTGATTATAATACATTTAGTTTTGCTTTTCTTTGTATTTATTCTGTTTGTGGCTCACTGAGCATCCTGAATCTAAAAGTTCAGGTCTTTGATAAGGACTGGAAAAATTTCAGTCATTATTTCATCAAATATTTCTCCTGACTCATTCTCTCTCTCCTTACCTTCTGGGACTCCAATTACAGAGCCCTTTGATATTGTCCCACAGGTTACAGAAGCTCTGTTCATTCTGTTTCAATCTTTTTTTCCCCTCCATTCTTCACACCTGATAATTCCTATAGCTCTGTATTTAAGTTTGCTGGCTCTCCTGTCATCTCTAAATTGCTGAAAGAACATCTATTGAATTTTTTATTTCAGAGATTGTATTTTTCATTTCTACAATTTCCACTTTTTAAAGTTTCCATTTCTCTGCTGAGATTTTCTAATTGTTCATTCATATGAGCAAATTTCCCTTTACATCTTGGAGTACAGTTAAAATAATTGTCTTAAAATTGTGTGCTAATTCCAACATGACAGTCATTTCAGAGTTGGTCTCTACTGATATCCTTTTTTAAAATTTTTTACCTTTTGAGCTTTTTTATTTGAGTATAGTTGACACACAATGTTATACTAGTTTCAAGTGTATAACATAGTGATTCAACTTCTCTATATGTTATGTTATGCTCACCAGAAGTATAGCTACATCTGTCATCACACAACACTATTATAATATCATCGACTATATTGTCTATGCTGTACCTTTTATTACTGTGATGTACTCATTTCATAACTTGAAGCCTGTATCTCCCACTCCTTTTCACCTATGTTGCCCATCCTCCACCTTCTTCCCCTCTGGCAGCCATTAGTTTGTTCTTTGTATTAATAGATCTGATTCAGCTTTTTACCCCGATTCTGCTTTTTTTGTTGTTCATTCATTTGTTTTGTTTTTTAGATTCTATATATGAGTAAAATTATATAGTATTATATTTCTCAGTCTGACTTATTTCGCATAGCGTAATATCCTCCAGATCTTTCCATGTTGTCACAAATGACACAATCCCATCCTTTTTTCTCTTTTTACATTTTTAAAAATGTTTATTCATTTTTGAGAGAGAGAGAGAGAGAGGGAGAAAGCGAGCAGGGGGGGGGGGGGCGCAGAGAGAGAGGGAGACAGAATCAGAAGCAGGCTCCAGGCTCTGAGCTGTCAGCACAGAACCCAATGTGGGGCTCGAACCCATGAATGGTGAGATCAGACCTGAGCTGAAGTCGGACATTCAACCAACAGAGCCACCCAGGTGCCCCAATCCCATCCTTTTTTATGCTATGCAATATTCCACTGTGTGTGTGTGTGTGTGTGTGTGTGTCTCTGTCTACCACATCTTACTTATCCACTTGTCTATCAATGGACACTTAGGCTGCCTCCACATCTTGGCTATTGTAAATAATGCCAAAGCTACAATGAATACAGGTCTGCATAAATCTTTTTAAATTAGTGTTTTTGTTTTCTTTGGGTAAATACCCAGTTCCTGTGATTTCTTTTGTTCTTCAGTATACATGTTTCTTTGTATGTCTTATAATTTTAGATTGTATTATGAGTATTGTACATGAGATGCGGAGTAAGGGTTGACAAACTACAGCCAGTGGGCAGGTCACCTGATTTGTAAATAAAGTTTTAGCAGAACACAGTCATGCCCATTTGTTTATGAACTTTCTGTAAAGGCTTTTGCATTACAATGGCACGGTTGAGTAGTTGCAACAGAAACCACTTGGCCTATAAGGTCTAAAATATTTAATCTTTAATCCTTTAAGAAGTTAGCTAACCCTATTGTAGAGACCAGTCAACTATGTTTCCACAAAGAGGGTTATTTTTTTTTTAATCAAATAGGCAGTTAAACTTGGCTAGACTCAAATTCTAACCTGTCAGACTACATGCTTTCTATCAAGTTTTAGGCATGCCACTTAATGCCAACTTAGGCTTGCCCTAGAGATAAAAGCCATGAGAGGAAACTTAAGACCATTCCCTTCCTTCAAATATAGATGCCCCTTCAGTTTCTGCCTAATTTTCATTGTTTTTTTAATGTTCCCAGGTAGTTGCTTTTATGATATTTTGTACAGCATTTCAATTGCTACCTGAGGAAAGAACGGGCTGATAGGACCTATTTTTACTCTAAGTTGGAAGTCAGGATTCACTCTTTCAGGTGTGATTTTGCTCAAAATTATATTCCTTCATTCATTCTCTTTTCATTCCATATTCCACTGTATTAATATATCACTAATGTATCCATTTTACTGTTTATAGACATTTTATTGTTTTTAATTATTTTGGTCATTACAAATAGTACTGCTATATTTGTTATAGCAAAAGACTAGAAATAAACCAAATAACCAAATGTACATCAGAAGATTAGTAAACTAAATTGTGCATTAATGAAATGGAATACTATGCAGTCATAAAAATATGGAATGATCTCTAAGATATATTAAGTGAAAAAGGTGTGGAAAAATATGCATTGCTGACTTCCAAAAGAAGCACTGATTGATGCTGGGGAAAAGAACTGAACAGATGAGGAGTAAGATTAGGAAGAAAAATTTCATACTTTGTAAATGTATATTAAAAACAAATTCATAGAAAAACACATATGAATATATTATGTATATCTTCCCATGCTAATAAAACACTTTTCTGACTAATCAATTTCCATCTTACGGATATATTAATAAATTCTCTGTGGTTGAATATGTAGACTAGAATGAATAAAGTCTCTGCAAAGTAATATGGAGAGAGTCCCTGGATATGTTACAAAGTGAAAAAAGCAAAGTATAAAAGAGTACCAACAGTGTGCCATCTTTCAAATAAAAAGAAAGGGTAAATAGAAAAATATTCACATATCTGCTCAATTGGGCATAAGCAAATTTAGAAATGAAATGTCTATGAACTGTTGATGGATAAATAGAATATTTATATGTAGTAGGTAGAATAATGTCCCTCTAAAATTCGTGCCCTTCCTGGAATCTCAAAATGTGACCTTATTTAAAAATAAGCTAGATGTAGCACTGGGTGTTGTATGGAAACCAATTTGACAGTAAATTTCATATATTAAAAAAATTAAAAAAAATAAAAATTCAAAAAAATAAAAATAAAAATAAGGTAGATGTAATTGCACATGTAATTAATTAAGAGTGTCCTGGGTGCCAGTGTGGCTCAGTTGGTTAAGTGTCTGACTTTGGCTCAGGTCATGATCTCATGGTTTTTGAGTCTGAGCTCTGCATTGGGCTCTGTGCCGACAGTGTAGAATCTGCCTGGGATTCTCTCTTTCTCCCTCTCTCTCTGCTCCTCCCCCACTCGTACTTTTTCTCTCTCTCAAAATAAATAAATACTAAAAAAAAAAGAGTGTCCTTATAATAAGAAGTGAGATAGAATATAGATATAGGGAAGAAGGCTATGTGAAGACAGAGGCAGAAATTGGAGTGATACATCTATAAGCCAAAGACTTATAAGAAATGCCAAGGATTGACTGCCAAGAACCACCAGAAGCTAGGAAGATATAAAGAAGGATTCTTCCCTATAGACTTCAGAGGGAACATGGCCTTGCTGATCACTCTCCATGCTGATCTATGGAGACTGTTACCCTGCAGAACTGTTGAGAGAATAAATTTATGTTGTTTTAAGGCCCCCTGTTTGTAGTAAGTTGTTATTATGCCATGCAATGGAATATTACATGGCAATAAAAAGGAATAAATTATCGATACATGCTATAATATGGATGAACCGTGAAAACATTATACTAAATGAAAGAAGCTTATACAAAAGACCATGTATTGTAAGTTTCCATTTTTGTGATTTTCCAGAATAGGCATACGTACAGAGACAGACTAGTGGTTGGAAAGGACTGGGAGAAGTTAGAGAATCTGAGGAGAGAGTTTCTTTTAGAACATAAAAATGTTCTAAATTGATTGTGGTAATGGTTGTACAACTCTGTGAATATACCAAAAAACTGCATTATACATTTTAAACGAGTAAACTGTATGGTATGAGAATTATATCTCAATAAAGCTGTTTGGAGAGAAAAAGATGAAATATAGGAACATAGAGCCAACCTTAAAACAGACTCCTAACTATAGAGAACAAACTGAGGGTTGCTGGAGGGGAGGTGGGCAGGGGGATGGGCCAAATGGGTGATGAGTATTAAGAAGGGCACTTGTGATGAGCAGTGGGTATGAGAATTATAAAAAAGAAAAAAAAAGAAATACAAGAAGGATAAATCAGTAACTAATGAGTTCTGCTGCCTCCAAGAGATAGGTGGAAAAGGATGAAAGAATAGGAAAATGGCAAAGGAGAAGTAGGGATGTGGGGGGAGTGATACTTCACTGAGTATATCTTTATAAATAGATACTATGGTATCTACAGAACCATGGTAACTTTCTATATACCATTAAAAAAATTAAAATTAACTAGGATGTGGGGGTAAACTCTTTTGTGTTGCACTGGAGTAGGCAATGTCAGTATGAATCCATATTTTACACACACACACACACACACACACACACACACACACACACACACAGTGTGTGCACATATTCATATATTTCGTAACTCTACCCACAGAGAAACCTAAGAGTAAAGACAAGCCAGTAGCAATGAGAACAGCTACTGACAAGAAAAGGAACCAGAATTCTTTTTTTTTTTTTAAAGTAGGTTCCACGCCCAATGTGGGACTCCAACTCAGAACCCTGAGATCAAGAGCAACCCTGAGATCAAGAGTCAGATGCTCTACTGACTGAGCCAGCCAGTCACTCCAAAAGGAACCAGAATTCTGAGAAATGGCTGATTCCATTCACAGGGCAGAAAAACTTGGAGCATCTCATGCCAGAATATAAATAGGTCAAAAAATGATGGCAATATGTCAGAAGAGTAAAGCAGCCAACTTGAAGGCACTTTCAATAGCCAAATCTAGGACAATCTGAGCAAAAAATAAAAAATAATAGTAATGAATTTTAATCATAGAATATATAAATACCCACAAGTCCATAGGATAGAAATAAGTAAATGACTAAACAAATGGGCAGAAAAGAAAGCTCTCCTGACAGCAGAATTCTAATAAACATATAAGGAATAATAAAAATGGATAATCATTATTTGGCTAATGCCACAGTAATAATTATTACTGATTAATCAATAGATGTTAAAATTAGAGCAAAAGTATGATGAGATAAAGAAAAACGAAAGAAAGACACATAACCTTAAAGTATTTTCCCACAAGGTATTTATTCATTAAGAAAGGAGAAATACTAATTTTACAATGGAGAATTATGAGAGGCGCCACCTTAACTAAGTGATCAAAATTAGTATCACCACTACTGGTATCATATGCCTCCTGATATGATACACTAAGAGCATAATTTCATTTTTGTACCTAAAATGTATAACTTGAATTTAATCATGAGGAAACATTAGTCAAACCCAAAAAGAAACTATACAAAGTAACTGTACAGTACTCGTCAAAAGTGTCAAAGTTATGAAAGATAAAGGCAAGACTGAAGAATTATACAAGAATGCAAGAGAATAAGAGAAACTAACTGCTAATGCAATGCGGGGTCTTGGATTGTATTCTAGACCAGAATAAGAACATTTAGTGGGATAACTGGTGACATCTGAATAAGGTTTGTAGTTTATTAATAGTATTTTTTAATATTAATTCCCTGGTTTTGATAATTATACTATGGTTATATAAAATGTTAGTATTTAGGAAAGCTGGGTGAAGGATATATGGAAGATCTCTACTATTTTTGCAGCCTCTTTGCTACAAAATGAGAAGATAAGAATATTAAAATTTTAAGATCAATGATGTTAGGAGTATCCTTGTATGTAAATCTTTGTGCATATGCTAAATTATTCCATAGGATTAATTCCTGTAATGAAAATTATTGAGTCAAAGGATATGCATATTTTAAAGGCTTTTGATACATATTCTCAGACTGTCACCCAGGAAAGCTGTACAAAATTTCTCCCATCAGTAATTGAGTACAGTACTCAATTACTTTTCAAATTTCCAAGGGGTACCAGATGACCTCTAATGTCATTTCTAGTTCTTATTTGCATCAATATCTCACATATAGTGCATAAATCAGTTTATATGTCACTTAAAAAATATACTGTCTTCCTGATTACTAGTGTAAAGTGAACTCATGTTTGCATTATTTCTACAGCCCATTTCTTGGTAAAATTCACATAATGTTTTCTACATATGATTTTCTAGTGTATATCTCACCTGTTTTATTTAAGTATAAGCTCTTTGAAGGAAGGGCCATATATCTTTGCTTCCAATGTTACCCCACCACAGGATATGTTATATGTAGCAGTGGTTCAACTCAGCACTGCAGGAGTCGAGTGGCTACTTGCTTCTTGCCATAGACATATTCAGATACCTTATTGGTTGATACTTCAAGTCCTATATTGTCTGGATGAGCTCCTTCTTCATTTTGCCCTCCTTATGTCTTTCCTGGGTCTTTATAGTTCAGGCTGTACTAGCAGAGTTGGGTACCAACTCTAAGCTAGTCCTAACAAGGGCAGGATATGAATCAAGAGTAGGGCATGGAATTACTTTAGACCTCCAAATGTAAGCTATCATGGTCCATCCAAGGCAAAGATTTGTTTTACCTTAGTAAGTTGTCTTCTGCCTTATCAGTCTAGATAGTCTATTTTTAGCCCTGAGTGATTATCCTTCCTAACATTCTAGGGTCCACCTTCTAAAAACTAGATTGCTCTAACTCCAATGCATTTACTAAGGATTTTAATGTTTGCTAGCTCCTGGCAATCTTTCCTTTCAGAAGACCAATATAGCTCCTTTTACATAAGAATAGACTTCTCTGGGGGCACCTGGGTGGCTCAGTTGGTTAAGCATTCGACTTAGGCTCAGGTCATGATCTCCCAGTTCGTGAGTTTGAGCCCTGCATTCTGTGCTGACAGCTCAGAGCCTGGAGCCTGCTTTGGAGTTTGTGCCTCCCTCTCTCTCTCTGCCCCTCCCCTGCTCATACTCTGTATCTCAAAAATAAATAAACATAAAAAAAAAAAAAAGAATAGACTTCTTTGAATGATACTGATTGCCTCCTGAAAAACAGCTTTTTTCCTCTTCCCACTACCACTTCTAGCTCATGTAATATCTTGGTATGTTCGTACCAGAATTGCCGAGACTGCTGTACCCTCAGAGACTGTACTTAAAATGACTTAGTGCCAGATTTCCTACCAACTCCTGTGTCCAGACACTTTGTAGCAATATCTGTCTCACCTGAGTTAAGTTTTTCCCAGTCCCTGATGGCTCTGCTTTCCTGAGTTTCCTATTTAACTGATCTGCTATGCTTCCTTCCTGGACATTAATCTAACTTACTATATAATCTACCTTATCAAAGCTTGTAAACTATAGAAACAGCACAAAAGGTCAACACCCAGAACTCTTTTGACTGGCATGATTCATCTAGAGAAAAATTATCACCCTAATAATATCTACTTAATATTTCCATTCTCCTCTGTTTAGGTAAAATTCAGAATAACTGGAAGGGAAAAGTTAGGTATGCTTTGAAGCTGAATTGAAACCACCAAATACGGGAGCGCCTGGGTGGCTCAGTCAGTTAAGCATCAACTTCAGCTCAGGTCATGATCTCACGGTTCGTGAGTTCAAGCCCTGTGTGGGGCTCTGTGCTGTCAGCTTGGAGCCTGGAGCCTGCTTCAGATTCTGTGTCTCCCTCTCTCTCTGCCCTTCCCCCGCTCTCTCGCTCTCTCTCTCTCTCTCTCTCTCTCTCTCTCAAAAATAAATAAAACATTAAAAAAAAAAAAAAGAAACCACCAAATACATAGTAACACATGGAAAACAGAGCTGTAAACAGATTCCAGATTAAATGTCAGTACTGTCAATGGTGACAAATGCTTTTATGCTTTATAGATAAGCTTACAAGTAGGACGGTGGGTTGGGTTGTTGTTATCACGTGTGAAAGAAACCTAATGACCCCCATTATGATCTACTTATGCTGACATACCAACAAGCAGGTTTCTAAAAGTTTACTGCAGCTGAATGTTCAGTTAAGGTTTAATATATATATTGAACACATACTAATATATCCATTTAATATATAATATAGATTTAACATATTAATATATTTAATAAATGTTATTATATATAACATTTTTCCCCTAAATGGTTCTTTGTACTTATAAAACATCCAATAAAAAAAATCTAAATGTAGATATCTTTTATAGAGGAATGTGAAGATACAAATGGATAAAGTCTAAGGCTACTTCAAAATAAAGCTTTTTTGATTACCTTTTGTGTCAAATTCTCAAAGTAGCTAGAGCTGAGGCTCTTCAAATCTATACGGGTTTGCTATAATGGTTTATGCTTTAAATGCTTTAGCAGATTCCAAAACAGCTGACTGTAAAACTATTTATTTGCTCATAACCAAGAACACTGTTGATCTTTCACAATAACCATGCTACGATCTGTAATTTATGGTGGAAATATAATGGTTAATCCTACTGCAAGACACAGAAAGTCAAGGCCATGGTTTACTTCCTAGAACTCATGGGCATATTCAGATTAACCAGCAGTTTAGACAGAAATATGAACCTTGCTTGGGATCTGTGTAACTGTTTCAGGGAACTACATCTTTTAGTCTAGGCCTCCACTCATTGTTCCTCATCCAATCTTCCTTAAGACCTAGATACATTCTAGATATTTAAGCTACACCTAGAAGGCATAAGACCATTTTAAAACAGTTTCATTAAAATATTAGTCACAGAAAGAACAGTGTTCAATGGAAAATTCAATGACAAAGATGTATAAGAAAAATTTTACAAAAAATCCACTTTGAATCATAGAATATAATCACATTATACAGCTTATAAATGTAGACTCTTTAGTGAAGACATATTGTTACTGCTCCTATTTTATCGTTTACTTATTAAACCCTAAACCAGGAATATCTCCTGGAAATGGAGACATTTCTCTGTTATCTGCTGATTCTATATAGATTTTTAAAAAATGGAGTGAATATAGTTTATTTTAAACATTATTTTGAACTTCTATTCCTAGCTGCCAGTGTTTACTATCAATATTTGTGTAGTTTTATTAACAGCTATACTATCTCCTAATTTAGTGCCAACTGCAAATTTTATTAATGGGTTACTTACTCTTTTTCCTTAATTTAAGGGGGAAAAAAAAGCTTAATAAAACCAGTCTAGCAGCAATTCTTTTAGAAAGCACGTTAGTATGAAATGTCTCCATGACTGAATTCATTACCCTTTTGCATTAGTCTTTGTTTATCATCTTTAAACCAACCCAATCTTTATTAATTTTCTAAGGCATTTTCCCTAGTGCTCGTACCATGATTTATATATGGCTCTTTTTCTCTATCTACAATTTTCCTAACCCTATCAAATTTGTCTCACTCTAACCCCATGGGTTTGTTCATTACTAATACCTTTTAGAGGGATTATTGCAGCTTTTATTCCTGGCATTTAATAAAAAAAAAAAATCTTCATGTTTAGTATCTGCTGATCCCTCTGAAACAGGGCTTTATAAACAAATAGAAGTGCATTATGATAAACTGACCACAGATGTTTCTCAGCCCAAATGATTGCTTCTCTCTCTGTATGTACTCTAAGCACTTAATCATGTACTGCCCAGCATAGCATTCAAAGGCCTATCACAACTTACCATTCATGCCTACCCACAACTCTCTCCCCAGTATTTGATATTCTCTGTGATACATCATACCTTTTATGGTCTCTTTGCTTATTGATCTTCTTATTCCATTAATTTATATTCCTTTGTAATCTCCACTTGCCAAATATGAACTATATTCTTCAAAGCCTAGTTAAGATATCACTTCCTTTGTGAAACTTTTCCCAATTTCTTGTGCCTTTTGTTCTTTCAACATTTATTTATTTTTTGGGACAGAGAGAGACAGAGCATGAATGGGGGAGGGGCAGAGAGAGAGGGAGACACAGAATTGGAAACAGGCTCCAGGCTCTGAGCCATCAGCCCAGAGCCCGACGCGGGGCTCGAACTCACGGACCGCGAGATCGTGACCTGGCTGAAGTCGGACGCTTAACCGACTGCGCCACCCAGGCGCCCCTTGTGCCTTTTGTTCTATAAACATAGTTCATAAAAGTAGTATACTACTTTTCAAATTGTGTTAGTGGATTATGTCTCTCCTAGATTTCAAGGAATAGAGTTTTTGCCTTATTTATCTTTAAAACCACAATTCTTGACACATAGTAGGCACTCAGTAAAACCATACAGATTTGAGTTCATTTGTACTGTTACTTTACTGTTTTATCTATTTGTGTCTTGCCTCTCTGACTTGTCCTATTAGCGATTCTCAGATTTCTTTAAGTTCTATATTACCCAGCATATTCTTAGCATATGATCAAGAATCTTTGAGTTAGAAGAAATGTTAGAAATAGCACAGTCCAAAAACTCAGCCAATACAGAATTCATTTTACTAAATACCTTTGCTTAACTGTCTATAATAATAGGCATGACAATATGGACTGGTTTGCTCCCAATAGCCCAAGAATAACTAATAGCACCCACTTTCACTCTCACTCTCAAAAGTATTGAAGTTTTGTTGATAAATGTTATGGTCATCTTAATAATGGTCATCTTGATGTACTTTCTCACAAGTACTGGATAGCTGAACAATCCTAATTATTGTATCCTTTGAATTCTGAACCATGTGGATGTACTGCCTATTCATAGAACATTAAAAAAAAATTTCTCCTTTGTAAGGTAGATGAGAGTAGAGTTCTAGGACTAAATGAAATAGTTAAGAGTACAAGGAAAATTTAGGGGTGCCTGGGTGGCTCAGCTGGTTAAGCGTCTGACTTCTGATTTCAGCTCAGGTCATGATCTCGCAGTTTGTGGGTTCAAGCCCCACACTGGGCTCTGTGCTGACAGTGCAGAACCTGCTTGGGATTCTCTCTCTCTCTCTCTCTCTCTCTCTCTCTCTCTCTCTCTCTCCCTCTCTCTCTCTGCCCCTTCCTGCTTGCACTGTCTCTCACTCTCAAAGAAATAAAAATAAATGTTTAAAAATAGAAAGACTACATTTTTAAAAAAGAGTACAGGGAAAATTTAATATAAATAAATTGAATAGGTGGCTAAGTGCAAAATGATTAATTTGACAAAAAACTAGGACATTTTCTTGAGATTTTAGATTGCTTATTAAAACAGAAAGGCACTGAATATAAGAACTTAAAATAGCTTAATAGTTTCTCTCACAGATGAATATAGGGGAAGGGAAGGAAAAATAAGATAAAAATAGAAAGGGAGGCAAACTATAAGAGATTCTTAAATACAGAGAACCAACTGAAGGCTGCTGGAGGGGAGGGGAGTGTGGGGATGGGTTAAATGGGAGATGGGCATTAAGGAGAACACTTTTTGGGATGAGCACTGGGTGTCATATGTAAGAGATAAATTACTGGGGTTCTACTCCTGAAGCCAAGAACACATTGCCTCAATAGAAGCCGAGAAAAGCTAAATAAACTTGAAGGGCCAAGATAAGACAATAGGGGAAAATCCTCAGGAACAGCGGCTTCTATTTGTGCTACTTCAAGGGTCAATAAGCATCAAAAATGATGTAAGTATCTAAAGAAGTTTAATTAGGATAAACTGTCTTGGCTAAGGCTTAAAGGAGTAAGGCGAGAATTAAGTCTTCATTTAAGTATAGTTTTCAATATCCAACGAGCAACTGTTTTATTCTTTTTAACCAAAGAAAATTCTAACTTTTCAGTTATCTGAATCAGATTTTTCTGCTACACCTCCAAAGATTTTTATCTGAGCCAGAAACATGCATGCCGTGCTTCAGCCAAAATAAAATTCTGCCGCCAAGCTGTAATGCTCTGAAAAATAAATTTTGGAGTCTAATTGAATTTCAGAAGAATCACTCACTGGGTACAAACAATAATTACTCTGAAAAACATTTGGTAATATACTTCCTAGATGAATATCCATTTATAATATATTTTCAAGTGCTTTAAATTATAGAAATTGATTATTTGGAGTTTTGTAAGAAGATGGATACATTCTCTAAGAACCATTTAAGTTAATGCATACATATACATCTATAAATGTGTAGGTAAATGTAGCTATATCATCTAGATATCCATTCACATATACATAATGCATTTATAATATACATATACATACTTCCACATGAGAATGTTTTATCCAGCTCTAAAAAATTCTAACAAAAAGTCCTAAAATTGGAAATTATTTGGCTGAAGCTCTGAGAAACACAGTTAACCAAATATCTACTAGATCATACATGGATTTTTCTTGAGCCAAAAGGTCTCTGGACGTATTCCTACAAGAAGATTTATCTTACTAACATCTATTGGTATTGATCTAATGGTTAAGTATAATGAAGGAGCAGAAGGTAATCCTTTAAATATACACATTCTGAGATACACTATAAGCCAGGTTTTTCCCAACCTTGGCATTACTGGTATTTTGTGCCAGATAATTCTTTGTCATGGATGGCTGTCTTATGCATTATAGGATTGTTCTCTATCTACTAGATACCAGTTGAATCCCCCCATTCTCTACTGTCCATCCAGTGGCGACAACCAAAAGTGAGGGGAAAAAATGCTTCTAGTTGAGAATCACTGCTATAAATAAATGAGGCAATGTAATATAAAACAGATTAGACTAGACTGGGATTTAAGAGGTTCTGATCCAGGTTTTTTGGCTCTGACTTTGGGATCTTGAGTAAATTACTGAATCCAGCCATTCTCAAAGTAGGTTATGGATGGCAGTATTGCTAAATCATCTAAGAGCCTTATATGACAGATGAATCCACTTAATTTTCTTAGGCCATGAACTGGGAGATCATGAAGTGAACTGAAATCAAGACTCGGCATCTCAACTGACTGAGCAACCCAAGCACCTCTAATTTTTTTTTTATTTGAGAGAGAGAGAGAGCATGAGCAGGATAGAGGGGCAGAGGCAAAGAGAGAATCCCAAGCAGGCTCCGTGTTCAGTGCAGAGCCCAACGCAGGACCTGATCCCATGACCCTGGGATCATGATCTGAGCCGAAATCAAGAATTGGACGCTCAACCGACTAAGCCACCCAGGAGCCCCTTTCTATTTTATAATAAAAAATATTGACTAGGGGCTTTAATTTAGACTCTAATGCCATAGCTTATGATAAACCAATTCCTATACCATAACAGTCAGAAAAGTTGCAAAATAAATAAACAGATGAAGGTATGAGAGAGCTGTCAAAGTAGCCAAGAGTTGAGATAAAATTCCTGATGTAGAAAACCTTAAAGAGCTAGGCTGGTATTTTAAAAGTTGATTTTCCCTTCAGGACATTTGCAAATTCTTGGCTGGGTTAGAGGTTGAGAATCTAGGTAAAGGGCTCTTAAGAAGAGGCAGAGAAGCCAACAGAGCTTTTGACAATCTCCAGCGTTGCTGAGACAAAATTGGAGATTGGGGCTGCCAAGGCAGTAAGAAATGAGGTGCCACATTCGTGAAGAGAAGGGAACATATGAATTAAGTCTGACACTCAGGGGTCTTCTCCTTTGAGATATTTGCCAAACTTGTAATGTTACAGGACAAGAATGTAAGACACTAAGCAAAAGACCTCTACAAGGTAAAGTAGTAATTTTAGCAGTTGTATGGTGCCAACAACAACCTATCAAGGAGTGTGGACCCTAGTAAATACTGTAGGATTTCAGTTGAGATTTCAGGAGAGCTATAGTATAGGAATGGAGGCAAATTAGAAGCCTTACAAAAACTGTAACCCAACCTTGAGTCAGCTCAATCCTTGATATATCTACTCTAGCTGTTTTGTATAAAAAGATAATACCATCAACAGAAATGCTATAATTTATTACAGACAATATTAAGCATTTAATGAAAAATTATCAGGCAAACAAAAATATAAGCCCCCCCCCCCCCCCCCCCGCCAAAGAAGACAAAAAACTAGACTCACAGACGACTGAGATAGCATAGTTTTTGGACATGAAATTTATTATTTTTTTGAACGTGTGATTAACACGTTCAAAAAAAATGACAAGGTAGATTAACATCGTATAGAACTGGCAGCAATAAAAAAGAATCAAGTAACATAAAAAATAAGAAATTTGACTACTGAAATAAAGAACTCAAGAGATGTGTTGAAATGCAGATTGGACAAAGTAGAAGAGAGAGGGCAGTCAACTAGAAGACGCATCAGTACAAATATATATGCTGCTGATTTTCCCACTGTTGTCCCAGGTAAAAACTGACAATGGGGAACAACTGATTGACTTTTAAGGGGATTCAGGTGGAACATATTTGGTGTTTAAGCTAATTTAAGTTTGTTGGTTTAATTAAGATAGATATGTCTTTGGGTTATCAGCATTAAATATAAAACTTTTATTCTACCTAGGTTTGCTAAAGGTCAAATAAGCTCATGTTATCTCTGTTGCAACTTGTTAGCAAAAAAATGACTTAAAATAATGGTTAATTTTGTCTCTCTCAAAGTTTTCAAGGGTAATTGTTAAGATAGCTTTCAGTCTTTGGTAACCTGAAACTTAAAAGTTTTGCGTGCATGATAAATGGGATTGAATTCATTGAACATCTAGGTCTTTTTCAAATAGAATGGAATGCTAAAACATTAATTAATGAAAACAGATTTTGCTTTTGACTTCTTATTGCAGAGAAACTAAGGCTATTTTGGTCTGTTGGTAAACATGCTTTGTGCTTAAGTGGTTCATAAGTTTGCCACCTAAAGAATTCTGGTGTAACAGTTCACAATTGGTTACTACTAAGTTTTCACGGGAGACTAAGGTTTCTAAGAGTTAAAATTCTGCTAAATATAATTAAGACTGATGGAAACAAGAAAAGCAACTCTGTACGTAAAAAAGTAGGAGATGTGTAAGAAAGATATAAGGAATGGTAATAGATTTTTATGGAAGGTAAAAGAAAAAGAAAGTAATTTTGTCCTAAATGAGACTGGTTGTTTGAAGAAAAATGGCTTGGGACAAAATGTGAAGGCAAAGTAAAGTTGTAGAAATTCTTGAAGGGAAATCTTTGGAAAGGTTAGGTTGTGTGGTTAGGACAGACTAAAGTTGCAATGAATGGATTTTAAAAGTATACTGGTGGGAATACAAACTGGTGCAGATGCTCTGGAAAACAGTGTGGAGGTTCCTCAGAAAATTAAAAATAGATCTACCCTATGACCCAGCAATAGCACTGCTAGGAATTTACCCAAGAGATACAGGAGTACTGATGCATAGGGGCACTTGTAACCCAATGTTTACAGCAGCACTCTCAACAATAGCCAAATTATGGAAAGAGCCTAAATGTCCATCAACTGATGAATGGATAAAGAAATTGTGGTTTATATACACAATGGAATACCAAGTGGCAATGAGAAAGAATGAAATATGGCCTTTTGTAGTAATGTGGATGGAACTGCAGAGTGTTACGCTAAGTGAAATAAGTCATACAAAGATACCATATGTTTTCACTCTTATGTGGATCCTGAGAAACTTAACAGAAGACCATGGGGGAGGGGAAGGAAAAAAAAAAGTTAGAGAGGGAGGGAGCCAAACCATAAGAGACTCTTAAAGACTGAGAACAATCTGAGGGTTGATGGGGGGTGGTAGGGAGAGAAGGGTGGGTGATGGGCATTGAGGAGGGCACCTGTTGGGATGAGCACTGGCTGTTGTATGGAAACCAATTTGACAATAAATTTCATATTAAAATAAAAATTAAAAAATAAATAAAAGTACACTGGTATGAGGTTAAAATTCTGCTTTTCTCTCTGTTCAAAAGACAAGGTTTTCTTGGATTATTCTGCTCTTGATTAAAAAAAATAATAATAAGGGGTGCCTGGGTGGCTCAGTTGGTTAAGCGGCCGACTTTGGTTCAGGTCATGGTCTCACAGTTCGTGGGTTTGAGCCCTGCATTGGGCTCTGTGCTGACAGCTCAGAGCCTGGAGCCTGCTTTGGATTCTGTCTGTCTCTCTCTCAAAATAAATAAACATTAAAAAAAGTTATAAAAACAAGAACAACAACAATAATAATAATAAGCAAAGGTTTTTTTCTCTTGTCTGCCAGGAAAACCAAAGCTTTATGTTTTAAATATTTAAGTTTATGCTTTTATTTGGTCTTTGGTTTCTTGGTTAAAACTTCTCAATGTCAAAGGAGCTAAGTTTTGGTAACAACTACATAACCCTACATATTTGCCTTTGGAATTTCCTATTGCCACCTTGGTTAAATAAATAAGATTTGTAATCCTATTAAGGATGTCCTTTATAACTTTCTAAGGTTTTAACTTCCCAGGATTTAAATTGTAATGAAGTCTTTGACCAATTAAGGCTTGCTTATTTGGTATGTTATGTTACTCTGTAAGCCCTGTCAAACAAATAATGATAAACCTTAGGTTGTACTGCTTGGGTAAATGCCAAAACTATTCTAGGGATTATATGCAATTCCTAAAATTTTAATATGTTCTGGTATAAGGTTTTCACCTAACATTCTAAGTATTTAAGTGTTCTGTGTCACAGAAATAACTGGATTACCTTGTCAATTGCATCACAACGACTCATATCACATTGTTAACCACGTCCATTTTTGAGTTCTATCATTTATAATTAATTGTTCTGATGCTTTAGCAAAACATGTTTCATCTTTAAGGGCTTTAAGGACAAATATAGGTATTTGACATCTTTATGATTAATACTAAAATGGCTAGAAATTTCCAGAACTAAAAAGCTGCATTCAAATTGAAAAAGAATTAGTAACATGGGACTAAATGAACTGAAGAAGATGGTTATAGTTCTGTGACTTTTGTTTTGAAGTATTGCTGGTTCTCTAATGTTTGCCCTTCCAGATTAAGGAAACATTCTCTTAAGATACCCATGATATACAATACTAGGATAAAGTATTCCTCTGTAAACAAACTAAAGCATTTAACTTTTCTACCTGAACCCTCTGAAATTCACAAACTCTCAACAAGTGTTCTTTCTTTCATGCCAATTACAGTTACTTGCATAAGTTCAATGAGAGTCTATTCTCCTTGTAACAGGATACCATTGGAAATACTGGTTATTTTAACAAGACTTTGACTGGAATGTCATATTTGAGAGCAACATGCATAGACTCAGATATGACTCTACAACTTTAAGGAACTAAGGTGGACCTTATGAAACATGGAGCCAATCAAGCCCCTTGGAAATGTTGGCCTGATACCTTGCTTACAGAGTTCCCAGCATCCTTACCAGGTGAGTAAAGAACGTCACTTCTTAAGAAACCTCAGGATATCTTGGGGACCTGGAGAAGAGGAATTCTCCCAAATCTGTAGGTATTGCAGACATGGCTTGGCTTCTGGCCTACAGAGACTACTAAAAGTCAATCTAGAGATTCCTTACAAAAAGTGCCAGCAAAGCAATTATAAAAGATCTATATGACCAATAGCTGTTCTTGCTGTACTTATGTAAATAATTAGGCCAAGGTAAAAATTGCAGTTGTTTTACAAATGAATTAGTCTTGATTTGGCTAACTCAAAAACAGAGGTGATTCCAGAGAGAAAAACTATGCTTCAGTAACACACCTTTATGGATACTAAATCCTAGTTCTGATTGTCTTTAAATGTTTGTTGTTTGTGTAAACTGAAGAACTTGAGGTAAACTTTAGAAAAATTGTCACCATAGCATAGGTATGGACAATCTTCTTGCTTGTTATTCTGTGGCAATAATAACAGGACCCCATGGACATGATTATTTAAACAACTGGAAGATGGGATGGATTCCCCCAACAATTGTATATGAAAAGTCTTTTTTCACTGTAGACTTATCAATAGATAAAGACTATAGTGCTTTATTAAATTATTCAATTAAGGCTGGGTTAATTCATAAATCTCTAAATATTCAAACCATATCCTTCCTAAACTTGAACTGACAGTTCCTAAAAACCCACCCCATATAAACCCAAAACACCTGGTTTATTTAAAGGAGTTAAAGTCTAATATACCAGGGGATTTAATCCAAAATGCAAGGGCCCTAGTCTTATTATGTACTCCCACAGCAGTAAAGTTAAAGAGGCACTCTTCATGGGCTTTTATATCTAAAGTAAAACCCATACCTCCTTCGCGTGAAACAAAGAAGCAAACTAATGTGTCTTTCTTATTCCTGTGAACCTGTGGAAGACCTCAAACTGCTCTCATGATGGTTGTACCTTTCTTTTTCATTCTCCTTTCCTCAATTTATACTGACAATTCCTTCTTAAAATGGGTCATTCAAAAGGATCACCACAGACATTTAAATTATAAACCAGAAAAATCCACCTGATTCCTGCTGCCTGTTCCTATTCCATCTGAGGATGCTTCAAACCTGACATCTAAAAATCTCACTGGCAGCACTGACAGACACTGGGTTTGTAATTTGCTCTAACCGTTAACCTATATTTTTCTTATTTCCATAAAAGTACCTCTTATTAATTACTTGATTGCTTACTGAACAGAGTCTATATGATAGCTATACACCACCTGTTATACTGTTAATACCTTCAGTGACTGTCAATAACATTACATTACTAAATACTAAAAAGAGTCAAATGCATAGAACAGTTCTACAAAATAAAATGGCATTAAATGTTTCAACTGCTGCACAAGGCAGAACCTGTGTTCTCATAAAAATAATGCTGTGTATACATTCCAGATTACCACAACAATATTTCCGGATTTCTAACTGACATGAATACTCGAATTGGTGCTTTAAACAATCCCTCTCCGTCCTTTAGTGAGTGGTTTAACTCCTGGACTGGAGGATTATTGTCAAATACCAAAGGACTTTTATTGGGGTTTCTTTATTCTCATTATGTTTTGCTGTTTTCTCCCTCGTATCTCCGCCTGGTACCAAGACTCCATCACTACACCTTCAAACCAACTAATGATACTAATGAACTCAAGGAGGTTCATGTATGTTGCCCACCTTGGATTTAGCTGCCTCCACCTTTTGTAACTCCCCTATGCCTTCCCAAACTGACCAATATTAACCCATATAGGCAGGGACGTCTCTATATCCTTACTCAGCAGGAAGATGTTACAGAAGATGAGATCTTTAACCTTCAACAACCTTAAAGATTTAAGGGTCAAAATTGTTTAGGGGCATTATGATGAGGGAGCATAGGCAGGCTGAGGGCAAAGTACAAGCTAGCACCCCTCCTTCCCAGGTGGGATATGTGTAATATTCCTCGGACCCTCCCAGCTACCCAGAAAAACCCAAGAAAGTACAAAAAACAAATGGTTAAACTGATAAGAGTCTACACCAGTTTACAAGAAAAAGGCAATCCCATCAATAGCCCGAAGTCCAGGAACTCCCTACATCTTAATGTTAATGCTTTGCTAGAGGGAAAAACAACCTTAGCTTGACAATAGGTAGGCCTCCAGTAATCTGTGAGTCTTTAGCATATGAAAATCTCTTTAGCAACCTCCCTTTTGATTTTACCTCCCCCAAGTCCACAGTATATAACCAGTCATTCTTCACAACCCCAGTGCAGCTCGCTCTTTGTGTCCATGGGTCCTGTCCCCGTGCTTTAATAAGAATCACCTTTTTGCACCAAAAACAAAACAAAATAAAACCCTCCCCACACACAAAAAAACAAAAAAACCCCACAAATATATATGCTGAAATTGGAGGAGGAAAAATGATAAAAATACAAAAAAGATCATAAATGACATATGAGACACAATAAAAAAGGCCTAAGATATGTGTAACTGGTGTCCCAACTGGAAGGAGAGGAATGCAGTATCTAAAGAGATAATGGCTGGAAAATCTCCCAAACTAATAAGAGTCATCAACCATACATTCAAAAAGTACTAAAAACCCTAGCAAGATAAATACAAGAAAAAACAAGAACCAAGTAAAAAGTTAAACTCAAAGAAAAATTCTAAAAAGCAGAGAAAATGGAAATATATCTAAAGAAGCAAGAATAAGAGTAACAAGTGACTTCTTGACAAAATAAGAGAATCCAAAGATAATAGGTCATTGTTAAAGATTCAAAGAATGTAATTTCCAATGTAGAGTTCTATACTTACTGAAAGGCAAAATAAAGAATATCTGCAAATAAAAACTAAGAGAATTCGCACAGAGTGAAATACTGAAAGAAGCTGTGTAGGCAAAAGCAAAATGATAAAATAATTCATAATTATTCAGATAAAAACATGGAAATATAGGAAGAGAAGAAAAACAATGGAAAAAGTAAAATTTAATTGCACAAAATGATAACAGTATTTTGTCACTACAAGGCATTAATAATTAATGTGACTGACAACAATAATACAAAAGGTTGGAAGTCTTAAATGGAATTGAAATGTTCTAGGACCTACTATTGTATGAGAAGTGGCAAGCCTTATAGTTTATATTTGACTCCAATATGTCAAGCATACATTTTGTAATTTTTAGGGCGAACATCAAAACAACTACCAAGCAAATAAAAAAGGAAATGAGAATAAAAAATACTTGATCAATCCAAACGAAGCAGGAAAGAAGAAAAAAAAAGAAGATAAACTTGTGAGACAAATAGAAAAAAAAAGAGTAATATGTGAGATATGAATCCAATTATATGAGTAACTTATATTAAATATCAACAGATTCCAATTAAAAAGTTGCCAGAATGAATTTAAAAGACAATAAAAAGTGCATTTTGATTACAAAAAAATCTTATATTTAGGAACATAGAAAGTTTGAAAGTAAAGGGATGGAAAAACCATGCAAACACTAAAACAACATAAAGCCTGTATAGTTATACTAATAATATATACAAATCTCAATCATAGCAGGACACTTTAATTAATGTCTCTCAGTAACTGATAAAACAAGCGGACAAAAACTAAATAAAAATATAAATGATCTGGACCACAAACTTACCAAACTTGACCTTACTGTATATACAAAGACTATATTAAAGAATGTCAGCATATACATTGCTTTCAAATGCACAAAGAATACGGATAAAATTGACCATATGATGTGCAGTAAGACAAAATTTCAATAAATTTTGAAGAACTAAAATCATTCTGCATGTCTGACCACAATGGAATTAAACCAAAAATCAGAAACAAGAAGATAATTAGAAAATCTCCAAATATATTCTAGATATTTAAAAATTAAACAAAACTTCCTAAATAACATACGGATTAAAGAAGAAATCACAATAGGAAATGGGAAATAATTTGAACTGAATATAATGAAAATAGACATACCAAAATTTGTAAATAAAACATGGAGAAAATAGAAGAAAGAAATAAGTATCTGAAAATTTAAAAAGTAAAAACAAATATACAGTAGAAAAAAATCAACAAAGGCAGAGTTGGTTATTTTATATTAAACAATCTTTTTTTAATGTTTTACTTATTTTTGAGACAGACAGCATGAGCAGGAGAAGGGCAGAGACAGAGGGAGATACAAAATCCTTAGAAGGCTCCAGGCTCTGAGTTGTCAGCACAGACTTCAACGCGGGGCTTGAACCCATGAACTATGAGATCATGACCTGAGCCGAAATTGGAGGTTTAACCAACTGAGCCTAGAGTTGGTTCTTTATAAGACTATTAAATTGATAAACCTTGTCATGGCCATGAAAATTTGCTTCTCAGATGTGCCAGGTGGGGCTATGCTCTGAAATTCACCACTGCATTCATACTGAGGCCACATTCACCAGGAGCACAACTGAAACAGTATGGAGACCTATTCTGGAGATATGTGGGACTCCTTTGGGCAACTTTGCTTATGGGGCAACTTTGGCTTGAGGACTCCTCTCTGGCCTTGTCAAAACTTAACCATATTGTAATCTATGCCTCTTCCTGCCCAACCTTCCTTCACTGCAACACAGGGGTCAGACCTGTACCACAATTTGACAGGTCTCCCTGCTTCCTCTGGCCCATAACTTATCTTGCCTTACAGGTGTTTCCTTCAATAAATCTCTTGATAATCTAACATCATCTAGGCATTTACTTTTTTGAAAATTAAAATTAAAATAAACTTCTAGGGAGAGTGATCAAGGAAAAGAGAAAGAGCATAAATTTAATTCCAAGATTAAGAATTAAAAAGGGAATATCACTACAGATCTGCCAGTATTTAAGAAGATGAGAGAATATTATAAATAATTTTATGTTGGATGAAAGAGACAAATTCCAAGAAAAATACAACTTTACAAAACTAACATAGGACGACTGGGTGGCTCAGTCTGTTAAGCGTCTGACTTTGGCTCAGATCATGATCTTGCGTTGAACAAGTTTGAGCCCTGCATGGGGCTCTGTGCTGACAACTCAGAGCCCGGAGCCTGTTTCAGATTCTGTGTCTCCCTCTCTCTCTGTCACTCTCCCATTCATGCCCTGTCTCTCTCTCGAAAATAAATAAAAACATTAAAAAAAAATTTTTTTAAAAAACCTGACATAGAAAGAAAAAGAAAAAAATGAACATTCCTATTCAATTAAAAGAATCTGTAATGAAAAACCATCCAACGAACTATTCTCTTGATATTCCCTGATATTTTGATGGGTGAGCTTGTTTAAATTTTTACATAAAAACAACCTCAAGCTTATAAAACTCTCCCAGAACAGAAAAAGGGTACTTCCTAATTCACTTAATAAGGTCATCATAATGTTCATACCTAAACTAACAATGATGTTACAAGAAAGGAAAATATGAAACAAACTCTTTCATAACAACACTGCAAAAATCTAAGAAAAATATAATCAGATCAAATCGGATGATATATTAAAGGAACACCATGACTATATTGGGATTATCCCAAGAATGCAAAGATGGTTTACCATTCCAAAATCAGCTGTGACTCACACATTAAAAAGGGGGGGAGGGAGGGGAAGAAAAATTATACAGTAATGTTTAAGAGATGCAGAAAAGTTATTTGATAAAATTCAACATCCTTTCATGACTAAAAATATCTTACCATCATCAAAAACAACACTCTTTGCAAACTATTAATGAAAGGAAACTTCCTTAATCTGTTAAAGAGTATTTGTAAAGAGACTACCACAAACTGCATCCTTTTTGATGAAATATTGAAGGCTTCCCACAGGAGACTGGAATAAGACAAAGGTACTCACTACAACCATTTCAACTGTACTCATATTCCTTGTGCTTCACTGTGCTGATAGTGCAGTAAGAAAAATTAATAAAATAAATACCAAGATTGGGAAAGAAGTGAAATTGCCATTATTCACAAATGATATCATCATATACATAGAAAATCCAAAAGAATCAACAGACTTATTATTACAATTAATAAATGAAAACAATGTCATTATAAAAAATTTATATACTAGTAAAACACAAACAGAAACTGAAATCTAAAAAGATGCCATTTACAAATGCATAGCATCATTCCGAGATCTGCTCTTTACCGAAATGGATCAATAATGAGAATAGATAAATCGAAGCATCAAAAGACTTTCCAGTGTCTCTGATGCGTGATCTCTGTATTTCTCTCTCTCTTTTTTTAAGTTTATTTATGTTTGAGAAAGAGTGCTCGCAAGAGGGGAAAGGGCAGAGAGAGAGGGAGAGGGAGAATCCCAAGCAGGCTCTGTGCTACCTGAGCTGAAATCAAAAGTTGGATGCTTAACCTACTGAGCCACCCAGGTGCCCCTGATCTCTGTAGTTCTGAGGAGCAAAAGTAATTTAAAACAATAAGGGCTTGTGTCTGGAGTTGTGAGGGTGTGTGTGCATTTGTGTGTATAAAGATGACAGTAGAGGGGCTCCTGGGTGGCTCAGTTGGTTAAGCTTCTGACTCTAGGTTTTGGCTCAGGTCATGATCTCACAGTTTTGTGAGTTTGAGCTCTGCATTGGGCTCTGTGCTGACAGTGCAGAGCCTGCTTAGAATTCTCTCTCTCTCTCTCTCTCTCTCTCTCTCTCTCTCTCTCTCTTTCTCTGTCCTTCCCCTACTCACACAGTCTCTGTCTCTCTCAAAGTAAATTAAAAAAAAAAAGTGACCGTGGATAACTGAGGACTTATTGATGGAGGAATGAGATTGGAAGTAGATATGTGTGTGTATGAAAGACTAGTCAGTTCTCAGCAATGATGAAAAGGTTTTACTACTGACTTCTATAATTATGAGTGTTTTTACACTTGATCGCAGCTCAGAATTAATTAAAAAAAGGATAGCATCAAAAATAATAAGAGGGGTGCCAGGCTGGCTCAGTCAGGAGAGCCTGTGACTCTTGATCTTGGGGTTGTGAGTTCAAGCCCCATGTTGAGTGTAGAGCTTACTTAAAAAAAATACAAAAAACAAATAATAGGAATCTTATAAAATCTAGGTATCTTATAAAAGTTATATATGTGAGACCATTACACTGAAAAAACTAACAGTTTGAGAAAAATTAAAGACCACCTAAATTAATAGAGACAGATACTCTTATGGATTAGAAAACACAATATTGTAAATATGTTAATTCTTTCCAAATTGATTTCTAGATCCAATATATAATTCAATTCAAAAAAATTCTAGTAAGAATTAAAAATTTCAGGGGGTTAACAATTTGATTCTAAAATTTGTGTGGAAATGCAAAGGGTCAAGAAACACCAGGACAAGCCTGAAGACAAAGTTGGAATTCTGACATTATGAAATAAAAAGACTAATTATAAGTAATCAAGACAGTGTAAACTGGTTACAAGGATAAAGAAAACAATGGAATAGAATAGTCTAGAAGAAGACTCACAGATACCAGGTAATATGAAATGTGACAAAGGTGTTAATTTATTGCAGTAAGGGAAAGGATGTTTCTTTTAATAAATGATGGTGGGCCAACTGGTTATTCATATAGGCTAAAGACATGAATTTTTCCTCTAACCCATATCATATATAAAAATTAATTCTAATTCTAGACAGACTGTGACAAATAAAGAGTAACAAATAAAAATGAGCTAGGGATACACAAAGATTTTCTTTAAAAGAATATGAAAAATACTATCCATAAGGGGAAAACATTATTAACTGGACTAAATTAAAATTAAGAGCTTTACTTATCAAAAGATACCATGAAGAGAATGAAAAGGCAAGTCACAAAGTGGGAGAATATATTTACAATACATTTATCTAACAAAAGACTTGTATGCAGACTGCAAAAGGAATTATAAATCAATAAGACAATCTAATGTGGGCGAAAGACTCCAATAGCAACTTTACAAAAGAAGATATCTAAATACTAATAAGCAAACGAAGAGGTGCCCCACCTCACTAAATTAAGGAAATTCCAATAAAAAACACAATGAGAAACTAGAGCATACTCACCAGAATGGCTAAACTAAAAAATGGACAGTAGAATATACTGATGAAAATATAGAAAAATAAAAGCCATTCTATATACTGGTGGTGGGCATATAAATTGGTAACACCACTTTAGAAAACTAGAAGTGAAAAATGGAACTCTTCTGTATTATAACCATAGAAGTGGTTGCATGATCGTATGCATTTGTCAAAGCACACAGAACCTTGACACCATGAGGAATGAATTGTACTTATTAAAAAAACCAGCCTAGATATGAAAGGAAACCAAGATGGAATACAAACTCTTAGAAATAAACCTAACTGTATTACAAATAAGTAATGTAACCACATTGAAGTAGATGGAATAAAAGAACTAACCCAAAGTGACTTTGGATAACAGTATTTTGACTAGACTGTAGAGGGCTACAGATAAAAAGAACTGTAAACAAACACTTTAGGAAGTAAATATGTTCTTTTCTCACAAGGGTATGGGTAATTTGATACTTTAGGATGGAACAATAAGTAAATATACTTTGGATAATGAGAGCCAGAACTTCCAATGTCAGAGGAAGTTAAAAGGAATGAAAGGGTGAAGGCTAGAATGAATTCTGTTGTTAGACTGGAATCAAAGTTACCAGCAGGTTCAAACCATGTAATTTAAGTAGATAAATAGATATAGAAATAAATATAGAAGGATATGTATGCATGAGTTAATACACATACATATATTGCCAATCTGTTTGCTAAAAGGGTCCCAAAGCAATGATTCTCAATTAGCAATGAGCATATCTTGCATCCAGATCTGGGTTTCTAAATATCATTTGCTAATTAAAGGAAAGAGGGATACTTGAAAAAGTAGTTGATTCCAGGACGGAACCAGGGAAAATACAAGAAATTAGAGCATCTTATGTCGTCAAAAAGTAACATATTGCTCAAAAAAGGATATTCTTAAAAATAAAGAACTTTTTTTTCATGAATATCATGTATAGACACTCTGAAAGAATGCCACTTAATTTGTTCTATTCACAACATCAGCAATGTATGCCAACAAGATCATCATTTAAAACTGGTTTGGCTGTAGTATAGATAACATTTCCAAAATGATTTATGACAATATTTTGTAGGAGTAGGAGTTGTGATGATGTGCTGACATTATTATTCTTCCAGCTGCTAAAGTTGTTTTCTTTAGAGTCTGCATTTTCTATTGCACACTTTCTGTACTTTATGTCTACAAGAATTGTAAAACACATTGACCTTTTCTTATAATGTATAGCACTGAGTATTTTTAAAGAACATGAAAACTTAACTAGCAAATGGGGTGACAAGCTTCTTTAAGGTCTCAGGAACATGAAGACAAGCAGCTTCAGTAACCTCACTTACTTATAAGGAAATGACAAAGGGCACTATGATGAGACTACCTTAAATTATAAACTAATCAAATGAATTTGGCTATTTAAAATAATATATGTAGATTGCTAGTAATAGTAGATGAGTACATGACACTTTGTGAATTATCAAGAGAAAGAAGCATTCACCAAGGCTTGACTTATTCAAATACTAGATGTTTAGCTACTAAAAGGTTCTGTTTCTATCATCCTACAAAATCATAAACTTGGGCAACATTATCAAATCACCTAATCCAAAGGTTTCAAAGTGAGAGATGAAGGACAGACAGCATTGCTGTATTACCTAAAGGATCTTTACAACAATACACAACCCTATACTCCACTTCCCTCACACTCTACAAACCCCATTCTCATACATCTTCTCAAGGATGTATATTCTACTACTCTTCATAGGGATGTATCAAGTTGAAGTGAACATACTTCTATGAAGGCAGGGCTATATTTATCAAAAGCCCACCAGGTGATTCTGACATGGCAGCCCCTGTCTTCCACATGAAACTTTTGACCTAATCTATTTTCTTCCGTTTGGCAAAAATCAAAATTCAAGCAGACCAGAAAGAATTCTGAAAGTATTCAGAAAAGTCTACAATTTATGCTGGAGTGGACCTATTTCATTGTGTCACATAAGAGCAAAAGTGTGAAATGCATTATTTTCAATTTAGAATAAAAATCCTATTGCTTTTTCCAATTTTTAGTGATATATGTAGTACAGAAACCTGGAGAAATATAAACTTTCTATAAAGACATATATGTCTGTATATGTGTATGTATTCTGTATATATGCATGTATATAAAATATTCATTTTTACTACAATTGTTAATATAATAAGGTATTGATATATGAAGATCTCATTAGTAATTGCTGTCCAGTAGGAAATAAAAATCTATAGTCTTAGTTTTTCTACAGTTTATAGACACAGGAATGACTTCCTTGACCTGACTCTTGTGCTACCTAACAGGTTCATTCAACATTTATTAAAAGGTTCAAAGTGTATAGAATCATATTTTCTTTCCTGCCTGTCATTCCTGGCTTCTTACTCTTATTACTTTCCAGTGCTCCCTGACACCCCCACCCCAGCACTCCCCCAAAAAAGGTTGGAACTCAATTAGCCTGCAAGCAATGATACAATGGTTGATATGTGACAAAACTTCTCGGCAGATGGATATACAAAATGGAGACTCAACTGAAATAGAGGTGACCAAACAGGATGTTAAAGACTTTAGATTCACAGACAATTTAGCAAAGAGGAATTCAAAGAACTACATGTATAAAATAACAGAAAGTGGCTTATAGACACCATATATATCTCAAAAGGAGAAACGTCTCTAGAATTAAATACCAAGAAAACTGACTTTGTTACATTATTGCTAAATGACACAAACTTAGCAGTGATCATTTAAAAATACTCCACATTGTGAGGTTTAAGGAACAATGATTCCTAATTAGTGTTTTAATAAGTGTGTTAGCACTGCCTTGTGCCATTCTGGAATGTCACTTATGGTAAATTAAGGGATACTTTCCCTCCCCATTCTCCATTAGTATTTTAATGCTAGGAGGTGGGAAAAAGCTGATCCATATTCAAAAGCAAAGGAGGAAAAACAATAACAAATTGGCATCTCTTCTGTGAATTGCCCCACAGGCCAAGCATTTTTATGTTCTTAATCATTATTAAATGACTTAACATGACACCCAGAGCCTGGCGAATGATTGCATCCTGACATGAGAACGAATTACAAATGAAATGAAAGATCAAGCCGTATTAGAGGATTGCCTCTGGGAAATGAAAATCTTTAATTCTCTTTTATTATTGACATTTATTTGGCTGCCATGAATAACAACATAGCAAAGAGATTCAGCTATGCTTGTGCACTGAATAGCTTATCCCAGGGCTCAAAACTGCATTAACATTTATCATGTTTGCTTTTGTAGCTGACACCGCTGAACAGATTCTCTATCCATCTTGTATTTATCATGCATTGCAGATATAGTGCATCCTCTAATTTAAGTTCATTTTCATATAGTATGAAGAGTAAAGATTAGCCAATGTCTTTCCTCAAATAAATTCTTGCCAGTAAGTATTCCTAAGAATGGTTTAATAGATTTCATAAAGAACAAAGTGAGTTGACAAAGAAATTGAGTCACAGGAAGGGGGGGACTAATTTTAAAGATTTCAGTTTTGGGGAAATTGTATAAATTCACAATGAGGAAGACACTTGTACACTATGTATATCTAGAATATATAAAGCCTTAAAATAAATGTCTCCAGAAAGAGCAACCAAGTAGCATTTTATGAATCTGAAGGCAGTACTACAGTCCTGTAAGATAAGAAGTCTCCATGTTTTTCACTTTTCCAAGCAGTGTTCATTGCTAAGACAGGAACAGGCCACCTACTACATGAAGACAATCCAGATGGTTATTATCAATGCAGGGATATCTTTTCATGATTTATTTCTTTTCTCTCTTGCACAAATTAACAGCGTGGCTTTTTCTGTCACAACAATTAAAGATTATATGGTACCTGATGCCTTTGCTCATATGGTCCTCTTCACTCATATGACTAGATTGCTCTCCTTGCTTTAAATCCTTCCTAGAATTCAAGGCTTAGCAAGGATATCAATGTATCTTAGGAAAATTACTTAGTATCTCTGATCTTGATTGAAAATTAGTTTTTATTTTGCTGTCTTTCTGTTTTTTATACTTTTAATCACGGAAAAATTGTAAATATATACACAAGTGGAAGTAATAACATAATGACCACCCCACATATACCCATCACCATTTCATTTATAACTCCACTATTTGTCACTCACTGGATTATTTTGAAATAAATATATTTTTTAAGTTTGTTTGTTTATTTATTTATTTTACAGAAAGAGCATGTGTGAACAGGGGAGGAGCAGAGAGAGCGAGACAGAATCCCAAGCAGGCTCCGTGCTGTCAGTACAAACCTCCACGTGGGTCTTGAACTCATGAACTGTGAGATCATGACCTGAGCTGAGATCAGAGTTGGATGCTCAACTGACTAAGCCACCCAGGCACCCCTGAAATAAATATTTTTTAAGTAAGCGTTTGAATCTTGTTTTTGACAATTCTAAAGTAAGAAAGTTGGAATGAATTAATTCTAAGGCCTCTTCTTACCCAAAATTGACACTCATTTCTTTTTTTGACCCTTTTCAGGCTTAAATATTAAATTCAAGAAAAATTCACTATAACATCTTTCTTTTGGCTTTATTGATCAGTCTCCTTTCTGAGTCAATACAACCCATATAGTCTGTACCAATAATGAATAAGTGTAATTTTACTTCTTTGTATTTACATTTTTATGTGTATTAATTTTATTTCCTAGTTAGATGTTTAAGGCTTATATCTTGAATTTCTGTTTAGCAGTATATTGAAAAAACACAAAGGTAATAATTGCTACTGTTTATAATAGTTATTAGTTAACTGACAAGTTTTAATCTTACTGATTCACACAGAATTAACAGGTTTATATTTGGCTTGAATAGTTTTCATCACACTGATGATATTAATCATTTTAACCAATAAAATATTTGTTTACTAGATGAAACTCCTATATCTGTAAGATAAGTGAGGTTTTCTTCTTGAAGTTTAAAACTGAGGAAGTAACTTATCTGTGGATTTTATTTGTTCATAATTGGATAAATTCATTTAAGCAAGCACAGGAATTTACTAAGTAAAACTTTTTTTTTTAGGAAAGACATTATTAGACTGACAATATTCCCAAAATATTAAAGTAAATAAACTAAATCAAAGTGGATTTACTCAACTGAATTTTAATAAATTACCTTCTTGAAAATGAAATCTTTTCTACTGAGATAGAAGGTAGGTTTACTTATTAAAATAAGAACAGAGGCATCTGGGTGGCTCAGTAGGTTAAGTGTCCAACTTCGGCTCAGGTCATGATATAGTTTGTGAGTTCAAGCCCCGCATGTGCTCCATGCTGATGGTGTAGAGCCTGCTTGAGATTCTCTCTCTCCCTCTCTTTCTCTGCCCCTCTCCTGCTTTCTCTCTCTCTCAAAATAAATAAGTAAACTTAAAATAAATTAAAATAAAAACACTACAAAAGGTACATTTTCCCAGAAATAGAACAAACAACCTTAAAATTTATACAGAACCACAAAAAGAGTCTGGGTAGGGGGAGGGGAGGGTAAAAATAGTAAAAAAGAACCCCAACCAACTAACCATCAAAAGAAATACAAAAGACCCTATATAGTCAAAGCAATCTTGAGAAAGAAGAGCAAGGCTGGAGGCATCACACTTCCTTATTTCAAACTATATTAGATCTAGTAATCAAATCAGTATGGTACTTACATAAAAACAGACAGACACATGTATCAATGGAACATAACAGAGAGTCCAGAAATAAACCCATCCCTAAATGATTAATTTATGACAAAAAAGTAAAAAATATACAATGGGGAAGGGACAGTCTTCAATAGATGGTGCTGGGAAAATTGTACAGCCACATGCAAAAGAATGAAACTAGATCATTATTATGGATGGCCAACAGGTACACAAAAAGATGCTCAACATCAGCAATCATCAGGGAAATGCAAATCAAAACCACAATGAGATATTACCTCACAGCTGTTAGGATGCCTATTATCAAAAAGACAAGAAATAAATGTTGGTGAGGACACGGAGAAAAAGAAACACTATGTACTGTTGGTGGGACTGTAAATTGGTGCAGTCGCTATAGAAAAACAGTATGAACGTTCCTCAAAAAATTAAAAATAGAACTACCATATGATCTGCAATTCCATTTCTGGGTATTTATCCAAAAGAAACAAAAACACTAACTCAAAAAGAAATCTATGCCCCCATGTTCATTGCAGCACTATGTATAATAGCTAAGACAATAGCTAAGTATCCAATGGACACAGACACAATGGAATATCAGTCAGCCATAAAAAAAGAGAAGAAAATCCTGCCATTTAACAATATGAATGAACCTTGAGGGCATTATACAAAGTGAAATCACTCAGAGAAAGAAAGAAAATACTATATGATCTCACTTGTATGTGGAATCTAAAACAAAGAAACAAACAAAAAATAAAAAAAAACCCAAAACTGAACTCATAATACAGAGAACAGATAGGTGTTTGCCAAAGGCAGGGGTGGGGATGGGGTCAGTGAAATGCATGAAGGTGGTAAAAAAACAGAAAAGAAAGTATGCTATTTTCAAATAAATTATAATATCAAGAATATAGAATTTTGTTACAATTAATCTTCATAATACTGGGTTTCTCATACAATTTCCACATGTACCTGTAGCCATTATAGTATCCTCTCTTCCTTGGGTGAAAATCACAATTCGCTGCCTCTTCAGATTCACCTTTGGCAGAGCTTGTGTCTTTTTGGCTATTTCTTTAATGTCTTCAGTCTATTAATAGAGAAGAGGAAAAAGTTCTCATAACCAGTACAATAAAGCAAAACTTACTAGTAGTTTAAGGATTTAGCTTCTCATGCTCAAAATAGGAGAGATATGTACCCCTACTATAAGAATTTTAACTACATACAAAAGTAAATAGAATAGTACAATAACCTCCAAGGAACCCACCATCAAGTTGAAAACATTTTATTTATTTATTTATTTTTAAATTTTTTTTTCAACGTTTTTTATTTTATTTTTGGGACAGAGAGAGACAGAGCATGAACGGGGGAGGGGCAGAGAGAGAGGGAGACACAGAATCGGAAACAGGCTCCAGGCTCCGAGCCATCAGCCCAGAGCCTGACGCGGGGCTCGAACTCACGGACCGCGAGATCGTGACCTGGCTGAAGTCGGACGCTTAACCGACTGCGCCACCCAGGCGCCCCTATTTATTTTTTTAAAAAGTTTATTCATTTACTTTGAAAGAAAGAAAGAGTGTGACCATGAGCAGGGGAGGGGCAGAGAGAGAGAGGGAGAGAGAGAATCCCAAGCTGATGCTAGGCCCAATTCTACAAACTGTGAGATCATGACCTGAGCTGAAATCAAGAGTCAGCCCCTTAAACAACCTAGCCACCCAGGTGGCCCCAACAATTTTAAATTTGTGATAATTTTTATCTATAGTTTTACCCACTTGCCTTTCATATTATTCTCAAGCAAATCCCAGATACAAAATAATGTTATCCATAAATGTTTTATTATGTATCCCTGAGAGGTAATGATTTAAACATAACCACATACTAGTATATTTTTTTAAATTAATAATTTCTTAATAGCAGCAAATAGCCAATATTCAAATTTCCAATTAAAGAGAGATTTGTAAAAAATAAAAAAGGAATATTGAATTATTTTAGAGGTTTACAGAATTATGCTGACTCTGGAAATAATGTTGCTAAAATGCCAAAATTTTCAAAGAAAAATGAAAGAGATGCAATTTCCTACAGACTTAATTTTATTTAAAGAAGATAAAGTTAAAAAAATAACAAATTAATTCTAGAAAACTGATGCTATTTTTCACATCACATAGGCCATGAAGTTTTACATCTTAACTGTTCTGACTTGAAATCTAACTCTTGAGCTATTATCAGTAGGATTCTTAGAATCATGTTTTCAGCAATTTTAAAATAATTAAAAAATCCATGTCTGAATTCAGTGGCCCTCTAAATCATGCATGGTTTGGCCTTTTTGGCACTCTCTCGTGTGTAGTTTCAAACAGTTATGGAGAGAGAAACACATACTAGAGGAGAAATATATGAGTGGTATCAAGGAAGTGAATTAGAATATACAGGACAGAAAAATTTAGGTAATCAAAGTAGACAAGTCATAATGGTTACAAAGAACATCAGCAACTATGACATTTTTAAAGGTATGAAAATCTTTAGTGAAATATTCTATGTTGTTTGTTCACTACATACTTAAGAAATTCTAGATAATACATGAATCCGAGCTTCTACTGCACCTAACATGACAATTCCGGACCACTGCTGTTTTTGAAAAGAATAGCCACGTATGGTGAGACAATGCTGCTGACCTTTCAAACATGCTGACTGTTTCACTTTGGGTTGCTTATTTTAGAACAAAACTAAGCCTGAACTCTGATATCTGAGAAAAGGAATTCCCTCAGTTTTAGGGAAAGACTATCAGAAATGACTAGTAACAGCTGAAAGGACTAAAAAAAGAAAAACAAAGGCCACATAATGACATTTTCACTCTCTCAAATAAATGTATACATTAATTAAAATGACTGACATATATTCTCCCAATCTCCTTAGCACACTTAAGTTTTACTACTGTCGGATTTTTGCTTGATTGGGTACAGTTCATATTTAATAAAGATAAAGGGGCAAAGCCCAGAGCCACATTCAATCAATCAATCATCATCAGAATCCGATGTATGTAGTGGATGTTTTTTAAATAGAGGTCTTTCTTCAATGTGGTATAAGGAATAAATTAAGAATGAGATTCCACAGTTGTCTTCTGGCCAATGGGAAGATATATATATTTTATGGGAGTTTGAGTAACTTAAAGAAACCTTTCTTATGTCTCAAATTAAATTTTATAAAACTGGCAATTCAAGATTGAAATAAATTTCCCAAATATAAAACACAAATCTTTACAGAATGGTTAAACTTTATTCTAATTGTATCCATGTCCACGGTTCATACAAAATCCTTCTGTCACTCTGGAATCACTGTCAGCAATACCAGATCTAAATTTCTTACTGTGCCTTGAAGAGCCACTGCTTTGGCTTCAATAGTTGAGCCCAATCTAGGATGGAAACTTTTCTTAAAACCTCAATTTTGTTTTCTCAAAGTTATATATTCCTAGTTCTGCAGCCACCCCCACCTCCCCATAGACTCTTCTCTCTTATACTTGCGCTAGCATCTTAACAGAATTATGAAATTACAAGGACTTGAGAGTGTGACACACCTAGATCTGTGTACTTTGAGTAGGTAAATAAACCTCTGTGAGGCTGCACTTCCTCATCTATAAAACTAAGAAAATATTTATGCTAAAAGATGTTGGGAAGTGGGGTGCCTGGGTGGCTCAGACAGTTAAGTGTCCAATTCCTGGTTCCAGCTCATCTTGCAGTTTGTGGGTTCGAGTTCTGATATCTGTGCTGATACCATGCAGAGTGCTTGGGATTCTCTCTCTCTCCTTCTCTCTCTGTCTCTCCTTTGCTCTTTCTCTCTCAAAATAAATAAATAAACATTTTAAAAAAGAAAGAAATATGCTTAGAATTAGTGGGCAAAAATTTGAAGAGAATCAGGATATGTGCATAGTCTCCAAGTATTTCCCCTAAGATACTTACTCATTACAAATTAATTAGTAGGTGAAACAAGATTTTTGTACAGTCCCCAAATATCATCAAGATGTTTATTAAATGCAGTGATAAAATAGTAACTTTACAAAAAATAAACTGGCAAATACCACCTTAACCCAGTGATGAAAGTTAATGTCACCAACAATAAGTAAGACAAATAAGTAAGACAATGGGACATCATTTATATTCCTGATAATGATGCACTGAGAAGGGCAAATCACCTCTGTGGTATTTCTGGCAAAATTGCATACCCTCAACTTAATTAACAGAAAATATCAGAGAAACTCAAATTGAGGGATATTCTATAAAATGATTGACAAGTATTCTTCAAAAGGATCAAGATCATGAACAAGAAAAGAATGAGAAACTGTCACAGATAGGAAGAGACAAAGGAGACATGACAAATGCAATTTGTTTTCCTGGATTAGATTCTTGAACAGAGAAAAGAAATTAAGAAGAAACTGGTGAAATCAGAATAAGGACTGTAGTTCAGTTACCAGTATCACACTAATGTTAATTTTCTGGTTTTGATCAATATACCCTCACCTGTGTAAGATGTTACATTAGGGAAAGCTGAGTGTACTAGTTTTGCAAATTTTCTAAGTCTAGAATTACTTCTAGAATTATTTCAAAATAAAAAGTTGAAAATAATTGTTGTGAGGATGAAAGAAGGTAAGTGAAAGAGCTAAATGCCATATTTAACAAGTGCTAAGTACTTAATAAATGTTCATTTCTTTCCTCTAATAACCATCTTTAATACTCTCCAAAACTCATATCCTGCAGTTGCCCCAAAATCTCTAGAAAGGACCTCAAGAGTTTTGAGTATTGGGAATTCAATTATAGTATCTAATAAGGGAGGAGAAAAAGGAAAAAGGGGAAAGAGTAGAAGAAAGCTCATATAATTTAGTTATGAGCCATGTATGTAGCTCTAAAGTGCTCATTAAATCTTAACTTCTATGGCAGTAGGTATTATTACTATATCCTCATTTTGTAGGTGAAGACATTGAGTCACGGAGAAGTTAAGAAGCTTCTTAAGGTCATAAATATTCTAAGTGTACAACCAGGGCTAGCACCTACAAAGCCTGACTCCAGAAATTATACCCTTAACCAATATTCCATGCTCCACAGATTATACTGCTTCTTTGAATTCTGGCAATGTGTTTTCTGTTGTTATCACAAAATGATAGCATGTTCAATTGAAATCATTTTTCTGTCACATGCACAAGTCACTGATGATCCTGTATTTAAGTTTGCTATTTTTTTTCCTCTTAATTATTCTGGCTTGTATTTTACCCTAGTGATTTCAGTTTTTAACTTTCAAGATATTTTTCATTTTCCAAGGTCATTTGGAAATCTAATCTCCTCCTCCAATATGTTAGGATGTGAGAAAGAAAGAAGTGTAGTTTGTATAGTAAAGAGTACAAGACTTAAAGAGCTGGCTCTGGTTCTGGCTCCATTATATATTAGCTATGTGTGATCCTGCACAAGTCATGTAGCCTATTTTCCATCTGTTGAACTGATAGGGCAATACATGCCCCACTTAACCCCAAAAGGCTTGTGTGAATATTAAATGTATTAATTATATGTTGGAAAAGGTTTCATAAACTGTGAAGCATTTTATAAATGCTAAATTATGCTTTTATTGTCACTGGTGATCACACACCTTAAATTTAGCATTGTCTTCCAAATTAAAGAATATACCCTCTTCATTCCATTTTTAACAAGCTGATGATACACATGTTAATACTGTCACAATCTACCTACTCCTAGAGAATACCAATTGTGGGGTTCCCACAGTGCCTCACTTAACCATATCACATTCTTTTGTTTTCCAAATAGAAACTCCTATAATTATGGTGCGCACATGATGTGTCAGTGTCCAGTCTTATCTCCTACTACCTCTTTCTCCTCTCTTCATTCCAGGCACATTGGCCTTCTCTCAGCTCTTGGACTACACAGTACATTATGCTCCTTCTCCTTTGGGGGCCTGTGTACTCTTGTTCCTTCCGTTTGAAATTTGTTTCCCTGTTGTTTCTTTGTTTTGTTTTTTTCTGTCAATGCTAGATATCCATATTTTTCAAGTTTTACTTTCCTCAGAGAGTCATTCTATGACTATCGTATCTAAAATAAGAACCCCTCCCATGTTCTCCTTCACAGTATACTCTCTGGTCACTTCTATCTTGAGTTTAGGGTCTATCAGAGTGTTAGGCCCAGAGTTAGTGCTCAGTAACTATTTACTGAATGAACAAATGATTAAATGAAGATAATTAAAAGACTATCTTATCTCTTTCTGTTAATCTACTGTTTTAAAACTGTCCTCTTTGGGGCGCCTGGGTGGCTCAGTCAGTTAAGCGTCCTACTTCAGCTCAGGTCACGATCTCACGGTCCATGAGTTCGAGCCCCGCGTCAGGCTCTGGGCTGATGGCTGAGAGCCTGGAGCCTGCTTCCGATTCTGTGTCTCCCTCTGTCTCTGCCTCTCTCCCATTCATGCTCTGTCTCTCTCTGTCTCAAAAATAAATAAAAACGTTAAAAAAAAATTAAAAAAAATAAAAATAAAACTGTCCTCTTTGAGGGCACCTGTTGGGATGAGCACTAGGTGTTGTATGGAAACCAATTTGACAATAAAATATATTTAATAAAAAAAAAAAACTGTCCTCTTTGGGGACTTAGTCACCTAGAAAAGCTGCATTGTACTCTCTTAGCCAGCAGGACCTAACTTAGTGTCTTATTTCCAGAAACTCTAGGTGATCATTCATTGTATCCTTTGCATTTGTGAGGAACACAAGAACCTCAGAAAACTTTTGGAGAATTCTTTGGGAATCAATACCTCCTGAATACTCTATGGACTTTCTATCCAATGCTGATCAATGGAATTTTCTGTGATGGTAGATATGATCTATATCTGTACTAATATGGCAGTCCCAAGCTACAAAGGCTATAGAGAGCACTTGAAATCTGTCTACTGAGATTTAGGAACTGAATTTTAAATTTTATTTAATTTTAATTAATTTTGTGGCTAACAGATGCTGTATTGGACAGCACAATTCAAAACTTTCCTGTCTCAGTGGTATAAGATCATACAGTCATCAATGGTCAGATACAGATTACAAGCCTAGGATCCTCTGGATAGAGTCAGGGGCTGTGGGGAAGTTGGAAAAGGGAAAACGATTGCTTTGTTTTCTCTATGGTCAGAAGTAATGTATCTTAGAGATCTAAAATAAAACTAAAATTCATTGCTTGGAGTAAAACTGAATAAATGACTCAGCAGAGAAGGTATGTATTATTTTCATCATTTGGCACATAGTCTATTGCACAAAGGATGAAAATACAAAGAATATGATATTTAAGTTTTGGAGGTATTTTCTTTATTTAATTTAAATCAATTTTCAATACTGCTTTTAAAAGGTTTAATAATGAAACATATTTTTAAGTTATCTTATTTTTATTTGGGTTCTAAAAATATAAACCTTTAATTGGTTCAGTTCAAGATAAAGTAGATTTAAAAACACATTGCAGTCTGAACTGATTTCCCAGAATAATAAAAGGCCTCATGAAACTTTTTACCTCAAGAATTGTCATTTTAAATTCTTAGCAGGTCTGCCATTTGAATCAGGCACTATGCAATTTTCCATCATATATATATATATATATATATATATATATATATATATATATATCTCCTCTCTCTTCTGCTTTGTGCTTTGACCAGCTCCAGTTTTTATCTCATTCTCCAGTGCCCTCCTAAGCTGCCTCTTCTTACTGAAAATTGCCCAATTCATTTTAAAGATTAAAGATTTTTTAAAAAAGAAAGATTATCTAAAATTTGCAGAGAAGCTAACCAGAATATCATAAACAATGCTACTGAAGATATTTCCTGATGAATAAATACTGGTTATTTTTAGAGGCTTTTGGACTGGTCTGTTAACAGACATATCACTACTTGCAATATTCAGTGGCTTTGGGAACTGATTGGGATTTATAATAGAAATGATGGTAGAACAGCAGAGCCAGTAGAAAAAAAAATGCTCACCTTTCTTTTTAATCTTTTCATTTCTTTCCTCACTCGTGCCCCAGTTTAGAGGTAAAATTAAAGTTGAGAGGGATAAAATGCAGATTTTGTCTAGTTTGTCACAGTAGACCTGAGAGCACTGACACATTTCTATAGGTATTACACTTGATCTTAGCCAAAAGGCTGAGAAGCAACTCTACAGATATTAAAGTGTTAAGATAAAGTGATTTACTCTTTTTTGATTCTTTAAAAACACCAAGCTTCCAACTTATGCTTTCCTATTACTGTCTAATGGACTAAGGAAAATTTAATGACATTTTAAAATCACTGAATTCCTCTAGATAGGATTCCACATATGGGTTATATTTATTAACAAAAATATTCTACTCATGGCTCTTATATATTCTACAATGCTTGGAGTATTTTCGGAAACTCATGAAGGGAAACATCAAGACATGGTGTGCTTTATCTAATTTAACATATCACCGTCAACATTACCAACAGAGCAGTTTTGCTATGTTAGAAGGTAGTAAGATATACTATCATAAACATCATCACTTGGTTTATATGCTGTAATCAATTATGGCAGATTTATGGTAAAAAGAAACAATTCTAGAATCAGTAAATAAGAATCAATGCAAAGGTTAATATGATGCCAGTTAGTAGAAAACAGAAAAAGTTAGTTTGCATAGGATCTAGTTTTTTCATAGAATACTTATACCACAAATTCAATGTCTTCCTCCAAGAAGAGGAAGCTTTATGTCTGGCTGTCAAGTCCTATGTATGACATGGATAACATGCATGTGTATTACTCTGTTGCTCGATAATGAATCTTCCTTTAGTACATTTAAATAACTGTTCCATCACAAATTCATACACTTTTCTCTGAACAGTTCAAAGTGAGATTACTGATACATCCAATCAATGCTCACAGGTTTTCTAGATGGTCAACAATACTGAGCATGTAAATAGTTAGTTTAATTTTTTAAAATTACTACCATGCAACATTCCAAGTTGCTGTACAGAACACAGCATTCTACATAGTTCTGGCTCAATACATATGAGAGTCATAAAACTTATAAACTCAGTTTATGAATTCTCTGTCAGTTAACCTGGGTTCAGATTAAAGTCAATGTTTTCTAATAAGCAACTGGAAGATAGATATTATATAGATAAAAACATGGCGTTATCTGTCTTAATTTTGCCAACAACAACCACATGGAGTTTTGAATCTTGACAGCTAATACTTCTACTAGGAAAACAAAATTAGGACCTAGAAATTAAAACCAATTATTGATATTTGGTTTCAGAAAATTTATATACATTTATGCAAGAAAAAGAGAGAGACTGAGAGAAGAAAAAAGAAGATTAAAACAGGAAGTTTATATGAGTGGGATTTAAATTAATCAGTCCCTAACAACTGTTAAGTACAACCTTTGGAAATTAATTTGCATAATGATAATCTACATGTGGTAGGGGTGAAATTATTTAAATGACATTATATTTCACTATTTAGTCTTGCTCCACCACTGCTTTAGCAGTGAATCCTTATGAAATGTAATACAGCTAATGAGGTAGCTTTTTAACTGAACAAACTGACAGGCCCCATATCTGCAGAGGCAGCTTGAAACCGTGCCCAACCTCTTGGCTTCCCAAGAGGCTTTTCAAAATTCAATAAATAACATCTGTAGGCGATGTTGGGTGCAGACCTAGCAGAGTGCGTCATAACACTGTGCTGGCAGAACAAAGAAACCATGACGACTGCCAAGTTTCCATGGCAACTGCTGCGAGGCTCTGAGAGTATAATAGCACATCAATCACTGTCCAAAAGAACTTCATTATCAGCTAGAAAAAACCTTTAGGATCTGTTTAGTGTGCAATTGTGGGTTAACTCACCTCAAAGCCTTGCTCTCTAGCAAAAGTGGCAGCTTCCTGAAATAAAAAAAAAAGAACAGTTAATTATAAAGTGCTAGGTAATGAAGAAATAATCCATTTTGAAACTCATTCATACAGTCTTCTTTTTACACAATTATCTCAATATACCCACATAGTTCAATTTTTATTCTTATGCCAAAAAAGAAATCTTTTTCCCTTGGCATGAAAAAAAAAAAAGGCAGCATAATGTCAACACACTTCACAAGTTGGAATAAAGAAGATGTAGTGCGTGTTTTTACTGTAGCTGTCACAGTGAGTTCAGGTGTTTTGACCCCAGCAAAGAAAGACAATCATTTGAAACCTAAGGAACATACTGGTGGTTGTGTTTTTAATTGAAACAATACCTTTCAGAAAGCTCTTCTGTAGAGAAGAATGTCTACTAATAAATGTATAGATTCATAAAATCATCATTTTGCAATCCCTAATGAAATTTATTCAGGCAAGGATCATCAATAGATGCTAAATTCATTAGGTGAAAGGATGACAGGAAGCTGGGTGTTTCATGGAACCAAAATATCACAGATTATATGCTGGTCACGGGGAGCAAAGTATAACTTTATAATGAGAGGATCAAGCTGTCATCACTTTATCCCAGTGATCAATCCTATCAGTTTTTGCCATTAATAGTGGAATCACCAAATATTCTGTGCCTTCTGTTACGATGCAGTATAAAGGACACAGCATCACCTATAAAGTTTTCTGACCTCATTTGTGACATTAATTACTCAAAACTTTAATTCAATAACTAGCAGTCTACAGAAAATACAGAGGATAGGAGAACAAGTTAAATGATACAATGAGAAAGCAAATGGAAAAATCCATAAAGTAGGACATTCTATAAGACAAATAGCTTGGTCTCTTCAATAAATCAATCTTATGATAACCTGGGGAGGGGAAAAATGACCAAGATCAATGTACAGACCTTAACTGAATCCTGTTTTGAACAAACCATCCAGGAAAGGCATTTTGGGGACAATTAGAGAAATTTGATAATGAAACAGGATAGCGATAATGATAGGAATTATTAACTTGATAAGGTAAATGTCCTTAATTTTAGAGGTTTATTCTGAAGCATTTAGAAATAAAATGACATGATATGTGTAATTTACTTAATAATACTTTAAAAAATTAAAGTGAAGTAAAAATGGCAAAATGTTAACAATGATTAAATCTAGATGTATTCAGTATTTTTACTTTGTCTGTTTAAAAACTTTTATAGCAAACAGTCTACCTCCTCCCCAATTTCTCTTTTATATAGATGACAGGGGTGACAGAAGTTGAACATTAAAAAAAATAGTTAAAAATTTTAAATTCACAATGTTTTTCTTGATTCCTGAATATCTTAAGGGCACAATCTAATGAACATTACTATAACCACTAATGCTCTTAAAACAGGCTATCAAATTACAAAAACACATCTGTGTAACCAAACCCTTTCTCTTTCTGTACTCTGCATATATTTTAATTTTAGGACTGATACAGAAAATAGAAGCAATATTACTTTTCAACTTAACTTCCCTCTTGAAAATGAAAAAAAAAAAAACTGCAGACAACTGTCAAGAGCCTCTACATCTTAACTTACATTCCTCCAAAATTATCTTTGCCAAGAGATATTAATAGAAGGATGGGATTTGAGCCTGAGTAGTGAGCAGATCCAACTCAACTGAAGCGACTGCCGCACCAAACCATGTAAGGCAGAAAGTAAGTCAGTGTCTCTAGCACAAATCTGGGTACTATCTACATGTTAAGGAAAACGGTGGGAAAAGAAGTATGTATGCACTCTTATGGTCCGAGGTACTAATGACATATAGATTTGAAGACCCATTTTGAGGGTTTGAAAAGGTTGAAATAGATGACTACAAGCTAAACACTTAAGTTAACAGAAAGTGATAGGCTGAAAGTACAATTCCTTAGGCTGTTCGCTAGGGAAGCATAAAGCTGATTGAGTTAGCCTTAGTGATGTAGATTAAAAAAACTGAATTATGAACTTAACAATTGGTCCAAGCAAGCCTCTTTGACAATTTTCTTATAATAGTACTTATACACCACACAGTCGATAATATTTGCTGGCCTGTCAAGGAAAAGGAGAAGTTTCAAATGATATCAATGTAATATTTTTCCAAGCTGTCCAATCCAAGAATTAACCAAGATAATTCTTTTATCAAAAAGACAACTGAAAGCTCTGCTACAACGACTCATTTATATAGATCTTCATCAGAGGCATGAAAGAAGCCCAGAGAACTATAAGACAAAATTAATATGAAGAATCTGTATGGGGGTGCTTAGGTAGCTCAGTCAGTTGTGCATTTGACTCTTGATTTCAGCTCAGGTCATGATCCCAGGGTCGTGGTATTGAGACCCACATTGGGCTCTGTGCTGAGTGGGGAGCCTGCTTGAGATTCTCTCTCTCCCTCTGCCTCTCTCCTCAGCTCATGTGTGTGTGTGCTCTCTTTCTCTAAAATAATAATAATAATAATAAAAGGATCCGTATGACTAAAACTGCACTAAGGCATAAAACTCAAAATTCAACATATAGTAGTTAAATTGCTTTTTTAATGTCCAGTTTTGCTCACACAGATATAAGAAGAAATTAACTATGATCTGTTATGGTATAGTAGAACTAATTGCAAGAAGACACATATATAAATGTCAGATCATTATTCTTTAAGGAAACAAGGCCGTAGGACACTTTCACATCTGTAAACTATTCAAAGCGCCAACATATTCTGATTGAGGAAGGACATGCTGAAAAAAAGTCAACTCAATTTTTTATCTTAGCACCCCCTCATACAGGTTTGCAGAGCTGTGCCCTATCACTGAAAAGCTAAGCACTTGTTCTATGGCTTAAAAAGATCTTATCTCCTGACTTCCTCCCACCTTCTTTTGATCTTGAGCTGGTGCCCCCAGTCAGTCCATTAGAGAAGGCAGCTGGCTCACATCACTGCAGACTTTTCCCACAGCTAACCTCTGATTTGAAGGTGTTTGCAGATACAATGATGGAACAACATTTATTTTTCTCTCCCAGCAAAACAAATAAAACAACACAGGGGAACAGTTTGACCCAGTCAGAATTTAACCAGAATTTTAGTCCTCAGATTCACTGCATGGAAGGACAAAAAGAAAAGGCAGTAGGTCTGAAAGTAGGGAAGGAAAAAGGGGTATAGACAGTTGGCAGAAGAGTAAGGCAGGTTCCAAATATCAGGGTTAATTCCAAGTGAACTGATCACACTAAATTGAAAAGGACTTTTTAGTGTGTCTTTGCAGTGAAAGTGAGAAAAGAAAACAAGCATGTCCCCATCTGTGCTGCCCCAGGGCGCCACGCACTGAGTTTCACAAATCTAATGAAGCAGTCAGGTTAAAATCCAACCGCAGAGTGGATGTGACGTGTGGAGAACAGCTAGGGTTAGAATAGAGAAGCAGGGCGGTTCCTAATGCAGGTGATTATCCATGTGATAATCATTATATTTACAGGCTTTCCATTTTAGATCTGACATCAAAAATCACAAAGGAGGAGGGATTAAGGAAATAAACAACCGACAGAGGCTTTCCTACTCCCCTGAGAGTGTATGTAGCACTTTCATTCATGCATGACAAGCAACAAAAGCAAAACCAAACAGGCCAGGAAAGAGTATTTCTGAGAAGGCTGGATTTCACATTAACACTTCTTTCCATTTTGATAACTTTCACTATTATTCAGTTTCCCAGACAGGTCACATTTTCAGAATTAGTTCCCATTGTTGTCTATGCTCTAATACAGTATCATTTTTGGTTTACAATGAATGATACTCACATAATATGTCTTTTACAACAGCAAAGTCATTTTTTCCTTCCTGGAATTGAGTGTTGTGAGTAAAATGACATGTAATTAAAGTCTCAGGCTCTCATCTACACCACGTTATTTAGGATTTGCAGTAGGCTTGCTGCTTCATCGACCAGGCTAAAAGGGTGCTAGTCAAACAGCAACCAAATATGTAGGTTTTGAGGTTTAAGAAAAAAAGAGGCTGAAATTCAAGGTTAATGAAAACTATGGAATACTTACTTTATGAGCTATTAAAAAGGATTAGCAAGCCACTATTAAAAAGCACAATCCTCAGATTATACAGGAAAGGAAGAAGAAACTCAAGAGCATGTTTGTGTGTATCAAAGAGTTATTTCCTTTTTATTCAATTGAGGAAAAAAACTGTTTTCTTTATAGTTTGATAACACCCCAGTTTTAATTTATAAAGTAGAATGACCTGTAATCAATATTAAATTAAAATGGTAACTTGTCCATATTCTTATTTCAATTATGGTTATTGAAGTTATTGGTTACTAGCTATATAGGAAATGCAAATGATTTCTGTATATTGACCTTGTATCCTCTGATTTGTGAAATTTACTTCTTTGTTGTAAGAACTATTGTTTTGCTTCTATAAAGAAAGGTAATTTTCATTAAAAATTTTTTAAAAAAATGTTTATTTTTGAAGGAGAGAGAGAGAGAGAGAGAGAGAGAGAGAGAGAGAGAGAGAGAGTTAGTTAGTTACTGGGGGAGGGGCAGAGAGAGAGGGAGACCCAGAATATGGGGCAGGTTCCAGGCTCTGAGCTGTCAGCACAGAGCCGGATGCGGGACTCGAACTCACAAACCGCAAGATCATGACCTGAGCCGAAGTCAGACGCTCAACCGACTGAGCCACCCAGGTGCCCCAAGAAAGGTAATTTTCTACATTATTATTAAACATACCTCAAAGTTATTTTGAGAAGTGGGCAAAGACCTTTAAAAACAAAATTCACCTCTCTTTTCTCCAGGGTTATCTGAAGGGTATGACTACCACCCCCACCAGAGTTCATAACCCTTGCCCTCACACTTCCTGCTCTGCACTTGACGGCTCCAAACTCAGAACTATTAACTGCTTGCTAATGTTACCACTCTAATTTTGATCTCGGATATGAGGGGTCGTGGTATAGGCTGAAACTTCATGGAATGAAACAAAAAGGAAGAATATCAAACTCAGGACCAATAACCATCCACAGAAAGCTGCCTATCCATCCAAAACAAACTACTTTGTTGCTCCAGTGCAAGGAGGAAGAAGAAAATTCACTGAAGCGTTCCCCCATGGTCCTCACTCAAGTCACAGGAGTCTAGAGCTTTTAGAAAAGCCAAGGGTGAATGGAGCCACCAAACCAGTTGTTGTTTTTACTTTGTTCATCTCTCCATTCAATAAGTATTTACTGCCTATATATAGTTTTATAATGTTTATTTGAGCGAGAGAGTGCTCACACGAGTGTAAGTGGTGAAAGGGCAGAAAGAAAGGAGAGAGGTGAAAGGGCAGAAAGAAGGAGAGAGAAAGAATCCTAAGCAGGCTCCACACTGTGTCAGTACAGAGCCCGACACAGGTCTTGATCTTACAAACCATGAGATCATGACCTGAGCTGAAATCCAGAGTCAAACGCTTAACTGACTGAACCACCCAGGCGCCCTGTCCTCCCATGTGTACTTTCAGACTAACAGATACTATTAACCTAGAGGTGTATCACTGCTATAGCTGTTGCAAACCTTAGATGGTATTGGACTTTGACTCAATAATATTTGAAACAATACTGTGAATCTTAAATGGTATGGTGTAGAGTCTAAGAATGTTATATATTTTTCTCTGTATATAAAAAATTCACATATTTATGTATACATTTAGATGCATAATGTTCTTTTTGAATGGCTTTAAGTGCAAGGTAGTACTGGTCAGGAAGCAGTTTCAGCTAAATGGAAAGAGTACAGGGCTTAGAATCAGAAGACCTACACTAAGGGTGCAATTTTATAGTTCATTTGCTATGTAATTTTGAGCAAGACACTCAGTGTATCAGTTTAGATCAATAAAATTGATGCCAATAATACCTGTTTCATTAGACTGTTGCTAGGAATCAATGGAATATTTAATGTGAAATTAAAATCATTTCGCCTATTGAATTCAGGTTCTTAATTAGATCTTAGGATAGTTTAAACAAGTTCCAGAGCCTCCAGAGGACATTCAATGATTTGTCCTATCTGTGGATCATATGTGTAGTAGACAGCCTCCAAACTGGCTTCCAATGATCCTTGACTGCTGGTATTCAAATTTTTGTATAATTCTCTCTCCTTGAGTGTGTGCTGGGACTAGTGATTTGCTTCTAAAAATATATGACAAAAGTGATGGGATGCCTTGTTTATTCTCTTGCTCACATGCTCTCAGCTCCTGACCTAGAGGAAAGCTGCCATGTTACAAGTACACTTATGGAGAGGCCCATGGCTAACAACTGGTGAGGATCTGAGGTTTGGCAGCAGATATATGAGTGATTTTGCAAGTAGATTCTCCCCCAGTAGTAATATGATTACAGCCATGGCTGACATCTTGATTACAGCCTTTTGAGAGACTCTGAGTTAGAGGCATCATGTTAAGCTATGTCTGGAATCCTTATCCACATTTTATATATGAGAATCCTAAGCCTTAGGTTATGTAACATGGCCCAATTAAGATATTTTCTCACTCAGATTATGTTAATCTTTAGAAAAATCCTCACAAAAATCAAATCAAATTAAGTGTGGTCAACAGGTCAATCACAGGGTGAGCAAATTATGGAAAGATAATTTAGATACATGCTATCTAAATGGTTTTGTTTAACTGATTATGGTTAACCATTTCTTCAATACAGATAAACTGGGATATATTATCTTTTGCATAAAATTTGTTTTTGGCATCTAGCTTCAATTTACAATGTCTTTCATTATTTGGAAGTAATGATTACCTTACTGAGAATAGAGTAAGATATTTAAGTAGTGCCAGAATCCTCAGGTGAGAAAAATATTATTGAGCCAAAGTCTAATACCATTGTAAGGTCTGCGATAGCTATAGCAGTGATACACTTCTAAGTCATACTGATATTTAATGATAAAGAACTAACTGCTGTTTATTTCCTTTCATACAATACATCATAAACTTATGTTGCTTAAGCTTCTAAATATTTCCTCATGCTGTCCTTCAGACTAAGAATTTCTTTATGCTATTTAAAAAGATCACTTATGGGGCGCCTGGGTGGCGCAGTCGGTTAAGCGTCCGACTTCAGCCAGGTCACGATCTCGCGGTCCGTGAGTTCGAGCCCCGCGTCAGGCTCTGGGCTGATGGCTCAGAGCCTGGAGCCTGTTTCCGATTCTGTGTCTCCCTCTCTCTCTGCCCCTCCCCCGTTCATGCTCTGTCTCTCTCTGTCCCAAAAATAAATAAAAAACGTTGAAAAAAAAAATAAAATAAAATAAAAAGATCACTTATATAGTTTTTATGACACTGTATTAATATTATATTATTTTTAATATTATATTAGTTCTTATGAGGAAATTTTTTTATGATTATCTCTGTTTTATTTATTTATTTATTTTTTTTATATATGAAATTTATTGACAAATTGGTTTCCATACAACACCCAGTGCTCATCCCAAAAGGTGCCCTCCTCAATACCCATCACCCATCCTCTATGAGGAAATTTTTTTTAACTTTATTTGTCTATTTTTGAAAGGGAGAGAGGGAGGGTGAGCATGAGCAGAGCGGGGCAGAGAGAGAGGATCCTAAGCAGGTTCTGTGCTGTCAGTGCAGAGCCTGATGCTGTGGGGCTCAAACTCACAAACTGTGAGTGACCTGAGCCAAAATCAAGAGTTGGATGCTTAACTGACTGAGCCACCCAGGTGTCCCTGAGGAAAAGTTTTAATTTGAAAATAAAGTAAAGGAAGGGTAGAGAAAAATCATTAAGTAAAATATGTGCCTGGGAACTGCTTTTAAAAATAGATTTTATTCAGAAAAAATATCTGTACTGGCTTTTCCAAGGAGTATAACACATAACTTTTTGGGGACTTTCAACCTGTGCTCTGACATTTATTACCATATGCTTCCTGTCTGCAGAATGCTGAATAGAAATATTATTTAATGTTTATTGAGTGCCAAAAACTCAGTGGGGCAAAGTATAAGCTATAAAGATATTTGTGGCCCCTATCCAATAGGTTTATAATAAAAGTTACATAGACAGTATATAAATTAGACCTCAATAAACTGGACTGAAAAAAACATTAGGCAGCGAAAACACAAGCCAAAATATTAGGTTTAGCTTAGGACATATCTAATCCTTTCACAAAAGTGATTTATTAGCTAATGAATCTATTATAGCAAGGAGAGTTGTTCATTCCCACCTTTGAGCATATTTAATGGTGGTAACTAAAAGAAAACAAAGTTAGGAAAAGTATTTCAACAAAATTTGACTGATTAGCTACGTGGGCTAATTTCTAGAATAACCTGAGGTTTTCAGTTAGTGAAGAAAGAGGAGAGATGATAGCATAAGAAAATTCTCAGACCAGTGGGCATCTTATTGGGTATTTTATTTCATTTTTAATGAGATAACATATGCTTGGCACAAAGGAAACACTCAACAAATGTCTATTATTTTCCTTATCTCATCTGATCCTCATAAAAATCCCATAAAATAGGTTTCTCATTTCACAGATGAGTATCTGAAGGTTCAAAGAGATTAAAGTATGACCAAGAGCACATAGCAGTAATTGATATAGGTAGCATTTGGACCTGAGTCTTCCTAAATGGTTTGTGCTGGTCTCCTACTGATAAATTTTCAGTTTTTATGTCTGAAAAATCTTTGTTTCATTTTCGGGTGTTTTGAAAGATACTTTTGCTGGGTATAGAATTCTAGATTGATGATTTTTTTTCCCTTTCAGTGCTCTATGGACTAGCTTGTATAGTTTCAGATGCTAAGACTGCTGTCATTCTAATCTTTGTTCCTCTGTATATAATGTGGCTTTAAAAAAAAAAAACCTAGCTGCTTTCAAGATTTTTATCACTGATTTTATGCATTTTCATTTTGATGCTTCTTGGTTTGTTTTTTTCCCCTTGTTTCTTCTACTAGTGATTTGTTGAGCTTCCTGGATTTGTGGGTTTATAGTTTTCATCAGATTTGGAACATTTCCAACCATTATGATTTCAAATATTTTCCTTTCCTCTCCTCTTCCCCAGGACTCCAAATATGTATGTTAGATCACCTGACATTGTCCCAAAGCTCACTGATGCATGGTTTATTGTTTTTCAAAGTCTATTTTTTTCTCTCAGTGTTTAATTTTGAATAGCCTCTGCTGCTGTGTCTTAAAGATCACTAATTATTATTTTTTTCTTCTGCAATGTCTATTCTCATCCAGTACATTTTTCCTCTCTAGAAGTTCATCTTTTTTATATTTTTTATATCTCTTCTTAACAGGCTTAAGCTTTCCTCTACCTTCTTGAAATACAGAATATATTTAGAAATGTTAATCCTTGTCAAATAATTCTAACATCTGTGCCATTTCTAAATCCATTTCTACTGACTGATTTTTTTCCCCCCTCACTTTGGGTTGTATTTTCCTGCATCTTTGCATGCTCAATAATTTTGACTGGATGCCAGATATTATGAATTGTATGTTTTAGGTGCTGGATTTTTTTGTATTACTTTACACATTTTTGAGGTTTATTTTGAAATTCAGTTAGGTTACTAGGAAACATTTTGATCTTTTCTAGGCTTATTTTTAAGCTTTGGTAGGTGAAATAAGAGCAGCCTTTAATCTAGAGCAAATATGGAATCCTACTGATGTAATTATCTTTTTGAGTACTAAATAAAAAAGCCTATTTATTATACGTTTCTCCACTCTGGCTATTGGGGACATAAACTGCTATCAACCTGTGTGAACTTGGGGAATGTTGTGTTTGCATCTTTCCAATAGTTTCATCCTTTACCTTGAATACTTTCCTCATACACATATGCTGGTCAGTATTGAAAAGCTGAAGACTCCAGGGAACTCCCTGCAGATATTTAGTATGTGCACTTTGTCTCTGTGCAGCTCTTTCTTCTCTGGTACCCCCTCTTGTAAATTCTACCTATCTTGGCCTTCTTCAGTTCTTAACTCTGTTTCAGTTAATTAAAGGGGTCTGGGACTCCCTTTCCTACAATGTAGACTGGAAACTTTGTTTAAACAGAGTGCTATGGCAATTGCAGGGATTCTCTCATTTGTTCATCTTCTCTCAGGGATCACCATCCTGTACTGCCTGTTGTTTAATGCCTGGAGACTATTGTTTTATATATTTTCCCTGGTTTTATATTGTTTAAGGAGGGAAGATAAATCTGGTCTCTTTTACTTCATTACTTCCAGCAGAAGTTCAATGTGGGTCCATCATGAAGTACAGATCCTAAAATATCCTGGCACATGCAACAATTCTGTAGTTCCCTATTTATTGGTTAAAAACATTTATGATCAAGCCAAAGACAAAACAGATTGATCATTTATCTTAAGCATCTCATACACTGCTTTTTACATTTTATTATACAATGGATACAGTTCCTATTCCTGTAGCTGATGCACTAAATCATAAACACTCTATCAATAATTACATTTGAAACCCTCTGAAGAATAACTCTAATTAGTTCTAAACCCTTTTTTACTTTGCATATCCTATATACTTGTCATTTTCTTGCTTTTTGTCCTACCAACTAGAAATCTCCAGATAAGTAGTAACACCTTTCCTTTTTAGATAAAAAAATTTTCCCTGGGCGTCTCTTTCAACCAACAGAGGGCTCTACTACAATGTATGATCAATACATTATGCCCAGGGTCAGTGGCTTGCAAGACAAATTTAGCCCACTGCCTGTTTTTATAAATAAAGTTTAACTGGAACATAGCAATGCTCATTCATTTACATATTGCCTATCATTGCTCATGTTACCACAGCAGAGTTAACTAGCTCAACAGAGATTATACTAACTGTACTTGTACAGAAAAAGTTTGCCAACCCTTGAAGTATGATATTAGTAGGATATTTATAAATTTTAAAACAGATTGTTTCTGAAGCCCTTATGGAGAGCAGGCTCTAGCCTGTTAGCCTTAAGATAGGTAAAATGTGTATCTTTTGACAGGTCTTATTTCTTTCATTCACTGGAGCGTACACACATACACACACACACAAATAAAAAAAAAAATCTAAAAACCAAATCACTTATATTAAAAAAAAAAAAGACAGTAAAAGATAACCAATTCTTATGAATTTAGATCCATTTGTATGCAGGACAACCAGAAAGGCATTATGGACCACTGCTAAGCATTAGAGAAAGGGAAGATCTCAGATGGAGAGAGATTCTTATTAACTACCTAATGATTCCTTTCTCTCAGTTCAAAGGTATATCAATGTCCTTTATATTTTCCATATTCATGCATGATCCTTCCCAAGTTGTCAATGTGTGATACTACTGCCAATATAAAGCCTGCCCCTTAGGGCCACTCTAATGACCTTATTCTAGCCTGGAAGTTTTACAAAATTAACTTTTAAAGAATAAGATAAAAATAAAATGAAAACTGTATATAAAATTCAGAGATGGACAAGAGCACAACTCTACCTGTGAGCAAAGGGAGAAGGGTAAGGTGTGAAATATGGCAGAGGAAAGTGGATGTTACAGAGATCACCAATTTCTAGCTGTTTTGACTTTTAACTTCAGACCTTTCACAAAAGCTCCCCTATTCTTTAGATCTCTTGGTCTTCTGAGGGAGAAGAGGAAATAGAATTGGAAATCCCAGTAATATTCAGTCTAAAATATTACTGTACTAAATAAAGAAAAGAATTTATAGGACATTGTGATTTAATAACATAACAAAATGTAGTAAAAACAGAAAAGCATCTAGTCTCCTATCTCTAGTAGAAAAAAACCCAAACAATAAAAAGGTAATTTCTCCCCAGATGTGAATTTTAACCTATAGATATATATATATAACACATCACATTCAAATATCACCAATAACCTGTATTATTTCCTTCCTTCTTACTAGCTGGTTAATAATAATTATGTACAGAGTGTATTGTAATGCTGCTTTTATTTTTTTAAGTTTATTTATTTATATTTATTTATTTAAATTTTTTTTAACGTTTATTTTTGAGAGAGACAGAGACAGAGTGTGAGCTGGGGAGGGGCAGAGAGACAGGGAGACACAGAATCTGAAGTAGGCTCCAAGTTCTGAGCTATGAGCACAGGGCCTGACGCAGGACTCAAACTCACGAACGGGGAGATCATGACCTGAGCTGAAGTTGGCCAGTTAACCAACTGAGCCACCCAGGTGTCCCTATTTATTTATTTTTAGAGAGAGAGCATGTGTGAGTGAGCAGGGGAGGGGCAGAGACAGAGGAAGAGAGAGAATCCCAAGCAGGCTCCACACTGTCAGCATAGAGCCTGACATGGCATCTGATCAAAAGCCTGAACTGGCTGAGCCACCCAGGTGCTCCTATAATGCTGTTTTTAGAAACAAGTCTCATTATAGAAACAAACTTAAAATTTTCACAATGGCCAGTGGGAAGTAGCAAGAATAGCCATGAAAGTAATGATCAACACAGGTCTCTTCAGGCAAAAAACAAAACTACAAAGAAGTCAAAGAAAAAAAATCCAACATGCATGATAAAGAAATTAGCTCAATAAATTATATTAAAAAAAAAAGAAATTAGCCAAATGAACAAGTCAGGCTATTAAAAAAATAACAGAAAAATAGTAGAAAACACCCAACAGAGCATGTAGCAGGGTATTCAATAAATGTTAGATGGAAAATGTGATTTCACCTACCCTTGCTGTATGAAGAAGAAACAGGTTTGAAAAGATACTATTTCTGAGAAGCTCATATTGCATTTGACAATGAAATGGGAGCCAGGGAGCCAACCATTTTAGTCTAAAAACTAGAATTAAAGAAATGTCTATCTTTCTACCTCACAAACCTTGAATCAGAATCTGATTGAACACATTATCCAATCCTAGTGCTTACCTGTGGAGTTTTGGAGTCTCCATGACAAAGGATGAATTTTCATTAGATATCAACAGCACATTGGTAACCGAAGGTAATACAGCAGAGAGCTAGTAGCAAAAATACTGGCATTTTTATTCTACTGAACAGTATAATATGACTGGGCTAACAGATGGGATTTTGTTAACAGCAATTTTGACTTATTGTACATTGTATTACAAGTTGGAGTCTACCTACATCCATCTCAGAGAGGGTGTTCTCACCAATCTTAGCCTTTCCTCTTGACTTTTTTGAATAGGACTTAATTGCTTTTCTTGAGGGAAGAAGGATTTCTGCATAGTATAAAATTTAGGAATAATTATTTTAAGAAATAAAATGAGTACTCATTTTCTTCTATTCTTTTAGAGGTTTAGTTTCAATCTCTCTCCAAATTTCTTTGCATCGCAAATTACTCTTCATTTCTTGAGTAAATATTTTCCCTCCTTTGGGCCTTTGGGCAATTTCCCCCAAAGTTGTACATTCAACTCCCTGTACATTCAAGCTCCTTTGTTTGGATTTCCCAATTCCAATGGATAATTTAATAAGTGAGGCTTAACTGATACTTTGAGTTTGAATGTTCTCACCTCTCCTAGAAACTCCCCTCCCTACTTTTGTGTTGAGTATCTTCTTTCCCTATCTCTCCCACTTTTCTGTTGCTTAGCTTCTTTCTCATTTGTTAAATTCTCTAAGGACAGTCTTTCTCTAGAATTCAGTTTCCAATTTTCTGATCTGTTTTCTCTTTACATTTTTTGGGGGGTAGTTTCCTATACTCCTTTTATTTGATATCATCACCAGATATCCTGCCTCACTTCCAGAGTCCCTTTGACACTTTCCCTTTGCATCAGACAGCTTCCAAGTTCTGCCAAGTACCTTTTATAAACATGAGGCCTGTAATATCTGTAACCTTGTTTCCATTCCTACCAACACAACCCTAGGTCAGGCCTGTACTACCTATTGCCTATATAGTCACCTAACCAGTCTTTGGTAACAATCACACTCAGCTTGAATGCATCCTTGCACATGACCATTAGAGTCACCTTCCTAAATATCAACTTCGATTAGTCTTTGCTCAAAAAACTACCTACTGCTTCCTGATAAAAGTCCTAGTTCCATAGCCTGACTTTCAAAGGTCCTCCATAAAGTGCCTCTACTTTTCCTTTCTAGCCTGATCTTTTACTATTCCCTTATACATGTACCAGATGCCACTCAAACTAGAATACTTGCTATTCTCTGAACATGCCCCAGGCTCTTTTGCCTTCATGCTACCTTGCACATGTAGGCACTAAATGAATTAGAATACCCTTCAACCACCCTTGTCAAAATCCTACTAATCCCTCCAGGGTTAGTTCAGCCATCTTCTGCTTAATGGAAGCCTTCTTGAATTGTTCATGGTCTCTCTTTTCCCTATCTCCAAAAGTGGCTTTGTGCATTGCAGAAGAGTTTTGCTCAATTTATAAAGTTTTCTCTTATGACAATTATGTGCAGACTGGAAACACAGCTTATTTGTACAGACAGTTTATCTCTCCTACTAGATTATAAATTCTTAGTGCAGAAACTCTTTCTCACTTTGTATCCTCAAAGCATCTAACATATTCCTCTGCACAGAATAGATTATAAATCCTTGTTGATTTACCAAATGATAAAGACAAAGCACTTGCCAGCATTAAGCAAAGAAGAAATACTTCCTTGGGAGATTTATATTGACTTGATTTCTTGCGGTTTATACTTTATTTTTTGGATCAGAGTTCACCGACTTAGTGCTGTGTATATGCCTCTATTACGCTATTTCTTGCATTGCATTATAATTTATTTACGTGGCCTATTTTCTTCCCTAGTTTATGAACTTCTTGAGACCTGGTTTTTATATCTTATCCTAGAACTGTGCTTCATACATAAATGTGCACTGAATGCGTTAAACTGATTAAAAGAATGTTATTAAAAAAGGCAAAAGATCCTTCTACCCATCTGTATTGAGATTTTCAAGAATGAGATCTAAGATTTGGCTAAATATTTAATAAACTGCTGGTCTGCTGTGTTCTGTGAGAGTATTTATGCAATCTATACCTTGGCCAAATCTGCAGCTGTCCTGCCCTGGAAAGTTACCATAAAAGATATTGGCATTTGCCTCATTTCCAAATATTACACAAATAATCAGGGTGATAGTTTTTCCTAAAAGAATATTTTATTCTGAATTGTAAAATTATATTTTCAAGGATATAGCGTCCAGACATCACTGGCAGAAACTGGATATCAAAGAATACAATATAAGAATAAGTGCCAAAATATTTACGATAGAAGTAGCAAGAATAGCAAAAAACAAACCAACAGATTAACTAAACAAAAACCACAAAACACCTTACATACAGATTAAATAACAGGGGTAAAGAGTAAACCGAATTCAGTTTGAGTATTTGGTAAGTTACCAACTAAGCAATTTTATGACAAGCTACTATTTTGCTTTGCTGACATGCAAGATAAATTAAAAGATTTATAGCATGTGGGATAAAAACAGAAGTCTAAATGAACTTATAACCAGCAATAAATCACTGGTTGAAGTGAATGGTACCCTTCACAACTTTAAAATGAAGCCTTTTTTTCCCTCTAGCAAATAAATGCTAATATATACCCAGTGTAATCTATGTCATTTTTTTTCACTGCCAATGCACATATCATTATAGACACTACCACATGTGTAGCTCAAGACCCACTGCTAAATTTTCTTATTTCAAAAGAAAATATTATATATAAGAAGTTGATCTTATGTCAAGTATTTCAATAATGAGATCTGATTCAGAGTGAACCCCTTGGAAATAGAAGCCGGGAGCAATGATAACAATCCTAAAAACCTCGGGGTGAAAGGAATGATGTGAGTTACATCTCTACTTAACATGCACTGCACCCCACAAACAAGGAAAGTCAATTCTTGACTAGCTAGAGTAGATTAGAGATGGTTTAGACACAACAGGGGCCGGAGATGTATTCACCAACCCAGTAGAGCTTGGTAATTAGTCAGTATTGGATTAGCAGTAGCAGAGGTGAAGGCAAGGAGCCTGGATTTAGGAATGGATTGCTGTGGGGAGGGCACTTTGTCTTCCAACTCTACTTCAAACAGAATAAGTCACTATAACTTTACCATGGACAATCAACTCTTGGCAGTGGTTTTGTTATTACAGAGATTTTCAATTATCAGTAACTTTTCTTTCTGCTCTCCTACTTTCACATTAGCCCTCATCACTAATCAACAGGTGATGGTAATTTACTTTTCTTATTTTGAAAGGATGGCGAGGAAAGTGAAGAGTCAAGAAAGCAATGGCGCATTCTTGAGAAGAAAGCTATATAAATTGTGTATATGAAAAAATACCAACAGTGTCAAGGTCTATCCAAGGTTTTTCAAAAGCATCCTAAATTATTGGGTGTGTTATCAGGTGCAACATCTAAAAATGGCATAATTTTCTGTGTACTTGTTTAAAAAAATATGCACTTTCATTAGTAGCCCCAAAGTAAAAAATATACATTGTATAATCTACAGGTACTGACTAAATTGAAAGATTTGGTAACCGTAATAGATTCAGAGCAGGCATTTAATAGATCTAGTTGAATTCTAATGAGTATCCCTAGTCTCCATGTAACTACTGTGATAATGTTACTCAGGTACCATTGAGTGCTAGATAGGCATGGTAGTTGCAGGGCATCTCTTGGTTGTGATGGTCTGGGCAGATTTTTTATTAGCTGTTGTAGGAATAAAAAGTAATAACTATCTTCCATCTGCTTCAAGAATTTTAGCAACCAAAGAACATATTAGATATCACTTATTTCCATAGTTATATGGCATTCTGCTAAACTCATCTGATTAACCAAAAATAAGAATAATTAAAAAAAATTTTTAAAGTAAACCTTATCCCCAATGTGGGGCTTGAACTCACAACCCCAAGATCAAGCATGCTCTACCAACTGAGCAGCCAGGTGTCCCAGAATTTGACACAAATCTAGAAAGATAGGTAAAAATTTAGGTGAAGATATAATAAGGAAGGACACAGAGGTATGGAAAATGAAATATGTATCCTGAAAATAGCACATGGTTCAATTTGGCTGGATCATAAGGGATGAGTAGAGAAGCAGAAAGCACTAAGATTTGAAAGGTAGAGTTAGTCTTTAATGAGTTAGGACAGTGGATTTAGTTCATTTAACTATGTGGTAGGTAGATGGAGAAGGTGAGAGATATTAAGGTTTTTGAGCAAGTAGGTGGCATAATTAGAACTGCATTTTAAAAGACTAGCTTACCTAGTAGCATTATGCAGACTGGATATAAAAGGGAAGACAAATGAAGATTCTTAGATGGCCAATCAGAAAACAGATGATAAATACAAAATATTTTAACTCAATGAATAAAGTATAGAAACGACAAGTTCTAAGGTACACACAATATAATGAATTTTAGGTGAACAATCAGCTTGCTTTCCATGCTCATAAAACAATGGTATAAAAATGGTCCTAGATTTGGAATCAAGAAACTTGTATTCTAATTCGTACTTTGCCTCTTACTTTACCTATCACGTGACTTTGGGCAAGACACAAACTCTCTTTCTCAGATTCCTCATCTCAAAAATGAGAGGTTTCTAACCCTTTCCTGAAGTCCTTCTAATTATAAAATTCAGTGACCATAAAAATGATTCTTTGGAAGGTCCCTAACAACCACAGACAGTCTCCTATTAGGGAAGGTTTCATAAACAAAAAACCCAGTGACTTTATCAAGAAATGACTAGCCTAAATCAGTGAGTAGATTTAAATATCTATCATTTCTACGGCTGATGTCTTTTGGTAAAAGGTAAAGTAACTTTTTAGAAGACAGGAAAAGATGTATTCCTTCTTTAAAAGCCAAAATTCAAGAAACCTTTTGCCTTATTCATGGATACTTAAACCCTTGCCAAGAAAAACAAATTGTAAAACATAGAGGCTGGAAAATGTGAATCATCACTGGTGTTAAAACCCACATTTAATAATTATGTTGCAGTTTCAAACTATTGTTGAATCCCATTAGATTTTTAAACAAATTCAATAAGTATTTATGATTTTATAAATGGCATTTAAGTGTATTCAGAAGTAGAAACAAGAACCATCTGATAGACAAATGATTGTGGTTAAAATGAAAAGGAGAAAATGAAGACATAAGGAGGCCAGAAGGTGAAAGAGAGGAAGGAAACAGAAATACACTGAAAGTGAATGAAAGTAATGATTCCATGGCTAAAGTTAGGCAAATGCTTATAAATTTATCTTTTATGTTATGCATTTTCTTACTTGTTGGGATTCTGAATTAATACTACAATAAAAAATGAGGCACCTGTCATTTAAGAAGCAGAAATTATTTCAGCAGAACTTTGTGCCAAGTTCTTAAGGATTTTCAGAACATATGGAAATATGTACCACATGACTGAAAATAACAATTTGGCCTTTATTCCACATCCAATTTGGATTTTATTTAACTGTCTTCTAAAATTTTTATCCCATCTTAGTTTTATCATATTCATTGATTTGAAAACTAGAACGGCAAGTGGGTTCTTATACTATTGTTCCTCTTACTAAAAGCAAGGTTTATGTTTTATTTTTGATATGACCACTTGTTTAAAAAATTCCCAGCAGTACAGGCAGCAATCTTGAATTGTTAAAGTCTTTAACTCTTTTAATTCAGTTGTTAGGGAATAGTTATGCAAATATTGTTTCATCAACTCAACAAGCACGTGTTAAGGTACAGTAATTTTCCTGGAGCATGATTGGGGAGAGGATGAATTCTAAGACCTGTGACTTGACTTTCCAGGCTCTAACTCCCCCTTTCTTAATCCTTTTACTTTCACCCAACCTTCAGGCTTCCAGGGCTTTAAAACTGTATTTTAAATAATTAGGGCCCCACAAGGTCTATATACCTTTTTTCTCCATGCTACTAAGAAGATTTCTTAGGGCGCTCAAGGACAGAATCGGAAAGGAACAGTAAAATGTCAGTCTTGAAGGGCCAACAGAAAATACCAACATAGGAAATTAGATCTAAGCTACTACAGCTACCAGCTTTGGCCAAGATTCTTATGCCCTAATAAGAGGCAGAGCCACTGGACTTTAAGGATGAACAGTGGTGTCTCAGTAGAACCAATGGGGACAGAAGATGGGGCGTGGGGGGCATAATTCCCTGAATATTTTAGTTTGTGTGAGAACCCTGAGGAGGTGAAGGAAAGTACCCCTGTAATGACTTATATTTCATTTTCCAGGTAAGGGATTTAAAACCGTATTTCACTTAATTCAAGCAAAGTAAGATTAAAGTGACTTGGGCTGTGTGTGGGGGTCATGTGAAATCAAGGAGCAAGAACACAGCACACACACACACACACACACAGGCTATTCACAATGAAAACCTAATGTACATATGACCAAGTACATGATAGTACAGTGTATAAAAGTTGAGAAATATATATATACTAACATGGTGAAAAAATTCAGAGTTCAGAAAAAATGGAATAGGGTTACTCAGGAAAAGTTTGTTAGAGAAAAAGGAATTCTGTGTTGGAGCTTCAAAGAGCATCTTGGGAAGAAATACATAAAAGTAGAAAGCATAAAAGTAAAAACTATTACAGCATGCTAAGGAAATCACAGGACTGGAGCACATGGGCCATCAAAAAGAATAGATGAAATACCATTAGTTTTCAGGTTTTGAAAATTAAAAGTAAAATGTAATATATTTTCCTTTTTTTCAAGTGGCCTTCCTCCAAAATCTTGATGGACTCACTTAATTTAAATGGTCTTTTCTGGGAGATGTCGAGATTCTGACTTTTGACCCTAAGCAATGAATTGTAAGAAGTCAAAGATGTAGACAGCAGAGAGATGCTTGGAGAAGCTGTTATGTGAAACAGGTTGTTTTTCTAGACATACTTGTAAGGAAATTATTATACAATAATATTCACTAAAGTAATAGTATTTAAGGTTTCCTGACAGTAACAACATAGAATATTCACTTTACTTTGCAACTTGCTACACACAAACAGGTACACATTCACTTATATAAATGTATATCCTTAGATCTTTCATTCAGAATTGTTAATTTAGTCCCCTAAAGTGAAACTAAGTAAGTATATCATTTACAAAATAACATGGGCTTTTGGAACTCAGACTTCAGAAAGTTCCTTGAAGAGATTTTATAGTGACTAGAACATAGTAAGTACTCAATATATTAATCTATCCTTTCACTTAACAGGCACCCACTATGTGCCAGGGACTGTTAAGGACTAGTAATATAGAGGGACTATTAAAGGGGATCTAACTGATAGATGGTATAGATGAAGAAGGAATCTCTAAGAGAAGATAGTTGAGGCTTAAAGAATGAGTAAGAGTTAACTGGGTGAATAATACTGAATAATGGAGTAAAAATAGGTCAAGGCAGAAGAGGAGCATTTGCAAAGAGTCTGAAAGGACAGAAAAAAGAGTTCAATGGTTTTTAAAACTGAAATTAGGCCAGTGTGGCAGGAGACTAGTTAGTGGAGACACAGTGTTATGGATTCTGATTTTCTCCTAAGTGAAAAAAACAAAATAAAGCAAATACCCATAACACAATATAACCAAAGAAAAAACGATATTGGTTGAATGTAAAACTAAATCCAGAAATCAAATTTAATTGTGCCCTTGACCTGGTTTGCAAGGACAGTTTTAAAGTTATAGAGCATAAAACAAAATGCAAGTATACTTGACACAAAGAACACTGATTTAATTTCTTGCCAAAGCAGGCATTTATTGAAAGCACATGTACTACACTAAAAAGGATCCTAAATTTTTATGTGCCACATTTGATAAGGGATCTAATTTATATTCTGGCATTTCTCTGGAAGCCTGGATTAGTGATGCAGTAACATAATAAGGACCTAATTTTCTCTGTTCTTTTATAGATATGTCATATTCACTTGGTCACTGGCGATTCCAATTAGTACAAACTGATGCACTAATTTCAAACAAAGGTTAAAGGTCAGGAACAAGGAGAATAAGACTATCTCTAAAGAAAATGAAACAAATTGTTAATCAGTAGAGATGTATTTGCACCCATTGAGATATACTCTAGTCCTTGAATCCATCCCCAAATCAGAACTTTTCATTGCTTTTCTACCTGCTCAAGTTAACCTAGTTCTGTATAAAGTATCCTGTAGACATATTTTTTTAAAAGTATATATTCCTTTAAAAATGTCATATAGGTCTTATTTATTAAAAAAGCACTTATTAAGTATGTGCTATGTGTCAGGCAGTGGGCCATAAAGAAAAAACATGAATCATATCCTTATACTTCTGTAATATTTTCCACAATTAATGTTGGTGTTTCCCTGTCTCAATTTCCTACTAGACTATCTTGCTCACTGTTTTATCAGGAGAAATTCTTGGCACATAGCAGGCATTTAAATATTTTTTGAATTAATAAATGGTTTTTAGGGACCTTTAGTGGTGAGAAGTTTGTGCAAGTGCTCAAGAACACCAGATATAAACGACTAAGCACCAAAAAACCCTCACCTCCAAATGTCAGCTGAACTTAACTTTAGACTACAGTATCAAAGGGCAAACTTTAGGGATCCATTGTAAAAAATTATAAGGTAAAGTTCAGAAGCAAGGCAATGGAAAAATACTAAAACCGTGTCACTAATCCTTACGAGATCTCACAGAACATGCTTTGAACCCTCCAAAGGGTACAAAATTCATTCTAATAAAAGCCATCTCTACAAAATTCATTAAATATCTGCATTTTCAGTTTTGTACCTAAGAGACATATTTTCTACATACCGAGATTTCTCATTTATAACAGCCATTTAAAGTGGCAACTGGTTTGGGGTGTCTGGGTGGGTCAGTCGTTTAAGTGTTCGACTCTTGATTTCAGCTCGGGCCATGATCTAATAGTTCATGAGTTTCAGCCCCATGTTGGGCTCTGTGCTGAAAGCACGGAGCCTGATTGGGATTCTGTCTCCCTCTTTCTCTGCCCTTCCTCCACTTGCATTCTCTCTCTCTCAAAAATAAATAAATAAACATTGAAAAAAAGTGGCAGGGTGCCTAGTTGTCTCAGTGGGTTAAACATCTGACTTTGGCTCAGATTATGATCTCACAGCTTGAGGGTTGGAGCTTCGCGTCGGGCTTTGTGCTGGCAGCTCAGAGACTGGAGCCTGCTTTGGATTCTGTGTCTCCCTCTCTCTCTGCCCCTCCCTCGTTTGTTCTCTTTCTCTCTCACTCTCTGTCTCAAAAATATAAATAAACATGAAAAAAAGTGGCAACTAATGTAAATGAACTGAAAATGGAGTACTTTCAGTGTTCCACCTGTTTTCTCATGTAATTTTTATAGGGCCTCAATGAAAGACTAAGGCGGCTAAAATATATTCTGGAATGAGGTATTTCCTTTTATGGCATTAAAAAACAAAAATAAATTTGATGGCCTTTATGGGCTTTAGATTTTATAACTGTAAAATGAAGGTATAGATTTGGATGGCCTCTTAAGGGAACCGTTCTAGTTCTAAGCCTTGTTTTATGGTCAGTGACAAAGCTTATTTTGAGTGTGACGGGGATTGCTACAGTACGGTTATATTAAATGAAAATGATCTGTGGGTTACTACTTGTTGGGGAAGTTGTAGGGATCATAATTTTGTGAATTATGATCAAGAAAAGAATTATTGTTTAAATGATGTCTAAAAGATTATGATGGCTTTTAAAAAATGTGTCAACTTGGTTAGGCTGAACTATCTTCCCCAGTTATTCAATCAAGCACTAATCTAATTGCTGCTGTGATGGAATTTTGCAAATGTAATTATAATCCCTAATCAGTTGACTTTAAGTTAATCAAAGGGAGATTATCCCAGGTGGGCCTAACTTAATTAGGTGAGCCCTGTTATAGAGAACTTAGGCTTTCCCTGAGCTGAGAGACCAACCAGTGTATGCCCATTTGGGTTTCCACTTATTTATGATTTTCCCTTCCTGACTGGATTTTGGGTTTGCTTTGCTAGTCTCCAAAACTGTACAGGCCAATTCCTAGTAACAAATTTCTATATCTATGTCTACTGGTTCTGCTTCTCTGTTTTAACTCTGACTCATATATTGATGCTATATAAACAATAGACAAGGGACATCTTAAAATATTTTAACAATTCCAGTCAAATTCAATAAAATGAATGGATCTGAGGAGTGGACACATGTATACTGGGCAGATGAAGTCTATGTTCAGAGGCAACTTTGAGGTATTCAAAGGTTACTTTTGATGCCCTATCCCCAGATTCACACTGTTCATTTTCTCCCCTTACCTCAGACTACTCGTCTTCTCATTGTCTCTTTCCTTCCCTATCCAAAATTGAGATAAGGAAAGGATCTTAAAGTTATTTACACTGTGGTATTAATACTTGACAACATTTAGTATGCTAAAATTTCCAGAAGGTACTTCTACTTCAGTAAAGGCAGAAGCTCTGGGGTGCCTGGCTAGTTCAGTTGGTTGAGTGTCCAACTCTTGACTTTGGCTCAGGTCATGATCTCACGGTTTATGGGTTTGAGCCCTGTGTTGGGCTCCCTGATGATGGCATGGAACCTGCTTGAGAGTCTCTGTCTCCCTCTCTCTCTCTGTCCCTCCCCTGCTCAAGCTCTCTCTCTCTCTAAACTAAATAAACATTAAGGGGCGCCTGGGTGGCACAGTTGGTTAAGCGTCCGACTTCAGCCAGGTCACGATCTCGCGGTCCGTGAGTTCGAGCCCCGCGTCAGGCTCTGGGCTGATGGCTCAGAGCCTGGAGCCTGCTTCCGATTCTGTGTCTCCCTCTCTCTCTGCCCCTCCCCCGTTCATGCTCTGTCTTTCTCTGTCCCCCCAAAAAAGTAAATAAACGTTAAAAAAAAAATAAATAAACATTAAAAAAAAAAAGAAGCTTTAACACAAAAGAGTAACTGAAAGTGGTAGAATTAGCGACTTAAATTCACAAACTCTCAGGTGACCACATATTCTGTTTCCTTGTAAATTGGCCATGTTCAGTTTTTTTTATGATTTCTTCTTTTAAAATACCATTTTATTAAAATGAAAGTATAAGTACCATGTGCTAGTTGACACACAATGTTACACTAGTTTCACATGTACAACATAGTGATTCAACAAGTCTATACTTTATGCTATGCTTACTACAAGTGGACCTACCATCTGTTACCACACAATGCTATCATAATATCATTGATTACATTCCCTATGCTGTACCTTTTATTCCATATTTCACTTATTTGTGGAATCTAAAAACAAAACAAATGAACAAACAAAAAGCAGAAACAGACCCATAAATATAGAGAAGTGATGGCTGCCAGAGGGGAGAGGGGTAGGGATGAGCAAAATGGGTTAAGGGGAGAGTGGGAGATACAGGCTTTTTAGGATTCCTTCATTTAAAAAAATTTTTGTTAATGTTTATGTTTGACAGAGAGAGAGAGAGAGAAGCAGAGAGAGAAGGAGACACAGAATCTGAAGCAGGCTCTAGACTCTCAGCTGTCAGCACAGAGCCTAACGCAGGGCTTGAACCCACAAACCATGAGCTCATAACCTGAGCCGAAGTCCAAGGCTTAACCAACTGAGTCACCCAGGTGCCCCTAGGATTTCTTCATTTTACATTCTGGAAATGACTATAGCCAAAGCTTCCACACCAGTAACATTTTCTTAACAGATAATACTGCTCCAGGAGAGACATTTTTGTTGTTGTTGTTTTATTTTGGCTTTGGGAAAGGGTCTTTATACATCACTGGGTAATTATAATTTATTTTATCATTTAACTTTTAAAATACTTATGCTATGGGAGCGCCTGGGTGGCTCAGTTGGTTGAGTGTCCACTCTTGATTTCGACTTAGGTCATGATCCCAGGGTTGTGGGATTGAGCCCCATGTTGAATTTGAACTGATGTGGGGTCTGCTTAAGATTCTCTCTCTCTCGAAGGGAAGGGGAAAAAATAGTTACAAACAGAGAGGGAGGAAGGCAAACCATAAGAGACTCTTAAATATGGAGAACAAACTGAGGGTTTATTGGAGTGGCGGAGAGGGGAAAGTAGGTGATGGGCATTGAGGAGGGCACTTGTTGGGATGAGCACTGGGTGTTATATGTAAGCCAATTTGACAATAAATTATATTAAAAAATAAAAATACATAATACCATAAAAAAAAAGATTTTCTCGCTCTCTCCCTCCCCCTCTCCCTTACTCACGCTTTCTCTCAAATAAAAAAAGAATTAAAATACTTATCTATGTATTCCAAACTAGATCATGAGCTCTTTGAAGATAGGTTCATAACTAATACATTAAAAAAAGGGGGGGTGGTGTCTGGGTGGCTCAGTTGGTTGAGTGTCTGACTTTGGCTTAGGTCATGATTTCACGTTTTGTGAGTTTGAGCCCTATGTCAGGCTTGGCACTGACAGTAGTGGAGCCTGCTTTGGAGTCTCTGTCTCCCTCTCTCATTGCCCCTCTCCAGCCTGAACTCTAAGATAAACAAATTAACTATTAAAAAAATAATAATAATAAACTTCCAGGGCACCTGGCTGGCTCAGTCAGTGGAGCATATGATTCTTGATCTCAGGGTTGTGAGTTCAAGCCCCACATTTGGGATAGAGATTACATTAAAAAAAAAAAGTTCCACCACTTCTTTTTCTTGTAAGAACACCCAATAAAACAGGCACCGAATAAATATTTATTGATTTAATAATATGGAGAAAGGTATGTAGAATGAGGATAATTGGCTTTTATGTAAAGGAATTTTTTTCTATTCTGTATGAAATGCCAGTGGCCATGCCTTTCATAATAATACCATAACTAGGGAAGGTGTAGACATATTAGCCACTAAACTTACAGTAAATATTAAGACACATAAAAGAGTAAATTTCAAAAAAGGACTACCTGTTTGTTATATGTAGCTTTTTACTTTTGCCTTATACGTTACATGTTACTTTTACTTTATAGTAGTATTCAGAGGTAGATGTTAATAATTCTAGAGAATTTGGTCATATTCTATGTTAATTTGCTTTATAGTAATATTCAGAAGTATTTGCTAAACATTCTAGAGAATTTGATCTGTTGCTATGCTAAAACAGTGTTGCAAATAGGATTACATCCTTAGATTGTATGTGCAATAGTGACCCATCATCTAAGAGACATCTGATACACTATAGGACTCAGATGGTTAGATTCTGTAAACACATGAATGAATATGTAAATAAGACTCATAAGAAGTGTACAATTCAATATTAATACATGAAAGTTAGAAGCTAAAAAAACAAGACTAACAAATCTGACTATATGTAAATTATATATATATATATATATAAATACATATATATATAAAATATATAAGGAATGTATATATAAATATATAAAACTTCCACATACCAAAAAGCACCAAAAATAAAGAGAAAAGACAACTGGGAAAAATATTTACAAGTCAACTAGGAATTTTTTCTAATGAACAAAGAAAAGGAAACACACAAGAAAAAAGTTAGGAAAAAAACCAAACCATCCAAAAGAAAGATGGTTGAAGAATTAAGGAAATAACAGAAGATGAAAATACAAATGGCTTGGAAATATGAAAAGATGTGGAACTTCAACAACTCTAGAAGTGCAAATTAAAACAATGAGATGTCATTCAAAATTTAAAATTTTAGCAAAGCTGAAAAACACATTTAAATTGGAGATAAATTTGGTAGAAACTCTCAGGACAATAGGCAAAATTTATCAAATTTACAATATTCATTTTCTAAGAATCAGCAGTTATACTTCTAGAGACTGAGCCTATAGAAAAATTATACAAAGAACACAGCACTATTTTACAATAACAAAACCCAGAAAACATCCCAACAGCCTTCAATAGGAGAACAAACTATATGGTACAATCATATAATGGTATATGGTATAATCATATGACTATTATAAAAATAAGGAAGATAAAGTCTATTTTAACAAGAAAGTGATCTAGGTATTTTATTTGGAAAAAAGCTGTAGGGACGCTTGGGTGGCTCAGTCAGTTGATCTCATGGTTCGTGGGCGCCAGCCTTGAGCAGGGCCCTGTGCTGACAGGGTGGAGCCTGCCTGGGATTCTCTCTCCCTTTCTCTCTCTGTCCCTTCCCCACTCACACTCTCTCTCCCTCACTCTCTCTCAAAATAAAATAAATGAACTTTGGGAAAAAAAAGTTGCAAAGCATAAGTATAATATGCTCTCATTAAAATAAATGTTTTCAATACTTTTTACAATACAAAATAATCTGGAAGTGCACAACCAAAAGTGATAATAGAGATTATCTCACTATGAGATGTGGGATTACAAGTTTCCTTTCTGCATTACCTATTTCTGTAGTGTACAATTTTTTAAGGAGTTTTATTTTTTATTTTTTATTTTTATTTTTCAGAGAGAGAGAGCACAAGCATGAGTGGGGGAGAGGGAGGGAGGGAGAGAGAAAGAGAGAGAATCTTAAACAGGCTCCACACTCAGCACAAAGCCTGACATGGGGCTCGATCCCATGACTCTGGGATCATGAACTGAGCCAAAATCAAGAGTCAGATGCTCAACCAACTGAACCACCCAGGTGTCCCTCTGTAGTGTACAACTTAAAAAAAATTGTTTTTAGTGTTTATTTTTGAGAGAGAGAGAGAGAGAGAGAGAGAGAGAGAGAGAGAGAGAGAATGTGAGCAGGAGAGGGGTACAGAGAAGAGGGAGACACAGAATCTAAAGCAGGCTCCAGGCTCTGAGTTGCCAGCACAGAGCCCAATGCGGGGCTCGAATCCACGAGCCGTGAGATCATGACCTGAGCCAAAGTCAGACGCTTAACTGACAGAGCCACCCAGGTGTCCCTGTAGTGTACAATTTTTAAACAATGACCAAGAAAAAAATAAGCTTCCAGTACAAGATTATAATGACATCTCTGGTCATTTGATCTTTGTTGTAAATTATCTGGGTATAAAAGTATGCATCTTACATAGTTCATGTAATACTAAATCATATGTTTTTTAAATTATAAAGGGGGTAAAAAAGCAAACACAAATATTAAACAATCAACATATATCCCTCATCAGTAGTAGTCAAATATATATGCCTATTTAGCTTCTTAAATTTACTGATTTGTGTTTGAAGACCTGTGATTCACCTCTTACAAAATGCAGTCAAGAATAGAAGGTAATGAGGAAATAAAGCACCGGAGTCCTCCACTATCTATAGCATAGCTGTTTCTAGTAGTTTCAATAAACAATATTTAAAATTTTTATTTTGTAGTTCTAGTGACAATTGGTATAGTATAACTGGCAGCTCAAATTGAAATTTATTTTCCTTACTTTACACATGCTAGAAATAGCTACCGAGTAGCATCATTGCCTAATATGTCATAGCATTTGGACAATTTCAAGTAAATATGTAAGATCCACAGTAATAGGGGTATGCTCCTGTTGTATTTCTTGAGGTCTGACAGTCTACTACATACTCTGAAAGAATGTAACAGTAAGGCAGAAGTGGGGACCCACACACCACTCAGAGAAATCTGAAGTCCTTTTCTATAGATACACTGCTGTGTAACCTATGCTTAAAATCTTACAGCGCAATAATGGTCCTAAAAGGGAACTAATAGCATGTCTCCAACTGTGCCTGGCATCCTCCTTTCCTCAAATTCTCAAAAGAATCCTATTTTTTAAAACTTGATACATAAAAGGAAACAGTAGGGGAAAAGCTAAGATTGGTTAAGGATTGGTCAATAAGACTGAGAAAATGTTTCCATGAATGCTATATATGCCCCTCCCTTCTAATCTCCTGAGTGGTACTGATATTCTAGTAGAAGATATTGGTTAAATATATAATAGTAGAGTCCCTGCTGGTCAAAGCTAGTAAAGCTGTTCTTTTAGCTCAGTAGCAAAGAATATATATCATATAGTAGAAGAAAGGTTGGAGACTTGATATGTACTCTTGCCAATTGCTTTTTACTTTAAAAGCTTTCTAAATCAATGACAAGCTATCTGTACTGAGAAGGGTATGGAATAGCCTCAAGTTGTATATGCAGTCCTTATGTAGAAAATAAGCATGGCTCATATGGCGTATTGCTGTTCTCTATTTTAGAACTAGCACAGGAACCATGTGATGTGTTCATTGCTATGGTAACTACATTTCAGTAGTGAACAGGAGAGCAAACGGGCATGTAAAACATGTATAAGTTGTCAATATATAAGTAATTGCCACCCCAGAGCTGCAATAACTTAAATTTCCTTGTTGTATGACTTATTAAAATAAAATTCTACCCCTTCTATTTTTTTTAATGAGGTTAATAAGCCTTCACTCCCTATAACGCCTTCCCCATTAAAAAAATAAATACATGATGTCTTTCATACAGGGTTTCAATTGCTTCATAGGAAACTATTGTTATTGTTAGTGGAGATCTAGGCTTCCAAAAATATATGTGCAATGTACCGTATAACGATGAATGGAGTCTCAGCCTTGGTCAACAGGAAAAATGCTCTATCTTCTCTAGGGGTTTGAGTCTATTGTTTGGACCAACTCAGTCAGGTTTTTAAGTTGATTTAGAGGGGAAAAGTCTCTAATTTGGCATCAGAGTTATTTCACTTCTATGTGCTTGCTCACCAGTGCAATCTAGAAAGAAGATCCTCCTAAGACTTGATTATCTTTGATTACTTTTAGATCAGTCTCTGATTGTACTGCATTTTAATGAGATACTTATAATACTATATATTTAATTTTAAACTTTTTGTATGATGCCATTTAGGAACAGAAATCATAACAAGTTTCTCTGACAATCCTCTCTCTCTCTCTTCCAATCCCTCCCACTGTTCCCTCTCTTTTGATCCAGGATTCTGATCTGTGGAATAGCTAAAGGGATTTCACATCAATGACTTAAAACAAAGTGTTAAAAATGTAATGAAAAGTCAGCCCTTAAAACAAATTATATTAGAAGTTAAATTTATACCAAATTTCATATTATCTTAAGCCTGTGGTCACATTAATAAAATGGCTTACCACAATGACTATAACACTATGGTTATGTATAAAATAAGCTATATCTGCATGTACACAAAATTATGTTTTTTACATAAATACTTTGAGGTTTTTTAATAAAGGACCATATTCTGTGAGAAATAAAACACTGTTTTACTACAACAAATATTAATATCAAAATGGACTATTTAAAAACCCATCAGAATTATGGTTATTCTTTATAGTGAATGACAATGTTCTAAGCTTTACCATATCTTATAACTTGATATCAACTTTGACCTGCAACTTTTTTTTGTTACAGCTTTTGAATTTAGAAAATATAGTATCATTTTATTGGAAATGTGGAGGAAAATCACATGTTAAATAAAGCACATTATAATTACAATCAATATATTTTATACATATAATTATTCATACAGACATTCAGCTGGAAAGACAATAAAATTGTATAAAAAAAGAGTAATTCGTACTTTGTGCTGTTTCAGCAGTAAGAATATTTTCTTGAAACTCATTGGTTCAGTGGCACCATATGGGGCATGTTGATCTTCAGATACCAAAAATGTCTCCAAGATACATTTTATTCCAGTGTGTTAAAACTTTCTATCCTGCAGCTGTCATTATAACTATATAATTCATACCCCACTATAAAAATGCAAATCATATAGCTTACTATGCTTGTAGGAATAGAAGGAATTTCTAATGGTATCTATATTTCAAAGTCATAATTACAACTCTTTGTTAGAAACATTCCATACTTGTGAAGTCACTGATGATTTTGCTGAGTTAACTACTGCAACCGGTGGGGTCAAAGGATGAGAAAGGAAATGGGACCAAAAAATATTTCAACAATAGAAAATTATATAGCAATGTAAATTCAGCTACATACAGCAACATGGGTGAATCACCAAAACCTATTATTGAATAAAAAGAGCAATACCATAATACACCATTTCTATAAAGCTAAAAAAGAAGCACATAATATATTGTATAGAATATATATGTATATATATACACATACATGTAGACACACATAAATATATGTACATATGCAAGGGATATACATACATACACAAGGAAATGAAAATACAAAAGTCAGAATAGGCATTAGCTCTGCAATGGATTGGTAAGAGCTTTAAATACTTCAAATGAAGAGGGAGGCAAAGGCATCTGCTTTGTAACATGTTAAGTGTTACATATATTCTTCCATATAAATATTTCATTATAAAAAGAAAAAATACAAGAGAAAAGAAAAAGAGTTAATCACTGTATAGTGTTTTCCATGGTCAGAACATCATAGTTCACATCTTACCAAAAGAAATGGCAAGAGAATAGAGTACAACAGCCTATCATGGGAAATCACCTTTTTTCCTCAATATAAATGCATATGCAGTAAGGCAAAATATTCACCCTTTTCCACAGGTGATCTTTAGTTAATCTGTTTAGATAATCTTTTCATAATTTGTATGCTACATAGAAGTATATAAAAATAGCATTAAATAAAACTCTCTTTTCTTTTTTTGGAAACAGAGAAGCAGGATTTATTTTTCTTATAAAAAATGGTGAGACATGAACAGAGATGTTTGGTTGGCTTGCAACTAGCTCTTATTTATAATATTTTGTATCTTCTTATTATTGAGGTATAATATATGTACCATATGATGCAGAGACCTTAAATGTTCATCCAGACAAGATACAGGATATTTCTATCATTCCAGAAAGTTCTCCACTATTCATCACCAGTCAATCTCTATTCCTCCTTAACAAAGAAGAAACTACTTTCTGACTTCCATCATAGATTGTTTCATATGTTTAAATGAAATATAGAACACAGATATTCCTTTCTTTTTAAAGTTTATTTATCTTGAGAGAGAAACAGACAGTGCAAGTTAGGGAGGGCAGAGACAGAGGGAGAGAGAGAGAGAATCTAAGCAAGCTCTGTGCTGCCAGCACAGAGCCTGATGTGGGGCTTGAACTCATGAAACTGTGAGATCACGACCTGAGCTGAAACCAAGAGTCAAATGCCAAACTGACTGAGCCAACCAGGCACCCCAGAACACAAAGATTCTTTTGTGTCTGACTCTTTTTTTGCTCAACATAATGTCTTTGAGATCTATCATTGTGGTTGGGGCTATCAGTAGTTCATTTCTTTTTATTGTCTAGTGTACTATAATATGAATATACTATAATTTGCTGAAAAATTGTCCTGTTGATGGACAATCCTGTTTCCTGCTATGAACATTTTTATGTACGTCTTTGTGGACACATGTTGTGGACATGTTTTTGCTCCTCTTGGGTAAATGACTTGCTGAGTCATAAGTAGATGTATGGTTAACTTTATAAAACAAAATAACTCCCAATAGTTTTCCAAATTTGTGATTCCATCAGCAAAGAGAGAACTCCAGTTGTTCCATACCCTTGCCAACACTTGGTAGCCCTATTTACTTTAATGATTGAGGTGGGTAGGCAATGGTATCTTCACTGTGGTGTTAATTTTTATTTCCCTCATGATTAATGATGTTGAGCCCCCTTTCATGTGCTCATTGGACATTATATTAGTTCTCTTTGTGACGTGTCCTAATATTTTACCCAATTTTTAAAATAAAATTTATTTACTTATTTTGAGAGACAGAGCAAGCAAGCAGGGGAGGGGCCAAGAGAGAGGGAGAGAGAGAATCCCAAGCAGGCTCCGTGCTGTCAATATAGAGACTGACATCAGGCTTGAGATATGACCTGAGCCCAAATCAAGAGTCAGATACTTTACTGACTGAGCCACCCAGGCACCCCTTCCCCAATTTTTTTATCATGTTGTTTGTTGTTTTACTGATTTGTAGGAGTTCTTTATATATTCTATATACAGTCTTTTGTCAGATACATCGATTGTAAATGTTTTCTCTTAATCTTATTTGTTATGTCAATACTGTCCTTTTAAAAAAAGTAGCTTTATTAAGGTATTATTTACATTGTACAAAAGTACAGTATGAGGGAGGTTGGTGCCTGTAACCCCATGTTGTTCAAGGGTCTACTGTACTTATACCGATAAGCAGTAGCAAGAACATGAAGTCTTTAAGAATTGATTATACATACTATCCTGATTCCTACTGGTACGGCAAATCAACACACATTTACCATGCTTCTATTCCAATCTATTAAACACAATGTGCCTATGTCAAAGCACAGAGCTTGTAATGCTACCACCACTGCTTAAAAACCTCCTTTTGTTGCTTCAAGGGGGACAAGACTGGGGCAGAGCAATTATGAGTATACTGCAATAATCCAGGTGAGTGGTAACAGCGTCAGGAGCCAGAAGAAAGGCAACAGAGGTGGTAAGAAGTCAGATTTTCAATATATATTGAAGGTAGGTAGATTCAAAAGCAACCGCTTTGATTAAAGTTAATATGTGAAAATGGTTGTCCGAGTTCCCTGACTGCAAATTACTGGACATCTATCCCTGAATTAAAATTGCCACTAAGGGGCTATAAACTAAGAATGACATTTAGACACCATAAATTGCTTTGAGATGCTCAAAGAGTCAAGAAATAATCTCTTAGATGTACATGGCATATCTACAGCTATCAAAAGCTCCAACACAATTCTAATGAGTCAATATACAAATAACTTACCCTATCATATACATAAAACTACAGGTGATAAAGATAAATCTAACCACCTTTTTGCCTATGCTAACCTGTCCTTTCTCAAAAAATATATAATCTACTAAATCACCCATCTATTAAGATAAAAAGCCAAAGCTGTATGAGAACCAAGTGTGATAGCTTAAAGAGTATTCTATAAACTCAGGGGGGAAAATCAGCGAATGAATGAAAATTTCATAGGAAACTGGATTTATTCTTAAGGACACAACACAACCCCCAACCTCAACTTAGGTTTTTATGAATACACTCTCATTTTATGTGATTTCAGAACATGCATCTGTTTGTAATTATAAATTAATGATTGGTTTATTTAAATAATGTCTGTCATTTCCACTAGACTGTAAACTCCATGAGGGTAGAAATCATGTCTATTCTTATTCATGGAAGTATCCCCAGCATCTGATACACAGTAGACACTTAATAAATTATATTTCTTTTTTAAAAAAATCATTATATTTCACATTTCTATTTCAGATGAATAAAGGAAGGTAGGAAGTCCAAATTCTTCTGCTAGGTATTCTAGACTCACGGAAATTTGATTCTTCACAACTTAGTTGCAACAAAGGTAACTTTTGTTCCAAAAGGCCTGGTTTTATTCAGAGTACAAATTCATTTATTCATTCAGAAAATATTTACAGTGTGCAGGCACTGTTTAAAGGGTTGGGGATATGGCAGTGAATGAGACACAAAGTCTTTATCCTTATAGACTATACTTCATATAAACTACACTCACTCTTGCTTCAGTGGCAATATCAAGCCATTCATTCTATGAAACATTGTCTTTACTCCCCTCCATCACCTCTACCATGAAGTTTTTCTGAATACTCAATCCTCCAGTAGGGTTGACAGATAAAATATAAAATGCTTAGTTAGCTAAATTTGAATTTCAGATATGCAACGAATAATTTTTTAGTGGATGTCCCAAATATTGTGTGTCCCATCTGAAATTCAAAATTAAATGGGTATCCTGTATTTCTATTTGCTAAATCAGGCAACCTCATTAGCTGGTAATTTCCCCCGTTCCCAAATTTCCATTCTAATTATATTCAGAATCATAGAGATTAACATTTAATTATTGTCTTCTGTAGGATTTTTGTTTTGTTGCTCCATGTTGTAAGCACTTAACAAACACTTGATAGATGTATTCAGAAATTTAAATTACAATGATTTATTTATAAGACATTCTTCCCAACTGTATTTGTAATGCTAAAAAAAATCAGAAACTGTAAAAATGTCCAATACAAAACTAATGAAAATAAATAATATATAGCCACCCAAGATGACACTTGAAAGAACAATTAAGGATACTAAAAAATGCTGGGCGCCTGGGTGGTTCTGTTGGTTAAGTGCCCAACTCTTGACTTTGGCTCAGGTTACGACCTTGCAGTTTGTGAGTTCGAGCCCCGTGTCAGGCTCTGTGCTAACAGCTCAGAGCCTGAAGCCTGCTTCAGATACTGTGTCTCCCTCTCTCCCTGCCCCCACCCCACTCATGCTCTCTTTCTCTCTCTCAAATATAAGTAAACATTAAAAAAATAAAAAACCCAAAATGAATGATAACATAAATTACATTAGAAGATTGAATGTATTTTCAATTGCTTTCCTAAGAACTAGAGGTACCAAAAAGTAAGTGTCAAAAGCTTGTCCATCTACTGAAATAAGTCTCCTACCCCAGTATCCAGAACATTCTACTGTCTTACAATACAGGTAATTTTAAAAGGCTCTAACTTGAAATTGGTCTAGGTATAAGCAACCTTCCCCAAAATATTCCCTGTACTCATTTTACTAATCTTACACAGAGACACAGTAAATCTGATAACTAAAATCAGCAATGTCCCTGGGAATATTTTCCTGATTGCTTAGAAAAAAAAAAAAAATCCTGAGGTCAGTTAATATGAATCTGAGAGTATACACAAAAAATGGAGATGAGAATATTTTTAGAAAAGGCCTACCTCTCTTATGTCCTTGCCAGATAGGAATTAATGCATAAAATCACATTAAAAAATGTTTTTGTTTAATGTTTATTTTTGAGAGAGAGAGAGAGAGAGAGAGAGAGAGAGAGTGGGGGAGGGGCAGAGAGAGAGGGAGACACAGAATCTGGAGAAAGCTGCAGGCTCTGAGCTGTCAGCACATAACCTGACATGGGGCTTGAACCCACAAACTGAGATCACGACCTGAGCTGAAGTCGGACACTTAGCCAACTGAGCCACCCAGGTGCCCCATAAAATCACATTTTTAAAGATCTCATAAATCTTCAATTTCTTCTATTTGTTATTTGAAAAATAGTACTAAGTACCATTCAGTTGTGAAAATGTTGCTTGGTAAATTTATAGCTTTTTTAAAACCCATTTTATAGTTGTTGATATGTCCTCAACAATAAGCAAAAATTCTGCTAATTTATTTTGCAGTATTCCTTGTGGTGCATTTCTATATCTATATAACAAGAAATATAAACTCTGATTTTAGCATAACAAAGGTGGTTTGATTATGAAGGAAATAAGCAGAATTTTCCTCCTAGAAGAGTTCAATTTTTTTTTAATTAAAAAAATTTTTTTTTGTTTTGTTTTTAAGAGACAAACAGAACTCACGAGCAGGGAAAGGGCAGAGAGAGAATCCCAAGCAGACTGCACTGCCAGCGCAGAGCCCAATTTGGGACTCGAACCCATGAACTTAAGATTATGATCTGAGTTGAAGTCAAGAGCTGGATGCTTAACCAACTGAGTCACCCAGGCGCCTCTGAAGAGGTCATTTTTTAATTAATATGCTGAGAGAAAGAAAATGTGTGTTTCCTCATGTGGTAAGAAATTAATTTTCCACAAACTATCAATCTAAGTTGGCTTGATGCTGTAAATAAAAGAATTCTATTTATCAAATTAAGAATTCTACCTTAATTTGAATAAACGATTGCTAATATCCACTCTATTAACTAATGTCTTCATGTTTAATATGAGTTTTATTCAGATCAATTACTGAAAAAATATATTACCTCTCAAAATGAATTATTCATTATTACTTATGAATAGCTCATATAACTCAAAAGGAATAATAGTTTAACAATAAGACAACATTAATGGAACCATATCTTTTAGGCTTGAAAATATCTAACACAAATCCTATGAGCAGTCATATTTCTGAATGAACATTAGAACACTCTTCCAAAGAAAAGGAATTAAAATTTGGAGAAGCCAATCAGTTCTTGAATGTACGAAACCATGATAGATTGGGGCTCCTGAGTGGCTCAGGCAGTTAAGCATCTGACTTCGGCTCAGGTCATAATCTCATGGTTCATGAATTCACGCCCTGGATTGGGCTCTGCACTGATGGTACAGAGCCTCATTGGGATTCTCTCTCTCCCTTTCTCTCTGCCCCTCTCCCACTTGCTCTCTCTCACACAATAAATAAATACACTTAAAAAAAAAAAAAAAAGACTGTTTACGAAAAAAAAGGAAATGATGATAGATTGAAGTCTTCTGTTATTTAGGTAGCAAAATTTGACAATTGGGAGCTAATGTCCTAGTCTCATAGGCTTCTCTACACTATGACTTAAAACCAGAGAGGAAGAGAGCTGACAAAATGCTTCTGGTAGAAACCAGAGTCCATGGGCTTGTTAAATTAGTACAGGGTTAACATAAAAATTAGCCTCTTTAAACTATTTACATTAGCCGGGACCCCCAAGTTGGATCTGAACTCCATATGTGAAAATATATCACAGATTCCTATTTTGAAAAAAGTTGAGAAGAAAGGGACTGTGATAAGTAACTGTATATAATAGCAGTGCTACCATTACTAAGATATTTTAGAATATGTAGCATAGAACACCATGCCTGACACAGAACATGGTCTCAATAAACTCTGTTCAAATTGAAGGACATTAAATCTTTAAAAGAGTATCTTAAACTAAAAGGAAGAAGCTAAAAATAAACTTCTAATTCTATTCTTTTCAAAATCTATCACCCAATAATTCTGTTTTTTATACTGATTATTTACCAAAGCACACAATTTGGGGTACTACCAAAATTGTGAAAGATATTCTTTCATGCTTATGCCTGTGATCAAGATCATATAGATTCGATTTTACTTGCATTGTATTCTGCAATAACAGGGAGAAGTAAAACAGGATATCACTGACTTGTTTTTATACATTTTGTATTTCTGAAATCATATTAACATTTTACTTAATACTGACAAAACTGGAGTATGCTTATTACCATTTTTCAGGTGAGAAAATAAAGGCCTAGAAAAGTTACATGGACTTGTCATTGCCAGACAGCTTACGCTGCTAACAGATTAGAGATTCCACGACTCCCAGGTAAGCACTCTACTAACCCTATCGTACTGGAGAGTACATCTAGCAAAGAGATAAAGCATCAGTATGTGCATCTATACCATTAGCTCTTGAGGAAGAGGGTAAATGAAAGTGATAAAAACTGGAAAATCTATTATCTGTAGTTGAACTCAAGTCCAATGCAGATGAGCAAGCCCCATACCGTACTTCATGATATCCTTCTAACTTTGAAAAGGTGACAACTGAAAATAATATAAAAATCCTAGTCACAGATATTAATTACCTTATATGACATTTTAATAAGAAAATGTAGTCATCTTTAACTTTTTTCTTCCAATCTCACTTTCAATCTATTAGTAAATCCTGTTGGTTCCATCTTCAAAATATATCCAGACTTAAACACTTCTCATTACTGTTGCCACGACTACCTTGGTCTAAACCTCCATCCTTTTTGCTTAGATTAGTGGTATAACCTAATAATAATGAGTCTCTTTGCTTTTGCCGCCTTTCTAGTATATTCTTTCTTACTGAAGTATCAGTGTAGGAAGGTGAATATTTTTGTGTTTTGATTCTCAGAATTTAGCACTTACTAATAGTCATTCAAAAAAGTATTTGTTTAATTAATAAACACAGCAGCCAGAGTAATCCCTTTAAGCAGTAAATCTTACCTGCTCAACATCACTCATCATCAGGGAAATACAAATCAAAACCACAATGAGATACCACCTCACACCTGTCAGAATGGCCAGAAATTAACAACTCAGCTAACAACAGATGTTGGTGAGGATGCAGAGAAAGGGGAACACTTCGGCACTGCTAATAGGAATGCAAACTGGTGCAGCTACTCTGGAAAACAGTATGGAGGGTCCTTAAAAAATTAAAAATAGAACTACCCTACAACCAGCAATCACACTACTAGGTATTTATCTAAAGGATAAAAAACTTTGTATCCAAAGGATACAAAAAAAAAAAAAAAAAAGGATGCTCATTTAAAGTGGCACATGAAATGTTTATAGCAAACCCCAATGTTTATAGCAGCACTATCAACAATAGCCAAATTATGCAAAGAGCCCAAATGTCCATTGACTGATGAATGGATAAAGAAGACATGGTGTGTACATACACACACACACACACCAGAATATTATTCAGCAATCAAAAGAATGAAATCTTGTCATATGCAACAACGTGGATGGAACTAGAATGTATTATGCCAAGTAAAATAAATCAGCCAAAGACAAATATCATATGATTTCACTCATGTGTGGAATTTAAGAAACAAAACAGATAAACATAGAGGAAAGGAAGGAAAAATAAGATAAAAAGAGAAGGAGGCAAACCATAAGAAGCTCTTAAATACAGAGAACAAACTCAGGGTGGCTGGAGGGGTGCTGGGTGGGGATGGGCTAAATGGGTGATGCACATTAAGGAGGGCACTTGTTGGGATGAGCACTGGGTGATATATGTAAGTGATGAATCACTAAATACTACTGAAACCATTATTACACTTTATGCTACCTAATTTGAAGTTAAAAAAAAAAAGGTAAATGTTACCATTTTACTCCTTTGTTTAAAACCATACCCATTTCCCTCCTATCTAGATAAAAGTTGAAGTCCTGTTTAAAATTTATTTATTTACTTTGAGAGACAGAGACAGCACAAGTGAGGGAGGGGCAGAGAGAGGGAGACAGAGAGAATTCCAAGTAGGCTCCATGCTGTCAGTGCAAAGCCCAATGCAGGGCTCGAACTCATGAACCATGATATCATGACCTGAGCCAAAACCAAGAGTTGGACACTTAACCTACTGAGCCACCCAGCTGCCCCAAAGTTGAAGGCCTTTAAATGGCTTCCACGACCCTGAATACTCTAGCACCCCATACAGTCTGACCTCATCTTGTACTACTTTCCCTTTCAAGCCACTCTGGTTTCACTGATTCCATTTGCCTGGAATGCTCTTCCCTCAGATATATGTCCTCCAGATCTCTGCTCAAACATTACTTTTTCAGTGAGATGTGCTTTGATCATCCTACACATATAAATATATGTTTTTAGATACATTTTTCGTGTCTAAAATAAAGGTTACTTAAAAAAAACAATACCACTACCCACCTAAAAAATTTAACAATATTTCCTTAGTAACAACAAATAATACAAAAACTTCCCTCATTGCATTGTATGTTTGTGTGTTTTTTTCAGTTTGCTTCAAATGGAATCAGGACACAAAGTCTATGCCTTGTCATTGGTTGATATATCTGTTAGTTTTCTTTTAACCTACACATTTTCTCTTTTAAAATGAGTTATTTGTCCTGTAGAATGTCTCTGTCTAAACTGTGTTGAATACATCTCTGTGTGGTCATTTAACATGCTTCTCTGCCTCTTATATTTACCATGGTAGTTAGAGTTGGTGAATTTATAGATCAAGGTTCAAGTCTGTTTTTGGTTTTCCCAAGACTTACATAAGTGGTAGTATAATTTCATCAGAAGATGCATCATGACTGAATAGAATAGAATCTCTATGTATAAAGAAAGCATGCCATAAAGACTATTCACAAAATAGAGTAAAATTGTAATTTGCTATTTCAAAACAAGCTAAATGAGATTAAGAAAATTATATAAACCATAAAACAAAAATATTTTAGAATGATAAAAATGCAGAAATAAAGTAACAGAATTTAGGAAAGAATTACAATTAAAAAATTTTCAGAAATGAAGAGTAAACTAGAATGGACAGAATTAAATAAAACAATTTTTGTCTTAACGGAAAAAGAAGACAAAAAGAGGAAATTTAAAAACAAAAATATATGAAGCACATAAAAACTGAGTTAAAGAAACAAATATTGAAGCAGGCAAAGAAGATCCAGCATGTGGATAAAAAGAGTGCCTGAAAAAAGAAAACTGAAGCCAAGAAAACAACAAATACCAAAAGCTACATTTTAAGAAAATATTCCTGGGGAAAAAAGATTTAGAACTATGTACTGAAAAAGTGTGCATACTATGTTCCTGAGAATTTAGATTATCTGGGCAAGTCTGACCCAATCACATTAGCCCCTTTATTTTTTAAAAAGTTTATTTATTTTGAGAGAGAGCAAGACAGCGAGAGAGCGAGAGAGCTAGAGAGCAAGGGAGGGGCAGAGAGAAAGGGAGAGAGAGAATCCCAAGCAGGCTCCATGCTCTTGGCACACAGTCCCATACAGGGCTTGATCCCATGAACTGTGAGATCATGACCTGACATGAAACCAAGAGTCAGATGCTTAACCAACTGAGCCATCCAGGTGCCCTTGTAGTTCTATTTTAATTTTTTGAGGAACCTCCATACTTTTTTTCCAGAGTGGCTACACCAGTTTGCATTCCCACCAACAGTGCAAGAGGGTTCCTTTATCTCTACATCTTTGCCAACACTTGTTTCTTGTGTTTTTGATTTATCTATTCCAACAGGTGTGAGGTGATATCTCATTGTAGTTTTGATTTGCATTTTTCTGATGATGAGTGATGTTGAGCATCTTTTCATGTGTCTGTTGGTCATCTGTACATCTTCTCTAGAGAAATGTCTATTCATGTCTTCTGCCCATTTATTAATCACATTATTTGTTTTCTTTTTTGGTTTTTGTATCAGTTCTTTCCATATTTTGGATATTAACCCCTTAGTGGGTATGTCATTTGCAAATGTCTTCTCCCATTCCATAGGCTGCCTTTTAGTTTTGTTCATTGTGTCTTTTTCTATGCAGAAGATTTTTATTTTGATGTAGTCCCAACAGTTTTATTTTTGCTTTTGTTTCCCTTGTCACAGAAGACATATCTAGAACAATGTTGCCACAGCCAATGTCAAAGGAATTAATGCCTCTGTTCTTTTCTGGGATTTTTACAGTTTCAGATCTCCTATTTAGGTCTTTAATCCATTTTGAGTTTATTTTTGTATAAATGTGGTCACTTTCACTCTTGCATGTAGCTGTCCAGTTTCCCCAAAACCATTTGTTGAAGAGACCTTTTCCCATTGCATATTTTTGTATCCTTTACTGTAGATTAATTGACCATATAATTGTGGATTTATTTTGGGGCTTTCTATTCTGTTTCATTGATCTATGTGTCTATTTTTGTGTCAGTTCCATATTGTTTTGATTATTACAGCTTTGTAATATATCTTGAAATTAGGGATTGTGATACCTCTAGTTTTGTCCTTTTTTTCTTTTTTCCAGTTTATTTATTTATTTTGAGAGAGAAAGAAAGTGCGAGTTGGGGAAGGGCAGAGAGAAGGAGAGAGACAGAGAGAGAATCCCAAGCAAGATCCACACTGTCAGCACAGAGTCCAACATTGGGCTCAAATCCACAAACCATGAGATCATGACCCGAGCCAAAGTCAGATGCTTAACTGACTGAGCCACCCAGGTGTCCCATTGTTCTTCTTTTTCAAGACTGCTTTGGCTATTTGGAGTCTTTTTTGGTTCCATACAAATTTTAGGATCATTTGTTCTAGTCCTATGAAAAATGTTGTTGGTAATCTGACAGGGATTGCATTAAGTCTGTAGATTGCTTTGGGTAGTATGAACATCTGAGCAATATTTGTTCTCCCAATCTATGAGTATGGAATATCCTTCCATTTCTTTGTGTCATCTTCAATTTCTTTCATCAATGTTTTATACTTTTCAGAGTCCAAGTCTTTCACCTCTTTGGTTAGGTTTATTCCTAGGTATTTTATTATTTCTGGTGCAATTATAAATGAGATTGTTTTCTTATTTCAATAAAGAAGCAATCTTGTAGCAATGAGCATCCCTAGCACCAAGGTTATGGTCTCAAAATAAACTTTCTTAGAAATTTCTCAGTTTTCATTATTTCCCTCTGTCATTTCAAATTTTGTGTATTTGTACTTTATCTCATTTTTTATTGATTAGATCATATGATCCTGTACTCCCCTACCCCAGTTATAAAGCTTGTGCAAATAATAATCTATTCATCATACCCTTAATGTTGTATAATAAGGAATGTATCTGGTCCTTGTCCTAGGTTCCTGGTACAGAGCTTCAGAAATCCTTGGAATTTTCTGATTGATAGGAGTGTCTTTCTTATAAAGTGACACATTGTGGGTCCACAGACAGCTTCAAGATTGGGTTGTAACTTTGGGTCCACCCATCCCCCAAATATGGGGGACTTGAGACTGAGTTAAATCACATGGCAAATGAGGTAATCAACCATACCTATATAATGAAACTATCATAAAAATTCTGGGCACTGAAGCTTAGTGGAGCTTCCTGGTGGGCAAAATACATTGATGTGGTAAGAGGGTGCTAGGCCTGGAGTCTAAGGGGAGAGTCATGGAAGCTCTGCATCTAAAATCCTCCCATACCCTTCCCTAAGTACCTTTGCATTTAGCTATTCCTGGGTTGTATCTTTATAATAAAGCTGTAATTGTAGGTATGGTGCTTTCTTGGGTTCTGTGAGTCATCTAGGTTAATTATCAAACCTGAGAGGGTTTTGGGAATCCCTGAACTCGTAGCCAAGTTGATCAGAAATGTAGGTGGCCGAAGTTCAGCTGGAGCCTTAAGTAAGGGCAGACTTAGAGAATTGAACCCTTAAACCTATACAGTCTGATGCTAAATCTGGGTAGTTACTGTCAGAATTCAACTGCCATCTACCCAGTTGCTGTGGAAACAAAACTAAGGTAAAGAGTAATGATCAAGGAAAAGCAAAGTATGCAAGTATACATTGTGCATGTTGTCACCCAGTGCTAGTGCCTAGAGGGCAAGAAAAATTTATGCATTTTTATCTTTAAAAATTTTATTTATTTTTTAATGTTTATTTTTGAGAGAGAGAAAGAGAAAGAGAGAGAGAGAGAGCAAGCAGGGGAGGGGCGGAGAGCCTGATGGGGGGATTGAACTCACGAAACGTGAGATCATGACCCGAACCAAACTTGGACACTTAACTGACTGAGCCACCCAGGCATCCTTATGCATTATTAAACTATAAAAATAATAGGGCTCAGTATTTTTCAGTTTTACTTTATACATATCTACAAAATATTTCTTCACACTGTTCCAAGAGTTATAAATTTTAGGGTTGTCATTCAAATTCATGACCCAACCAAATAGTCCATGTAATGTACAACTTTCTATCTTATGAAGGGAAAAGAAAAGTATGAGTCAGCAGTGAAGAGAACATTTGGTTTATTTAAGTACTGGTTAATTTGAATTTTGCATTATTATGTTACGTAGCATACATAAAACTATCAAAAACTAAGGTCAATATTTTATTCTGAAAATATTGTAACTGTTGTCAAATATAATATAAAGTAGTTATAAAGTTCACTTTGGTAAGATCAATCTTAGATCTAAGATTGAAAGTAGTGATTAAATAGGAATATAATTTTTTTTTATTATTTTAGAGAGAGAGAGAATGCACACACAAGCACAGAAGGGCAGAGGGAGAGACAGAAAGAATCTTAAGAAAGAATCTTAATCTTCAGAAAGAAAGAATCTTACGCTCAGCATGGGGCTTGATGTGGGGCTCAATCCCACAACCCTGGGATCATGACCTGAGCTGAAATCAAGAATTGGAAGTTCAACTGACTGAGCCACCCACCCAGGTGCCCCTGGAGTATAAATATTTATTTATTTATTTATTTAAAAAAAATTTTTTTTTAACATTTATTTATTTTTGAGACAGAGAGAGACAGAGCATGAACGGAGGAGGGGCAGACAGAGAGGGAGACACAGAATCGGAAGCAGGCTCCAGGCTCTGAGCCATCAGCCTAGAGCCTGACACAGGGCTCGAACTCACGGACCAAGAGATCATGACCTGAGCTGAAGTCGGACGCTCAACCGACTGAGCCACCCAGGCGCCCCTAGAGTATACATATTTATAAAGATAACTATTGTCTATAATTTGCAAAGATTCAAACTCTCCCTACAAAGGAAAAAATTCATTCACTCATTTACTAAATATTTAATAAATACATATTTGTTAGGCAGGAGGACTATAATGAAGAATGAAAATTTGTTGTGAAGGAACACATTCTTGTGTAAAAAAACCAATTAACATATTATTACTAAACAATGCAAGTATTATAATGACAAACAAAATATTACAGATCACATTTTAAAAATGACTCGGTGAGCAGTAGTGGAGGGGGTAGAGAAGGAGGGGGAAGGTGTGAGTGAGGTAGTATTTATTTGAGAGAGTGTGTGTGCAGGGGAGGGACAGATAGAGGGAGAGGGAGAGAATCTAAGACATGGGGCTCAATAACTGAACCGAGTTTTTTTCTTTCTTTCTTTCTTTCTTTCTTTCTTTCTTTCTTTCTTTCTTTCTTTCTTTCTTTCTTTCTTTCAAGATTTTATTTTTAAGTAATCGCTATACCCAATGGGGGGCTTGAACTCACAACCCCAAGATCAAGAGTCACATGCTTTAGTGACTGAGTCAGCCAGACGGTCCAATATATGAACTGAGTGTTAATGGATAAGTAGAAGTTTACCAGAGAGAATTGGAAAGGAGTGAGGATAATGACAAAAGGAGTGGCATATGAAAGGACATGAAGGGGCACTTAGATGGCTCAGTAGGTTAAGCACCCGACTTCAGCTCAGGTCATGATCACAAGGTTTGTGAGTTCCAGCCCTGCACCAGGCTCTCTCCTGTCAGCAAGGTGCCTGCTTCAGGTCCTCTGTCCCCCTTTCTCTCTGCCATTCCCCCACTCATGCTCTCTCTTTCGCTTTCTCTCTCTCAAAAATAAACAAACATTAAAAAAAACTGAAAGGACATGAAAACAAAAGTGACCACAGTGCATTCTGGAAAATAGTTAAATAGTACAGGAGAAAAGAGGAGCTTAAGGGATACAAATATAGATAAAGGGCCAGAAAATGAAACTAAACTGTATAATAGGGATTCATTCATATTCATTTAATGTTTTTAAACAAACAAGCAAAAATGAATGAATAAGTCTTTAAAGTCTGTACCTTAAAGGATGCTCACTTTTTAATTCTTGGATTATTTTTATGGTGCTAAAATGAATTGGCTAGTAGGGCTAAATCATACTAGTCTTAGCTCAGTTTAATTCTTGCAGCAACTAAAAATAATTTTTTTAAGTAAGCTTTGTGCCCAACATGGACTTGAACTCATAACCCTGAGATAAAGGGTCACATGCTCTACCGACTGAGTGAGCCAAGTGCCCCTTTGACATAAGACTAGAATTTTACCCTTTTAGTGAATTCTATTTGATGGCTGAGTCTTACAAACAGCTGATAACCAAACATTAAAATAACTACATGAGAAACAGGCATTCACATGCATTGCTATTGGGAATGAAAGCAGTTATAACTCTTTTGGAGAGCAATTTGGTAACATCTAACAAAACCACATATGCACTTACCCTTTGACCTAACAATCCCACTTGTAGGAATTTACCATGAAAAAATATCTCTAACAACATAAAAATATGAGTGCATAAAGTTATTCATTAAAGATTGCTTTTAACTGCGAGATACTGGAAACAACCTAAATGCCCACATAAAAGAGAGTGATTGAATAAACTCTGGTACATTCACACAATGAGGTACAATGCAGCTATTAAAAAAAGTGAGGAAGATCTCTCTGAGCTCTTATGGAATGACTTCCAAGATAAAATTAACAACAGCAAATAAAAGCTAAATGCAAAGAGAACTTGCAGTGTACTACATTTCATGTAACAAAAAAGGGATATGTGAAAATAAGAAAATATAAATGTTGGCACTAATTTATGCTAAAAGAAATTTAGGATGTGAGCCAGAAACTAATTAAAAATTACCTACAGGACAGAGGGTAGGTGGGAAGAAACACAGTAGGAAGAATGAGAGAAGGAGGAAAGAAGCAGATGAGAAATGGGGTCTTGGGAAGTGACACTTATAAGTAAGCTTCTTTTGCATAGTTCTGGCATTTAAAACCATGTGAATGTTTCACATACTTAAAAAAAATTAAAGTAATTCAAAATGTTGGGGAATCTTAATAGAATGCAAATAGCAATAAATGATACAACTGTAATTAAATGACATAACCACCCTGAGGGACTGTGGAAAAAAAAAAGAACTAATCTAAGTCACCTCAAAAAAAAGTATTGAGTAATGAAAGCTAAAGACAAGAAGACTTTACACAAATAGTAATATCTAGTTCATAAATCTCTTTTGCATAGCAAGCATTAGATATCCATTATGGCATGAGAAATTAGTCCAAAATTTAGTGGCTTAAAACAACAAACACTTATCGCATAGATTCTATAGGTAAGGAATCCAGGGCTGGCTTAGCTAGGTGCCTCTATTTTTTTTTCAAGTTTATTTTATTTATTTTAAGAAAGAGATAGCACTAGTTGGGGAGGAGCAGAGAGAGAGAGAGAGAGAGAGAGAGAGAGAGAGAGAGAGAGAGAGAGAGAATGAGAGAGGAAGAGAGAGAATCCCAAGCTGGCTAGGCACTGTCAGTGCAGAGCCCCATATGGGGTTGGATCTCAAGAACTATCAGATCATGACCTGAGCCAAAATCCAGAGTTGGACTCTCAACTGAATGAGCCACCCCGGCGCCCTGCTAGGTGTCTCTTAATCATGGTCTTTCCAAAGGCTGCAACCACAATATAGGCCAGGGCTGCAGTTATCTCATGTTTAAGGGAGCTCATTCATATGGCTGTTGGTAGCCCTCGGACCCTCCCTGGCTACTGACCAGAGTTCCTTGCTATGTGAGTCTCTCTTTAGGGTTACTCAAAACATGGCAGCTTGCTTTCCCCAAAGTGAGGGCTCCCAGGGAGAGAACAAGAGAGGGAAAGTGAGACAGAAATCACAGTACTTTTGTAATGTAATTTTGGAAATGACTTTTATCACTTTTGTCATAGTCAATTTGTTACAAGTCACTATACCCAGCTCCGCAGTCAAGGAGAGGGGACTACATAAGATAGTGAATACTAGGAGGAAGGAAGGGAATCAATGAGGGACATTTTATAGACTGCCTATCACAGTCTGTCTTCTAGCCCACAATTCATATCCCTCCTACCTGCAAATAATGCTCACCTTCTCCTAAGGGTGGATTTGCAATTCTGAAACTACTTTATATATACTTTAGATGTGAGCAAATAAGTCATTAAATTGCAGATAATGAAAGCCAGGTTTCTTACTGAAGAAAGGAAATATGAATAAGGAAAAGAGGAAGGTTAGCTTTAACCCTGTGGTGTTGGATTACAATCTGAGGTATTATTACAGTGTCATGTTTTTTATTATAAATTTCTTTATTTATTTTGAGAGAGAGAGAGAGAGCGCACATGAGCAGGAGAGGGACAGAGAGAAAGGGAGATAGAGAATCCTAAGCAGGGTCTGGGCTGTCAGGGTGAAGTCCAACACAGGACTCAATCTCACTAATCGTGAGACTACAACCTGAGCTGAAATCAAGAGTCAGGTGCTTAACTGACAGCCACTCAGGAGCCCCTGGTGTCACATTTTTAAATATACATAGAGATACAGGCAGATAGGCAGATAGGATGACGCCAGGGTTAAGACAAAGAAAATATAAGATGAACTTGGAACAACTTGTGGCACCAGAAAGTAGAGTGCTCAAAATTAATGAGGGCACATCAAAAGAACAAAGGAGCCAACATGAAGAAGCTCCAGATGACCAAAGTCAGGACAATTGGAAAAACAACATAATGACTGCAATGGATTGGAACTCATGGAATAAAATAAATATCCATAAATTATACTGAAGAAAAGAAGTTAATAAATTAATACTTGGAGGAGAAGATGAAGCACAAAAAAATTACCTTACATGAAAAAAAATCATCATTTGGCAAATACCACAATAATTACTGGAAGCAAGAACCATCAAATAGATGCTAAAAGTAGTGAGTGAAAATATAATGAAAGAATAAAATATTTACATAGTCTCTTGTATTTCTCCACCAGATACTTACTAGTTAAATTACAAAAGGAAAAATAGTAACTTTAAAGTGCATAAACTGGGTCAATATCTCTTTAACCAAGTGATCAAAATTAATATGACCAGTAATGAGACATGTTGAAATCTTGATATACAGTATGCAAAAAGACAAAACAGCATTTCTGAGGTATTCTAGCCAAAATTTTCATTAATTACAGGAACTATTAGCCTATCCTACACTGAAGGACATCCTACAAAATAACAGGCCAGTACTCTTCAAAAGAGTCACATTCCTAAAAGTCAAAGAAAAACAGAGAAGTTGTTCCAGATTAAAGACACTATGGAAACATGAAAACTGAATGCAATGTAGGAACCTAGCTTGGGTGTGAATCAGACAAAAGACATTAGGAATTTTCCAAAGGTGAAGATTTTACATAACCATTATAGAATCATCAAAGTTCAGAAATAACTGTTGATAAAACACTATTACTAATCTACAGAACCTATTTAAATTTTGCTAATTAGGCTCCTGATGTCAAAGAAGAAAGGCACAGAAAAAATTCAAGCTGAGCCAAAAACCAGATTTTCTGAATAAAGTCCAGTGTTCCTTCCACTGTCATATAAATTTAGTTGTTTGTTAAATTTTTAAAAATATTTTTTAAGTTTATTTATTTATTTGAGAGAGACAGAGACAGCACAGATGGGGGAGAGGCAGAGGGAGAGAGAAAGAATCACAAGCAAGCTCTGTGCTGCTAGTGCAGAGCCCAACACAGGGCTCGAACCCATGAAACCACGAGATCATGACCTGAGCCGAAACCAAGAGTCAGATGGTTAACTGACTGAGCCACCCAGGCATCCCTAAATCTACAGTTTTTATGTACAGGGATATGTCGATTTTATTTAATAATTTTAATATGATTTAAAATGTATTAAATAAGAACTTTAAATAGTAACTCACTACTTTTATATCATGTCATACTAGATAGGTAATATTATAAGAGTTACAAATTTGTAGTACAGTAACTGAAACAAGCAAATAAAAAGATTAATTGAAATACTAAGTAACATGGTATGTATGGCATTATTGCATAAAATATGATTGTCTCCAAAGCAATTCAAGCTATCTCAAGTTATTGGGCTTTTTTATCAATAATGGATGGTAGTCTGGGAAGGATTTAAAAACCTTCCTCTTTGGATAGGCAATGTAGTTGGTAAGGGAGGGAGAGAAAGAGGGTAAGAAAGGAAGGATAAATCGGTGGGGATCCAAACAGAAAAGGAGTAAAGGAGTTAAGTAGAAAGGAAGGAAGAGAGATGCAAATCACATAGTTACATAGCCTTTGGCTCTTTCTGAATCCTTCCCATAGCACATCTTTACAACATACCACTGATGTTAGGAACCTCCCTTGTGCTACAGTGAATCTCATTTTTTTTTTCCAGACCAGATATATTTATTAGAAAGACCCTAAGGAGAAAGTCAAATCCAGAAGCTAAATAGCAATCTTATGGTGCCATACCCTTGTCTTAATTGAAACTTCATTATCCTTAGCAGGAAATGTAAATATGTCAGAATTTTATAAGAGCACCGTAAGTATTTATTTGTTTATTTTAATGTTTATTTATTTTTGAGAGAGAAAGAGAGAGAGTGCACACAAGCAGGGGAAGGGCAGAGAGAGGGGGTACAGAGGATCCAAAGTGGCTCTGTGCTGACAGCAGCAAGCCTGATGTGAGGGTCAAACTCACAAACTGTGAGATCATGACCTGAGCTGAAGTTGGACGCTCTTTCCACCTTCCTTGACTGATCTTTTGGTTTTTTTTAAACATTTACTTTTTACATTAAAAAAAATTTGTATTAAATTTATTCATTTATTTTGAGAGAGACAGAGACAGCACAAGTGGGAGAGGGACAGAGAGAGAGGGAGAGAGAGGGAATCCCAAGCAGGTTCCCTGCTGCCAGAGCAGAGCCCGATGGGGGTCTTGAATGCACGAAACCTTGAGATCATGACCTGAGCTGAAACCAAGAGTGGGACACTTAATGGACTCAGCCAACCAGGGGCCCCTTGACTGATCTTATAATAACCTTAGATTTTGTCTATATCAAAGGCTCCTCTCACTGCTTATAGCAAAGAAAGAGGAATTGAAAGATCTGTATGAACAGTCTCAAGAAGGTAATGACCATTTTTTCTTGAAAGAAACAAGGCAATTCTTCAACAAGGAAGAATTATACTTTTAGATACAGTCCTATTACCCACATACATGATGGGAATATATTGATATGAGGAAAAGAAAAACCCATCTCTTCTGTCAGAATATGGATCTGGTGACAGGCTGGCTCTCTGGAAATGTTTGGAAATCATGTATCTTAAGGACTTCAATCTGACAAAAAGATATAAAAATTAAAAAAATCCTCTTAGAATAAAATATGCATAGACTGAAGAGACACAGAACTTCCAAAAATTAAAAATAATATCTTTACAAAGAACAGAAGTTTTCCTATACAAAGAAATCATCTGAATGAAGATATATTCATGTATACCACTTACCATATGTGGCACATCTAATTTATATTTATACATATTTTCATATTGAAATAGCAAATAAGTTCCATTTTACAGATATACAAAACCTGACAAAATACTTCAGATAAGATGGAGTTAATCAAAGTTTATTTATACTTAAAAGCACCGTTGGTTTCAAATGATTTTTGTCATTAAAAAAAAAAAATGGCCATTAAAATGGATTTAACCATGTAAACAATAAATACCAATAAAATCACCTCCCTGCCCCCACCCTTCAATAGGTAGACAGAGAGAAAATCCTAACTTATTCCATCTGGTTTGGTAAAAAGATTATAAGGGTTTATATATAAGGAGATACAGCTATTATTCAGGTTTAGAAAACATGGATTCAAATACCTAAAGCCAATTTTACATTTCCTTAAAAATGTCCTGATGTATTCTTGCAAATAGCATTCCTGGTTTGGCTGCATATCACTGTGCTAAACATGATTGAAGAGCTACTCAGCAATAACAAACAACCACATCAACAAACTGTGGAATTTCATTCACTGTTTTGTAACTCACTCATTGACAAAATAGATACATTTTTAAAAAGTTAAATCGTCACTCAGGAAAGCGTAATTTCAGTTTTCCTGATCTATACTAGAGATTTTTAATATAGTGAATCCTCTCTGTAGGGTCAAGAGGTTTAAAATAGATCTCCCTGCAAGATAATGTACAATATGGGCATACTGCCAACAAAATGATGAAACAGGTAGCAAATAACCTTTAAATAGAAATCATCTGTGAGATTCAAAACACTAGGTATGTGAGGGAGTTTTATCTAAAACATTATCATCCTTAATCTGTCTGAAATAATTAAACTGAAATCTTCTGCCCAATTTTCAAGCTGTATTTTATTATTTAAACTATCTTCAAGTGCATTCTATGGGTGATGTGACGTTTTACTGTGGAATTAAGTGTTAATTATTGACAAAGCAGTTATTATCATGAGATAACTGACCTTATTTGAGAGTTAAGCATCCTGAGGCAAAGTTGAGTGTACTTAATCCTGGCAGGTTAATTATCTAGTGATTATGGAGCCTTGAAAGGTATTAGTCCTAAGAACCATTTGCAAAATGACACTATTCAAAAAAACTTCTTAATTTAATAAAAATGAAAAACAAGAAGAATAATCAAATTCTTTAGTCATGTATTGCTAGATAATGACCACAAAGCAGCTAGCATTAGCAGGCATCAATGAATATAATTACCTGCATGTAAAATGTCCTTTATTGAGCTGATGACACGTGATTCCAGCTAACAAATGGTTGTTGCTGACGGGAAGTATTTTAAACTTTGAGGATGTCAGAAACAAATTAAAAATACAATGTCATATTTAAAGGCCTTATATACTAGAGTAGTTTCAAAACTACCCTAAGAAGAAATTGCCAAATTCAGATGTGAGGTTTAAAAGTACAACATGCAACATGCACTGTAACAGGACACCAAAAATTTTGAGGTAACAGAGAAATTTGATTCTGTGCATTTCTGAATCTGTTAAAAGTAAGCCATGCAAATCAAAATCACAAAAAGATGCTACTTCACATCCATTAAGATGGCTACTGTCAAAAAAAGGGGAAATAAATGTTAGTAAGGATATAGAGAAATTGTTAACTACCGACTTTTGCTGGAGGGAATATAAATAGTGCAGGTGCTATGGAAAACCATTTGATGGTTCCTCAAAAAGTTAAACATAAAATTGTTATCAGAAAATCCAGTAAGTTCCCCTTCTAGGTATAGAATAAAGGTCCTGAAAACAGGTATTCAAACAGATACTTGTACCCATTCATAGCAGCATTATTCACAAAAACCAAAAGGCAAAACCAAATTGAATGTCCATCAACAGATGACTAAATAAAGACAAAACTCTGATACATGGATAAACCTTGAAAACATTACGTTAAGCGAAATAAGTCATACACAGACAACTATTTCGTGATCCTACTTAGATGAGGAAATTAGAATAGGCAAATTCATAGAATAGTGGTAATTAGAGATGTGGAGAGTTATTGTTTAATGTGTATACAGCTTCTGTTTGGATGATGGAAAGGTTCTGTAAATGGACAGTGGTGATGGCTGCACAATATTGAGGGCTTATTTAATGCCATTGAATTGTACACTTAAAAATGGTAAATTTTCTGTTGTTTTTTTTACCACAATGAAAGAAAAAATAAAAGTAAATTATATCACTTAATAATTATACTTTGTTTTTAACACATTAATGCAGCAATGTTATTCCTGTGGACACTTCTATTTTGTATCTGGATTTGCCCAACCAAATATTTGCAAATATTCCTTGGAGAAGAATATTGTTTTCCCTGGGCAAATCTGAGAAAAGAAATAGTGGGGATGAGAAATGAGAAAAGTCTAGCTTGAAAGGTACTATAGTTGAGTCTGTGAAATGAATAACGAAAAAGAATAACTATTTAAAATACGGTAGGCATTTTATTTTAGATTTCAGAACAAAGACTTTGCTGGTTAGAATAAATTAGGCCAGTTTTACTGAATATTAGAATGTGTGAGAAAATGAATCCTTATTGTTGTTTTTTTTTAATTTTAAGCTGTAAGAAAAAATTTAAAGGATCCTTTAGTACTTCCACACAAATCTGTCACTTTAAAATGAGGAAATTAAAGGAATAGTAGTTGCCTAATAAATCAGCAAATTGATTATATTAAGAAAAAAATCTAAGCATTTTATTAACATATAAATATATATCATTTGCTAATATTTAAAGTGGGGTCAAAAATTTGAGTGTGTGTCTGCTGATATTCTAGAGTCTTTCTTATAGAACCAGATCCATAATTCATAGTTTATGATTTCAGTTTCAGTTCTTTAAAGCAGAATGAAAACTCATAGACATTTATCAAGCCATTCCTGAGTGTAGATATTTATAGCTTTTGCTTCTTTTAATATTTTATCGTTTTCATGCCCACATCTAATTCAAGAGCAACTTTTTAATTCATTAAGCTAATTCTTATTCTATTTGCATTCTCATTTTGTGAGATTATATAATAATTAATTATATGATGAAGATAAACTGCATTAAAAAGGTTTAGGAACAAATAAAGTGAGTCCTGGTAAACAAAGAAGTTTGTGGGGAAAGAAGTAAGGTGGTATACCAGAGAATAGCCTAATATCCACGAATTCTCCCTCATTTACTTGGAACTACTTGTTAAGTTTTGTTTTGTTTTTTGTTTTCATAGACTACTTGTTAAGTTTTATCAAAAGAATGAGGATTGCATGTTATCTAAGCAAGTTAGTTAAGTAAAACTTAATTAAGAGAGGAATAGGATCAACAGTCCTAGTAACACTACCAATGCCACCTAACAAAAATGGAGTAATCTCTATGAGTAAAGCTGAAACCGTACATGCATTAGAAAATCAGCCATAGATTGTGTAGATGAAATGGTTTTTGTGTAAAACACTTTTAATTTTAAAGCATTATTTAATGGTGGTGTATGATAATATTTAATAGTCTGTCAGGATTAAAATGCAGGACTATCAAATACTCCTCCTTTGGCTTGATAATACTATTGAAATATAAGGAAATCTTTCATGGAAATAATAGAAATTTGATACATAGTTAAAAAAATAAGTTGATATTTATTCATTTTAACATTGGTTCTTTGGAGTGACTTTTATTTGAGTGACTCTAGATTAATTTTTCCTATTTTCAAACTTCTATAAATGGAATCACACAGTATACATTCTTTTAAAATAGCTTTATGAGATATAATTGTCATTTAATAATCTGTACAAACAAAAAGTTAATAATTAGGTAAGTGTTGACACATATATCAAGTCCTGAAACTATAACTACAATCAAGATAATGAACACATCCATTATTTCCAACAGTTTCCTCACATCCGTTTGTGATCTTTGCCTCACAGTACATCTCTATCCCTAGCAACCATGGATCTACTCTGTCACTACAAATTACTTTGAATTTTCTAGAATTTAATTTAGATTGAATCATATATAGTGTACTTTTGTCTGGCATCTCCTCTTTCACTCAGCATATATATTTTGAGATTTATCCATGCTGGTGCATGTATAAATAATTCACCTCTAACGGTGAGTAGTATTTTACAGTATGGATAGATAATAATTTGTTTATCCAGTTACCAGCTGATGGACATTTGGGTTGTTTCCTGACTTTGGGTATTACAGATAAAATGGCTATAAGCATTTGCGTACGTCTTCTTTTTCTTTTAATTTTTAATGTTTACTTTTTAACAGACAGACAGACAGACAAAGTGTGAGTAGGAGAGGAGCACAGAGAGAGGGAGGCATAGAATTTGAAGCAGGCTCCAGGCTTTGAGCTGTCAGCACAGAGCCTGATGCAGGGCTCCAAGTCACAAACCGTGACATCGTGACCTGAGATGTCCAACCGACTGAGCCACCCAGTCTCCCCTGGGTATTCTTTATATGAACATATCCTTTCATTTCTCTTGGGCAAATACCTATGAGTGGAATAGCTAGGTCATATAGTGGCCTGGAAATTCTCTCCAAGCAGTAAGCTTAAGTAATCATAGGGATCACCTCATTTATTTCTGGTCTCACAAGGATCAATGTGAAGAGAGAACCTTGGTGGACAAGGCATTTAAAAATTTTTAATATTAAAGTTATCAGAAAAGCTTTAAAGCATCATTAATAGTGTATAACCTTCTGAAAATGAGAGCCAAGCGTGTTTTGTTTTTGCTGTTGACGTTTTTTTTTTTACTTACTCAAGAACTAGAACTTATTTATTTATTTTTAATTTTTTTTAATATACATCCAAGTTAGTTAGCATATAGTGCAATCATAATTTCAGGAGTAGAATCCAGTGATTCATCCCCTTTGTATAACACCAAGTGCTCATCCCAACAAGTGTCTTCCCTAATGTCCCTTACCCATTTAGCCCATCCCCCCACAGCCACTCCAGCAACCCTCAGATTGTTCTCTGTATTTAAGAGTGTCTTATGTTTTGTTCCCCCTCCCTGTTTTTATATTATTTTTGCTTCCCTTCCCTTATGTTCACCTGTTTTGTACCTTAAATTCACATGAGTGAACTCATATGATATTTGTCTTTCTCTGACTAATTTCGGTTAGCATAATACATTCTAGTTATATCCACATTGTTGCAAACGGCAAGATTTCATTCTTTTGATTGCCACTAACAGTTGACATTTTGAAAATTTACAGTAAGCACAGATTTGATTGTTGTTTCTGGGGTAAGAGGGAGAAAGAAAGATGAAACAAACCTACTTTCATGCCCTGAGAAATCTATTTTACACTTCATTGCATTTTGTCCTGGGGCGCCTCGATGGTTCAGTCAGTTAAACTTTCGACTTTGGCTCAGATCAAGATCTTGCGGTTCATGAGTTCAAGCCCTGCATCAGGCTCTGCACAGACAGCGTGGAGCCTGCTTTGGATCCTTTCTCTCCCCCTGCCTCTCCCCCCACCTCTCAAAAATAAACATTAAAAAAAAATAGAAATACAATGTCCCTTTTTTCCCCTGGAAACTTAAAGATAGTTTATTACTAAAGTATTCAAGGAGAAAAATGAGAGATGAGATTAAAGGAAAAAAATAAACAGTGCCACACTTGTTTTTTATAATCAAATATGGAATCTTATCCTTATTAACTTTCATCACTCAACTGGTATCTCCAGTTTATTAAAGTTTTCAAAAGTCTCATTTTGACATTCAACTTACTTGATATTTGTTAAAGTATTGCATTATCTGCATTATCTGCATTTGCATTCTCTGCAAATACAGCTTTATCTGAATAGTTGATAGCTGAGCAAAGCTCAGAGTAAACACTGAAGTGTATCACCAGAAATCTATTTATTTATCAGCAGACTTTTTGAGACTGGTTCAAGAAAACACCAAATATGTCTAATTGCCTCATATCCAATATTTATTTTCCTCGGTGGCTCAGTTGCTTAAGCATTTCGGCTCAGGTCGTGATCTCATGGTTTGTGAGTTTGAGCCCCGCATCAGGCTCTCTGCTGTCAGTGCAGAGCCTGCTGCAGATACTCTGTCTTCCTCTCTCTGCTCCTCCCCTGTGCACATGCATACACTCTCTCTCTCAAAAATAAACATAAAAAAAAAAGTAAAAATTTATCCAGACACGACTTGTAGCTTGTCATTTTACAACTTCCTCTTCTAGGTAGGGAAAAATGATTCTTTTAATAATCTATACTATATATAGATTATAACAGTATAATGTCTCTACTAGTCTATAAGTCCTAGTCTAACTTTACTAGTTGGTGCATTAATTATTTAAACAAGGTGGGAAAATATATGTAAGATAAAATTTCACCATTCTATTTTAAGTGTTCAATTCAGTGACCTTAAGTACATTCATAATGCTGTGCAACCATTACCATTTACCCATTTCCAGACCTTTTTTGTTATCTCACATAGAAGCTTTGCAACCATTAAAAATAACTCCCTTGGGGCGCCTTGATGGCTTAGTCGGTTGAGTGTCCAACTTCAGCTCAGGTTGTGATCTCACGGTTCGTGAGTTCAAGCCTCGCGTCGGGCTCTGTGCTGACAGCTAGGAGCCTAGAGCCTGCTTTGGATTCTGTCTCTCTCTCTCTCTCTCTCTTGCTCTCTGCCCCTCCCCCGCTTGCACTCTGTTTCCCTCTCTCTCTAAAAAATAAACATTAAAAAAATTTAAAAAAAACCCTCCCAATTCCCCCCCTTTCCTCCAGTGCCTGGCAACCAATATTCTACTGTCTCTAGAATTTGACTAAGTACCTCATATAAGTGGAGTCTTTATAGGAAAATCCAGTTGTCTGTGTATGGCTTATTTCCCTTGACATAACATTTTCAAGATCTATTCATGTTGTATCACGTATCAGTTTCATTTCTTTTTAAGGCTGAATAGTATTCCATTTTATGTATATACCAAATTTTATCTATTCATTTGTTGAGGGACTTTCTGTTTGTTTCCAACTTTTGGCTATTGAGAATAACACTGCCATAAATATTGACATACAAGTACTTGAATCCTTGCTTTCAGGACTTCTGGGTATATACCTATCGGTGGAACTGCTGGATCATATGGTAGTAATTCTATGTTTAACATTTTGAGGAACCACCCAATTGTTTTCAGCAGCAGCAGCAGCAGCAGCAGCAGCAGCAGCAGCAGCATTTTACATTCCATTCAGTAATGCAAAAGGGTTCCATTTTCTCCACCTCCTTGGCAATATTTTTTTCCTCTCCATATATTTGAAAATAACCATCCTAGTGTGTATCAAGTGGTATCCCATTTTGGTTTTCTCTAATGACTAGTGATGGTGAGTATCTTTTCATGTGCTTAATTAGCCATGTGTATATCTTCTCTGGAGAAGTGTTTATTTAAGTCCTTTGACAATTTATGAATTGAGTTGTTTTCTTGTTGTTGAGATATATATTCTGGATGTTAATCCCTTACCAGATATATCATTGCAAATATTTCTTCTCATTCCATGGGCTTTCACTTTGTTAAAATTTTTTTCAAGTTTTTATTTAAATTCCAGTTAGTTGACATACAGTGTAATACAATATTAGTTTCATGTGTACATTATAGTGATTCAACACTTCAAAGTGGCCTCATAGAATGAATTTGGAAGTCGTCTTTCCTTTTCCATTTTTTAGAATAGTTTGAGAAGAATAGGTATTAACTCTTCTTTAAGTATTTGGTGGAATTTGCCTGTGAATCCATCTGGCCCTGGATTTTTGTTTTTTGGTTATTTATTTATTTATTTATTTATTTATTTATTTATTTATTTATTTATTTATTTATTTATTTATTTATTTATTTATTTATTTATTTATTTATTTATTTATTTATTTATTTATTTATTTATTTATTTATTTATTTATTTATTTATTTATTTATTTATTTATTTATTTATTTATTTATTTATTTATTTATTTATTTATTTATTTATTTATTTATTTATTTATTTATTTATTTATTTATTTATTTATTTATTTATTTATATTACTGATGCAATTTCTTTGCTGGTTACCGGTCTGTTCAAGTTTTCTCTTTCTTCCTGTTTCAGTTTTGGTAGTTTATACATTTCCAGGAATTTATCCATTTCTTGCAGGTTGTCCAATTATTATTGGCATATAGCTTTTCATCATACTCTAATTGTTTGTATTTCTGTGGTATTGGTTGTTATTTCTCCTCTGTCATCTGTGATTTTATTTATTTGGGTCCTTTTTATTTTCTTTTTGATAAGTCTGGCTAGAGGTTCATCAATTTTAGTTATTTTTTCAAAGAACCAGATCGTTGATCTGTTCTATTATTATTTTTTTTTAATTTCTGTATCATTTATTTCTGCTCTAATCTTTATTATTTCCTTCCTTTTGCTGGCTTTAGGCTTCACTTTCTTGATACTGTCCTTTGATGCACAAAAGTTTTTAATTTTGATGAAGTCCAATTATTTTGTCTTGTTCTTGCTGTGCATTTGGAGACTTTTCTTTTTTTAAGTGAAGGCCATTTTGATATCATCAGCATTTTCTGCAAACCTAATAATCTTGGGCCTCTGTTCTTTTCTATTCTACGTCTATGCCAAACGTTTGGCATTGTTCTCTGGTTCTATAAATGCTTTCCATCTTTTTTACACGTGTTTAACAAATGTGAGCTCTTATTAAAGAATTTTCTGTGCTCTGCAATGTTTGTTTTTAAGGCTCCTCCCCATTTTCTTCCTAATTATGGTCATTTGATATTATAAAATCAGAACTGAATTTTTGATGGTATTCAATCATCTCAGGTTGTCTTTGATTCTAAAATCTCATTCTTTGCAATGATATTTATTTTTTTTAAAAGTTTAAGAAATTTTTCTTCTTAAAATACAGAACATATATTTAAATATTGCCAGTCTCATCTTTTCTGACTACAAAGAACTCTGAGTTCAAATATCAATTTCTCCCAAGGATTCTCAACCATACTGATGACCAATTCTTCCATGTTAATTTAAAAGACCAGATTAACACTTTTCCTAATTACTTCCTTTAATACTTCAGAAAATAAAATCAGCCATAAAGGAAATGTGAAATGTAGATTTTAACCAAGTGAAACTTCTAGCAGATACACAGTTCAAGGCTATTACCACTATTTCTTGCCATTATATCAGTTTGTGAATCATCGAGAATGTAGTAGTTCCCTTCAAAGTGTCTTTGAAGATATTCACACCATATTATTTTCTGTAAACCACTAAGGGGATCTCATAAATTATTTCCACATCAAATTTATTTTATTCTACACAGACAACAGTTATCTTATTTAGGTACAAAATCGGTGAATATAATCAAACTACATTACAACTATAGAACTCAAATCCAAATGGACTAGTTAGTACAACATGTTCACTTTACACATAAAAACCTGAGGTTCATGAAAGTTAAGTGATACTGCCCAGGTCACAAGAAGATATACTGAAGGTCTCTCTCTCTCTCTTTTTTCCCCCCTGTTTTATGGATGTTTAAAGTCTACAGGTTAAACAAAATCTGTAAGTACTAAATGAGCAAAAAAACCTATTTTCTACTAATTTAGAATGAAAGAAAGTATAATTTTAGTAAACAAAAGAGCTGTAAAAATTTATAAATTAAACCCCATTTTATCACCTTCAAATACAACATACAAATATTAGCAAAAATAATATTATTAATAAAAAATTTAATACAAATTATACCAACATTTACCCATAATCTATTAAATAGACTCACATTTTGAATAAATACTTAAATTCATAAAATATTAATTTTAGGCCAAATGCCCCTTACCTTAATCCATGAAAATTTCAGAGGAAAACATTATTTTACTGGTCAGAAACAAGTAAGTTGATGACCGAAAGGAGTGATGAAAATGATTTTTATCTGGATTGTGGTCATGGCTACATGTCAGGCATGCATTTTCAAAAGCTCATACAAATGTACAGTAAAATTTAATTTTACTATATGTAAATTATAAACCTCAATAATCTAACCCATTAAGAGACAATTTTTTATTATGATAGAAATTAATATATACCAGAGGAAATACTAAAAATCCTGAATTACAAACTCAAGACATTTTGTTGTGCAATTTTCAATTCTATTTATGCAAATATTTCAGTTTTTACTGATATATTTCTAAACTTATACACAAACCAAAAAGAGAAAAAAAAAGAGAAAAAAACCACCCGCACAAAAACCCCGAAAAACCACCAGGTACTTCTTTTTTTTAAAAAGTAACTCACCGTTTCATTTCCAAAAAGTATGTCAACGTAAGGCATAACTTTCATCAATGATTCCTTGTAGAACTGACTAATAAATGGTGCAGACAGATTCAAAGTAAAAATTCTGTTGTTTTCAGAAGCGTGGTTAGCCACTTTTAATACCGACTCTGGGGAAACTGTAAGAAAAAAGCCCTGGATAAAGAAAAAAAGGAGGGGAAATTAAAAATGTCATCTCCAGAGTCATTCTCAGTCAGAATAATAGAAATCTATAAAAAATGCAAAAGTCTACATAATACAAACTTTAAACTGCAGTTATAAAATGCAAGGCAGAAAACAGCAACATCTGATTAGAAGAAAAAAAACTATCATATGAGTACAATATGCTTAATATGTGCCATTATGTCAGAGTATAACACATAACTTATTTCATACTAGATTTGTATACTAAATATGGAAAGAATCCTGGGAATCCACATAAGAAAAAAATATTTCAAAGCCCTTATTCAATATAATAATTACATTTAAAATAGAAAAATAGTAATGAAGGCAGATTGGATCCTTGTAGCTTCTTAGAAACAGTTTGGATTCTTATAAGTGACATTATATTTATTAAAAAATAAAATTAGTTTCCTAAGATCATAGCTTGTTAGCTTATGAAACACCTATAGGGTTTTTTTTAGGAAGATTCTGAATTAGAATTTTCAAGTAATGAGAAAATAATTCAGTAATAACAGAAAAATATTTTAATTAAAAAATACAGTCATGCTTTCTACATAAAAGAAAGTATGAGCACAGACATGGATGATTACATAGGAAATTGGTTTGAATGATGCACAAGTGAGTGAAGGAATACACAAAAAGCAACAGAAGATAAAGTCGGAAAGGCCAGCTGAGTTAAGAACACAAAAGGCCTTCAGTGGCAGGTCAGGAGTCTATTAGATGGCATGGGGACAGATGATGGGTAATGATGTTTTCCTTGAAAGAAAGGAATAACAAGCCTGTACAAAAATTTAAAGGAAAGTTAATCTGGACAGCAACAGTTAAGACAAACAGAAAATCGTAAAGGAGAGGACAAGAGGAAGGCAAATGAAGTCAGCAGAAGTGATGACAGAGAAATCCAACAAGGAAAATTTCAAGAAGATACTTTAAGGTAGCCAAAGCTATCAGCGGGTAGAGAAAGAAAGTATGAGCAAAAGTCACTGGATTTGATGATTAAGTGCTTATGGTGTAAAGGTTAAAAAAAAAAAAAGCTATTAAAGAAAGAATGATAAGAAAGCAGGGGTTAAGGCTATAAATTATTTTGGAAGATTTATCAATGAAAAATAATAGAATCATCTGAAACACAGGCAAAATAGGTAAGCAAAATTAATGTCCCCCAGGACAGCTTATATTTGATGGTACTTAGATTCAAAGGACCAGAGATAATATCCCTAGTTTGAATAGGTAATAGAAAAGAAAAGAGCAGAAAGACATTTTAGTGGGGGGAAGAAGACTGGAAGAGTTGCTCTTAAGAATAGGGAAAGTTTGAGCATTTTTGCTCTTCAACAAGAAGGATCTATGGGAGAAACAGAAGAATGAAGAAGCAAGATAGGGAGGATGATTAGAAGGAACAAGAAACCAGAGGAAGTAAGGGCAATGGGAACAAGAAGGAAAGAAGAGCTAGCTTGTAAATGGAAGAAATAACCTTGAAAATGTAACGGAAACTTCTTTTAAAATTACAAAAAGGCTACTGAAATACTCAACTACAACTGAAGGACTAACCATTTCCATCATGCAAACTTTAAATACTTTAAAAAGAAAAAAACTCTTTTCTATTACTTAAAAATTAGAATTTTAAAAGAATATTAAAAAATTAATTTTGAGGCAGGAGTCATGTATACTTGAATTTGAAGGGTTTATTGCCCTGATAAACTCAGAGGTATTGAGAGAATTTTATAGTATAACTGTCTGTTATTAAAGTATTGCTAATGAAATTCTAATAAAAATGTTTCCCTATTATAACATATTTTTATATTATTTAAAGATCCCATTTCATTAATTCTTTACCAATATTCAACTATTCTAAAAGATAACAAATCTTAGTCTTAGGTAACATTGTTTTTTGAATGTTTTCACTTTACTTTTTTAACCAACCACCATGTCACTTGCAATCTATGAACATTCAAGCTGTTTCCTTTGCTATTTTTGTCACTTGGAGAATTAAAATGAACTGTTTATATAGCATCTTGTCTCCATAGTAATATGTATGTACTTGCTTTTTAGTCTTTCATTTAATGAGGAATGTTTAAAGCTAACCCCCCTCCCATTTCTCCCCAAACTGTTCCAGCATGAAATAAAAACCTCCCAGAGCTAGCATTCTGCCAGCTGTGGATTAACCACAGACAGCCATAGAATGGTCTACACAAATAGTAACCTGGTCAAATAATTAGGCTTCTCACCAACTTCAGACTGAAAATTTGATCTGTGCTAAAATACATCTGATTGTAATTTAAGGTACTGAACAGTATGTCCCTGGAGTCTAAATTTGGCCTCATTCCAAAAGTGTGTATGTTGTATGTGTGTTTTACTTCAAAATGCAACACAAGATTATTGTGATGTGGACAATATAACTTACATTTTGTTAATTTTATAAAGAATATACAAAAAACTATCAGTTTGTAAGTGAGGAAAATTCACAATTTAAATTAATTCCATTTTTGAATAGTCTCTTGTTTTACTTTAAGTAAATATTTAGTATTTAAACAATTTAGGATTTGTGTTCTGTTATAGTGCAAAGACTTAAAACTGATGCCAACCATAATTTTTCTTCCTTGATTTATATCCTTTGCTAGGCCATATGTTCTAGACTGTATTATCACCAAATATAAAAACAGTGCCATTATAAAAATTTTTTTTCAGGTGTCAGATTTGTAATAAAAACAGGCCAATAGTTTATATGGCTAGAGTTTAGAAAAATACTCTGTATAATCAATAAAATCTTATGATTTTTCTAATTAGGGATTTCAGTTTATACAACAGTTAATCCTATTACTCTTTGTCCCTATGAGCAACCAAAAGCAAAGCAGATTCTAACACTTAAGAAGTCTGATAATATTAATCAGTATTGAGAGTGAAGCAAGACGATTTTATCCATTAAAATGGAAAAGAAAACAGAACAAACAGGCAGGAGTGAGAGGGATGGCAAAAGACAAAGGTGGAGCCAAAGAATCATTTTAGCATAGCCAAACTTAATGCTTAGAAATCTCAAATACATGTGACTGAACAGTGTGGGTCCACTAACGCGTGGATTTTTTTGATAAATACAGTATAGTCCTATAAATGTCGTTTCTCTTCCTTATCATTTTCTTTTTTTTTAAGTTTATTTATTTATTTTGAGAGAGAGAGAGAGAGAGAGAGAGAGAGAGAGAGAGAGCCAGCAGAGGAGGGGGAGAGACAGAGGGAGAGAGGGGGAATCCCAAGCAGGCTCCATGCTGTCAACACAGAGCCTGAATCGGGGCTCAAACTCACAAACCGTGACATCATGACCCGAACCAAAGTCAAGAGTCAGATGTTCTGAGCCCCCCAAGTGCCCAGTATAATTTTCTTAATGCATTTTCTTTTCTCTAGCTTACTTTATTGTAATATATATTAATAGACTGTTCATGTTATAAGTAAAGCTTCTAGTCAACAGTAGTTAACTACTATTAGTTCTTAAGTTTTAGGTGAGTCAAAAATTATACACAAATTTTTGACTGTATTGAGGTTTGACACCCCCCAGCTCCTGCGTTCTTCAAGAATCATTTGTACATAAATTTGTCATCCAACTACTCTAAGAATTTCTCTGTGTAGTTTAACTCCTACAAAAGAGAACGTAAGAAATTAAATTGTTTAATATACTAAAAGATAAGGAAAGGAATTGCTCTTCTTGCTCTTTGCCAGTACATACCTTAATTCAGGACAATCATTTGGGGCTCTTTTTAATTGTCCTTACCTAAGTGCACGAATTTATTTTTATTATTTCCATTAACAATTACCCGAGGAATAGATGTGTGTGTGTGTGTGTGTGTGTGTGTGTGTGCACGTATGCATGTACATTGTAAAATTTAAGGATGAGTAACTCTTGGAAATACAAAAATATTGATTAAAAATGGACTAAAGTTACACAGAGTAACCATGCCTTATAATTATCAATTGTGAATACAGGGAGAAAAAAGACCCTTTGTTTAGAAAAATACTCTAATTAGAATAGAACAGGGCAGAAATAGATCCTATTATTTTGAAACACTCAAAACAATCTATTCGAACCTATCTACATATATATATGCATAAAATTTCAAACACAGTAGTAGTAGTAGTAGTAGATGTAGGTTAGAATTTGATCTATAAATAATGAGTAAACACTGGATTTTGACTAAAGGTTAAAAACTTGTAATTTAGTTTCCTTTCTTGCAAATACAGAACTATATAATTCTAGTTTGATCAAAGAGTTTTCTTTTACTTTCTTAAAAAACATAGACAATCTACAATAAAACAGAAGTAAATATCAAACTTCTGGAGTGGGAACGACTTTTGAGCCTAAAGAGAGAAGATTATCTAAAGATTTGCTAGAGAAAAATTAAGACTTTCAGTTGATTCTCTTCCAATCCTTGGAGGGGTTAAAAAAAAATCAGACAAAAGACCAGGAAAAATGTCTACAGTAAATATGACAAAGACTTAATATCTTTAGTCTATACAGAAGTTTAAAAATAGATTAAAAATTAAACAAACATTAGGACACCAATAAATATGAGCCAAGAACATCAAAAAGCATTCCATTAAAATAAATATGCTAGTAAATAAATACATAGACAAGTATTCCTCACTAGCAATTAAAGAAATAACATGGTGAAAAAAGGTTCTTCAATGATGAAGAAAGGTTGGTGAAATTAATATACTAATACTGCTGGTGGGAGGACAACTGACACTGTTTTTCAGAAAATAATTTGAATACACATGAGGAACCATAAACAAATTCATACTTTTTGACCCAATAATTTTATTTATGAGAGTCTACATTATGGAAATAATCCAAAATATGGGAAAATACACATTTATCAACATATCAGCATAGTATTTATTTTACTGAAAACCTGGAAATAATGTAAATGCTTAATGATAGAGGAACAAATAGTCAAGAAAGAATTGGCATATATACCTATGTTAAACCTGGCTGTTGATCATTTAGAATGTGGCTAGTTCAGAGAAAAGTGTGGCTAGTAAAATTGGAGACCTGAATTTCAAATTTTATTCAATTTTAATTTAAATGTAAGAAGCCACATGTAGCTAATGAGCATATGCAATGTGGCTAGTCCAACTGTGGAAATTAAATTTTAATTTAATATATTGAAGTTTAGAAATAGAAGCAGTGGAAAATATTTTTCTGATAAACAATTTTATTGTTTTGGTAGGGCTACATTTCATTTTGATTATTGACAATTTAGTGACTGAATTGATTGCTGTAAATTTAAGATAGACAACAATTTCAAAGGCTTAGCATGAATAAAAGAATGTCAAAAATATAATAATTTTATATAATTGCATGTTGAAATGAAAGATATTTTAGATATGTTAAATAAAATACATTATTAATGTTATTTTTACCTGTTTCTTTCTACATTTTCAATTTGCTCCTAGAAAATTTTCAACTATATGTGACTTGTTCTATTTCCATTGGACAATGCTCCTCCAGAGAATAATATGAAAAAATATTTAAATTATGATTATGAAAACTAAGTAGAAAAGTGGAAAATGTTTACATCAGATAAATGTTAAATGAAACATAAGACATACAAATAGTGTGTACAAAATATGGTTATAAACTACACTAAATCAAAAGGACAAAACTAGAAGAAAATACACTCACAGTAAAAATGGTTAAATGTGAGCAGAAAAAATTATGGATAATTTTAATACTTTTTTATTTTTCAAATTTTGGTGATGCTGTTCAATTCTCTTCTGATAAAAACTACTTAAAAGACAAAATATTTTGTCATTTGAAGTAAATTGCTACACAAACAAGAGTTGTTTATAGATGGTGAGAAGCTTAATTCAATAAATAAGAATGAGAGCAGATAAATAGCTAGAAGTAAGTCCATTTTATTTCTTCAAGTAGATGGCTGGAAAAAGGAAAAAAAAACTAAATATGAGATTAGTGACTTTGGTAAATATAAATCACTATTCATAACAGCAAAAGAGAAAGTAAGAAGGATGTGTGGTAACAGAAAAATATTTAGACAACCAAAAGAGTGCCCCCAACCTAGACTACCAATGATAAGAGAGGGCTCAGAGTCCAGATGCTGTTTCTCAAGACATATAACTGTTGTCTGTTCTAAAGAACATATTTAGTCTGTTTTCCATAGCAGGATGGAGGTGCCATAGTAACACTTGTCAGAGAATGAGGTTGAAAGAATGAATAAATGAGAAGTAAAAAAAAAAAAAAAAAAAAGTGTACACACACACACACACACACACACACACACACACACACACCCCAACCATATAGTATGTTTTCTTCTTCTTCAAAGGATCTACATGTTTTATCAATCTCCCAGAGTGTAAAATGTATCTCCTTATAGGGGTGGGAAGATCAAATATGAATTATGACAAAGCACAGTTCCTATGTGCTTTTAAGGAAAATGTTGACTTTGACAACCATTAAGACAATGTGTAAATTGATTACAATTACAAAGTTATGATGTATACTACTTCCTACCAATGACAGCAGTGGAATCAGTAAAAGAAAAAGCCAGAACAAATACACTAGCAAATACTTGTTAGCACTGACAATATAATGCTTCAAAGGAACAAAATAATTTACCTAGGTCTTCCTGCCTATGTGGTTCCTTTTGGAAGCATCAATGAGATCACTCATTCCAATATATTTTAATCTTTTTAGGGATTAGAATACCTGCAATCTTAACTATTCCATGAGCCTAGAAGTTAGCTTTTCTTCTATCTGAAATAATCCCCTGAAAAAGCATGTAATAGGAGGCAGCAAGACATAGTGGAAAGAAGATAGGTTTTAGGGGGACATACATAGGATATTAATCACAGCTTTGCTGAAAGTGAAAGGCAGTGTTAGGCATCCTGCAAGTCCATTTCTAGGGGAAAAGATAAGGAAAATGTGGTAAATGCACGCTATTATATAGAGATTAAAAGCAATAAACTAGAAATATATACATCAGATTGAACAAGCTATATAGTTCATACTTTTATATATTGTGTATATTGTAAACATGCATCTAAAAAATGATACATTTTCAAGGATATAAAGTTCATATCAAACACGTTAGAGTTCCCATGGTGAGAAGAGGAATGGGATTAGGGATAAGAAATGATATGAAAAATAAAATAATAAGAGAGGAGCCATGTCTAAGCCAAATGAAAATAATCTGACAGGATCCACTCAATTCTCAGCACGAACGAGTTTAAACAAACCAGTATACTAACTCTACCCTCAACATGGGGCTTGAACTCACGATCCTGAGATCAACAAGAGTTGCGTGCTCTACAGACGAGGCTGGCCAGACACCCCAACAGTATACTTATTTTTAACAGTTTTGTCCATCAGACTATTATTTAACTGTGATTTGGGGTTATCTAACTTCCTGAGGCCTCACTGTTCTCATCTGAAAAATGGGAATAGTAACACCTATCAAGGTTGTTGTAAGAATTAAATGAATGTTTAATACAATGTTCGGCATGTTGTATGTGTTTCACATATATTTCCATTTTATTATTATTTCTGTAGTACTATGAAGAACATTAGAAAGTTTTATTTTGTTTTTGCACGAATGGTGAATTCTACCTTATAGCTGTTAGTTACAATGCTGAACAAGAAGTATGCTCTTAAACATCCTTATACAGTTTGGGATTTCCTTTGAAATACAAATACATAAAACGAAATCCATCACTGCCTTTCCAAAAGCTCTGTCTGCCTCCTCTCTTTCCTTGATTTAATCATCCTATATCCTGCTGACAGACTAATCACCCTAATCACTCTTCTTTTCCTAGCAAATTAAATCCAAATGCCTCACACCCCAGCATTCAAAACTCTCCACAAAATACTCCAACTTACACAGTAAACCAGCTGTAACCTCTATTACTCCACAACATATGTCCTTGCTTCAATCATAGAGAATGATTTCCTTCTCCTGAAATAAGTCTTCTGAATCTTTATGTTGTTCCCTCTATCTGAAATAATCCACTACCTCTACCTGTTTGAATTTTACTCCTTCATCAAGGTCTGTGTAAATCTAAATTTCATCCCACAAAGTCTTTGTTCAACAACAGATGTACTCATTCCTCTTTGAACGTCCATAATATGTAATATTATGAAATAAATAAGACAATTTTATTTTGTTTATCTTTAAACAACTTACATTTGCCTAGCCTCCCTTGCCTGACTGTAACCTTAAGTGCAAGTATACTTTAAAATATTGGCTCCAGTACAAAGCAGTGTGTATGGTGTACAAATAATTTAAAAATATGTGATTAAATTTTTACTGAGACTCTACCTAGATTCCCATGTAACTGAGATGCTATTTTGAAAAAAAGAAAAGGAAAAAGGACAGCTGCGTTTTCATATCCTAAGAGAAGATTATATTCATTTTAGAGTTGGACAACTCTCTAGTTCAGAGGATCTGAAACTTCCTCAGCTCCCAGCACCCTTAAGTTATAAGTGATTTTTTTTTTCCTATGGTGCTCTAAGACATACCTAACAGTTCTAGTTTCTATTTTTATTTATTGTGGGTTTTTTTGTTTGTTTTTTTTTAACAGGTCCAAATAACCTAGTAAGTACTGAGAAGAAACAACTTAATAGCTGGCTTGAGAAAATCATACATATAAATTTAAAAATTACTTTTTACTTCAAAAAAACTGAAAGACTTATTAATGGGATATGATATGGTGCTTATGGGCATTGCACAACTCTTTAAGCCTTGGATTTGAATTGAATAGTGTAACCCTCATTTCCTGTTCTGCACTGACTTTCAGGAGGTACTTGCTGTTTTTTAATCATGGTAACCAATCCCAAAGATAGGATATCATCCCAAAGGAATGTATCGCTATCTAATGTTGAAACTGTGCATTACTCTGAGATAAATATAGTACAGAACTCTTGTGAATTTGCTGCAGTACCCTAGGGTATCTCAGTGTACAGCTTGGGAACTATGGCTCTAGTTGAAGAAAATACTGTGATAAACATTTTTACTTGAACGAGCTAAAGTCCTTCTTGGGTATGATCCAGAGTATTTAGAAAATGGAAATAGTTTACTATGCATGAGACAATAGAAGTAAATCTGAGTACAGGTGGCATTCTGGGGAGCAGAGCTAAGAGGATTTTACGGAGATGGCCCCTGACTAGATGATGGCAGTGGGATATCCTGAAAGTACAACACAGCCAATGAAAACTTGCCTGTGGCTGGGATGCCCCAATAACTTTGGTAATGGTGATACCTAGTCATCAATTTTCATTTGTTTTCTATCCTATGTAATGTTATAACCCCTCTGTCCTAACCTAACCCTTCTATAAAAATTAGCTCTTCACCTTCCAAATATGTGTAAATAATTTTTCATTTTTATGCTCAATAAAGTGTAAATTTAAGAATTATTATCTTTGTCCCCAAATCCAATGTTTAATGCCCTATCAATTTTTAACTCTTTAGTAACTCTTCCAACTATGCCATCTTTCTCATTAATACAACATTAGTATGAATTTCCCATTAATATGCCCTCATTACTTTGTAAACACTACTGGAACAGTTTCCTTTCTTTGCTCCAAGACCTTAAATGGCTCATTTCCTAACAAGACATTTAAGCTCTTGACATGGCATTAAAAATCCTCTAAAGTAATCTATCTTTCCTATATTACCTCTGATGATTAATATAGAGGTATTACCTATATTATGGATATATAATATCTGACCACATAGGTCTTCCAGCTAGCCTAAGTAGAAATCCTATACTTTCCTATATACTTTCATTTGCTGGTGATATTTATTCACTCACTAGCATCTGTTCTTTACCTTCCACTTGGTCAACAAAAGCAAGGTTTGTAAGTGTTTTCTGTTGAAGGCCCAAAAGAAAATATTTTAGGTTTGTGGGTCGGATGATTTCTATTGCAACTGTTAAACTCTGCTGTTGTAGCACTAATGCAGTTATAGACAATACATAAAAGAATGAGCATGGCTGTGTTTGAATAAAACTTTATTCACAAGAATAGGCAGTGGGCAAAATCCAGCCCAAGAGACATGCTTTGCTTACTCCTGAACTAAAGGAAAAAAAAGAAATATATACTACTAAGTGGAAATGAAAACAACTACTCAGATAAAAAGAATGTTGAAGAGAACATTGACAGGAAATCCAATGTAGGGCAGTAATGAGAGTTAGCTTCCTCTTAATAATACAGAGCATGAAGAAATTGAAGGTGGGTTTAGAGAGAGAATGAAACTATAATTACATTTCCTAACATCCTATCTTGAAATGAGAACATCTGACTATTTCTAGCTAGCACCAAGACAACACAATTCACTTACATTTGAGTATCACATCCAATTTCCATAGGATACTGTTTTATCTTATTTTAGTTGTTGCTGCTTCCCATCCCTACCCCTCAATCCCCTTCAGTGCTTCTCCCTAGTAGAGGAAGTGGTGGAATGTGTTAATCAAGCTAACAAATGTTTGCAATGACAAGTTTTGAATTTTTAAAAACAAATCATAATTGGGGTGCCTGGCTGGCTCAGGTAGTAGAGCAAGTGACTCTTGATCTTGGGGTTGTGAGTTTAAGTCCCACAATGAGCACAGAGATTGCTTTTAAAAAAATCATAATCATGATAGAAGTTTGAGGTTTACAAACCAGGCAACTGTAGACTACAATTAAAATATATGGTGGCTTCTTTAATTGTCAAGGTATTACAGAGAGAAGTGCTCTTCTAATTCAAACTTTGGCCTACTTTTTGGCAAATTACTGAAATAAACACTGCTATTCCCACATTTTAAAAAAGCGAGTGGCACAAATGAGCTATGTTTTTTTTTTTTTGTCTTTATTTTTACATAGAAGTAAAAACTGGAGTAGTATGTCCCCTTAAAATATAAAAAATAGTAACAGATAATAGAGTAGCATGTGATAGTTAAAGAAGCAACTGGACTAGAAATTCTGGTCTAGGTTTTAGACAGGCTACTTTCAAACATTTGAGAAATATATTTAATCTTGATGAGCTTTGTTTTTTTCATTTACAAAACATAGACAAAAGATTGGGTGGATAATATTCAGAGGCCCTCCATCTCAAAAATAATAGAATTCAGGGATGCCTGGCTGTCTCAGTTGATAGAATATATAACTATTTGTTGATCTTGGGGTTGTGAGTTTGAGCCCCACATTGGGTAAAGAGCTTACTTGAAAAAATAAATGAAGGAGGCATTAACAAAAGTAGAACACAGGTTTAAAATTAACTGTTAATTGAGGTGAAATTCATAGAACATAAAATTAACCATTTTAAAGTGAAGAATACAGTGTAATTTAGTACATTAAGAATGTTGTACAACCATCACCTCTAGTTTCAAAACATTTTCATCACGCCAAAAAAGAAACCCTCTACTCATTAAAAATTTGCTCCTAGCCATTGGCAACACTAATCTGTTTTTTGTTTCTATGAATTTACCTATTATGGGTATTTCAAATAAACGGAATCATGCATTATATGATCTTTTACATCTGGCTTCTTTCATTTAGCATAAAACTTCTCAAGTTCATTCATGTTGTAGTATGTTGTATATTTATTCCTTTTTATGGCTGAGAAATATTCCATTCCAAACACATCTCACAATGTGTTTATCCATCTATCTGGTTAGGGATATTTAGCTTATTTCCATAATTCATTTCTTTCATAATATTTTTAGAAGCAATAAATAATACACATGTACATGTCAAAAGTGCACTTTAAACACAGGCAAGAGCTAAATAGTCAATAAATGCACTTATATGGACCTTGACATTTTCTTTTTAGGTGCTGCGAGCACATCAAAAGGAAAAGGATTACTTTCAGACTTGAATAACTTCTTTATTGCTGAAGCCAACCCTGATCGCTACCTGATTAATATCCAACCACTCACAGTAGTAGCACAAGGAGGCAAAAAGGTACAGATAACTCTTGAGACACTAGCTATGAAAACCGTATGACACTGAAAGTTTGCATGTTAAATGAAATATTATTTTTCAGACCATATATTACTTAGACATTGTCTTTTGGCTATTAGTAAGTTATACGATTTGATATAATTTTTAAGATAAGAATGACTAACATGTATTTTTATTACTGATATTAGGACAGTGGTTCTAAAAGTGTAATTCCTGAATCAGCAGCTATAGTATCACTGGTAACTTGGTAAAAATGAAAAATTTAGGTCCCACCCCAGACCTAATGAATCAGAAACTGTGGGTGAGACATAACAATTTGTTTTCACAAGCCCTCCAGGTGATTTTGACGTATGTTAGAAGTATGAAAACCACTGGTCTATAATAATGAAAGATCCATTCATTATCCTTAAGACCCTATCCAGCATAGAGAAACTAAAAATCTTCATGAAGATGGCAAAAAAGAGACCCACTACAAAATATGAAAACTGTCTGTAGTGAAGGAAAAACAGACTGTGACTTTTTGTTCCAAGAAGTAGCTCTAACATTATCTAGATAAAAAATTAGAATTAATTCTAGATATGTCTCCTGTAGCAAGGGAAGCAAAAACAAAAATAAACTACTGGGGACAACATCAAAATAAAAAACTTCCGCACAGCAATGAAAATAATTAATAAAACTAAAAGGCAGCCTACTTAATAGGAGAAGATATTTGCAAGTGCCATATCTAATAAAAGGTTAGAATCTAAAATATATAAAGAACTGATACAACTCAACACCAAAAAAACAAACAAATAATGCCATTAAAAAATAGGCAGAAGATACGAACAGACATTTCTCCAAAGAAAACATACAGATGGCCAACAGACACATGAAAAGATGTTCAACATCACTCATCATCAGGAAAATACAAATCAAAACCACAGTGAGATATCACCTCACACCTGTCAGCATAGCTAAAATCAAAAAGACAAGAAACAACAAGTGTTGACAAGGATGTGGAGAAAAGGGAACCCTCATGCACTCTTGGTGGGAATGCAAACTTGTGTGGCCACTGTGGAAAAGAGTATGGGGGTTCCTCAAAAAATTAAAAATAGAACTACTGTATGATCCAATAATCACAGTACTGGGTATTTGCCCCCCAAATAGGAAAAAACTAATTCAAAATGATACATGCGCTCTTATGTTTATACTAGCATTATTTAAAATAGGCAAATTATGGAAGCAGCCCAAGTGTCTATTGATAGATGAATGGATAAAGAAGATGTGGTACATATACACAATGGAATATTATTCAGCCATTGAAAAGAATGAAATCTTGCCATTTGCAACAACATGGATGGATGTAAAGACTATAATGCTAAGCAAAAGAAGTCAGTCGAACAAAGACAAATACCATACGATTTTACTCATATGTGGAATTTCAGAAACAAAACAAGCAAACAACGGGAAAAAAAAGAACAAGCAAACAACCCCCCCCCCAAAAAAGCAAACCTCAGACTCTTAATTATAGAGAACAAACAGATGGTCACCAGAGGGGAGGAGGTAGGAAATGGGTGAAACAGGTGAAGGGGATTAGGAGTACAGTTATCTTGATGAGCATTGAGTAATATATAGAATTCTGGGATCACTGTATTGTACACCTTGAAACTAATATAACACTCTATGTTAACTATACTGTAATTAAAGTACAAATTTAAAAAATGTTTAAAAAATAGGATTAGTTTGCCTGTAACTATGACATTGGCCTGAACACAGCCATTCCGCTATTATTTGGTTCATATATGGGCTTCCAAGTTATCTCCCATGAAACGAGGGTTCTGCAGTTAAAATATTTAAAATTGAACCTCAGGGGGCGCCTGGGTTGCTTAGTCTGTTAAGCGACTGGCTCTTGACCTCAGCACAGGTTTTGATCGCACAGTCGTGAGTTCAAACCCTGTGTTGGGCTTTGCACTGGGCATGAAGCCTACTTAAAAACAAACAAACAAACAAACAAACAAACAAACAAAATTAAAAAACAAAAAACAAAAAACCTCAGAGCAGTTGCTCTACTTGTCCAAAGTCATGCAACTACTGATTTGAGGAGGCACTAGAATTCTAATCTACTGTCTCATATATCTGCTTACTTGTTTATATACATCCCTGCCATGTTCCATAAATAATAAGACAACTTAAAAAAACAAAAAACGACCAGGGAGAATATAACTCAGATTAGGTTAAGTTTGGGGATAAAATGAAATACATAGCACAGGAGTCTTGGATTAACTCTGAATCTGGTTCTAAGTTTCTTGACTGCCAAAGCAAAAAGTAAAACATCCAGTTACCTGACTTTCATTCTTGAAGAGAAAGTAACACTTTTGTATGAGGAACATTTGGTTCTAAAACATACTTCTCATATTATGCTTGACATATTGAACACTGATTGATACAGAAGACTCTGTTATCTCTAAAAACTTCTCATTAGCAAGTTCAGTCTTTATTGTGCCATTCTTCAGTGAAAGACTATGGCCCTGATATTAAAACAACTCAGTGAAAGCAGTGCAAGTGGGAGTAAAAAGCCAAGTAAATAGTTCTCTGATGTCCAAGCATAAAACTTGGGAGTTTTTAGAGAAAAGGATAGACTACCTGTTCCTCAAATAATCCTCTATCATTATCAATTCGCTAAAACAGGATGAGAAAATATTTACAGAGAGTACAATTTGAGGTTGTACTCTCTAAGAGTTTTCTTATTTGGTACATGTTCCATAATACCATGCTACCCACTCTATTACATGAAGAATAATCAATTTATTTGTCATGGAAATCTGCTCAGTGGTAAAATCTTTATGATTTACTATAAGAAATTACATTACTATTCTATAACACAATTTGCTCAAATAGCACTTGCTCAAAGAGATTTTCACCAACAATTCTAGGTAGTACTACAGTGTACTCAGGTACTCAGTGTACTTGTCATTTTGATTTGGCTTTATTTATTTTTAAACATAGCATTCATCACTACCTAACACTATATTATACATTCACATATTTATTTTATTTATTCTCTGTACTATTGGAATTTAATATCTAGCAGGGCAAGAACATCTGTTTTATTCATTATTGCATCCCCAGAGCAAAGTCGGGCATGTAGTTAGAAAAAAATTTTAAATATTTTTTGAATGAATGAATTTACTTAGACTGGACAGAGGAGCAGAAAAAGGGATGGTATAATGTTAAAACACATTAATAAAAATACCAGGTAGCTGAAGCAATGGTTGCCACCTAAGTCTTATCTCTCTCCAAGACAATACAGAACAAGGATGGAAAAATAATAAAAACACCATGTCCTCAGCATAACCTGGTGATAAAAAGAATGCCCAAGAGCAAAATACCTATAATTAAAAAGAGAAAAACCATCAAGGTCCATAGTTAGATCTCTTACATTCATGCCTCACCCTGACTCTATCCTAAGGCCCTGTGGAGAGCAAAGGTAGTTTAAGAAAATCTGTTGGGTAAAGAGAAGTTGGTAACTGGGCCTAAAATAATCTAAAACTACTGTCAGAAAGATGATATCCATCCTAAACATGAAAAATATGAAACAAGTATCCAAGCAGATCAGAGGAAGACATTAAAAGTACACAAATTTAAAGGAGCATTCTTTGAAATGTACATTTCCTGAGGGAGAGTGAAAAGGTACAAAAGCAGCCCCTTTGGCTTGAAGATAAAAAAAAAGGAAATGAAGATAAAAAGCAAAGGGGCAATTTTTACGTTTTGAAAGAGAGCACAAAGTTGGAGAACTCACAATCCTTAACCTATCCCAGAAGAAAAATACACTGAAAACAATTCCTATCCCTCTCCGCAAAACAAATCCACTGAAGAATCTGCACTTTGAGGGGCACTTGGGTAGCTCAATTAAGTGTCTGACTCTTGGTTTCGGCTCAGGTCATGATCTCGTGGTTTGTTAATTTGAACCCCACAGTGGGCTCTGAGTTGACAGTGGGAAGCCTGCTTGGGATCTCTCTCTTCCTAGCTCTCTGCCCATCCCCCACCACTTGCTCTCTCTCTCTCTCTCTCTCTCTCTCTCTCTCTCTCTCTCACACACACACACACACACACACAAATAAATAAACTTAAATTTTTTTTTACAAATCTGCATTTTGATTCACTGATGGGAGAGCATATTGTTTTTACTAGGAATCATTTAAAACAATATAATACCACCCCCCTCCACACACACACACACACACACACACACACACACACACACACACGCCCTCCCACACCGAACAAGAGAAAGAGTAGCAGATAGCTAACACACATCAGAAATGAGAATTAATACATATTAACTGAGGAAAACTCCAAAGGAAAATCAACCCAATACAAAAGAAAGTAACAAGGCAATGCCACAAATGGAATTCAAAATATTCAAACAAACATTTGAAGATATGAAAACCCATCATGAATCTAAAATTCCAAAACCAAGAACAGAAATAAACGAAAACCACAAAAACTGAATGGTCTGAATTCAGCAACAAGAAAGGAAGACAAAGATAAAATCAACTCAGAAATGAAGAATAAACTATAGGGTGCTCAGGGAAGGAGAAATTCAAATGTAATAAGGGCAGGAAACTAAAAGAGAATGAAAATGAAAATAATTAGGAGGTAAAAAGTCAGAGAAGAATAATGGAAACAGTAGACAGGGAAGGGAGGAATAATATTTGTTTGAATCCCTCTCTTCTCCCAAAATACAAGGGAACAAAGTTAATATTTAAAACTAATATCCCAGAAAACTTTTTAACAATGAGAATAACACTGACAATGAAATGGCCCACTGGGTACCTAGGGAAATAACCCCCAAATGAGCAACCTGTAGATGTATCAGGGTGAAACTATTATATTTCAAGAATAAAAACAAAATCCTCTAGACCTCCAGGTCCAACAACCAAATATTTTATAAAGTCAAAATAATTTGACTGGTATCAGGCTTTTCCAAAACCAACATACAAAACAAGGCAACAAATGAGCAGCAAAATTTAAAAAATTCACTGAAAGAGTAAACCAATTATTTTTATATCCAGATGAACTTTCCTTTAAATATTAATACACAAAATTTAGGTAATTCTGTCCCCATGAATTGTTTTGAAGAGTCTATTAGAGGAGGAGTTTTGATATGATGGTAAACATTTAAAAATATATACATGTACATCTATTGCTAAAATAAAAATAGAGACAAGGGTAAAACAGTAACGTACAAATTTTATATGTTGGGAAAAGCAGAAATAATGTAAGTAAACAAAACTAAAAATGATGGAGAGAGAAGGAAACAGAGTAAGATGAAGGGCTGTTATATACACAACAGATGAGAGTTAAAGTATACTAACCCAAATAGAAAAACCAGATGGTAAGAGGTTAAATAAGATAACAGGGGACTTAGAAAAGATCATTTTAAAAAGTGTAAGCATAATGGTAACCACTAAAACAAAAATACAAACTGTCCTCAATAAACATAAACAAAACACTTTTTTAAAATTTAAAACCAAAACTGTTTTTCACAAGCAAACTTGATGAGTGAACTGAGTGGTAACACTCAAAAAGTCATTTCTCTTTAAGGACTATAGATGCTCAATGAGCAACAAGTATTATTGTTTCTGGCAAATAGTAGGTGACTAAAAAATGTATATGAAATGAGATGAATCTTTATTTCTGGCCAGATGTTGCCAGTATCCTATTTTTATTTAGAAATGCTGCTCAAAGAAATGCCATATTTTGCTCTAATCAAATAGAATAGGACCTATCTCATACCATAAAATATTATTGATTCTTCAATATTTATTTAAATGCATTCAATTATTCAAAAGTCAGATATTGAGGAAAACTTATTAAACTATTGATAGATTTTAATGAGAAATAATTAAAAGATGTAGAGCTGGTTTAAGATGGCATTTCTGATGCCAAGAGTCAGCCCACCCCTTTTCCTGACTAGCACTCTGGCTTAAGTTCAGTTGAGTAGAATCCTGGAGAATCCAATCTTCTCTGGAGAAACTAGTCCTGAAGAAGAAAATCAAATTATCTCTCCTATGAAAAAGCTGTCTTTTACTTGAATACTCCAAGGAGGTCCAAATGTCTCAAGTTGTGCCTGGTCTAACCAGGTATTCAATGCATCACTCCAAAATATAAACAGACAACTAGCATTACCATGTATTTAAGAAGAGTGTCTAACAAAAAGTGAAGATACAGAAAAGGAATCCCAATGAGACAGAAAACAGAGAAAATGATGAAAAGAAATATAAGTAGAGGATTGATCCAAGAAATCAAATTACTAGCAAAAGTTATAAAAAGAAAGAACAGAAAAGTTGTAGGACAGAAATTAGAAAAGAAACGTTTAAAAATCCTCCAGAACTTCCTTATTGTCTAGATTTATAGGAACTGGTAGTTAATGCAACAAATGAAAAGACATTATTGGTAAGGAAAATTTAGAAAATCAGAGATAAAGATTATAAAATGAGTTCAGAAAAAAATCAGATCACATACAAAGGCTTAGGAAAAAAAGAGACTTTTAAAAGCAACATTTGAGGTTACAATATAATACAACAATCATTCCTCAACTTTTTTTAATTTTTTTAATGTTTATTTATTTTTGAGAGAGAGACAGAGTGTGAGTGGGGAGAGGGCAGAGAAAGAGGCAGACACAGAATCCAAAGCAGGCCCCAGGCTCTAAACTGTCAGCACAGAGCCCAATGCGGGGCTCAAACTCACGAACCGCGAGATCATGACCGGGGCTGAAGTCGGGAGCCTAACCGACTGAGCCATTCCCCAATTCTAAATGAATTTTTCTTCCTAGAATTCCCTATGCAGCCAAACTATTCATCTAGAATGAGAGAAAATGATGGTGATATTTTGAAATATTTAGGTCTCTAAACATTTATCTCTCTTGTATTCTCTCTCAGAAAGTTAACAGAGGATGTATATCTTCAAAACAAGAATTTAACTAGGGAAGAATCCATGGGATTCTGGAAACAAGTAGTCAACACAGATCAGAGATGAAGGGAATTTCAGGATGATAGTGAAAAAAGGCACTGTACGATTTTTATCTCAAATTAGAACCAACAAGACTTTTATAAATAGCTTAAGTAGTAACAGATTTTTCTTGTGTCCATTTTGAGCTGATAGAGTATTTAATATTTAATTGAGAAATACTTATACATTATCAAATTTTTACTATTAGAATTTCATAGGGTCATTATTTTAGGTGACTCAATGTATCACATTTTTGAAATAAAAAGACCACATTCCATCCACATTTCTCCATTGAGAAACATATATAATTCTTCTTATAAATAAAATAAAAATTAAAATAATCACAGATATATGGATAAAAACCTAATCTAACATCTAATGCCTGAGTGTGTACAACACTATTTCCATCCTGAGGCACAATCTGTAAGTTACTAAGAGAAAAATCAATGGAAGTTTCAAGCTAGAAGAAACTTTTGAGATCATCTTCTTGAATCCTACCAGGAGAAAACTAAGACAAACATCAACCAACTGACTTGCCCAAGGATCAAAAACAAAAACAAAGAACTGTGTGATAAGACAGAGATGAAAGATACTGAAATCTTTGGCCTTTGGATCAAAACTTCCTATTTGAAATAGGAGATTGAAGGTAGGACATTAGATCAAAGATTTATTTTTCTCTAGCATTATGAAATAACTGTAACCATGAAGGCTTAAGTTAGGTTCTGAAGCTTTGTTTTAATTATGGCAATGCATTCTGGGTATCATATGCTACCTTGGGATATAATATGGTACCATCTAGTTATAAAGAGAGAATATAAAAAGACAAAAGACTACATTTTCAACTGCAATTTTCTCTTGTATAATTGAATTTGTGGCTGTTGGTAAATCCCTGGCAATATTTTGTGGGCTACCATAGTTCTATATTATCATTAATTACATAATATATACCATATGTTGAACCTATGCAGAGTTAGTATATAAATATCTTTAAAGAAACATACTGATAAAATCAATATTGTAATGAATGCATAAAGAGGTTTTTATTTCCTCAAACATTTTTATCTAATTTGGAAAGTCTTTTCTAAAACATGTTTATTTTTTTATTTGCTGAAATATTTTCCAAATTCAGAAAAAAGAATAGATATGAAAAGAAAGAATAAAGGGAAGGAATTTTTTAAGTATATAGATTAGGATTGGAAAAAGGATTTATTTTCAGAACTACCAGTTAAAATATGGGTTCAAATATTATTACATTAAGCTAAAATTGATGTGGGCTATTTGTGATTTAACAAAGTTATAAAGCTGAAATCATTTTATATGATTTTAAAGAATTTCTTAAAAGAGCATTTCAAACCCTACTATTTTATTCCTACTTACACAAGACTTTTCTCTACCTGATTTTAATGGTTTCAGTAAATTAGATATAATATTGTATCTTAGGTCTAAAAAAGTTCTGTGCATTCCATTTCAACTGGATAAAATGGAAATTGGTTTAACTCTGTGAGTTAGCATTTAGTAGTTATGCACAGAACTCAGGGTGAGCCATCACACTGTGATCCAATTGAAAAATAATCAGAAAATTATCCCATCCTGCTCTGAGTCTGGCACAATAAGGGCAGCATTTTTAGAACCAGATATATCCCTGTTTCAAAGAATACTGTCAAAAACAGGGTGCAGAGGGAAAATGGTTTCTTAAAATCACAATTTAATTAAAATTTAAACGTGCCAAAGATTTTTTCATATATGTACACACACACAGTTTAGTCTATATACTACATGTATACTAAGGGTATCTGTACCCCTCCTCAAGTCATTGTCCCAACTGGGAATAAGTCTCCTTTCCTCATTTCTCTAATCTCTTCCCAAAATTGATGGCCTTCTTTTACTGATACAAATTTGCTGAATTTATCTGAGTAGTATTTTCTTTTGATGCTTATCATGTAAACTTTCTGCTAAGTATACGCTAATGTATCTTTTGACCTCAAATCTACCTTAAAATTTTTTTAATGTTTATTTTTTAGAGTGAGAGAGTGCATGCATGAGCAGTAGGAGGGCAGAGAGAGGGAAACAGAGGATCTGAAGCAGGCTTTGCTGACATCAGAGAGCCCGGTGTGGGGCTCGAACCCATGAACCATGAGATCATGACCTGAGCCAAAGTCTGATGCTCAACCAACTGAGCTACCCAGGTGCCCCAAACTTTTATATTGTAGAACTCAATATCTGATTGAAAAGATGACTAAGCATGTAAGCAAGGTGTTCTATGTGAACTCTTTTATTATAAAATGTGTAATTACATTCTCTGTGAGTCAAACTATTATGTTGTGAACTCAAGAGGCATTTCAGGCTTACATTGTTACTCACTTAGCAAAGATCCAGGTACCAAGAACAAGAACAAGAACTATAACAATAGCAGCAGTTATGCTTTTTAGAATATTATATGTGCCAGGCTCTTTCTTAAGTGTTCCAAATATATTACCTCATTTAATCATTACTAAACTCTAATCATTACTAAAACTCTAAGAGATAGGTACTATTATTACCTTATTTGATAATTTTAAAATTAAAGTATAATTAACATACAGTACTTATTAGTTTCAGGTGGATGGTATAATGATTCACCAATTCTATATATTACAAAATATTCATTAAGATTAGTATACTCTAGATACCCTTTATTCTATATATTATGAAATTCTCTCTCTATATTATTCTATATATTATAAAATTCTATATATTACAAAGTATTCATTAAGGTTAGTATATTCTTGATACCCACCTCCCATCTAGCACCCATCAGTTTGTTCTTTGTATTTGAGTGTTTTTTTCTTTTTTCTTTGTTTCTTAAATTCCACGAGTGAATACATATAGGATATATCTTTCACTTACTTATTTCACTTAACATTATACCTCTAGGTCTGTTCATGTTGTTGCAAATGGCAGTATCTCATTCTTTTTTGTAGCCAAGTAATATCCCATTGTATATATACACACCACATCTTCTTTATCCATTCATCTATGGATGGATACTTGGGTTGTTTCCATATCTCAACTACTGTAAATAATGTTGTGATAAACACAGGGGTGCATATATAGTTTTGAATCAGTGTTTTTGTATTCTTTGGGTAAATATCCAGTAGTGAAATTATTGGATTATACAGTGGTTCTGTTTTTAATTTTTTGAGGAACTTCCATACTGTTTTCCACAGTGGCTGTACCAGTTTGCATTCCCACCAACAGTGCAACAGTGCAACTTCTCTCCATATCCTTGTCAACACTTATTGTTTCTTGTGTTTTTGATTTTAGCCATTCTGACAGGTATGAAAGGATATCTCATTGTAGTTTTGATTTGCATTTCTCTGATGATGCGTGATATTGAGCATCTTTTCATGTGTCTGTTGGACACCTGTATATCTTCTTTTGAAAAAGTGCCTATTTAGGTCCTCTGCCCATTTTGGAGTTGAGTTGTGCAAGTTCTTAAATATTTTGGGAACCCATGGGGGAGGGTAAGAAAAAAAAAAGAGAGGTTAGAGTGGGAGACAGCCAAAGCATAAGAGACTCTTAAAAAATGAGAACAGGGGCGCAGGGTGGCTTAGTTGGTTGAGCCTCCGACTTCGGCTCAGGTCACTATCTCGTGGTCCGTGAGTTCGAGCCCCACGTCGGGCTCTGGGCTGATGGCTCAGAGCCTGGAGCCTGCTTCCGATTCTGTGTCTCCCTCTCTCTCTGCCCCTCCCCCATTCATGCTCTCTCTCTGTCTCAAAAATAAATAAAAATTAAAAAAAAATGAGAACAAACTGAGGGCTGATGGGGGGTGGGAGGGAGGGGCAGGTGGGTGATGGGTATTGAAGAGGGCATCTTTTGGGATGAGCACTGGGTGTTGTATGGAAACCAATTTGACAATAAATTTCATATATCAAAAAAAATCAATTTGAAAAGAAAAAAATTTGGACATTAACCTCTTACTGAACACATCATTTACAAATATCTTCTGTTCAGTAGGTTATCTTCTTGTTGTTTTGATGGTTTCCTTTGCTGTGCAAAAGCTTTTTCTTTTGGTATAGTCACAATAGTTTAATTTTGCTTTTGTTTCCCTCACCTGAAGAGACCTATCTAGAAAAATGTTTCTACAGCTGATGTCAAAGAAATCACTGCTTATTTTCTAACCTAATAGATAGTTTCAGAAAATTTCATCCAAAACCAGCAGAATACACATTCTTTTCTAGTGCATATGGAACCTTCTCCAGAACAGATCAAATGTTAGATCACAAAATGAGTCTCAATAAATTTTAAAAAAGACTGAAATCATATCATACATATTTTACGACCACAATGGTATGAAATCAGAAATCAATCACAAGGAAATATCTGGAAAAAACACAAATACATGGAGGTTAAAAACATATTACTAAACAATGAATGGGTCAATGAAGAAATCAAAGACGAAATACATACATGGAGACAAATGAGTATGAAACACAATGTTCCAAAATCTTTGGGATGCAGCAAAGAATGTTCAAAGAGTGCAGATTATAGCAATACAGTCCTACCTCAAGAAACAAGAAAAATTTCAAACAACCTAACCTTACACCTAAAGGATAGAAAAAGAATAAATAAAGCCCCAAGCTTCATTGGAAGGAAGAAAATAATAACGTTTAGAGTGGAAATAAATGAAACAGAGACCAAAAACACAACAGAACAAATCAGTGAAACCAGGAACTGGTTCTTTGAAAAAAAAATCAACAAAATTGATAAACTTTAGCCAGTCTCATTGAGAGACTGAGAGATTGAGAGAGACAGAGAGAGAGAGAGAGAGAGAGAGAGAGAGAGCGAGAGAGAGAGAGAAAGAGAACTCAAGTAAATAAAATCAGAAATTTAGGAGGAGAGTGGCACCTGGGTGGCTCAATTGGTTTCAGTGTCTGACTCTTGATTTCAGCTTAGGTGGTGGTCTCATGGCTTGTGGGATTGAGCCCTGTGTTGGGCTCTACACTGAGCATGGATCCTGCTTGGTATTCTCTCTCCCCCTCTTTCTTGGCCTCTCCCCTTCTCTCTCTCTCTCTCAAAAATAAACTTGAAAACAAACAAAAAAAAGAAGTGAAGGAGAAATAACAACCAACGCCACAGAAATACAAAGGATTATAAGAGAATATTAAAAACAATTATATGCCAATTGGACAACCTAGAAGAAATAGATAAATTCCTAGAAACCTATAACATTCCAAAACTGGATTAGGAAGAAATAGAAAATTTGAACAGACCAATTATTAACAATGACATTGAACTGGTAATCAAAAAACTCCCAACAAACAAAAGTCCAGGACCAAATGGCTTCACAGGTGAATTCTACAAAACATTTAAAGAAGAGTTAATACCTATTTGTGTCAAACTATTTCAAAACATAGAAGAGTAAGGAAAACTCCAAATTCATTCTATAAGGCCAGCATTACCCTATACCAAAACCAGATAAAGACACTACAAAAAAAGAAAATTACAGGCCAACATCTCTGATGAACACAGATACAAAAATCGTCAAAAATGTTAGCAAACTGAACTCAAAAGTACATTAAAAAAATCACTGACCAGGCACCTGGGTGGTTCAGTTGATTAAACGTCTGACTCTTGGTTTCAGCTCAGGTCATGATCTCATGGTTCCTGAGTTTGAGCCCCACATCAGGTTCTGCTGACAGCACAAAGCCTGCTTGGGATTCTCTCTCTTTCCCCCCCCCCCTCTCCCATTCTCAAAATAAATAAACTGAAAAAAGAAATCATTCACTAATATCAAGTTGGATTTATTCCATGAATACAACTGTGGTTCAATATTTGCAAATCAATGTGGTATGTCACATTAACAAAAGAAAGGATAAAACCATATGATCACTTCAATAGATGCAGAAAAAGCATTTGACAAAATACAGCCATTCATCATAAAAACTCTTAATCAAGTAGTTTTAGAGGGAACATACCCCAACACAATAAAGTCCATATAAGAAAAACTCACAACTAAAACCATACTAAATGGTGAATAACAGAGAACTTTTCATATAAGATTAGGAACAAGATAAGGATGTCCACTCTCACTACTTTTATTCAAAACAGTACTGGAAGTCCTAGCCACAGCAATCAGACAAGAAAAAGAAACAACAGGCATACGATTGGTAAGGAAGAAGTAAAATTTTCACTATTTGAAGATGATATAATACTTTATATAGAAAAACCTAAAAGACTCCACCAAAAAAACTACTAGAACTCATAAGTGAATTTAGTAAAGTCACGAGATAGAAAATTAATATACACAAATGTGTTGCATTTCTATACCCTAATAATGAAGCAGTAGAAAGAGAAGAAAATAATCTTGTTTACAATTACACCAAAATTAATAAAATATCTAGTAATAAACTTGACCAAGGTGGTGAAAGGCCTATATTCCAAAAACTATAAAATACTGATGCAAGAAATTGAAGATGACACAAACAAATGGATTATATTCCATGATCCTGGATTAGAAGAACCAATATTGTTAAAATGACCATAATACTCAAAGCAATCTACAGACTTAATGCAAACCCTATCAAAATCCCAACAATATTTTTCACAGAACTAGAACAAATAATACAAAAATTTGGATGGAACCACAAAAGACCCTGAATAGCCAAAGCAATCTTGAGAAAGAAGAACAAAGCTCAAGGTAGCACAATCTCAGATTTCAATATGTAACACACAGCTACAGTAATCAAAACAGTATGATACCAGCACAAAAATGATATATAGATCAACAGAACAGAATAGAGAGCCCATCAATAAACCCATGCTTACATGGTCAATTCATCCACAACAAGAGACAAGAAAATACAATGGGAAAAGACAGTTTACAAATGGTGCTCAGAAAACTTGACAGCTACATGCAAAAGAATGAAACTGGAACATTTTCTTGTACCATACATAAAAATAAACTCAGAATAAAATTAAAGACCTAAATGTGAGGCTTAAAACCATAACACTCCTAGAAGAATAAACCATTTGATATTTAGGGAGTAAGGCTCAGATATGTCAAATGACTCATCCAAAATCACACAGTTGCTAAGTGGTGGGATCAGGGTATAAATCTGGACAATCTCAGCCTATAAGATTAGTCACATTGTTATTTTTATAGCAATTATTCATTCCTAAACTGAAGCATAAATTCACACAAGAAAAAAATTCTTAATAGCAAATATACCTTTAGCATGTCCAAAAATTAAGTTCCAGTTTAATTACTATAAAATACTATAAAAAAGAGGCTTACTATAAATATTTATACCTACCCCTTTTCTACACTTAACTGAATTATTTTAGAGAATATTAATAATTTTGAGGGCTTTTAATTTTTCATCATGCTATGATAAGTGATGTTTACAAAACCACTTTAAGAATACAAGGCAAAACTTTGAGACACATGGATGGACCTGCAGGATATTATGCTGAAGAAATATGTTAGATTGAGAAAGACAAATACTGTATGATTTCACTCATATGTGAATCTATAAAAAAAACAAAAACAAATGAATAAACAAACAAAAAGTAGAATCAGATCTGTAAATATAGTGAACTAATGGTTGCCAGAGAGGAGGGGCTTGGGGTGATGGGCCAAATGGGTGAAGAGGAGTGGGAGATACAGGCTTCCAGTTATGGACTGGATAAGTCATGGGAATAAAAGGCTCAGCACAAAGAATATAGTCAGTGAACTGTCATAGTGTTGTGTGATGACAGACAGTAGCTACACTTGGGCATTACACAATATAAAGTTGTTAAGTCACTATGTTGTACACCTGAAATTAATACAACATTGTAGGTCAACAATACTAAAAAAAATTAATTTAAAAAGTATAAAAAAAAGAATACAAGGCAAAAGTAGGGCTCTTCTAAAACTGCAAAAACTATTCCTGATAAGGAAGCACTCTGAACAAAGAGTTCCACGTAATAATAATAAAACAAAAAAGTACCAATGGCAACCATGACATAAGACACAATTTGATAAACATATATAATAATGTATCACAGATTTACGAAATGTGAATTCTTTTTTTTTTTTTTTTTAATTTTTTTTTCAACATTTTTTATTTATTTTTGGGACAGAGAGAGACAGAGCATGAACGGGGGAGGGTCAGAGAGAGAGGGAGACACAGAACCGGAAACAGGCTCCAGGCTCCGAGCCATCAGCCCAGAGCCCGACGCGGGGCTCGAACTCACAGACCGCGAGATCGTGACCTGGCTGAAGTTGGACGCTTAACCGACTGCGCCACCCAGGCGCCCCAATGAATTCTTATCAGGAATAAAAAGTGTTCATTTTTCCTGAGAAATATATTAACAAGTATGCATTAACAAGGGCATAGCATGTGCTGGCAGGATTACATTTGTTACTTCTAATTGTCATCAAAGTCCTGAGAGAAAATTTATTATTTCATGCTACAGATAAACTAAGAACCAGTGTGGTTAAATAACTGCCTTCTGTAGCTAGTAAGTGCATGACTGAACTGGGACCTAAACTCAGATCTAACCTTCAAAGGCCATAATCCATATCACTTTGTCTCTCAAGGCAATAGATTTTGATTAAAAAAAAAACTATATATATATATATATATATATATATATATATATACACACACACACACACACACACACACACATATGTATATGTATATATATTTATGATAAAGTTTGAAAAATTTATTGAAAGCAGCTATGTTTAAAATGTGTATCATTAGCTTCAACACACTAATCAAAAGGGAAGACAATTATGTGTGGGTATGTTTCTGATTCTCTACTCTTTTCCACTATTTACTGTAGCACCATTATCACAATATCTTTATTACTTTTATTATTACTTTATTACTTGAATTTTATTACTATTTAGATACAGGAAATTAACTTCTTCCATCTTGTTTGTCTTTAAGAGGGTCTTGGATACTACTGATCCTTTGAATTTCCAAAAATATTTAAGAATCTATTTGTCAATTTACATATACACAGTGCTACTTGTCAGGGTTTTTATCAGAATTCCATTGAATCTGCAGATCAGTTTGAGAACTGATACTGAATCTTTACAAGATTGGGATTTCTAATCCACGAACATCTTAGAAATGTACCTTTGTTTATTTAAGTTTTCTTTAAGTTTTGCGTTTAAAATTTTTCATTATGTATATAATTTTTTGTACAGAGCTCTTGAATATGACTCATGAGATAAAGTTCCAGATATCAAGTACAATTAGTGTCCAAAAGTAACAAAATTTACTGGGCTGTAGGGAATTCATATCTTCAACTTTAACAAATAATCAAATAGTGTTTTCCAAAGTATATAAGAGTTACTAAACTTAATCCTGGGCAGGATTTGGAAGTGTTAAGCCTTAAAACAGTCTTTTCCTTTATGCTACCTTCTAGAAGCTCTGCTACTTTTAAGATTTAGATCTACAGTCCACTTGAAATTGGGATTTATGTATGATATAACAACAGGAATTCAGTTTTGTTTTATTTCTTTATAAAAAAATAATTATACAGTACCACTGAGCTTGCAGTACTAGCTCTTTCATAAACCAAGTTACTATGTATAAGGGGTGTCTCTTTGTCCTATCTACTCCAGTAGTCTACCACTGTGTCAAAAGCACATTGTCTAAATAACACAATTGTAAAATATTTGCACATATGGTAGGATATGTCCTACCTCCCCTTATTGTACTACTTCAGGAGTATCTTAATTATTTGGCTTTTTGCCATTCCATGGAAACTTATGGTAAAGTTCCCAAGAATCTTATTCTGCATGTTCATTGGAATGGCATTGGCTTTATGGCTAAGTGTAGGGAGAATTGACACTTTTAATGTAAGTTGTACATTGTAATGTACATTGTACATTGTAACATTGTAATTTTCACTTTATGAATGTGATAAGAATGATATTTTTGATAATGGAACTAAAACTTAATAAACAAAAATAAGAGCATGTCATTAATAGCTGAAAGTCACTAGAAACTATTGTAAATTTTCCCTAGATGTCACCAAAGCTTAATGAAAAGGAAATGTGATATAATGTGGTTGAGGATAGTGACAAGAAAACATAAAGGTACTTTGTACTTGTATGCTATTGCATTTAGGCCATTAAGTAAACTGATGCATATGTATGATACGGAAAATTCCTGCTAGAATGGAACATATTCCTAACTCCTTCTTTATATGAACTTCCTGTAAAATGGCTTAGAAAAACATACCTTCTCCAAATATAGAAAAATCAAAAGCTGATCAGCCTGTACACAGATAAAAGAAAATGTAAACTCTCCAAATAAATGACACATGAAAGCATTTAACAGATATATATAGCAATGGAACATATAAGAATTCATAACTGAATACACATAGATAAATTTCATGAAGCAAAGATCCCTATTAATCAGAGATACAAAAGCATGCAAAAGACATAATTAAAGATATTAACAAGTGTTCAAAGAGATATGTAAAAGAAATAAAGACAGAATAGAAACAGACAAAAGACATTGGCAACAATGTGATAAATGAAATAGAGGCAGGATTGGGTAGAGTAAGCAAAATGATTTGGGAATTAATGAAAGTAATAAAATGAGTTACTAAGAAAATGACAGAAAACAAAAAGGATATTTAGGGCAGTGAAAACACTATGTATGATCTATAATGATGAATGCACGCCATTATACATTTGTCCAAATCCGCTGAATATATAACGCCAAGAGTGAACCCTAATGTAAAATATGGAATTTTGGTTATTATGATTTGTCAGTGTAGGTGCATCAATTGTGACAAATGAACCATTCTGCTAGGAGATGTGGATAAAAGAAGACTATACGGGTGTGAAGGCAAGGGGTTATAGAAAATCTCTGTAGTTTCCTCCCAATTTTCTGTGAACCTAAAACTGCCTTCATTTGGTATTTTATAAAATGTCTATTTATTTATTTTGAGAGAAAGAGTGTGAGAGGGAAGAGGGACAGAGAGAAGAGAATTCCACGCAGGCTCTGTGCTGTCAGCATGGAGCCCATGGTGGGGATCAGTCCCATAAACTGTGAGATTGTGACCTGAATTGAAATCAAGTGTTGGACACTTAACCAACTGAGCCACTCAGGCACCCCTAAAACTGCTTTAAAAAAAGAAAAATCTTCCAAATAAATAAGTGCAGAATTTATGAAAAACTATGGATACAAAAACCAAGTAAATCTATGGTAACGTAATGATATTCTTAGAGTAATAAAATAAAACATAAAAATAGTCAAAAATGTATTTGGAGATAACAGCATTCACCTAAATTTCTATTCATATCCTTCCAATAAGCAACAATAACAATGAGGAGAGCAAATAAAACAACATATGACCATTTCTTCATAAGGTGAAGAATTCTGGGAAGACATGAAAAAAAAAAAAGGAATAAAACTATTCTAGAAATAAATTCAAAATGTCCAAGAGAGATTACATTCAAATGAAAAATATAATATGGAACACTGAAGAAATTAAAGCAAACAACAAAGAGAATAAAAATAAGATAAGAGGGGCGCCTGAGTAGCAGGTCGGTTAAGCGTCCGACTTCAGCCAGGTCACGATCTCGCGGTCCGTGAGTTCGAGCCCCGCGTCGGGCTCTGGGCTGATGGCTCAGAGCCTGGAGCCTGTTTCCGGTTCTGTGTCTCCCTCTCTCTCTGCCCCTTGCCCATTCATGCTCTGTCTCTCTCTGTCCCAAAAATAAATAAACGTTGAAAAAAAATTTAAAAAAAAAATAAGATAAGAAAGAAAAAGGACCAGAGATAAGTGGATGAAATGGAAGACAGGAAAAGATGATCCAACATATGCACAATTATAGCCCCAAGAAATATAAAACAACTGGATAGAAATAACATTTCAAACATGAGAATAATTTCCAAAGTTAAAGACAATTATCTACATATTTAAAAGACTTACTGTGCACCTGGGAAAACTGACCACAAAAAATAAAATGTAAGACATATCCTGGTAAAATGACTAGATTTTAATGATAAAATATTTGCAGAGTTTCCAAGCAAAAATATAAAATGATTCATAAATTAGACTGGTATTAGACTTCTTAAGAATAATACTTTGAAGAGATAAAGTCAAAGATTCTGTATCCAGCCAAGCTGTCCTTCAAATATAAAAGTTATAGAAAAAAAAATAGGAATATGTAGTATATAGATGTGCCCCTTCCTGAGTAATCTATTAGAAGATAAGCTTCAATCAGGCAAGAGACAACTGGGGAAAACTCTAAGGACTGTTGATAAGGATTCACTATATGTAATTACAGAACTATAATTACAAATTAAAAGGATGGAAGGAAGGATTGACTGTAAGTTTTATATACTCTGATAAAGTAGAAATAATGTAATTTAAAAGATGAGAGAAGGGGGAAAGAAGTCAAATTACATCAGTGATTACTGTATAGGTGATCAAGGGATACCATTTAAAACAGGTAGACTAGACAGTAAAATGTTATGAAAAAAGAGGAATAAGGGTACAATAAAATGTATAAATAAAAGTTCACACTAGAAAAGATACACAAACCTTACAAAATAAAAACAGCAAAGAAAACACACCACATAGAAAAACAGTACACATCAAACGTTCAGTAATTATCACACAGAGTAACATGAGAGAATTGAGGGGTGCCTGGGTGGCTCAGTTGGTTAAGTGTCTGAATTTGGCTCAGGTCATGATCTCACGGTTTGTGAGTTTGAACCCTGCATCAGGCTCTGTGCTGACAGCTCAGAGCCTGGAGCCTGCTTCAGATTGTCTCCCTCTCTTTCTGTCCCTCCCCTGCTCGTGCACTCTCTCTCTCTCAAAAATATACATTAAAAAAATTCAAAAAACCCCAACTTGACAGAGTTGAGGCTAAGCACATCAGTGGCCTATTAAAAGAAAACAATTTTCAAATTGCCTCAGAAAGATAAACTCAGCTTTCTGCTATATAGCAAAGACACATTGAAACAGAATGACTCAAAGTAGCTAAAATGGATCAAGATAAACCAGGCCAATGGGAACAACAAAAAACAAACAAGCAAGCAAGCAAACAAACAAACAAACAAAAAAAAACACCCAGAAGTTGAAATCCTGATGTAAAGATACACTTTGAGAAAACTTTGTAGAAGTTTGAGCGCTAACCCAGACTCTTGGGATTCAGCAGTAAACATATCAGACCAAATCCCTTTATTATTATTGATTTGACATTTGGCTAGACAGAAACAGACAACAAAGAAATAAAACAAGGAATATATATATCACATGGTAGAAAAGTAAAGCTAGATAAGAGAACAGGGTTACTAACGAGGAGAGAAGAAACATACGTGAGTGCTCAGACTATTCAAAGCATCACGTAAAGCCACAAGACAATGAAGCAGTTGGTCATCTCAAGGAAGTCTAGCTAAGAATTTTATATCTGACTAAAGTATCATAGAAGTATAAATTAAATAAAACTTTTGGACATAAAAGAACTTAGGGTATACAGTTTTTATGTGGTTTTCTGAAGAAATCACTGAGAATAAACTTTAGCAAAACAGAGATGAAGTGACTTAATTATCATAAAAAGCTTGGCAATCAAGGTTTTTAACTGTTGGGAATTAGATAAAAAAAGTGTGGGTAGATGAGAGTGCTATGGTTATAGAATAGAGTGTAAATGTTATAAACCAGGGCAATAAAGACATATATAAAATACAGTAGCTGAGAGAGGAAGGTGAGAGAGTATGAGATTTATCTTTTATAGCCAGGGGTCAAAGATATTCTGAAAAGGTGATAAATCATATAATTGCAGTCTAAGTATACTTAAAAGTACAAACGGAAAGAAATATTTTGTAAGAAAAAGGAATGAAGAATTCCTCACAAGAATCATTAGTTATTATCTTAAAAATAACTTTATTTTATATAAAGTTACAGATCTAAAGGTAGTCATTAGAATAAAAATGCAAGCCTTATAAATTACTGGAAGAAACACATACATAAACCAAAGGGAGAGCACTGTGAAAGAAGGAAACAAAAATCCCTTATAAAACAGAAAACATAACAAAAAATGACAGAATTCAGCCCAGAAATATATATTTCACGTAATAAACATGAACTCTTGATTCGTACACCATGAATCTTAAATGCATTTTTCTAAGTGAAAGAAGACAGATCCAATAGGCTATATTGTATGATGATTCCATTTAAATGACATTCTAGAAAATACAAAACTATAAGGATGAAAAACTAATTGTTTCCCAGGGACTGTGGATGCGGGTAGAGTTTATCTATAAAAGAGCCATACCCTTGAATTTTTAGGGTGATAGAAGAATTACTTTGTATGGTTCTGCACTGGTGCATCCATAAGTATTTATTAAAATGTAGAGAAATGTATACCAAAATGAGTTACTTTTAGGGAATGCAAATGTTAAAATATCAGTTATGATGCTGGGAAAAGCTAGGCTGGAATGCCAACTGTGACAAATTAGTCCAACCATGTTACATTTGTATGATACAATCTTACTGAAGGTGGTAGGGAAGAAAGGAGTTAACTTAAATTGTACAAAAAAGTACTTTGTTTAGATACCATCTGGCTAAAGACAAAAAGAACTATATGTAAACAGTGTACTTTTTGTAAATTTGTTTATCAGGGGAGTATGATTTAGCAATTTTGAAACTACTTTGCAGGTACACCAGGGTTGAGCAAGTAAGTAAATGCATGTCAAATAATGAGTACCAGCTTTTTCACTATCAAAGAAAAAAGTCACAAATGAACAGAAAGAAATGCCACACATACACACACACACACACACACACACACACACACACACACACAGGAATAAATATTCTGTGTGTGAATGCATGAGCCAGTACATATAAATATATTTCCTAGCTATATTTGCTAAGGGACCCCAGAAGCAATGACAGCTAGTAGCAATGATCACATCTAATGTCCAGATGTCGGTTTTTAAATACCATTCTTCAATAAATGGAACCAGAGTTCATTGGAGAAATAAATAGGCTGGGGTATGGCAAGTACCAGAAGGTAAAGAAGCACCAGAAGGTAAAAAAGGTAGGAGGTCTGTCAGAAGGATACAGAAGCTGGCCTGAAAAAGCTCCCAATAGTCAAAGCCAATATTTGAGCAATAAAATTAATGGAGTATTGGATTTTAACTCCCAAACAAGATAAATATCTATTATCCATATTGATATAAATAATTTTTCCAGCTTTACTGAGATATATTTTATATATAACATTGGGGAAGTTTAAGGTGCATGATGTGATTTTACATATATATTATGAAATGATTACTATAAATAAAGTTAGTTAATATATATGTCACCTCACAGTTATCTGTTTTTAATGTGGTAATATATATAAAGGTGGGTAATGGGTACACAGGGGTTCAATATGCTATTCTATGTATTTTTTATTATTTCATATTTTCCATAATTGTTCAAAAAATTACAGATTTTTTGAGATGGAAAAAACTTTAATTTTTTTTAATGTTTATTTTTGAGAGAGAGACAGAGTGTGAGTGGGGCAGGGGCAGAGAGAGAAGAAGACATAGACTCTGAAGCAGGCCCCAGGCTCTGAGCTGTCAGCACAGAGCCTGATGGCGGGCTCAAACTCATGAGCCGTGAGATTATGACCTGAGCCAAAGTTGGACGCTTAACTGACTGAGCCACCCAGGTGCCCCTAGAGTTGGAAGAGACTTTAAAAATAATCTTATTCTCACTGGAATCTACTCCTGAAATCATTGTTGCACTATATGATAACTTGGTTGTAAATTTTAAAATTAATTAATTAATTAATTAAAAAATAATAAAATAAAAATAACCTTATTCATCTTCCAATTTTAGGAGGAGACATGTAAGTCCAGAAAGTTTATTAAATTTGAACATTAGCAGCAAAACTATAATTAATATTTGAAACCTTACTTCCTATCTAGTGCTCTAATACATAATACAGACTCCTCATGAAAGCTCTATCAATGAACATAGAATACATATCATAAATTTTACTGACTGCCTCTATAACTAGCTAAAATATTAAAAACCATTCTGTTAACAATTATCATTAAAAATCACGACAGCAATGTCAGATTTGAAAGAATCACTAGATATTACTACTTATGAAGGTTTGGAAAACATAAGTTTATTAAAAGCGTGATGAATTACTATACTGTACACCTGAAACTAATATAACACTGTATGTTGGGGTGCCTGGGTGGCTCAGACAATTTAAGCATCATGATCAGTTCAGGTCATGATCTCATGGTTAGTGAGTTCAAGCCCATATCAGGCTCTGCACTGATGGCGTGGGGCCTGCTTGGGATTTTCTCTCTCTCTCTCTCTCTCTCTCTCTCTCTCTCTCTCTCTCTCTCTCTCTCCCCCTCTGTCCTGTCCCTCCCCTGCTTGCTCTCTCTCTCTCTCTTTCTCTCTCAAAACAAAGAAACTTTAAAAAAATATTATATGTATGTTAACTAACTGGAATTTAAATAAAAACTAAAAAACTAAAAAAATAAAAATAAAAGTAAATTAAGGCCGTCAATAAAGAAGAAAACAACTAAAGGATCTTTTGGTTCATTTTTATTTGAGTTCCTCACCTTAATAAAATAAAAAATACTCCAAAGACATCACTATTGGGTGGCCTCAAAAATAAGAATGGCAATAAGCCAGTTAAGGCACAGCCTTAGTCTGAGAAGGTGAGGGGAGGCTCTCTTTAAGAGTCATAACTGTACATCCATCTACTTTCCTAAGGGCCTTTTAATACCACTAGCTATAATACCACCTTCTCCCTCTCCCCAGTCAGAATCATTGACCACCTGGGACCCTTGAATAGAAACAGTACTGAATGGAAAAGGGCACTTGAGAAGAGAAGTATAGTTGTACTTTAACAGTGTAATAAAATACAAAAAGTTAAGAGGAGGAAATTGCCTATACAGTGTAGTGAGAACTAATGAGGAAATGTGGTATATGGGGAAAAAGATGGGGTAGTACCTGAGCTTGAAACTGGCTGTCAGAGACTAATGAGGTACATGACCTCTAACTAGTTCCATAAAGAGACAGTTACCTTATTTAATTGAAATAAACTGATATTGCAAACTCACCTATCATGCAAAAATAACTTTTCATATAAATTATGATTCTGAGGCACTATAAGAGAAAATGTTTAACAGTTGTAAACAAAAAATGAATAATGAAAATTAACATTGTCCTTATGAAATAATTGTTATGAAAAATTCAAATAGAGAAAAACAAAGTGAAGAGTTATCTATAAGCCTACTTCCTAGAGGTAAAAATGAATAGTTTTACTACTGACTGTTAAGTATCATATAAAAGAAAAGATTTAGTATATTATTATTCTACTATGACATTATCTGGATAATTTCCATTTACTTTAGTGAAGCACTGAATGTAGTAAGTAAAAAAGACTACCTCATTCTTTTCGATTCTAAGTAGTACTAACTGGCAATCTGGACTGTGAAATCAAAGACACAAGGAAAGCCCTGAGATATAAATAATCTATAACTTCAGGTTAACACTTGCTATGATTTTATGTACTATCAACTCAAGATACAGGTGTCCTGAAATGGCAGTTCATTGTTTATCACAGTGCAAGTCTCAAGCACCCTAGTGACTCAGTTTCTTTGATATAGTGTTGAGTTATTCAGAAGGGAAAGGCACCAATAAAAGTACCCATGAATTTTATTTTAATGCTAAAAGATAGCCATTGTTCCTTCTTTGAGGTCATTTACATTCACTGAAATAGTTTAATAGATAAGACAAATGAAAAAAAAAAAAAGAGGTGGGTAATTACATTGCTGGATCAATCAATAATCCATACTTACAAAGACAAAATTTCGATCTATATATTTCCTTCTATATTTTCCAAAAGTATCTAAAATTAATTATCTTAAAATGCATACATACAGAGTAATACAACCATATATATTCATTTATCATTTTACTCTTCTTGGAAAGATCTGCAATTTCATAAATTAATTTTTTATCTAGATTTGTTAAATTGGATTGAGGATTTTATTTGTTGCATGTAAATACTACTAAATCACTAAATGTCTCATGTAACATATTAAATGAAGATATGACATTTCAGCTAATGAAGCAAAGCCATTTATCTTGAAATTTTCTTGCTATAGAAAGAGAAACCTTTAAATGTGGCCTTAAGTTTGCAAAAATCAGCAACTTTAATCTATCCACTTTCTTTTGACCTTTACACTCAACCTCAAAAAAAATGTTCAGTAACATAAATTCGATCTCAAAAGGCTGCTGCAGATCTCATTTTCTGCTGTTTTTCCATTAGGTATTTATGGGACTTGCTAGTGTTACAAGGGACTAGTAAAACGCCAAAGTAATCCTGCAGTTCCTGTGTATGAATTCAGCTTTTCCCTTTGAGATGATAACTTTCTTTTTTTTTCCCTTGCCAAGGTCTTTTCAGAATTGAGTATAAAACTAAGACTATAGGTGTAATGTTCTTTTAAGAGGTAGGATGGGTGAGTCCAGACAAGGCAGAGGGAAAGAACATTAACCAGGTTTAGCAGTTCAACTATTGAAACAAAATAATTTTTTTAAGCCATTAAGGTAGCTTGTTACACATTTGTATTAATTGAAATCACAGCATGATTACACAGGATAGAAACTGAATCCAATGAATTCTGAAGTTTGAGGATCTCAGCTGTGTGCATGCCTTCTCTTAACTGCACAGGAAACCAGCTGCTTCCATTTATGAACTGCATTGAACACATGTGCTCCAGTATACCCATGACATAACGTGTAACACTATACTTTCAAACAAGTTTGCCAAGAAGGGGGAGGGTGTATAAATATGTTAGTGAGACAAAAACATTATATATGCTTTTTAAAAATGTTAGCAAGGAAAGAAAAGAACTTCAAGCTGTATTCCCATTAATGTGCTTCATAATCCATTATAAAATATAAATAATGAAATCAGTGAATTTAAAAAAATCAATTTACTCATCATAAACATAGAAGTGTATCAATGTATAAGTCCAAATCCAGTCTGAGGCAAAGAGAAATATTAAATTAGTCAAACCTATCACTCACTATGGACAGAGAGTATACATTAGCCACAGGATACTGGGTTATGAGACTAAAAGTTTCCGTAATTTATATAAAACTAGACCAAATTCTCCCCATTTCCCTCATTTCAGTTCATGGAAGTCCCATCTTTACTCTTTCTTTCTCGAATACCTTACTTCCAATCCAATAAGATATTCTTTTATACCTAGCTGCAAACTATATTCAGAACCTAATCACTCTTTCTCACCACTTCCATTGCTAATGACCTAATCCATCCACCATCTCTCTCACTTGGATTATTGCAATGGCTTCCAAATTGATCTCCCTATTTCTATATTTTCCCCATTCAGTTCCTTGTCCACATAGAAGCCAGAATCACCATACTAAAATATAAGTCGTTATGTTTCGTCTCTACACAAAACCCTCTAAAGGCTTTTTATTTCATTCAGAATAAAAAAAATAAAGTCTTTACAATGACCTATAAAGTCTTATTCAACATGCCCCTCAACTCTTTCCCTCCATAACTACATCTCCTGCTACTTTTCCCATTGCTCTCTCCACTCTAGCCATATTAGCCTCCTTGTTTCTTTTTGTCTGTTTGTTTGGTTTGTTTCAAGGTTTTTATTTAAATTCCAGTTAGTTAACATATAGTGTATTAATGGTTTTAGGAAGCCTCCTTGTTTTTTAAATATGTTATGCTTCTGGCATAGAGCCTTTGTACTTGCTATTTATTCTCCGTGTCTAGATTGTTTTTCTCCCTCATATGTCCATGACTGGTTCCTTTAACTTCTTCAAAAGTTTTTTTTCTCAGATTTATTTATTTTGAGAGAAAGAGAGAGAGGAAGCATGGGCAGGGGAGGGAAAGAGCCTGCAAGCAGGCTCTGCACTGGCAGATGTGGTGCTGGAACCCACAAACCGTAAGATCATGACCTGAGCTGAAACCAAGAGTCGGTCGCTTAACTGAATGAGCCCCAGGCACCCTGTACTTCTTCAAATTTTTATTTGAATGTTACCTTTTTGGGTGAGATTTTTCCCTCACAGTCCTATTCAGAAGTGCAACCCCTCTCTCCAAGCCCCAGGACTCCTTAGCCTCCTTTTCTGTTTCATTTTTCTCCATAGTTCTTACTATCATATAATATACTAGATATTTTGTTTAAAGTCTTTACCCACTAAAATGTTACTTCCTTGGGGGTAGCAATTTGTAATGTTTTTGGTTACTCCTATATTTTCAGCGTCTTAGAAAAGCACAAGGCACACAGTAAACCTTTAACAGAAATCAATTAGGCATACAAAACAACATTTAAATTTAAGTACATTTCTAAAGGTTATCTTTTGAATTCTTCATCTGTATCTCTTAAGTAAAAGCGATTAAAAACTCATGAAATATTCTTTCAGGGTATGACAGAAACAAATATACAGTAAATATCATTATTTCATGTATTTATAGATTCTTATTTTAACTAACAGCACACTCTTACCCTTTTTCATAAAGGTAAAAATTTCCAGAGAGAGGAAAAGTTGATTGCTGTGTATAAAACATATCTTATGTATATTCCCAAAGTTTTTCTTCATAGTCTTGCTCATGAATACAAATGCTTTATGTGTAGAAATTTGGAAGCATAAGTAACACATATGTACAGGAATCCTTGGGTGTCCAAGAATATACAATTCAGATCAACCATAAAAGCAACAGTCCTTTCTAATTCAGTAAACACCACTTTATGAAGTTCACTTATGATTTTTCTCTTATAATACATTTAGGATCTATATGTTCTCAAATAACAATCTAGGAACATTTCCTTGAGTTTTACTAGTATTTTATTTACAGTTTGCCTAATTCCTTGAGGATAAAGTTGATTTAGAAGGATGTAAAAAAGATAACACCATGACTAAAAGTTAAAGAAGAAAACAGAATAAAACCTTAAATGCGTGCCATAAGCTACACAACAGAGATTTTATTTTAGCCTTTTTTTTTTTTTTCAACGTTTATTTATTTTTGGGACAGAGAGAGACAGAGCATGAACGGGGGAGGGGCAGAGAGAGAGGGAGACACAGAATCGGAAACAGGCTCCAGGCTCTGAGCCATCAGCCCAGAGCCCAACGTGGGGCTTGAACTCACGGACCGCGAGATCATGACCTGGCTGAAGTTGGACGCTTAACCGACTGCGCCACCCAGGCGCCCCTTATTTTAGCCTTCTAATAACTGGGAAAAAGGAAAAACACAGAGATACAACTGAAAATGTACAAAAGACTGGCATTTGGGTAAAGAGTAAAACAGTACATGGAGGTTCTTTGCTTAAAAAATATACAAAGATAAAATAATTGCATTAGCTAGAAATTCCTCAAGAACTTTCATTGTTGTTTAGTTGTTTAATTTTTTTTTTTCTTCCCACGTTTACTGATGATATCTGAGTCATCACTATCTTGGAATTCCAGAAGAAAGCTTTGAGAAATATCACAACTTTACATCCATGAATTGTGGATATGCTAATTAAAACTTCTGTTTTTATCCTATGTGAGAGTCCTCTTTCCTTTATATATAAAGCTATTCAGTTTTTTTTTAATCCCCCCTACAACTTTCTCTTCTTATTCAAAGGTTATTTTTCAGGAAGAATCCAAGTTCTTAACATTTCAGAAGAGCTCTGGTTATTTGATAAGCATCACACTGGATGCTAAACAGTTGATTAGATTCATTCATTATTTAAGATCATGGCAAATGTGAGCCAAGCTATGAAAAGTTAAATTTGTGAATGGCAATGAACTATCTTGTTCTTTCATTTTGAAGTGGATGACTCAGTTAAGGCTAAATTAATTATAAGACTCTACCTGATGGTGAAAACACAAAAATTACGTGGATTTTTAAAATTAGATATGAAACATACATTAGTTATTGAATTATTTTCCCAAGCTTCAATAGTTGGTTTTAGGAGAAAATGTGGTCTCTCTACATTTTTTAAAACTTTTCTTCCTATATTTTTTTCTCTACAGATTGATCTACAGAATTTTAGAAAAGCTCTTCAAATGTACTCTTCAAAAAGGGTTGTATTTTTTGTGGGAGTACCATAATAAGTGAGTTTTTTCTTAATATGCTTCTAAGTTTTCCAAATTGTTAAAAACATTTTCATGTTCCTTACAATAGGTCAATAACTTAGATAGATTTTATCTAATTTTAAAAATATATTAATGATATCATAAAACTATCCAAAGTAATGTTACAAATTGGCTGGCATTAGAATTTGGAGTTCTGGTATAAAAACAAAACAAACAAACAAAAAAGACACACAACAAAGAGATTAGACTGTTCTCAAAACCTGTAAGGCATTTGTATAAGATTTAAAACAGACATGTTTTTAAAGTCAAGAACTCTCAAATACAACAGTTAATCCACATAATAATTCAACAACCAAGATAGGTTCAAAGTTCTAACAGATACCATATGCAACCTGTAATAAAACCTGAGTTAAGATATTTCAAGCAACAGGATAATTTCATTTTCCATTTTAAGTACCCATTTATTTTTAGTTAACAGGTTATGATACAGCACATGAAAATGCTATAATTATTGTACAATAAAACCCTAGTTCAGATAAGATATTTTATTAGTAAGGAAGCTAAGACTTGGGGAGCAATGTTTCAGAAACATTTTTCTATGTTTACTACAGATAATGCATACTGAATTTACCATTAATTGTAAAAAGTCATGAAGTCTAGGCACTGTTAAAATAAATCCAGCTAAGAAAGTTGATGAAACAACAGCAGAGTTATATTTGCTTTGAAAATGTATGTGTTCCATACATCATCCATTATACCGAATACCTACTATATGTAACAAGCTCTATGTCAGTCATAAAGGGAATGCATATTTGTAAGACCACTGCAGTGGTAATTACAAAAAAAATTAGCATTGACATACAGAATAGATTTTAGAGAGATATTTAAATTTTCCACATTTTAAATTGGAAGGATATAATTAAAACAAGTGCAAACAGTATTGTTAGGACTTTTCTCTTTTCCAAAATAAAGAATCAAAGTCTTTTTTCTGACAATTATGACAATAGAGGGCTATATAAGTCATTCAGATTAGGAAGGTGAGAATTTTTAAAATATAATCAATGTGCAGATAAGATCAGATATTAACTGGGTAAAGGAAGAAGTATATTTACGGGTTTTTGCTAACAGTTTTTGAGACAAAGGAACAAGTGTCTGGCAGCTGAACCAAGAAAAGTTAGGAACTTAAATGGCATTGTTAAAAGGAAATATCATTTTCTATTTCTGGCTTCTCAAGTTTATAGTTGGTTTACTCTAAGGACTTACTCTAAGTATTCCTCAGTTTAATCACAGAAGATGTTCTGTAAATTTAAAGACAGAAAATTGGCAACCCACATCAGCAGTATTTCAATATTACAATAGTGTCTTTTATTAGAAACTCAGTACTCCTAATTCATTCATCTGCTAGACAGAACTTCCTGGCTAACAGTCCATTGTGATGACATAATTTCTGACAAAGGCATTCTCATAAAATGGAGACTACAACGACTAATCATTATAGTTTTATTTTAAATATTATCTTAAGCTGTTTGTAATTAATGGAATAAAAGGAACACTTCACTAGAAGATCCACGTCACATCATGTCACCCTGAAGGAATAACTTCACAGAGGAAAAGGCACAATAAACAAAAACCCTGCAGATTTCATGTTTTTAGGGACAATTGTGCTTATCCTATAGTGTTTGCAACAAAGTATATAAATTGTACATAGTACGGATAAGAGAAACAGGATAACCTGGCACTCTGTGTAAGATGGAAACCGTTACATTGAACATAAAATCCTAACTGAAATTTCAGGAAAAACTAAGCAACTTTGAACAGGAATCTCTCCATTATTTGTATTATAAAAAAATCAAATGTAATTAACAAACATATGAAACAACTACAATCTTTTTATATTCATGTAATTTTTTTAAAGCAAAAATACTATACATGTGAGACAAGAAATAAAAATACAACTGACAAATTGGATATACTGATGTCTGGAATTTCACAATTGCAAAACAGCAGACGCATAAGCACAATAAATGAAATAAGCACCACCTCCCCACTACCCCCAGCAACCGAAATGAGTTTGGTGTGTGTGTGTGTGTGTGTGTGTGTGTGTGTGTGTGTGTGTGTTAGTATCACATAGCTTATGTCAAAAGGACCTTTTGGTACACAGAGGTATCACAAGGACTTTTTTGTTTTTCTATCAAAAACTGCTTTATCTGGGGTAAGTTTGAGAGAATAATGTTCAAAGAGTGCTCAATAGCAGGTGTTCTTTCACAGTATTTTCCCCTTGGGGTAGAGGAACAGTTAGGTAGCCATAGAGAGAAACAAGCTTCCAAACCCAAATCTCTTTCTAATTTGAAATTTGAAAACAAAACAGACTGTCTTGTATTTCTTAAAGCGTTAAGTGTAATTATGAGGAGAAATATTGTTAGAGGGATGCTATAAACAAAAAAATGATCATGGGGGTGGTGTTGGGGGTGGGAACATATTTAGATATTTTTTTTCTTTTTAAATCACTGGGAGACAAGAAATAACCAATAAAGGTTGGCAAAGCAATTAAGCAAGGAGGAAAAAAAATATAGCGGCCTTATTTTTTAGCAGTGAAAATGTTTGACTCCTGACTACAAAAGCTGACTTTTTGTATGAGTATGTTCCAAATGGTGTCCTGCTAACCTCTAGTCTCCCCTGAGATGCAAAAAGATATTCTATGAAAAAAGGGTTTTGTCCTCCAGTAAAGAAATCTGTTCAATTTTTGACCTTGTATTTGCCAGCTAATTTGGAAATGAAATTCTTTTCTCATGGAACATATTACTTTATATGGAAAAAAATTACTTTAAACCACATGTTAAGGTAGAGTATATACATGTATATATTTAAAGAAAATAATCAAGTTTTGTTTAATAATTTCTCATCCTATCCCATATTAAACTTTATCTGATCAAAAGACTCTAACTCTATGGTTAGGGGTGCCTGGGTGGTTCAGTTGGTTAAGTGTTTGACTCTTGATTTTGGCTCAGGTCATGATCTCATGGTTCATGGGATTCAGCCCTGCACCAGGTTCTGTGCTGACAGCATGGAGCCTGCCTGGGACTCTCTCTCCCCCCGCCACCTCCCCAAAAGAAAGAAATAAACTTCAAAAAAAATTAATTAAAAAAAAAAAAAGAACCCTATGGTTAGGGAAGAACCACTAAATGGTCCTAAAGGTAAGATAGAGGAGTATTTCCAAAAGCAGTATGGCAAAGAAAGCTATTTATTATTACTTGTTTGGGGAACCGAGACAAGTGGGAGCTGGTAGTACAGGTGTCATGTATACAATGTCTATACCAAACTGGATCTCCGCCTTACTAGAAGTATGGAGCAATAAAAAGATTTCCAAAGCCAAACCGAATGAGAATATACAATTTTTCTTTGGAATAGTCTCAAGAGTACCCACATCTGGATGACGGAAAAGAGCAGTAACTTCAAATTGGGCTGTGGTGGGAACATGATGGATCTGAGGAATAAATTTTATTTTTTTTTTATTTAAAAAAATTTTTTTTCAACGTTTATTTATTTTTTTGGGACAGAGAGAGACAGAGCATGAACGGGGGAGGGGCAGAGAGAGAGGGAGACACAGAATCGGAAACAGGCTCCAGGCTCTGAGCCATCAGCCCAGAGCCTGACGCGGGGCTCGAACTCCCGGACCGCAAGACCATGACCTGGCTGAAGTCGGACGCTTAACCGACTGCGCCACCCAGGCGCCCCAAATTTTAATTTTTAAAAGTCATGGAAATACTGCATTAAAATGTTTTCATGCAAAATTTAAAAATTACTTACTTTTATTTTATATTCAAGAAGATGTGGTATACCCCTGATATTTTTCCAGCCGGTTTGAAAGGCAGGGGTTTAGGTCGATTAAGAAAATGGTTAAAAAATAAACAGTTTGTTTGTTCTGCCAAGAGAATAACAATGATCTGGGCCAATATTTCAAGTTATCAGTCTGTCATTCAATAAAAATGTACTTGATCACATGTTATATGTTAACCATTGTTTTTAGGGCCACAAAACTTATTCTCTCTCCTCTCATCACAAACAGTTCTTGGTCCTCAAAAATATCAAACATTGTTTACTTTCTGTTACATTTGCCTGGGTGAACATTGGTATTTCAGACACACAAATGCCTTGCCCCTCAAATAACTTCAATCTCTGCCAGAAGTCCTTTCTCTGAAGAGATCTTCCAAGAACATTGTTTAGAAGAGAGCACCCCTATTCCCTGCCATTTAAATTCTAGCTGATTTATGGGGTGCCTGGGTGGATTAGTTGGTTGGGCATCCGACTTCAGCTCAGGTCATGATCTCACAGTTCATGAGTTTGAGCCCTACGTCAGGCTCTGTGCTGGCAGCTCAGAGCCTGTAGCCTGCTTCAGATTCTGTATCTCCCTCTCTCTCTGCCCATCCCCCATGTTCACTCGCGCTCTCTCTCTCTCTCTCAAAAATAAACATTAAAAAAAGTTTAAGTTGTAACTAATTTCCCTGGTTTATTCTTCTACAAAATACTTACTACCACCTAAATATATACTATATAATTATTTGTTACACCCTACTCCCTTCCTTTCCTCTGCCTCTCTAGAATGAAAGGTCCCTGGAAGCAAGGATTTTTGTTTCTGCAGTATACTTGGTATCCACAAATAATATGGACTCAGTTAATATTTGTTGTTGAAACTGTGAATGCCACATGGATTTGGAGAAAGAGTGTATTAAATGGAAGTGAGCCAGTACGGAAGTGATGATTGAGACAAAATCTGATGGAACTGTAGAGTTAACTAGGTAAAGGAAGGTGGGAATATGAGAGTTGTTCTAGCAGAGAAGAATGAAATCTAGAAGTCCAGTGTGACTAGAGCTGGGAGAACACTGTATGAAGGTAGGCAGGTAGAAACCAGACAAAGAAAGGTTTTTTTTTGGAAGTCAAAAGATTTTATTTTATTTATTTTAACATTTATTTATTTTTGAGAGACAAAGTGTGAGTGGGGGAAGGGTAGAAAGAGGGAGACAGAATCTGAAGCAGGATCCAGCCTCTGAGCCATCAGCACACAGCCTGATGCTGGCTCAAACCCACGAACTTGAGATCATGACCTGAGCTTAAGTCGTACGCTTAACTGCTTAACCCATTGAACGCCCAAAAGATTTTAAATTAAATTCTCCCTTAAAGGTGTGCTTAGAGGAAGAGGCAGCGAATAGTTTTGCATGTCCTAAAGCCACGCCATTGCAATGTATGATAATAAAAATCATTACAGAAATATTCACATAATTTAGATGAAGCAATGTTTTTCGAAAAGAAAGTTAAATATTCCCTATATTACACAAACAAAAGTCACTTAAGAATCACCAAATCAAAACTAGAGGTTCTGATCATATCACTTGAATTAATAAATCACTCTACTTCTGGTATAAATGAGAATGTTAGTTCTCTAAGGTATTCTTAAACAGCCAAGGAATTGGCAGATGCTATTTACTCAATAGAACTCTAACCATAAATGCAAAAGTTAACCACCTCTTCTAAACTGTGAGGTTGCTTTGTACATTGTTCTGTTCCAGCGAACTATAAAGAACTGTCTTTATTATACCAAAAAAGTTACTACTCAAATGTGTTATTTCTTTTATATATAGATTTTCTTTTTATTGGGATCCAACTTTTCTCTTTGGCATTCCTTTTACTTAACTTTGGAATAAATATATATAAAATTTAACACAGAGTCTGGCAAATAACAAAAATATCTTCATAGAAAACATTTGGTGTTTCTTGTAGGCCATGCACTGTTCTGACAATATGAACATGTTATCTCATTTTATCATTACAAGGTAGGTATTATTATCTTCTTTTTTCAGATGAAAAAAGTGAGGTTCAGAAGTTAATTTCCCAGTTATACAGGTAGTAAGTACTGAAACTTGATTTTATATCCTGATAGTTTAACTCCAAGGTATACCCTCTTAATCAATACAATATTATCTTAATATAGCATAAATAAATATTAATAAATCCTAATAAATATTTATTATATTGACATATATCTTAAAGATCAAGAATATTTCCAAAAGTAATTTACATTTCATATACTCATTGTAATAACTTAAAAATTTTACCGAGTTATTTCAAATGTACTCTACTGATGGTTTTTTCAAAATAATCAAGTATACTAATGAAACAAATTGAATCAAGTACTGTAATTGAACCTATGCCATTAACAAACACCAAGAAAACAAATGTAATAATCAATTTTTTATAGGGAAAAAATAAAGAAATGGCACCAATGATTCCTACTATGTATAAATAAAGCCAAACAATTTTTATCTAATCAGTGTTGTAGCAGCCCCAAAGACTTAGGTGGTCTTCATTTAACATTCTTACTTCTGATGTGCTAAAGAAAGGTCCATTCACTGCAAAAGTTAAGGAAAGAAACATAGACATCTGCTACCTATGAGAAAATTTTAAGATTTTAGTAAAACTCCAATTTACAAAGCGTTCTGCCTCACTAAAAAAAAAATTATATACATATATATGTGTATATATATATAATCATATATATACATGATACATATATATATATATATGATTTTAAAGTTTTTTGGCAGTTACTAAATAATTTTTAGATTCAATTCTTGTCATTGTTTTCCAAATTCATTATGGCTTCTATCATGAATATAACAGGTCTTATAAAACAAAGCCAAAAATTTCATTAGTTCTTTTAAAACTGTGTTAATTAAAATATTATTAAGTTATTAAATTACAAGTTCATGAGTTGTTACTTTTTATGAAATCAATCAATGAAATGGTTGTTTCAGTCCTTTTTTCTAGAATTTTATAGGCTGGGGAGGGGAGAGAAATGAGAAGGAAAGGAAATAATCATAAAATGATGAAGTAATTTTTAAAAGCAAAATCACTGAAAGACCACTAATAACTTCAAGTAAAATGCCATATAAAAGCTTTTAATTGCCTTAAATTTGTGAAAAACTACCCAGGAGATCAACAAATTCACATCAATGAACTGCATTATACTAATAAGAGACCTCTGGCCTCTAGCCAGAAAGAACAAACAAAACGAACCATTCTCACATGGCTGCAAATTATCCAAAAGGAAGAGAAAGAGACAGTCAAAGTAACATGTTTGCACGGTGGGAAAAAGATCAAATATTGATCAGCCCAAGCTGAGGTAATTAGAGCCATAGTCAAGGGGATGGGATGCATGTTCTTGCTCCTAAGAAATGCATCCTAAATGTTGAGCAAATTAGCTGTTCACCAGTTGGATTTTTCTTTTAAAAAATTTCAATAAAACATCTGCATGGTACCAGGTGTTCATACTTTTAAAATTTAATAACTTCTTGACCTTTTAAGAATCATCTTGTTTGGGTGATTTTCAGAAAGATTTATAAGATCTGCTGGAATTTTATCTCTGTTACCATGAGACTAATGACTTGCCCATATGTTAAGCCATGATTTGTGTAAATAACCAGAAAGTAAAATAACAGCAAAATGAAGACAATTTAAAATTAATACATCTGGTTAAGTGTCTGTGTATAAGCACCTATAAAGTTATGAAGCTGATGTAAGTTTTTCTAATTTTTATTATAATAAAACCTAGACATTTCTTTTTTTATGAGTATATTACCACTATCACTGTTGAAAACTTCAGTGGTTATCATAACCCAAAAAAGAGAAAAAATTCTTAATAGTCTGTGGCAAGAGGCAAACCAGAAATTTGTCTATTACTTGTTCCAAATGAATTTCTTCATTTAAGAGCTATTCTAATTATAACCACTATGCATATAAGGCAGTTAAAATCAAATATCTATATTAAGAATTTGTGGTCAATCATGACATAAACTAGAAGGAAAATGTTCAACCAGAATCAACTTGCCATGAAAGACTGTTCTCAAAAACACCAGAATACAATTCTTATTTCTGTTCCATGGTAATATGACGCTCTCATTTATAAATTTCCTGAAAAATATCAAAGGATTGTGTTTCTATATTTATAAATTCATGGTTTTATAACATGGTTTTAAATACAAAGCTTGTATATCTAATTTCATTTCTTCCCACATTCATGTGTACTGATCAATTACAAACTGATTTTAAAAATTCTGTAAGAAATAGCAAATCATTAACAGTTCTAAAGAAGGCAGAACCACAAAGCTTTTTACCATAAGTAAGTACTTCAGATGCAGTCAATAAGTAGAAAGAATGTCTATTTCTATATTCTAGCTAATGAGATAATCCAAATGCAGATAAAAGGTTAATCTCAAAATTTGAAATTCATGCATCTAAAATGTATCTATCACGTTTTCTTGTCAACCAAATCTATTGTCTTAGTTGCAAACTCACTAAAATATTTTTGTTCAAATAAGGTATATCATTTTTTAATCACACATGATTATATGTAACTTAATTTTTGAGGAACACACCACGTCTACACTATGAAAAATTAATTATGGCTGGTCCATCATGAACAAGCAAAACAGGCAATTGAGATATTTATTCAACATACTGGCTCTGATCAAGTTCTTTCATGCCTCTTTCCCCTAAATACCAAATACAGGAAAAAGTAAATAATCATTAATATAATCATTATTTTACATTAAGAATTATGTTAATATTTTTCCAAAGAATCCTGTATTTTTTTTTCCTTTCACTCTTTCTCTCATTTTACTCCTTCATTTTAGGATAGTTTTGTTTTATCATTTGCTTCTTTATAAAAAGAGAATGAATTACATCCGTTTGTGCCAAATTCTTATTCCCAGTGAAGCTATGACAGATGGAATAAAATACCCAAATAGTCACTTTAGTAGCTTCGCTATACATTAGCCCTTCTACCCCCCCGCCCCCATCTTTTTTACTGAAATGCTGGGAAAAGTGAATCAGGGCATCTAAGGAAAATGAACTGCTAATCTAGATGTCACCTCAGAAAAATAGATTTCACTTCTAAATTTTTAGTCACATTTCAAGGAATAGATATTATACTCATCTTTCATCATTAGCATTTTTCACTGTATCTATAACCATGTGATAAAAGCTACCAGTACTCAACAAGAAAAAGTACAGTTACCCAATTGTTCCACAGGAACACTGCTTTTATCGTCTCTTTGGGAAAAAGTGAGAAAGTATATACACTGCTCTGCATTTTGTTACCTAGTTTGCAGATAACTTTACTGGTGAAAATAGACAATAAAGCAGTGTTTATCTTTCTAGTAATAAAATCACTAAGAAGCCATCAGAGTAAGATATTCTTTGCTCCCTCCCATTCCACACAAGGAAATGTCTGTACATTACTGGGCTGGTATTACAAAACTAGGATCAATTGAAAAAAAAATCATAAAACAAGTAGAACTATTATTTTAACTTTTTGATAAAATACCAGGAAAAATTAACTAGGAAAAAAAAGCAGTAGAGCCATAATTCTTACAAATTTTAAAAGCACAAAAAAAGAGAAAGGATATCCAGTTGGTGTTCCTTTGACATTTTTCTAATACTTAGAAGTGGAAACACAATGGGAAATAAGGCAATTTATGTGTATTAACAGACCACTGACCTACAAATAAGACAGGAAGGTAAAAAGATGGCACAGTTAATTAATCTTTACACCATTTATCTCCTAAGCCTTTAATCCCCAAACAAATATTTGTACTCAGCAGGATAAAACTACAACTTTCCTTTATATTCTTTGTCTTGTTCCACAGAAAGCCTGTGGAAAATTTCAGAGAAATTTTATAATTCTTTAAGGCAAAATAATTGAACATAAACTTTAAATATATAAAAACAGGAACACTAAAAAATCAGCTTACTATTCTTTATTCGATTACATGATACATTGAAAATATTCTGGTTTCTCTCAGCTCAAAGGAGATGTATTACAAAACTAAGTTTGGATTTCTTCTGTATGTAATTTTTAGTGAATTCAACAAGCAATATTTATTAAGTGTCTTTTAAATGCAAAGCAATAAAGCACTAAGAAGAGATCCCAAACAGCATAATAATTCTTGTCCTCAGATGGTTCACATTCTTGTGAGGGAGGATACGCTAGAAAATGGCTTTCTCCAATTTAGGAAATGGGACTGTATTGATTCTTAACTAACTTAAATATGGGGCTTTGATTTCAAGTACAATCACCTCTGAATGCATATGATGGTTCACATTATTTACAGACAGGTTTTAAGTTATGCTTTTATTCTTTATTTAATCCACTTAAACAACAAACAATTGTTGAACACTTTTTTCTAGGTACTGTGCCAAGTGAGGGGAATACAAAGATAAAAAACACACAACACCAGCTTTTAGTAAGCTCACAGTCTAGTTGTACTCTTGATATTATCATCTTTTTATCCTCTTAGTCACCAACATATTCCCGCCTCAATGTATGCTTAATCACACACTGGAACAGATCACTCCATTTCTGTCAATCCAACTATATTTATGATTCAAGTTTTACCTCTTCTATCAATCCTTACAATGATTTTGGCAGTGTTTGAATGAACTAAGATTTAAGATTTGGAAAAAACTTAAGATGCCTTCTGTTTCCTTTTAAACTCTTAGCAAAAAACTTGCTATATAGTTTTCTAGATTCTTAAAAAATTAGGAGTTAGAAAAAAATCCAACATGATGTAACATGCATAAAACATAAAAATAAAGACCAAATACACTGAACTTACTACTTTATTTCGCAGAAATTTATCCTCTGTAATGATGTTTTTGATGTTGTATCTTGGCTAGGCTACAAACTTCCAGTTATTCAATCAAACACTAATCTAGCAGTTACTCTGAATGTATTTTTCAACTGTAGTTAAAACCCCTAATTAGTTGACATCTAGTAAAGGAGTATCCTTCATAATCTGGAAGGACAGACTGATCAGTTGGAAGGCCTTAAAATCATAGCCAAGGTTTAGCTGTTAGAATACATTCTACCCACATAAGACAGTTTTGGCCTCTGCCTATGGAGTTCAAGCCTGCCGGTGATCTTCAAGATCTTTGTGCTGGTGTCAAAAACAAAGAGGACATGGTTTTATGTAAAAGTTGTTTAACCTCCTGGGCCAAGGCAAGAGGGCAAGCAAGTCTATATGGAGGAGGAGGTGACATGTAAGTAATATTTATTATATGCCAGGTACTATATATACGCTGCCTTATTTAATCCTCATAATTAAGTAAAGCAAACATTATTTCTATTTCTAGCTGGGAAAGCTGAAGCTTAGAGTTGTCCAGGGTCACATAGCTAATAGGTAGCCGAATCAGCACTTGAATACAAGCCTATCTAACTCCAAAGCTCCAATTTTTTCATCTGCATCATAGACTCTTAGAAGGAAATGATTCCCTAACAATATAAGGAATCATTCCTTGAGCACTGATGATGTTAGACCATTTTATTAAGCATTTAAATTGCATTTTTTGTTGACATTTTACAACCTTTTGGGGCAAATACTATCATAACCTCCATTTTTTTATAGATGAGGGAACGGAGGTAGGAAATTGACACAGAGTTGTAGGATATTAGCCAAAACTTAAGAGTTATCTCAATTCAGTGCCCTGGTATCTGAGAGTAGGCCATAGCCAATTTACCTTCTTCTGGGGGAATAGGATAGTGGAAGGATATTTAAGTAACTATAGCAAATATTATAGCTGCTAATTTAACAATCAGTATGAACATAATAAAAGATGTTTGAAATTATGAATGGAATGGTAGAAGACTTTGAAGTCTTCCAATAAACCATTATAGAAACAAAACCCAAAAACCAAAGCTTCCTCAATAAAAATCAGTGAGTGAGGAACATGGGTTACTTGAAGACTAATCATATATATTTTGACTTTCAAAAATCAATGTAGACATTTGCTTAAAATCATTGTAATTTGTAAACTAGAGCAAATACAGTTGATGAAACAATTTTACAATTGTCTCAACATATTTCAAAATACCAAAAGTAACAAAAAACTGAAGATTATATGAAGATCTTAGTCTTCCATATTTCATTCACCTGGGAACCACTGGCATAAAGGGTTAAATGCAAATGTACAATTACCCATCCTCTCACTCCTATTCTTCCAAATTACAGTCTCACATCACACTCTTTCTTAAGAGGATTTTATGGTTCCCAACTGCTTAAAGTATAGAGTTTATACTTCTAAGCATGGAGTATAAGGTCATTCTGACTTTTTTACTTTTCTACCACCATCTGCTACCATTTTTCCACATGCAACCTAGCCTAGTATTTCACAATCTGTTCCATAAGTTCTCTGAAAAAAAAGCTTGAGTGGCAAATAGATTTTTAAAACTGCATATCATATCTCTTTCTGGGAAATTAAAAATGAACATCAGCCTATTAAGGGGAGGGGGCAGGTTGGAAGGATTTCTGAGAAAATAAGTAAATTACACAAGGGTTATACAATTAGTGGCAGACCACCCCCTCCCCCTGCCAAAGTTCAAGCAATTACTAGCAGGTAAATTATCAGTCTTAATTCAGCACAAAAGAAAAAGTTAAAGCCCTTTAAAGTACATACCAACTATTTTAGCATTCACCTGGCAGATCTATTGCCAAATTATTTACTGAGTTTTGGATAACTTACTATTTAACTGTAATAAAAAATACACTTAAGATGTATGCTTTAATTAATTTAAAGTCACTACTGAAGCAACAAACCAAAATCCTATATTTATTCATTTATGTATTCATATTTAAACAGTTCTTTTTTTTAAAAGGTATAAGTTTTAAAAATGATAAAAGTTCATTGAGTGAATTGCAATTCCTTTGAGAGACAAGAGCAGTTATAACTCTTTCATTTATACTTGACATTTTCCATTACCCTTTCTTAGAATTCTCAGTAAACAATTACTTGCACTCACTTTATGATTTAGGTAAGGCTCAACAGCCACTTCCTCTAAATAAGGAAACCAGGGTTAAGAGAGGTTAAATGCCTCAGAGCAGATCAGAGGTGGAACTAGCTATATAGCTGTGGGGTTCTCAGGAAATAATTTACTCTTTCCTTCAAGCAGGTGTAAACATACTAAGACATGTGATACTACTGACATTCCAAGAAGCTTCTTTTACATTTCAACCACTTTCTTTCACTCAAAGGCACTTAAAAAGTATTGTATTAATAATAGAAAAATATATAAAAGAATAGATATGAAAGCAAGTTATAAACAAATATAGGAATTATTATTACTGTCAGCAGCACTTTATTCTTTATTAAATAAAAATTACATAATAATTGCTTAGTTAACTAGAAAATTCTCCATTTAAGGAAAGAATAAGAAACTTTAACGTGTTGGGGCGCCTATGTCAATTAAGCCACCAACTCTTGGTTTCAACTCAGGTCATGATCTCACAGTTTCATGAGTTTGAGCCCCACCTGGGGCTCTGTGCTCACAGTGCAGAGCCTGCTTGGGATTCTCTCACTCTGCCCCTCCTCCACTCACACTGTTTCTGTCTCTCTCAAAAATAAATAAAGTTTAAAATGCATTTCCCTGGGGTGCCTGGATAGCTCAGTCCATTAAGCTCTGACTTTGGCTCAGGTCATGATCTCACGGTCCATGAGTCTGAGCCCTGCATCAGGCTCTGTGCTGACAGCTAAGAGCCTGGAGCCTGCTTCGGATTCTGTGTCTCTGCCCTCCACCACCCCGCCCTGCCCCCACCTCACACCCTCTCTCTCAAAAATAAATAAACATTAAAGAAACATAAGCTGTTAATAATGAAATTGTATCTACATTAATGACAGTCACACTTGTTATTAACATGTTAACCCACTAAGTACTCAAGATTTGTCAGTCTAGGGGTAGCTGATTTTAACAGCGTATCTTTTCTTCTTTTTTTTTTTTTTAATAAACATAAGGCTTTTTATTTTTTTTTTAATTTTTTTTTTCAATGTTTATTTATTTTTGGGATAGAGAGAGACAGAGCATGAACGGGCGAGGGGCAGAGAGAGAGGGAGACACAGAATCGGAAACAGGCTCCAGGCTCTGAGCCATCAGCCCAGAGCCCGACGCGGGGCTCGAACTCACGGACTGCGAGATCGTGACCCGGCTGAAGTCGGATGCTTAACCGACTGCGCCACCCAGGTGCCCCAACAGCGTATCTTTTCAACAGAGGCTGTGTATAACCATCAGTAAATTTCATGTGAGAATAGGGAGAGAAAAGAATTTTTTGAAAAAAATTACTGGTAATATGTATAAAAACTAATTGTGCATATAATGAATTAATTCTTTATGAAAATATTGAACAAACTATGGTCCATTATTTATATTTATTTTTCTAAATTAGTGATTATGACATTAAAATATAAATTCTACCAGAATGTTTACTCTCAGTGTCTTCTTATCCTTTTCTAGCCTAAATCTTTAATCTTCTGAGTGTATGTGCAGTATAATCAGATGTTGAGAAAATTATTATACTGTCACAGGAAATGGATTTTGTGATTTCTCGCAAGAAATAAAGCAATCAGACAAATGAACCACTAGAGGAAAAAATTGTATTTTTTACAGAAAGTAATGGATCAAGATATTAATGACCACCACCCCTAAACTCATTGCTGGATGCTGAAGAAAAAGAATCTAAACCCCTTCAGCCTTAAGGCTGAATTAAAAACGAATGGTTCTTTAAAAGACAAAATCTTCATTTTCCTACATTATAAATTATATGTTTATACTATAGTCATAGGAGAGATGTTGCCAGAGGAGAAGCTGCCTTAAAAGATACTCCCTCCATTCCTCACTGCTTTCCATGTCTACTCACTTTAATAAACACTTCAAACTACTCCAGAAAGTAAGAACCTCTTTATTTTTACCAGGGAAGGGTAAAGAATAACTTAAAGATCTTTACTCCTTAAATGTTCCTATCAGTTATATGATCATGATCAAAGAGAAGAATAGTGAAGCTACTAACTCCCAAATATGTGTTTATCACAAAATGGACAAATACGCCCCATTAAAAGTGCAAAACCTTAGACCGGGATTAACCATCAAGAAAGAGACTTCTCTTTCTCTGCTTTGACTACAGATCCACTGCTTCCTACCTAATTAATGTATCAATTTAGCTACGTTTAAGTGTTAAGCATTTACAGAGTATTGTGGGAAATTAACCCACATTTGTACATGGGGTTAATTTCTTTGGGGAAATGAATTTTAGGCTCAGATAACTAGATTACAAATTAATTTGGGCATGTTGCTCATTTGTTCACACTGGATGGTCTGATGAAGTGCTAAAGAAATAATCATGTTAACTGTTAGGTCAGTTGCATATACCTAAAATGGAGAGGCAAGTGATAGAGGATGTATAAATTTCTAATATCAGTTCTTCTTCACTGGATTACCAACATTTGAGTTTCATCCTAACTACTAGAATATATTTAACCAATAAGGACCATGGTGACATGAATAAGTTAACTCCATGATGTTTGATAAAGATAACAGAACAGCCGTATAATACTTTTACACTATAAATATCATCAAGGTATCCCTCTCTAAACTCATGCATTATAAGACTACAGATAAATATCAGAATATTACATTCTAGAATGCTTTTTTTTATGGATGCCAAGCAGTCTAAGTAGTCTAAAAGTTCTGTAATACCACCTTTTTTTGAAATAACAACTTAATTGAGATCTAATTCATAACCATACAACACACACATTTGAAGTGCTCAATTCAGTGGTTTTTAGTATATTCACAGAAATATGCAGTCATCCTTTTACATTTCTATTTTTCAGATATTATGAATAATGCTGTTATGAACATTCATGTACAAATTTTTTGTGTAGGTACAGGCTTTCATTTCACCTAGGAGTGAAATTGCTGGGTCACATGGTAACTCTATATTTAGCCTTTTGAGGAACTGTAAACATTCCTACCAGCAGTACATGAGGGTTCTACTTTCTCTACATCCTTGTCAGCACCTGTTATTATCTTTTTGTTTATAGCCATCCGTAAGGGTGAACTCAAATCACATTCCAGTTTTGATTTGCTTTTCTCTGATAACTAATGATTTTGAGCATCTTCTCATGTGCTTATTACCACTTCTGTTTTATATGTGTGTATACATGTGTGTCAGAAAGCAGATGTAAGGTCTTGAGTTTCTAAGGCTATAAAATTAGTACAAAGGAGATGAAATTATAGTTGTCACCTGTGACAGCTTAGCTTAGAGACCCTCACATATACTAAGTAAGCACTTACCATTCTAATTTATATTGTAATAGAGCTTATCCTTCCTAAAAAAACTGGTAGCTCAATACAGACAGAACCCATGTTTCCTTAATGTTTGCATCTGCCACATTACCTAACAGGATACACAGAGTAGGCAGACTCAATGAATGATGTTTAAACTAATACATTTAATATCTGATCTCATATTATTTTTATAAATCCCTATGATAGAATAGACTGGTAGTAGTCTATCCCCTTTAGAAAATAATGATCATAAATAATTATGCTTTCAACTAGTGAGACCATTATAAAACTCCAAATTTCCTAATCCTAAATTTAGTACTCCATATGCTTTTGATTAGGCAAGAGACTCTCCATGTTAGATGATCTAACTTTTAAAATATTCATATCTATGATACAGCAATGTCTTTATCTTGGTTTATGAACATGAATCAGTAGTTCAGATATATTAAACAAAATGAAAAATACCATCTCATTAAAATATGATAAACTTAATTTTCTTATTATTGTGAAATAAGTGATCAATAGAGTCTTTTGTTCCTTGCAAGTATAAAGGCAAAATTGGGGAATTCTGGTTTACTTCAGTGAACCTAGAATGAGGACCTGAATTTTAGTCCCAAACCTATAACTTATGAGTTGAGTGACCTTGAGCAAATTATTTAACCTCTCTGAGCTTTAGTTTCTGCATTTTTAAACTGGAAAACAGAATTTAACTCAGAGGGCTACTGAAGGGACTAAATATGTAATGTACTAGTATATAGTAAGCATGTACTGAAATAAACTGTTATTAATCAAGAAAATAGTGTCTATATGTCAAATATGGAATCCATTTCCAAATTAAAAAATTCTTTAACCTATACTGTCAGTAGGGTTAATCTAAATATCTTAGCTTGGTGGTGAACTAGGTGACAGATATGGGAAAGAGATAAAGCCCTACTATTTCAATTACATATTATTTGCATATATTATATATTCAAGTTAGTCAATAAAACAAATAGGTTTAATTAATTATTAAAATTTTTTGCTTAATGTTTTTGTTCATTTTTGAGGCAGAGAATGAGCAGGGGAGGGGCAGAGAGAGAGGAAGACACAGAATCTGAACAGGCTCCAGGCTCTGAGCTCTCAGCGCAGAGCCTGATGCAGGGCTTAAACTCATGGATGGTAAGATCATGACCTGAGCCAAAGTAAGACGCTTAACCAACTGAGCCACTCAGGCACCACAGCTTTAATTATTAAAAGAAATATCATCATGAATGAAAATGGAATTATTACAACCAATCCCTCAGAGATACAAACAATTATCAGGGAATACTATGAAAAATTATATGCCAACAAATTGGACAACCTGGAAGAAATGGACAAATTTCTGAACACCCACACTCTTCCAAAACTCAATCAGGAGGAAATAGAAAGCTTGAACAGACCCATAACCAGCAAAGAAATTGAATCGGTTATCAAAAATCTCCCAACAAATAAGAGTCCAGGACCAGATGGCTTCCCAGGGGAGTTCTACCAGACGTTTAAAGCAGAGATAATACCTATCCTTCTCAAGCTATTCCAAGAAATAGAAAGGGAAGGAAAACTTCCAGACTCATTCTATGAAGCCAGTATTACTTTGATTCCTAAACCAGACAGAGACCCAGTAAAAAAAGAGAACTACAGGCCAATATCCCTGATGAATATGGATGCAAAAATTCTCAATAAGATACTAGCAAATCGAATTCAACGGCATATAAAAAGAATTATTCACCATGATCAAGTGGGATTCATTCCTGGGATGCAGGGCTGGTTCAACATTCGCAAATCAATCAACGTGATACATCACATTAACAAAAAAAAAGAGAAGAACCATATGATCCTGTCAATCGATGCAGAAAAGGCCTTTGACAAAATCCAGCACCCTTTCTTAATAAAAACCCTTGAGAAAGTCGGGATAGAAGGAACATACTTAAAGATCATAAAAGCCATTTATGAAAAGCCCACAGCTAACATCATCCTCAACGGGGAAAAACTGAGAGCTTTTTCCCTGAGATCAGGAACACGACAAGGATGCCCACTCTCACCGCTGCTGTTTAACATAGTGCTGGAAGTTCTAGCATCAGCAATCAGACAACAAAAGGAAATCAAAGGCATCAAAATTGGCAAAGACGAAGTCAAGCTTTCGCTTTTTGCAGATGACATGATATTATACATGGAAAATCCGATAGACTCCACCAAAAGTCTACTAGAACTGATACATGAATTCAGCAAAGTTGCAGGATACAAAATCAATGTACAAAAATCAGTTGCATTCTTATACACTAACAATGAAGCAACAGAAAGACAAATAAAGAAACTGATCCCATTCACAATTGCACCAAGAAGCATAAAATACCTAGGAATAAATCTAACCAAAGATGGAAAGGATCTGTATGCTGAAAACTATAGAAAGCTTATGAAGGAAATTGAAGAAGATTTAAAGAAATGGAAAGACATTCCCTGCTCATGGATTGGAAGAATAAATATTGTCAAAATGTCAATACTACCCAAAGCTATCTACACATTCAATGCAATCCCAATCAAAATTGCACCAGCATTCTTCTTGAAACTAGAACAAGCAATCCTAAAATTCGTATGGAACCACAAAAGGCCCCGAATAGCCAAAGGAATTTTGAAGAAGAAGACCAAAGCAGGAGGCATCACAATCCCAGACGTTAGCCTCTACTACAAAGCTGTCATCATCAAGACAGCATGGTATTGGCACAAAAACAGACACATAGACCAATGGAATAGAATAGAAACCCCAGAACTAGACCCACAAACGTATGGCCAACTCATCTTTGACAAAGCAGGAAAGAACATCCAATGGAAAAAAGACAGCCTCTTTAACAAATGGTGCTGGGAGAACTGGACAGCAACATGCAGAAGGTTGAAACTAGACCACTTTCTCACACCATTCACAAAAATAAACTCAAAATGGATAAAGGACCTAAATGTGAGACAGGAAACCATCAAAACCTTAGAGGAGAAAGCAGGAAAAGACCTCTCTGACCTCAGCCGTAGCAATCTCTAACTCGACACATCCCCAAAGGCAAGGGAATTAAAAGCAAAAGTGAATTACTGGGACCTTATGAAGATAAAAAGCTTCTGCACAGCAAAGGAAACAACCAACAAAACTAAAAGGCAACCAACGGAATGGGAAAAGATATTCGCAAATGACATATCGGACAAAGGGCTAGTATCCAAAATCTATAAAGAGCTCACCAAACTCCACACCCGAAAAACAAATAACCCAGTGAAGAAATGGGCAGAAAACATGAATAGACACTTCTCTAAAGAAGACATCCGGATGGCCAACAGGCACATGAAAAGATGTTCAGCGTCGCTCCTTATCAGGGAAATACAAATCAAAACCATACTCAGGTATCACCTCACGCCCGTCAGAGTGGCCAAAATGAACAAATCAGGAGACTATAAATGCTGGAGAGGATGTGGAGAAACGGGAACCCTCTTGCACTGTTGGTGGGAATGCAAATTGGTGCAGCCGCTCTGGAAAGCAGTGTGGAGGTTCCTCAGAAAATTAAAAATAGACCTACCCTATGACCCAGCAATAGCACTGCTAGGAATTTATCCAAGGGATACAGGAGTACTGATGCATAGGGCCACTTGTACCCCAATGTTCATAGCAGCACTCTCAACAATAGCCAAATTATGGAAAGAGCCTAAATGTCCATCAACTGATGAATGGATAAAGAAACTGTGGTTTATATACACAATGGAGTACTACGTGGCAATGAGAAAAAATGAAATATGGCCTTTTGTAGCAACGTGGATGGAACTGGAGAGTGTGATGCTAAGTGAAATAAGCCATACAGAGAAAGACAGATACCATATGGTTTCACTCTTATGTGGATCCTGAGAAACTTAACAGGAACCCATGGGGGAGGGGAAGGAAAAAAAAAAAAAAAAGAGGTTAGAGTGGGAGAGAGCCAAAGCATAAGAGACTGTTAAAAACTGAGAACAAACTGAGGGTTGATGGGGGGTGGGAGGGAGGAGAGGGTGGGTGATGGGTATTGAGGAGGGCACCTTTTGGGATGAGCACTGGGTGTTGTATGGAAACCAATTTGTCAATAAATTTCATATATAAAAAAAAATGAATAAACATTAAAAAAACTAAAGAAAAAAAAAGAAATATCATGTTATAAAAAAGCTATTTGTATATTATATGACCTAATAACATGGGTCACTAATACCAAATATATATGCTTATAGAAAATAACATGTGTCTATATATTGAAATTTAGCCATGTTGATTTGTAAAGCATATTTGTGATTATTTCAAATTGGGACATTAATTTGAATGTTACATGAACATAAAATGGTTCAACATTAGAGATTTAATTTTATATGATGCCCTTAGTATGTCTGTTTGATTCATTGTATGTTACACATTTTATAAACATGAAAACCACATTTACTGATTTAAGTAAACACTTTTAAAATAAAGACAAACTTTCTTTTGGAAGCCAAGATAGATTATAATCCATTAATATATCTTTCAACAAAAAGGATGAAATCTTCCACTGGTTAGGCTGATAAACTCTTTCATGTCAAAACTAAGCCTCTTTATCATGATAACCCAGAATAATGGTCGGCTGCTCTAGGCACTTTATCTACTTTACAGATGAAAAATCAGCTCTACTTTCATGGAATTAGATTAATGCCATAACAGGAAATACTTCTGGGGCTGAACTTGCTTCATGCCTTCAAAGCTGCCTGTAAATTTAAAGTACTTCCTGAATTCAAAAGATAAGACAGGAGAAGGAAAAAGAAAAACAGTACAGTGACCCTTTTACTGAAGGAAAATATTGCTTCCTGAAAAAGCTGTTGAAAGCTACTTGCTAAAGGCATTATGCTCTAGAAAGCCTAGGGCAAGTCTGTTTTAGTTGAACATGGGGATTCTGGTTATATATCAGACAGTTGTTATAAATCTGTTCTTTCTATAATCCTTTTGATAAACTTTCTTAAAGTCATCATGGTGAAAGCTGAAGTAATAACTTTCTCAGCTTTTAGTACATAAAAAATTGCTCACTATTTTACATATAACATTTTATAAAGGATTACAGTTCAACACACTTGGAAAAATGCTGACCCCCAAGGTCTAGAATTAAATTTTGGTTTAGAACATGTATCAAAGGTAGCAAATCCAGTCAACACTTATTGGGCAGTCTAACTTAACATAAAAAAAAGGGGGGGGCATTATGTGGAACATATAAAATGGCTTTTAAAGAAGTGATTGTGATATGAAGAGGAAAATTTTATATAGAAGACATACAATTAGGGAGAAAAGAATACTGACTATTGGTATGTACCTGAACATGAGCATATATACATTCAGCACCGTGGAGTATACAAAAAGAAAAACATCTACAGATGCATATTGAATGTACTTTAAATACTGGGCACTATAGTAAGTGCTACAGGCTATGTGGTCTTTAAGACAGGAAAGGACTTACTTTACCTTCTCATCTAGCTAGTATTCGAGGAAGGACTAGACAAAGTAATACCAAATGAGATAACTCAATAATGGCAACTTGCATGATTATGTGATAGGTGGTGTGGGTTTAAAGTGAACAATGACAACAGTTCACAGAAAGCAGGATAAGCAATTTTAGATAGGTGACCAGAAAAAGTCTTGCTGAGAGGATATTTGAGTTGAAAGCCTAAGGGTTTCAATGAGTCATCCCTTAGAAAACTTGGTTCAAGTTCATTCTAGGAAGAAGGAATAAGAGTGAAGGACTTAAGTAGGAAAAGATCTTGGATATTTAAGAACTTTCAATGACAGAAGTAGTGAAATAAGATGATATCACTTGTAAGAAAAAGACATAAGACATTTAGGGTCTTATACATCATTGCATGAAACATGGACTTTATTCTGTGAGCAACTGGTAGCTATGCAAGAGATTTTAACACCAAAGTATCTTATGGTGATTTGCATTTTTAAAACATCACTCCAATTATTCTGTGGAGAATGGTATGGAAGAGTTAAAAAATAGAAGCAAGGAGACCAGTTAATTCAGTAGGCCAGGAATAAAATAGTAATGTCTCATAATAGAATAATAATTATTGATTTAAAAAAAAGAAAAAATACATTCCAGATATACTTTAAAGATCAAGACTTCCTGAAGGAAAAAGAATAATCAAGAAGGACTACTAGGGTTTGACCAGAGAGCCCCAAGCCCTATAGTGATACCATAGACAGAGATGTATTAGATATGAAACAGAACCAGCATCAAGAGTGAACATCACAATAATATGCTACTAAACAATGAATGGGTCAACCAAGAAATCAAAGAAGAAATAAAATGTTACAATGGAAACAAATGAAAATGAAAACACAACAGTTCAAAAACCTTTGGGATGCAGCAAAAGTAATTCTAAGACGTAAGTTTATAGCAATACAGGTCTACTTCAAGAATCAAGAAAAAACTCAAACAACCTAACCTTCATCTAAAGGATTTAGAAAAAGAAGAACAAACAAAACTCAAAACTAATCAAAGGAAGGAAATAATAAGATTAGAGCAGAAATACATGATATAGAAACTAAAAAAAAAAAAAAAAAATAGAACAAATCAGTGAAACCAGGAACTAAGTCCTTTGAAAAGATCAACAAAATTGACAAATCTCTAACCAGACTCATAAAATAAAAAAAAAAAAAAGGAAAACGCAAACAAAATCACAAATGAAAGTGAGAAATAAAAACAAATACCACAGAAATACAAGCAATTGTAAAAGAATATTATGAAAAATTATATGCCAACAAATCAGAAAACCTAGGTGAATTGGATAAATTCTGACAAACATAACTTACCACAACTGAAGCAGGAAGGAATAGAAAATTTGAACAGATTGATTACCAATGGAATTGAATCAGTAATCAAAAAACTCCCAACAAACAAAAGTCCAGGACCAGACAGCTTCATGGATAAATGCTACCAAACATTTAGAGAAGATTTAATTCATATTTGTGTAAAACTGTTCCAAAAAACAGAAGAGGAAGGAAAACTTCCAAATTTATTCTACATCAAAACCAGATAGATTCCACTAAAAAGGAGAACCACAGGCTAATATCTCTGATGAATATAGATGCAAAAATCCTTATCAAAATACTACCAAACTGAACCCATCTATACATTTAAAAAAATCATTCAACAAGATAAAGTGGGATTTATTTCCAGGATGCAAGGTAGTTTAATATTCACAAATCAGTCAACGTGATACATCACGTCAATAAGAGAAAGATAAAAACCATATTATCATTTCATAGATGCAGAAAAAGCATTTTACAAAGTACAGTATTCATGATAAAAATCCTCAACAAAGTAGGGTTAGAGGGAACATAACTAACATAATAAAGGCCTTATATGAAAAACTCACAGCGAACATCATACTTGATGGGAGGAAAACTGAGAGCTTTCCCCCTAATGTCAGGAACAAGACAAGGATGTCTACTCTCACTACTTTTATTCAACACAGTACTAGCCACAGTAATCAGACAACAAAAAGAAATAAAAAGCATCCAAATAGGTGAGGAAAAAGTAAAACTTTCATTATTTGCAGATGACATGATACCATATATAGAAAACCCAAAAGACTCTACCCAAAAACTACTGGAATAAATGAATTCAGTAAACTTGCAGGATACAAAATCAATGTACAGCAATCTGTTGCATTTTTAAACACTAATAATGAAGCAACAGAAGGAGAAATTAAGAAAACAATCCCATTTACAATTGCACCAAAAAATAACAAAATCCCTAGAAAATAAACAAAAAGGTGAAAGACCTGTACTCTGAAAACTATAAAACACTGATGAAAGAAACTGAAGATGATACAAAGAATTGAAAGACATTCCATGCTCATGGACTGGAAGAACAAATATTGTTAAAACGTCTATTTTACACAAAGCAATCTACAGATTTAATGTGATCCCTATGCAATTACCAACATTTTTCATAGAAGTAAAACAAACAATTCTAAAATTTGTGTAGAGCCACAAAAGACCCTGAACAGCCAAAGCAATCATGAAAAAGAAGAAAAAGAAAACTAGAGGTATCAAATTCCAGACTTCAAGTTATATTACAAAGCTGTACTGATCAAAACAGTATGGGACTGGTATAAAAACAGACACACAGATTAATAGGACAGAATACAAAACCCAGAAATAAAGCCACAATTACATGGTCTATTGATCATCAAGAAAGAATGCAAGAATATGCAATGGGAAAAAGTCTCTTCAACAAATGGTGTTGGGAAAACTGGACAGCAACATGCAAAAGAATGAAACTGGACTACTTTCCTGCATCATACACAAAAATAAAATGGATCAAAGACATAAATGTGAAATAGGAAACCATAAAATCCTAGAAGAGAGCACAATAAGTAATTTCTCTGACACTGGCCATAGCAACATCTTTGTAGATATGTCTCCTGAGGCAAGGGAATAAAAGCAAAAATAGATTATCTGGGCCATATCAAAATTAAAAGCTTCTGCATAGCAAAGGAAACCATTAACAAAATTAAAAGGGAATGTACTGAATGGGAGAAGATATTTGCAAATGACATATCTAATAAGGGGTTAGTATCCAAAATATATAAAGAACTGATACAACTCAACACCAAAAAAAAAAACCCCAAACAATTCCATTAAAAAGTAAGAAGTCATGAACAGACATTTATCCAAAGACATACAGATGACCAACAGACACATGAAAAGATGCTCACCATCAGTCATCATCAGGGAATTGCAAATCAAAACTACAATGAGGTATCATCTCACTCCTGTCAGAATGGCTAAAATCAAAAGCACAAGAAACAAGTGTTGATGAGGATGTGGAGAAAAGAAACCCTCTTGCACTGTTGCTGGGAATGCAAACGGGTGCAGCCACTATGAAAAACAGCATGGAGGTTCCCCCAAAAATAAAAAATAAAACTCCCATATGGCCCAATAATCACACTACTGGGCATTTACCCCCCAAAATATGAAAACTCTAATTCAAAGGGATACATGCACCCCAATGTTTATTGCCGTGTTATTTACAATAGGCAAATTATGTACATTATATATATTCATATATATGCATATGATATATATAATGGAATGCTACTCAGCATATGCACATTATGCACATTATAAATAATAATAATAATAATACACATATATATACATATATATAATGGAATGTTATTCAGCCCTAAAAAAATGAAATCTTGTCTTTTGCAATAACATGGACACAGCTAGAGAGTATAATGCTAAATGAAATACATTAGTCAAAGACAAATACCATATGATGTCACACACATGTGGAATTTAAGAAACAAAACAAATGAGTAAAGGGAAAAAAGAGAGGCAAACCAAGAAACAGACTTTTAAAAAAAATTTTTTTTTTTTAACGTTTATTTATTTTTGAGACAGAGAGACACAGAGCATGAACGGGGGAGGGGCAGAGAGAGAGGGAGACACAGAATCGGAAGCAGGCTCCAGGCTCTGAGCCATCAGCCCAGAGCCCGACGCGGGGCTCGAACTCACGGACCACGAGATCGTGACCTGGCTGAAGTCGGACGCCCAACCGACTGCGCCACCCAGGCACCCCAAAACAGACTTTTAACTACAGTGAACAAACTGATGGTTAACAGAGAGAAGGTGGGTGGGGGGATGGGTAAAATAATAGGTGATGGGGATTAAAGAGTATGCTAATCATGATGGGCTCTGAGTAACATACAGAATTGTTGAATCACAAGATGGTACACCTGAAACTAATAGACCACTGCAGGTTAACTACACTGGAATTAATATTTAAAACCTTAATTTAAAAAAAGTGTATGTGCAGACTCCTTTTATATTATTTTATATAATTTTATGCCTTTTAGAGAAGAAAAGAGGGCTCTGTAAATATGCATTTACAGAGTTTGTTACACCGACCTTCTTGTTTATCATTCTGGTTCTCTTCATTTCTTCCTATGGATTTAAGTTACCATCTAATGTCATTTTCTTACTTTAATACAGATGTTGCCACCTACCCCCTTTGTGCTGTTATTGTTATATACATTACATTCTGATATATTATAGAGATAAGAAGACAATTTTATGTTTATATATTTTAATTTGTAAATATATATTTGTATGACTTGCTTTTAAATGAGTTAAGAGAAAAAATATGCAATGAAACTATCTTTTATAATTATTTACATAATTACCTTTGTCGGTACTCTTGTTTTATTGTGTATAAATGTGAATTACTATTTTCCCTTTCAGCTTGAAAAACTCTCCAGCATTTCTTGTAAGGCAGATCTGCTAGTAACAAATTCTCTTGGATTTGCCTATCAAGGGAAGTATTTTGTCTTCAGTTTTTAGATCTTTCTGCTGGACAGAAGGTTATTTGTTGATGATTTTTTTTCTTTTTGCACTTTAAATATGTCATCTCACTGCCTTCTAGTCTGCATTGATTCTGATGAGATGTCAGCTAAAAATCTTATTGGTGTTCCCTTTAATGTGATGGCTTTTTTTCCTTTCTGCTTTCATGATTCCCTCTGTTGTCTTTCAAAAATTTGATTATTATATGTCTTTGTACTTATCCTACTTGGCATTCATTGAGCTTCTGAGATGTGTAATGTTTTTCAATAAGTTTGAGAAGTCTCCAGTCATTATTTCCTCAAATATTTTTCTGTCCTTATTACCAGACATCATAGTAGATACAGTACAGAACTATGCATAAAATATTTCCATGATCTAACCATGTGATCATGGATAAAACACTTACAATTTGTTGTTTTAATTGCTTTACATGTAAAGGGGGATAAATTATACCAATTATACTTCATGTAATTCACTGGATTCCTGTGAAGATCAAACTAAATGATATCTATAACACACAAAATATTGAATAAGTGCACATTTTTTTCCCTCAAGGATGAAACCTTTACCTATATGCCTTTGGTCTAATTTCATCCATTAATCATCACATTCTATATTGTATCATCATACTCCTCTGTTCTATCATATCTTTTTCAGCCAATATGCAAACTCCAACCTCTTATGTCTTCAAGCAAAACTTCCCTCTCACCAACAGTAATTAACTCTATGTAATCTGTCTACTATGATCATCTCTCTGATGTAGTGCTTCTCACTCTGTGGTGAAGGACAATTTGGTTATTTTAACTCAGTCCAACCTGGACCCATATATGGTGCTTCTGTTCATGACTCATTTATAGATTATACCACAAGAAGCTCATCACAGGTGTTATCTATCCTTTGAAGTTGTCCATTTCCTGTTCAATAAGGAATCCAGTGATCATGCACCTGGAATGTGGGGGCAATGTCAACTTGCTAAAAAGTTTCTAACTACTCCCAATTTCTGTATTTAACTCACTGTAGACTGGGATCAAATCTTTCCCAGGGTGCACTTTGGTCTAGTGATTTTTTTTTTTTTAACTGTCAATACTGGTATAAGCAAGGTCTACTACTTAGTTCACTGAGTAATTAACTTATCTTTCATAGCCATCCTTCTCTACCTCCTCTGTTGGTTTTAATTTCTTTCTTCACCATTTATAAAACATCCCTTAAGGTGTTGCTCTTGGTATTTTTCTTTCTATATTCTTTCTCTTGATAATCTCAATACTTTCAAAGCTTTACAAAATCCATCATTATAGCACATTTCCAAATCTGAGCCTTTAACTCTGACTCCTTTCCCAAGAACCCAAGGGTTACATTTTAGATTACCACTGGGTATCTCACTGGCATTTCTTTTTTTTTTTTTTTTTTTTTTTTACTTTTTTTAATGTTTATTTATTTTTGAGAGAGAGAGAGAGAGCATGAGCAGAGGAGGGGCAGAGAGAGAGAGAGGGAGAAACAGAATCTTAAGCAGGCTCCAGGTTCTGAGCTATCAGCACAGAGCCTGATGGGTGGCTCAAACTCGTGACTTGCCAAATCATGACCTGAGCCAAAGTTGGATGTTTAACTGAGTCACCCAGACACCCCTGATTGGCATTTCTATTTCAACATATCCTAAACCAAACTCATATATCTAGATAATCATTTCTTCCTCTGGATTTACTAATGGAGTCATATTTTCTCAACTTATTCAAGACCATAACTTCTAACTTATTTTAGTCTGCCACACACATTCCTTTCCAAAAGCTCTTGCATTGCTCCCTTTCTTACTGGTATCTTAGTTAAGATCCTTCTCTCTCTTACCTTGAATTAGATTAAAGTAACACTTTAGTGTTACTGTAATAACGTTCTTGTAAATAATCTGTCTCATCCCAGGTCAGGTTAATGTAGCCAGCACAATTTTGATTTTATTATTTCCCTACCTACTCAAAAACTTTAAAAAATACTTCATTGCTTTAGTACTCCATGACACATCACTAATTTCAAGTTTTATCACTAACTTATACAAATTAATTTTGACAAGCCAAAAATTTCCTTAATATATCAAGCAACTATAAACATTAGTACATAGTTATTGAATAAATGACTAACTTAAATGATTAAAATATTTAGATTCAAAATAATTGAGAATAAAAATCACTCTCTATACTGTTTATATAACTATATGCTTTTATATTACTATTCTTTTACTAAAACCATCCATAATCAATGCTAGTTTCACATGTCTAATAATATTGCTGCTGGTTTTACTTTTGGATGAACTACATTCTAGCCTCCTGCTGTTACTGAGAAATGCATTAAAGCAGGTCACGTGGTTTTTCTCATGTCAACAAATGATGGCTCAATTAGGCAGATAAGTATCTACAGCCCTCAGCAGAATCTTCAGTCCATTCTCAGCAGTTTAGAAAAGCACTCTGGTTAGCATTAGAGCTAAGGAAAGGAACACTTGTAATTCTTTAAGCATTCAATTAAATTTTTAAATTCAAGACTGGCTATTGAATGTTTCCAAACACAAACAGTGTGGAAGTAGACTTTCATCATGAATGAGCACTCAAAAATCTGATGTGTATGTAAATTTCTTAATGAAATGAGATTATGACATTTCGATTCACTGTTTGCAGTATAAACACTTATGGATGATCCATTTTGCTAATTTTCTCATCAACAGAATAATTCTATGTTGGATTGCTAATTAATGGGCAGTGTTTGCTTGCATTGAACCAAAGGACTTCCAAGTAAAAAACACATGGAACAACTGCTGATGAGTCGTCACCTTGTTGAATAAAGCCTTACAGTTAATGAAAGGAAACCTCAGGAAGGCAGAGAACAAATGAGGCTCAGGAAGCAGAAAAGGTTGCAGGGTAGTCAAACACTTAAATATTTAGTACTTGACTTACTTACTCTTTTCTAAAAATGATACCTATCTAATAAGATTTTTCATATCTTACACAATTAGAAATAATAAAAAAAGAAGGTTGTTAGTGATGATACATACCAGCTCTAGAAGTGGTAAAATTATTACAAAATATCTATATGCATTCAAAAGACAGAGCAGTTTGGAGTCAACTAAAATAAAAGGAAAGAAATGTACCATAGAATAGACCATATAAATGCCCAATAAATAACAGATACTGTAAATGATGATCTTTAGACGTGAAGAAAACTGATTATATTCACAGAATTGATGAAAGAAGACAATGAATTTGAAACATTTACAGCTACATCTATATCCAAAAGAACAGAATGTAGAGAAGGTTCCACTCAATATTTTGTTTAAGATTCACTAATGTCCTTGACAATTCGGAATGAATATCACTAAACAATGTTTCAATAACAGTAATAGCAGTGTTAAATTTACCCCAATTAAAAAAAATTGTCTATAGGTATTTATTACTATTGTCAGTACAAGGATGCAATGTGAGACATCCCTCAAAAAAATGGATATAAGGGAGATTAATACTGTCTTTTAGTCAACCATAAAACAACAAAATAGGATGAGAAGTGCCAGGATTAGAGGTTGCCAGGGATTAAGTTGGGGGGTGGGAGGACTGGGGCAGAAGGGAAGTGGGTATGAAGGGACAACATGAGTATTATGGACTGAATATTTGTGTCTCTCCAAATTCATACAGTGAAGTCCCAATCTCCAACATTATGTTTTTTAAGGAGGGGTCTTTGGAAGTAATCAGGTCCTAAGAATAGAGCCCTCATGAATGGGATTAGTGCCCTTGTAAGAAAAGACAAGAGAGATGATACTTTCTCTCTACCATGTAGGGCTATAGTAAAAAGATACTCCTTGGCAAGCGAGGAAGAAAACCCTTATCAGAACTCAACCACACTGTCACCCTGATCTTGGGACTTTGCAAACTTGAGAACTGTTAGAAACAAACTTCTATTGTTTAAGCCACGTAATTTACAGTATTTTGTTACAGTAGCGTGAACTAAGACAATGAAGGATCCTTGTAAGGGATATGTTTGGTATTTGGATTCTATCAATGTCAATATAAGAGTTGTGATAGTGTACTATAGTTTTGTACAGGTTACCTTTGGGAAAATCTGTGTAAAGGGCGTATGATATTTTTCTGTATTATTTGTTACAATTGCATGTGAATCTTCAATTATCTCAAAATAAAAATTTAGTTAAAAAAAAAGATTGAACACAGGAACCAACTGAATGGGTTCAAATCTTGGGTTGGCAGCTTACCAGCTATGAGATCTGGAACGAGTTAATGAACATCTCTATGGCTCTGTTTATTCATCTATAAAATGGAGGCAACAGTATTTCCTACCTTAATAAGGTTATTTGAAGTAAATAAATATATTTAAAAATATTAGAATTGTATGTAGCACAGAGTAAGTGTTATATGAATATAAATATCTACTATTAACAATTCTTTAGAAAATGATGTCTGTTATATTGTCCATTAAAATATATGATCTTTATTCACAGCTGTATTCTTAATGCCTAAAACTACCTGGTACATAATAAGCACTTGATAAATATTTGTGGAACAAATGAATGCTCTTGAGACGTATTTGCCTTTAGTATATTGACAAAATCACTCTTCTTAATCTCCAAGAACACCTATAGATAAAATTTTTTATATTTGTAAAATTGATTATAGTTGAAAACAAAAGTTTCCCTCTGTATTAAAGAGTACTTCCTTCTTTCCTCCCTTCTCATGAAAACTTTCTTGGCTTAAAATACATTAGTATTAAACTCAACATGACTAAAAGAGCTGACAGATATACTTTTAATCTTTTTCTTCCCTACTTCTACCTACAGATATGAATTATGCTAATCAAGCAACTTGTCTGAAGAATTTGCTGGTAATTTCAAGTAATTCTAACATTATTTTGCATCCATATAAAGAAGAGTTCAGAATTAATGTAAAGAACACATATTTTATTGGAAGATACAATTATATAAATAAAACTATGTATAAACCACTATGTAACAACTGTGTGTGTATATATATATATATAAATATATATATATACACACACACACACACATATAAACACATATATACATACACAAACACATATAAATATAATATGCATATGAACTATATATACAACCACATATTAAACTACTACCATGTGTTAACTCTGAAGGTAATTCTAGGTAACATAATTTGGTACTATAAGAAACATATAGTCAATATAAAAAGACATTTCACAATTATCAGTTTCCTAACTGAACAGCACGAATAATATTCTCTTAGAGAAGTAGCTGGAGGGGAGTGTACCAAAATAGTGGCATAATTAGATTCTAAACTCACCTCTTTCTATGGACACACTGAATCTACATATGGAACTACATATGGAATGTGCATGTGGTGCTACATATAGACAATCCTGTGAAAAAGACCTGAAAACTAGCTGTATAACTTCTTTGCGACAAATGGTAAAGGGACACATTGGGACAGGTAGGAAAGGGAGAGATGCACTCTCACCAAAAATCCTACCCCTGGTGTGGCAACCGATGATTGAGAGGGGAATCAAAAATATAGATTTTCTGTGAGGATCTATGGATTTGTGCCCCATACCAGGTATCCCAATGCCTGCGACCTACAAAGGAGAAGTGAGTCTCCAAAATACCTGCCTTGAAAACCAATGGGATTCATGTCCAGGAGACATATAAGGAAGGGCTATAAGGAACTTAGATACTTCTCTTAATGGGCTCTCCTACAGACTGACCTGCTCCTGTGACCACTGCAAAGCACTAGTTTCAAAGTAAGTAGATTATATATAAAGGAGATTCATTTGCTAATCTCAGAGTGTCTGTTGGAAGGGTAGGGGCCTGTTAGGATTCTCTCTGGGATGGAGGCTCTGGCAGGTGCCATTTTTGTGCTCTTCTATAAGATAGCATCAGCAAGTGCATCCTGGCCCTGCATTCTCCTGCAGCACTGAGAAAGCCAGCAGGAGAGTCTAAGCCCTGCACTTTACTGCTGCCTCACTAAAACTAGCAGGCATGAGCAGACCACACAGAACACTCCTTGAACACCTGGTCTGGTGGTTGGGGCAGGGGTGGGAGGGTGGGCACCTGTATTCCTGGGTTCCACAGGACTATAACAATCAGAGAGACAGTTCTTGGCAGGCTACCACACACAGGAACTACACAGACTGAAACACATCCACAATCTTTCTGTGAAACAGGCTTATTTACTTGCCATGGAGTTTTAGCCTGAGGGGCAGGCTTCAGGTTTGCCACACATCTAGATGTTATGGAGGTACTCTCAGAGAATACAGGCCAGGGGTCCCCATCTTTTCACTCTCCCTTGGCTTGCTGGTATCTCACCAAAAGGAATTTATACACTTGTCTAAAGTCACAGTTTTTGCAACTCTCACCCAGGGGACACTTCTAGATGACCCTGTTTTGGAGGCCAGCAGAGTTTATAACTGTGGTCCCAAAGGACTGTATTTAATTGCATACATTCACAGCTGCTGCCTGAGGGTTTGGCTTCCAGTCTAGGACCTGACTGAGATCCTCCCTTCTGAACACTGACAGGTCTTGGCACATCCTCAACAACTGGAACTTATCAAGAATAAATCAGGTTGCTTACACCATCATAGAGGCTGGAGAGACAACTATGAGCTACGGAAAGGTTCAAAGATAAGTTTTATTTCCTATACAAAGTCACTCCTCCAAGACTGGGAGAGGTAGCTTATTTTAGCTAATACATAAAAACAAACACAGAAAGTCAAGTAAGTGAGGAAACAAAGCACTATGTTCCACACAACAGAAATACATAAAACTTTAGAGAAAAAAAAACAAACACCAAAAAACAAGACAAAACAAAAAAAAAAAAACCCTAATGATATGGAGATAAGTAATTTACCAACAAAGAGTTGAAAGTAATGGTCTTAAAGATGCTCAGTGAACTTGGGATAAGCATGAATGGACACAGCAAGCACTTCAACAAAGAGACAGAAAATATAAGAAAGTACCAAATAGAATTCACCAGAGCTGAAGAATACAATAATCGAACTGAAAAATCAACTATATGGAGCAAAAGAAAAGATCAGTGATCTAGAAGACACAGCAGAAGAACTTACTCAGAATATCAAAAAGAAAACAGAATTTTTAAAAAGTGAGGAAAGTTTAAGGAAAATATCAAGTGGAGTAACATTTGCATTATAGAGGTCCCAGAAGGAGAAGAGAGAAAAAGGAGCAGAAAACTTATTTGAAAAAATAATAGTTGAAAACTTCCCTAACCAGGGCAGGAAACAGATGTCCAGACCCAGGAAGTCCAGAGAAGTCCAAATAAGAACCCAAAGAAACCCATGCCAAGACACTTTGTAATTGAAATGTCAAAATTTACAGATAAAGAGAGAATCTAAAAAACAACAAGAGAAAAATAACTTGCTACATACAAGGAAACCCCCATAAGACTATACGCAAATTTTTCAGCAGAAATACTGCAGACTAGGGCGAGTGGCAAGATATATTCATAGTGCTGAAGGGAAAAAGTTTCCAACCCAGAATACTTTACCCTGCAAGGTTATCATTCAGAATTAAAGGTAAGATAAAGAGTTTTCCAAACAAGCAAAAGCTAAAAGAGTTCATTACCACTAAACTGGCATTACAAGAAATGATAAAAGGACTTTCTTAAGGTGAATGAAAAGCATTAATTAGTAATAAAAAAATATATAAATCTAACTGGTAAGTGTAAATACATAGTAAGGTAGGGGATTAATCATTTATAAAGCTATTATGAAGGTAAAAATACAAAAGTAGTAACAATAACCATAACTATAATAATCAGTTAAAGGATACACAAAATAAAGATATGTAAAACATGACACCAGAATCATAAAATAAAAATGTAGAGTTTGAGAATACATTCAAACTTAACCTGCTATCAAATTAAAATAAGTTATTATGTATATAGGCTGTTATAGGTGAGCCTCATGGTAACCACAAAGCAAAAACCTACAGTGGAGACACAAAGCATAATATAATGGAAACTAAGCATAACACTGAAGAAAGTCATCACTAGAATGGAAGATAGCAAGAGAAGAAAGGAACACAGAGGAATGATAAAACACCCAGAAAACAATAAACAAAATGGCAGTAAGAATATACCTTTAAAGGTAAATGGACTAAATACACTAATTAGAAGACAACGAGTGGCTGAATGGATTAATAAAACTCCATTTTTTGGTGCCTACAAGACACTTACTTAAAATGTAAGAACACACACAAACTGAAAGTAAAGGGATGGAAACAGGTGTTCCATGTCAATGGAAACCAAAAGATAGCTAGAGTAGCTATATATACTTATATCAGACAAAATAGGCTTTAAAACAAAGACTATAATAAAAGACAAAGAAGGACATTACATAACTATAAAGAGGATATAACATTTTTATTTATTTTTTTAGTGTTTATTTTTGAGGGGGAGAGAGAGAGAGAGAGAGAGAGCGAGCGCGCATGAGTGGGGGAGGGGCAGAGAGAGAGAGAGAGAGAGAGAATCCGAAGCAGGCTGAGCTGTCAGTACAGAGCCTGATGCAGGGCTCAAACACATGAGCCATGAGATCATGACCTGAGCTGAAGTCAGACCCTTAACCGACTGAGTCACCCAGTGACTCATTTTTAACATTTTTAAATATTTATGCACCCAATATAGAAGAACCTGAATATAAAAAGCAACTATTAACAACCTATAGGTAGAAATTGGCAGGGATACTATAATGAGGAACTTCAACACTTCACTTAAATCAATGGATAGATCTTTCAGACAAAAAATCAATAAGGAAACATCGGCTTTAAATGATACATAACACCAGAAGGGCATAACAGGTATACACAGAACATTTCATCCAAAAGTAGCATACACATTTCTCTCAAGTGCACATGCAACATTCTCCAGGATAGATCATATGTTAGGCCACCATACAAGTCTCAATAAATTTAAGAACACTGGGGTGCCTGGGAGGCTCAGTCAGTTAAACGTCCGACTTTGGCTCAGGTCATGATTTCGTGGTCCATGAAATCAAGCCCCACGTCGGGCTCTGTGCTGACAGCTCAGAGCCTGGAGCCTGTGTCTCCCTCTCTCTCTGACCCTCCCCCATTCATGCTCTGTCTCTCTCTGTCTCAAAAATAAATAAACATTAAACAAAATTAAAGAAAATAAATTTAAGAACACTGATATCATACCATGCATCTTTTTGATCACCATGATGTGAAAGGAGAAATCAGTTACAAGAAAAAAATGGAAAAAAATCACAAATACATGGAGACTAAATAATACACTACTGAATAAACAATAGGTCAACAAAGAAATCAAAGGAGAAATTAAAAAAAATACCTTCAGACAAATGAAAATAGAAGTATAACTTCCAAAATCTATGGGATGAAGGAAAAGCAGTTCTTAGAGGAAACTTCATAGCAATACAGGCCTACCTCTTGATCAACAAAAACATCAAATAATCTAACTTCACACTCAAAACAATAGAAAAAGACAAATGAGCTCAAAGTTCATAGAAGGAAGGAAATAACAAAGATCAAAGTGGAAATAAATGAAACAGATGAGGGGTGTCTGGCTGGCTTGCTCAGTTGGTAAAGCATGTGACTCTTGATCTTGGGGTCGTAGGCTTGAGCCCCATGTTAGGCATAGAGATTACTTAAAAATAATGAAATGGATGAAAAAGACAATAGAAAATATCAATGAAACTAAGAGCTAGTTTTTGGAAAATATAAAAAAGACTGACTAACCTTTAGCTATAGGACTGTAATAAATAAAAGCAGAAATTAAAGAGATTCCAACTGAAACCATAGGTTATCAAAAGGATTATGAAAAACTACTATGAAGAATTATAAGATAACAAACTGGACCTAGAAAAAAACAGATAAATTCTTAGAATATACAATTTTACAAGACTGAGTCATGAAGAAATGGAACATATAAACAGACCAATTACTAGTAAGGAGATTGAATCAGCAATCAATCAAATAAAAGTCTATAGCCAGATGACTTCAATGGTAACTTTTACCAAACATTTAAAGAAGATTTAATACCTAACCTTCTCAAACTTAAAAAAATTAAAGAAAGAAAATTAAAGGGAAGGAAATGCTTCAAAACTCATTTTATGGGGCAAGCATTACCCTGACACCAAACCCAGACAAGAACACCACAAAAAAAGAATTATGGGCCAATATTCTTGATGAACATAGATGCAAAAATCCTCACTGAAATATTAGCAAATGAAATTCCACATGGCATTCAAAGGATCATACATCATGATTAAGTGGGTTTTATTCTGGGGATGCAAATATGATTCAACATCTACAAATCATTTAACATGACACATATTAATAAAATGAAGGTTAAAAATCACATGATCACCTCAATAGATGCAGAAAAAACATGTGACATGACTCAACATCCAGTTATGATAAAAACTCTCACAACAGTGGGTATAGAGAGAATGTACATCTACACAATAAAGGCCATATATAACAGGTCCATAGCTAATGCTGAAATGCTGAATGAAAGCTTTTCCTCTAAGATCAGAAACAAAACAAGGATATCCACTCTCAACACTTTTGTTCAACAGTGTTGAAAATCCTAGCCAGAGATATTAGGAAGAAAAAGAAATAAAAGGCATCCAAATCCAAAAGTAAGAAGTAAAACTGTTACTATTTACAGGTAACATGGTATTATATATTGAAACCCTAAAGATTCTACTAAAAAAACTCTAAGGAAAATTCAGTAAAATTGGAGGATAGGATATCAACATACAAAAATCTGTTTCATTTCTATACAATAATAACAAACTATGAAAAAGAAAAATTAAGAAAACAATCTTATTTATAATTGCATCAAAAACACTAAAATACCTAGGAATAAATTAAACCAAGGAGATGAAATGCCTGTACACTTGAACTACTAAGACAACACTGATGAAAGAAACTGAAGACACAAATAAATGAAAAGATGGCAGGGATAAAGTCTTTCAATTGTGACTAGGTCATGGGGATATAGTGTGCAACATGGTGATTAAAGTCAATGGTATTAAGGCACGTATCTGAAGGTTGCCAGGAGATTGGATCTTGGATGTTCTTATGCAAGGAAAGATATATTTTTGTTACTTCTTACGGTGGCAGATGGTGACTAGATTTATCAAGGTGATCACTTCAGTGCATACAAGTCTCAAATCATTACATTGTACACCTGAAACTAACATAATGTATGTCAACTGTACCTCAAGAAAAAAAAAATAATGGAATAGGAGGCAAAATAAAAATGTCATTAAAATTCTAGTTACTGGAAAGCATTTAAAGGAGTAATTCTGCCCCCTATTCTCTCCTCAAAAGACTGGCTAGATGTCATTTGGGACTCTCCATTATGAGTCCACTTTAACCTATTTTTCTCAATTTCTCCTCTGCAACTAAAGGACAATTTATCTAAATTTCAAATTGGAAATTATTTCAAATGTAGAAAATGTTTCAAAAAATAAAAATAGTACAGGGAACACAATATTTTTCTACCTCACTTGCTTTATTATTTGTGTTTGCTAGTATTCTTTCTTTATATATATGTATATTCCAATATTTTTATTAGGCTGAGATTATGCATTCTGAGTCGGAATACTGTATAGGTGATGTATCCTTCTGAGGAAACCTTATCAGGAGGCATACCTGGGCCATCTCACTCTCACTGGTGATGTTAATTTTGATCACCAGGTCAGTGTTTCCTGACTTCTCCACTGCATTATTGCTGTTTTTTCTGCTCCCTTACAAGTAATAAACATTTTATAGAAAGATATTTTAAGGCTATACAAATATCTTGCTTTTCATCAACATGTCCTCTTAAATATTGCATCCATTAATGATTTTTGCCTGATTTAATCTTCACCCTAATGACTCCAAAATAATATTTTGTTTTGTTTTTCCAACTCAAGTACACACTCCACATTTGCCAATTAAACATCAGCATTCTATTGTGAGCAAGACATCTTCCTTCCCCTTCCTTTCTTCTCCCATCTATCATTGTTACAGCTGCATATAACTTTTTTTTCCCAGTGGTCTATATTTCATTACTTTTTCAATTATTTTCATGCTCAAATTGTCCCAGATTTGGCCAGTGGGAGATTCTTCAAGGTAGTTCCCATATAGTTACGATAAACTTCCCATCATTGTTTTAAGCACTTATCTTTGTACACAAGATGTTTATCTTTCTGTTTTCTCTATAGTTGAGTGTTTTTTGGTTTGTCTCTTTTTTCCTTTGTTCATTGGTTTTGTTTCTTAAAGTACACATATAAGTGAAATCATAAGCTATTTGTCTTTGACTGACTTATTTCACTTAGCGTTATATTCTCTAGATCCATACATTGTGCTGCAAATGGATTTGATTCTTTTTTATGGCTGAATAATATTCCCATGTATATATACCACGTTTTCTTTACCCATTCATCTATCAATAGACAGTTGGGCTGCTTCCATAATTTGGTTATTGTAAATGCTGCTGCAATAAACATAGGGCTGCATATATCTTTTTGAATTATTATTTCAAGATGTTCATCTTCTATCTAGTTGGCCTTAGACCTGGAGCCAGCCATTTCAATGAGGAGTACTGGTGTTGTGTGTTGATTGTGTCCCACAAAAAAAGGTATGTTTAAGGCCTAACTCATGATAACTGTGAATGTAGGCTTATTTGGAAATGAGGCTTTTGCAGATATAATCAAGACTGCATTGGGGTGGTACTAATCCAATGACTAGCATTCTTATAAGAAAAAGAAAATGTAGACACAGAAACACACAGAGAATGCCATGTGTCAATGGAAGCAGAGACCAGAGTTTTGCTGCCACAAGCCAAGCAATACCAAAGACTGTAGGCAACAACCAGATGTTAGAAAAGAGGAATGGGACAGACTCTCCCTCTGCCCTTCCAAGAATTAACCAACTCTATCAATACCTTGATTTTGAACTTCTGGACTCTTGAACTGTGAGAAAAATTTTCTGTTTTTCTAGGTTTGTGGCAATTTGATATGGCAGCCCTAGAAAACTAACAGAGTGGAATGGTGCTAGCTGTATCATTAATACTTGAGTGACTTTACTACTTGGTCCACTTGACAATAGAGTCAGGAAATGTATGTATGTATATGTAAATTTATTTACATGTGCATGTAAATAATATGTAAATAATAAATACACAAATATTTATAAATAAATAAATGATATGTAAATAATATGTAAATAAATTTGCATACACATACGGATACAAATATGCACACATATAAACATGCATGTATATATTTACACAGATACCTTAATATAATCCATTCCCAGGGTTCTTCCCTGTCTTCTCCCACTCTACATTGCATGCCTTTTTTTTTTTCCTTTTCCATAGTGAGAACACAAGTTCCTAATGATATTAACTCATCTACTCATGTGCTCAAAATAGTTTCAGAATTAGTTTGCCCATACCACTAAAATAAACAAATGTACTAAAAAGAGTTCAGGATTTTTTTTTGTAATACTTTCCTCTTCTGCTACTCTGCCCCAAACTGAAGATATATGTAGTTCAATACCGTGCTCATAAATTATTTGGATTAGTCTTCCCTTCTTCCTTCCTGTCTTTTTTATCTTCATTATGAGTATAGTGTTCATTTCACTTTTGCTAATTAAGTTCATTTGTTTCAGTCTGCTTACACTTTTAGGTCCCATATCTTACTGATATGATTTTTATTTAACCTTTGAATAGGTAGGTTATTAATATGCTACCAAAATTACCAAAAAATATACTCCAGGAAGTGTCATGCCCTCCTGTATCTCTGTCACTACACTTTCTTTTCCACCACATGAAATTACTGATTTTATTGTTTTCTGCTTTATCCTTCCTGCATATATGCATGTTTTATTTTTCCTTTTTCTTACATAAAAGGTATATGCAATATATACTCTTTTGTGCTTTCCTCTGCATGTAGTATTTCCTGGAAACCACTCCACAGTACTCTATTGTATGTAGTACCATAGTTTATTCAACCAATCTCCTATGATTGGTCACTTATATAGTTTCTAGTATTTTGCAATTATTAATATGCTACCATATATAATCTTAGGAAAATTATTTTTATATTCTGAAAAGATTGGACTCCTGGATTAAATTAATTCTCATCTGTGCAGACTTGTTTTTACTGTCCTGTGTAATTGGTGTGGGGGATATTGTGGAGGAATATTTAATGACATGAGCCAACATTCATTAAATATTAAGAAAAGAAAATCGTATTATGAAATAGTAGATATAGTATAATGCAAATTGTGTAAAAACTCAAAAAGACACATGTATTTGCAAAATATAAACATGTATGATGGGATGTGAGGGATTTTAATATTCTTTTTTTATATTTTTCAAGCTTAATGTAATCATCATGTATTATGTTTACATTTAAAAGATAAAAATAATAAATTATACTTGCAAACAAGAAGGAGGAATTCTATTTCTGACAGTAAAGCTGACTTAGGTAGTATAACACAGCCCTTTTGCTAAAAACAACAACAAATGATAAAACAGAAAACAAAAGAATCTTTCTTGTTTTAAATATATTGCTTGGTTGACACAGAATACTCAGAAAGCTAAAACAAAGTAAAAATGGAAATCCAGGGAGGTAAGCAAACACTCTAATGTCTTTCATTCAGAGGATATGCCAAACCCATGAACTGAGCTTCAGTTTTCACAGCCATGTACAGAGAGCTGGCAGTGGTATGCTGGAGCCAGCTTGTGAAGCTAAGTATACATATTTTTCCCCAAATTCATGTTCAGTGGCTTCACACTGGTAGCTTGAAATCAGCCATGATATAAAATTGAAAAATATAACAAATCAGGACTTTTTTTCCTCTGGAGAACTAGTTTTAAAATATTTATCAGCATCTACTGAGCCCAAGGTTGAGGAAAGAAATCCTAGGTATACTGAACATAGGGAGTCTAATTGGAGATCTCCATATAAAGCTGCATGCTTAGTAGAACTTAGTAGAACAATGTTTACCCCACAGAAAGAATCAGCAAGGAAATTTGCCTGTTTCAAACTTGATGCTGGGTGGAGGTAAAAATATCTTCCCTGAAAATTTAACCAGAAGCCCACCCTCATGAAAGTTTATGGATCTGGAACTCATGCTACCCATGCAGCCCACAAAACTTTAAGCTTGAAATTTATTTCAGCGTGTTCCCAGGTTGACAGTATCCCCAGGCTTTTGGCAGATTCAAATGCAAATCCTCTCTTTGGAAACATATCTTCATGTCAGCCTCGGAAATTACCACAAATAATGAACGTGAGCTCACACACACACACACAAAAAACAGGCAGCTTGAGTATGAGGTAGCAGAAACGACAACAAAATCAGAGCTGCAAAAGTTTTAAGTGTAAGGTTAGGCACAAAATAGAAAATGTTTAATATACTTAAAAAAACAAAAGGATTATAAATGGGAGAAAGCAATGAAGAGTTTATCAAAATGAAAGAAGCAGATTTGAGAGAAAGAAATGAAAATGAAAAAAAAAAAGAAATGTATATTAAAACTCAATGGGCAGATAAAACAGAACATTAGACACCACTAAAGACAGAAACATGATAAAGTAGATCTGGAGGAAGTATCAAGAATGTGACAAAGATATGGTAACTATGTAAGAGGTGAAGAGGTGAAGTGACAGAATGATTAGGGATACGTATGTGGTTAAGCTATAAAGAAACGTATGGGAATAAGAATCATAAAATTCAAGATAATGGTTATCTTTGGGGTGGAGAAACAGATGGGATCACAAGGAACACACTGAGATCAAAGATACCAATAAATGTTCTGTTTCTTAAGACAGGTGGTAGGTAGACATATTTTTCATTTATTTTAATTTTTTTAATGTTTATTTTTGAGAGAGAAAGTGCATGTGTGTGCAATTTCACGAGTGGGAAAGGGGCAGAGAGAGGGGGACAGAGGATCGGAAGCAGGCTCTATGTTGATAGCAGACAGCCCAATGTGGCACTCCAACTCATGAACCCAATTATCATGACCTGAGCCAAAGTTGGAAGCTTAGCGAATCAGCCACCCAAACACCCCTCATATATTTTTCATTTTAAAATATATGTTTTTTAATATGTTTTAAAATATATTTAAAATAAAAGTTTTGTGGCGCCTAGGTGGTTCACTGGGTTAAGTGTCCTACTCTCGATGACAGTCTGACTCACATTGTAGTGTGGAGCCTGTTTAGAATTCTCTCTCTCTCCCTCTCTCTCTCTCTCTCTGCCTCTCCCCTGCTCACGCTCTCTCTCCTTCTCTCAAAAAATAAACTTAAAAAAAAATAAAGTTTTATTTGGGAGTAATTTTAGATTTACAGAAAAACTCCAAACATAATGAACAGAGATCCCATACACCAGTTTGCCCTACATTAACACCTTATATGACCATGGTACATTTGTCTAAACTAAGAAAAGAACTTTGTTGAGTTACTACTAGCTGAAGTCCAGACAACTCAGATTTCACTAGTTTTTACTTTAATATCCCTTTTGTTTTTCTGGATCCAATCCATGAAAACCTCTTTGTATTTAGCTGTCATGTCTCCTTAGTCTTCTATTGTCAGTGATAAGTTCTTAGTCTTTCCTTGTTTTTTTATGATCTTGACAGTTTTGAGGAATATTCTTTAGGTATTTTGTACAATGTCCATCTGCTTGGATTTGTCTGATTAGGGCTATGGGTTTGGGGGAAGAATACTCCATGTTCATGTTGCATTTTCCCTACCCCAGGCCTAGAATTAGACATTTCTCTAAAGAACCCTAGATCCTTTTACTGGAGAATGGAATTAACAACCCATATCTGGGTGTGTGTTTGTCACTACTGGGGAATCACTGCTTCCAAGCCTTCTCAGTGGACAGAACTAGGAAATATGTTTATGTACAGAATCCATGTATAAACATATATCTGTAATTATTTCTGCATTTACCCATTTTATACATAAGTTCCTAAGAGTATCTCCAACTCTAATCCAGTACCACAGGGTTTTATTCTAGCTCTCCCTTTTGCTTATCTTGTTTATCTGTAATTTCCCTCTCTGACAGTGAGAAACCTAAATAATAATATTCATCATTTTTAGATATTTGTTCAACCCTAGTATACATGCAAAACAGGTTCAAAATTATTAATCCATATCCTACAAGAAACAAATTTGCCAACTAAAATATAGTGCTTCTGTAACATTCTTTTATCTTTAGCTTAACATTTTCCAGTCAGAACACCATTTTCCAAAGTTACTCAGGTCAGCTCCTTTTTTTCCTCCCATCCTTTCAGGGAGGTAATGTCATGTATTTGTAATAGAGGTAGTCATTTGTCACCTAAGTTCTTTAATTAGCTTTTTCATGCTGTTGCTATAACATGTAAGACTATGAGATCAATTTTGACATTGTTCATGGCTGAGACTTGGGTTCTAATCCCAAGCAAGTATTTTCTGCATTTATAAAATGCTCTCTAAGGGAAAAACCCATAATGTTTGTTCACACGTATGTTCATATGTTTAGGATTGAAATGTTAAATGGTTTACTAGAGAAATATTAAAATGCAAAATTATATGGAAATGATAATAAACTAGAAAACTATGTTACCACCTATTCAGTGGTGCTATATCAGTTCTGTGATTATTTTATCTTAATAGATATGCTCTGATAGCTGCCCAGTATCACAGATCTAAAGCATTCAATTTCAGAAAGGCATTTCCTCAAATAGATTGACAGATAATACAAGAACAATAAAAATCTTCAGACTGCTTATTTGTACTCTCTCTGGTAAAAACAAACAAACAAAAACACGAGGTATGAAAGTTTCCATCTTATTTACACTTACATAGTGTGGTAAGTTTGTATAGATTTCATGTCCAATTTTAGAATCATGTCCCCAAAGGCAGTGTCATCTGGTAAGATGGTTAACTATATAGGTCTAAGCAGCACAATCTACTTGCTGGCAGTAACATCAGTTAAGGACTTTAAGTTTAGCTTTCTCCCCCTGGTGGTAGTGTCTGTGTTGATAACATTAAAAAAAATATTTGTATAGTACCTTAATGTTTATGGCTGCTCCAGCCAATTATAGGTAAGCAATTTTGGGACAGAAGTAGATTTAAATGAAATCGAATCCCATATCAAAACACTTCTGAAGGAAGTACTTGTCTCCTATAGTTCCCTTTTTTTCCAAAATGCAATTACAACCATTACATCATTGTAAATTACATGCTGGGGTTATCTCAGTAGGTAACTGCCAAATGTAAAACTTACAGAAGGTCTTCAATGTAATAATGATGTTTTATCATTTTAATTACAAACTCTTTAAAAAACTCCCTAAAGTGTACCAATTGGGGTGGTCTAAATTAACACTATCTTAGTAGCCCAAGGGTAGTAAAAATAGATTGAACTACCAAATTTCATCATACTTATAGCAGCTGTCTTCCTGCCTCTAGGAAGCTAAGTATTTAACAAAGCAGACAGCTTGGCATTGGCATCTGATTAGCAGTGTGTGTATTGTCAGATAGAATGTGCTTGGCTCTTTTGTTCCAGGGTTTGATTAGAAATCTGGAAAGCAGTGGCATCATGTAACTATTCTTAAGGCTTCTGAAAGGTAAATAAATTGTGATGCTTCCTCTGGTATTGTACATGAAAACGAATCAATGCTTTTCTGGTAATATGCTTTATCAAATCCCAGAAAATTTACATAAAGGAATTATTTTTTTAAACAAATCAAAGACTGATTGAAATAGGCAGATCTTAATATCATTTTAAATATTTTATGTAAGAAAAATATTTTTACAATTGAGTGCTTTGAATCACATTGAGTCCTGTAATTAAAATACTGTTGGTGGGGAGGAAATGATCATTTTAGAGCACATAAATAGAAGATTCTATTCCTAAAAATATCAACAGTTTAAATGGAGATTCAGAAAAAATTTTTCAATGCCTCTGAACATCTTATTGGAAAAATAACAATCTTGTAAAAAAAAGTATTGTTTTAATGCAGGTGCCCAAACATTAAACTATAAAACGGTGACTCTCATTACCTTTTCCCCACAAATTTCTTTGAAAATTTATTACAAATGATTGTGCTTATTGGCAAAGTTCAAAATCAGTAGAGTCCATGAAAACAATCTACTTCAATGAGAAGTACATTCTTTTACTCTATCAAATCCATCGGAGGTAATCAGACTGGATGTTTTATTCAACAGGGCTGAAGAAAATTGTTCTACAATAGGTTAATTCAAAATGGCAGCATAGAAAATGCATCTGTCAGTGGGGATCAAATTACAGGGCAAGCTCCTCTCAATGCTTAGAAAAACAAGTCTGCAGTTCTACAGATTATGTGCCTGTGTGTGTTTAAAGGGGTGGGAAAGGAGCTAAATATCTGAGCTAACCTCCAATTAAAGTCAATCATAAAAACAGCCAATTTAATGAGTGCGGATTTCTTTGGGTAATTATAACACCAACCACTTTTTTCTCTTTTAAATCTGTAATTCTGCCTTCTTGTTATTGCTTGCTTTGTCATTAATCGCCTCAGGACCTTGATTTCCTAGCAACAGACTGCCACCAAACATTTGGCTCCTGTTCAACATTTTCTTTGTGAAAAATGGCACTGCTGTTGCCGCCTGGGCTGCTGCAGCTAGACTGGCTGTGTAAGTGCTCTAATAATGTATTCCACTGGAAAAAAAAAATCACATGATATGGGGTGCAATGACTGAGCTCAGTTAATTACTGAGCTGGGAAGTTTATCTACAATCTAAAGGCTGTGTTGAGGGGAAGGGGGATATAAGGATTAAAAAGGTGCTCCTTGCATTATCAATAATTTACAGGTGAGAATTTATAAAGAAATATTTTATTCTTGAGTTGACAGATTTCTGTTTAAGTTTATTTAGAAAGGGGTGGAAAAGGCTAATGTCCCTTAAATGTTACTTGACAAATTCTTTCTTTACAAAATAGCCCCAAACACACAAAAGAATCACAGAACAACTTGCTGTAATTTTAAAAAGCAAATTAACCTATGTATCTGTCAGCTGTTTCTTTTCTACTTAACGCAAAAATCATGTGTATATGTAAATATGAGATGGCAGAATGAGGTTTTCATTCACAATATGAACACTACACATAATGAAAACAGAATAATTCAAAATATTGTGTTTTGATATACTGTATACCTAAATAACTATTTTAGAAAAATGATAGCAGGATATAGATATTTACAATTATGTTTGAAATGAGTCAATTGAGCTTGAAGGAAGTCATAATTGGAAACCTAATGATAAGGTAGCTATTTTACCATTTTTTACTTGGTAGGTTTATTAAGATTTTTTTATGCCTTAGAAATACTACCAACTGCAGTAATAATAGTTATGGAAATTAACATGGCATGTCAGATATGGTTCGCTGATACCTTGCTTCAGTTCTCAGAAAACTGGCTATATAAGAATGGCATGTTTCAGGATTGCTGTCAGGATATGATAATTTAATATACCCAAGAGTACACTAAGTATTATGGAAGCATCTGTGAAACTAATAAGTCAGTGGACATTCCGATTCTTACCAATGTCTACACACTTTATAAAAAACTTCCCACAAAGTACAGTCCCAATTCAGCTCACATGAGGAAGAGAAAATGCTAGTCTACATGAAAATATCACACTGACCACCATGACAGACTAAAATAAAAATGACAGTAGGGAATATTTATAAAGGAGCAATAAAATTAAAAGGTCTTTGTTATATTAAGGTAGTTAAAATATACACACATTTTTAGAATACAGAAAACAAATTACAGATATTTAAATGATGTTATAGAATTCTGTTTATTACTGGCCTGAAACCACATCATCTCACCACTGAGTCTGACTCTCCACTTTAATATATTTTTACAAAAATCAATTCTTAGTTGAAATAAGAAAGTAAATATATATTCACAATCAGAAAAGTTTTAGAAATTCAGAGTGGACATTTTTAATTATGGAACTGTAACTAGAATAAATATCAATTTAATTCACTATTTACTATGACAGAGTTTGTTGACTTGGGCTCCAAGAATTAGCAAAAAGTCTTTTGAAATCTATAAACTTTCAAAAATTAAATGAAAAATTTGTGAGTAAATAATTTTTTCTGGGAGAGTTCAAAACTAAGAAAAGATTAAAAACCACTACTCTAAGAATATCAAGGCACCAGAGAAATGCTAGCTATATTCACAAGTAAAATATTGTTTTAAATTTGAATTTAGTTGAATTATAGCTGTCAAATGAAATAAATGTTAACCTTATAAGAAACCATGTACGTGTAAAAATATTTTTGAGGAATGAATAATGAAATATATGGCATTCTTTTACTTTACTATATGTGTATTTTCCTGGAAAAGTTGAACCAGGAAATTTTTGGTGTGTTATTTTACATTTTATATTTTATTTGATTGTGACTTTCTTCATATCCTTTAAACTTAACAATACTATAATAATACAGTGTGGTCTTAAATTCTTTATAGAATGAAGAAAGAAATACTTTCAAAAAGGAATATAAAAAATGACTAGAAAAATTTGTGCCATTCATCTGTATAGAGAAGAAGAAGAATGCAATTTGGAAAAGCAGCAATCTATCATTCATAACATCTTCAACTATCTGGGATTTGCTAATGTCAGGACAATGTCAGAGAAAAAGACAGTCTGGATATATCCTAGAAGTCTAGAGGTTTCCCTCCAGGTTCTAGAAGCTATTTCCAAGGGGTAGAGAGAAAACACATGATGGACACACGATGTTAGAGTAAAATGAGCCGTATTAAAGAGCTGTGAAACCTGTATGGTCTGAACTTGAGTAACAGCAATATGAATTTATATATGAACTTGCCTTCCTGAATAAGTACTGGAAGGAAGAAAACTGTTTTTTTCTTTTTCATCCCACTTTACCACATTTTTAAGTTTTTAAAAAACATCTATTATATGTCATCCACTCAAACAAAAAATTGGTATTTTAAAGAAGTGACCCCAAAACATAGTTATATTGTATCTAGAACAAATAAGTGAGAACAAAAGCTTGAAAGACCCTCTTTAAAGTGTCTGCAAAAGAGAAATAGGTAGCAGCAAGAAATCAAAATAGACTTATTATGACTTCCATTACATATATCAAAAAACAAAGACATAAATTATTTGTCTAATTAGGAACAACTGTATCATTTATAATCATAATACCTGAATATCACTGAAATTATTATGACAGATGTAGAAATAAGACGGAATCCAAGCGCCATGGAGAATAACTGTTAATGGGTACAAAGTTTCTTTCTTTCTGTGGTGATGTGAATGCTCTAAAATTAGATTATGGTGATGGTTGCAGAATTCTGTAAATATACTAACAATCATCGAATTGTACATTTTAAACAGATGAACTTTATGGTATATAAATATCTCATAAAGTTATTATAAAAAGATTAAAGCCAATTTTATTTATCTAGAATAGTGACAACAGAACATATGGGTTAAGTCATATAAGCTATAAAGCCTCTATGTGTACAGAAAGTATGTTGAAAAACATTTACACTTATACACACAGATACTAGACTGTTTATATCCAGGTTATACACAATTCCAATGGTATGACAACACATAAAAACGTACACTGCCATCATAATGTCTATAAATTTTCCCTCTCTTAATCATGTTTATTAAAGAGATTTAGTAAATATTCCATCTTCCCAAGCAATTGCTGACTGGTCTGAAATATATAAATAAAGTAAATGGAAGTGGAAACATTTCAGTAGATGGTTTGTTAATTCATTTGGGGCTCTGTGTAAGGGCCTACTGTCTTAACAACTAAGTGCTATACACATGTTTATTTTCTTACCATTCTAAGGCAATTAGCACATAGTGTGGTTTCCAACTTCACATAAAACTCCAGGGCTTCATTATAACACCACAAGTCCAAAACACAAAAATGTTTAATATTTATCTTTAGAGCTCAAAACTTCTTTAACCAATACTATCTTAGTTCTACAAAGTGAAAAGATTATTCTACTTCACTAAAATTAATCTTACTTTAATTTTTTTAAGTTTATTTATTTTGGGGAGCGGGGAGCAAGTGTGGGAGAGGGGCAGAGAGACAGAGAATCCCAAGCAGGCTCTGCACAGGTGTGCAGCATGGAGCCTGATGAAGGGCTCAAACTCACTAACCACAGGATCATGACTTGAGCCAAAAACAAGAGTCAGATGCTTAACTGATTGAGCCACCCAGAAGCCCCCAAAATAATCTTAGCTTAATATCCTATAGATTCCCTTTCCTTGAGTTTTACATTTGATAACTTGCCAAAATAAGACTTGACAAAAATAACAGGAATAAAAGAGTAAATTGTACAACTTGGAGAATATAGTTATCTATAAAAATCACAAAGCATTAGTCTAAAAATCTCATACTGTTTTTAGCATTTAACATGCCCCCTCAAAAAAATTCTAGAGAGGGGCGCCTGGGTGGCGCAGTCAGTTAAGCGTCCGACTTCAGCCAGGTCACGATCTCGCGGTCCGTGAGTTCGAGCCCCGCGTCGGGCTCTGGGCTGATGGCTCAGAGCCTGGAGCCTGTTTCCGATTCTGTGTCTCCCTCTCTCTCTGCCCCTCCCCCGTTCATGCTCTGTCTCTCTCTGTCCCAAAAATAAATAAACGTTGAAAAAATAAAATAAAATAAAATAAAATTCTAGAGAAATCAGAAATGAATACAAATAGAATTTCTATAATCACACTCTCATTTGAAAAATTTTCTATCAAGAATCAAAGACTATCCCTATTAAGGAAGAAGTAAAAACACTAATCATTTGGGCAGCTCCCTGAACATTAATAGATATATGAAGAATTCTTTATAAAGTTAAAAACTAAATTCTAATGCTAACACCTAAGAAGCAACATAAGTCTTTTTCTTGAATCTCTCTACACTGTATCTGAGCTAAAGAAAAATGTGTTTATTTACCACACAGTTTTGGACTTTACTTGCAAGTATACAATTTGGCACATAAAATTTTAAACCACGTTATGATAAAGATTTGGGTACACTAAATGTCAGGGAATTATACACAAACACGAAATGCTCAAAAGAGGAAAAATAAACCTCCACATATTTCTCTGCTTTATTTTTGAATTTATAAATATAATACTTTAGGTCACCTGCAAAGCTGTTTTCAAATAAACACTTAACAATTCATAGTAACCTCTAATGAAGTTAATGAAGAAGTACAGAACAGGATGGTTAAAAATACAGGAACAAATCCAAATGATGATCACTTACTTGACCAATATAATGAGAATTCCAATACATAAGAGTTGAAAAACTGCATTTAGAACACAGATAAAATGAAAAGTCTATGGTAGTTCAACCATCCTATCTTCTTATATAATAATCTCAGAAGAATATTGTAAAGATTAATAAATTCCAAAAAAGTGTTTTAAATTCTAAGTGTTTCGTTAAGAATTGTGACTTATTAAATCAGTTGTCATTTACAAAATAGCTTCAATTTTTTAAATTCCATTAGTTTACTTACTCTGCCAAAATATATTCATTATAACAGTACAACTTTCAAAAGATAACATTACAAAGCCTTTTTCCATGGTATAGTAAGATTTAAGGCAATGAGTTTAAGTTACTGTCCATAAGTTAGTAAAACTTTTCTATCTTCAACTGTCCAGATTTTTTGGTGGGGCGGGGGGGGGGGGGGGGAGAGTATAAATCTCAAACATATATTTAAAGTAATAGTTATCTTTCATTTCTTTTTACATTACTCCAGTTTCTATTAGGTTACCATTATAAGAAAAACTCACTCACTTTCACTAGAACTTTTTTCAAATCTTTTCACAACAGAGCTATGAATATCAGATGATACATACTACATTTTGAGCATAATCAAAATAAATTTTAAAATTTCAACCAATTTTGACTTGTAAGCATATCTTTTGGTAAATATTACCAAAGGATAACAAAATCTTTAAAAAATAACAATTATGTTTTATTATACATTCATTCTAATTTGTCAACCAACATTCATAGAAATACTTCTAATATGAAAAATTGCAAATATACGATCTCTTCGACTAGATTTTTTACAATTTATCACAATAACTCATTTTAAGAACATTAGTTATTGCTTTCAAGTAACTGACAAAGATATTTAATTCCAACTGAGTCTAAATTACAGTTCCACTAAGATAAATTATTACTCATGGCATCACTAAAAATTTTAGTAAAAAATTGAATCAGGCCAAACAAAATGAGAGATATAAAACCCAAATAACTGTTACTGATTATTATTTGTATTTTATATACAAATACTCCTATTTCTTTCCAAATATGAACTCTCTTTCTTCCTTGGTTGTACACTTCTCCAAACCAGGATTCTTGCACTCATCTCTAATCAGACCTCCTTTTATTCCAGAAGCAAACATTAGTAACACTTCCTTTTAACACCCTACTCTCACAAAAACCCTGTTTCCCAAAATGGTATGATTCTAGGCTGAAAAGAGATAAAAGTGGTCAAGACAGAGTTATAAAATAAACATAAAGAGGAAAAAAGAAAGATCTGTAATCAGCCATGGGAAGTGGAAAAATCACAGAAAGAAGGAAATAAACATAGTTGCCAAAAGAAAATTGAAACTACAAGTTCTATATTCTTTTTTTTTGTATATATATATGAAATTTATTGTCAAATTGGTTTCCATACAACACCCAGTGCTCATCCCAAAAGGTGCCCTCCTCAATACCCATCACCCACCCTCTCCTCCCTCCCACCCCCCATCAACCCTCAGTTTGTTTTTTCAACGTTTTTTTTTTTTTTTTTTTTTATTTTTGGGACAGAGAGAGACCGAGCATGAATGGGGGAGGGGCAGAGAGAGAGGGAGACACAGAATCGGAAACAGGCTCCAGGCTCTGAGCCATCAGCCCAGAGCCCGACGCGGGGCTCGAACTCACGGACCGCGAGATCGTGACCTGGCTGAAGTCGGACGCTTAACCGACTGCGCCACCCAGGCGCCCCTGTTCTCAGTTTTTAACAGTCTCTTATGCTTTGGCTCTCTCCCACTCTAACCTCTTTTTTTTTTTTTTTTTTTTACAAGTTCTATATTCTTAATGATTGACAAAGTATGATTCACTATTCTTTTATTTAAAGTGCTGAATTTTCAGTCAGTAAAAAGGGGCACTCATCTAGCTAAATTTATATAGAGTAAGTTAGAAAAGGTACTGAAACCTTTTGTTAAACCTATTTCTTAAATATCTGTTAATCTCTGAATTTAAAAGTTTTCCCTTGGGGCGCCTGGGTGGCGCAGTCGGTTAAGCGTCCGACTTCAGCCAGGTCACGATCTCGCCGTCCGTGAGTTTGAGCCCCGCGTCAGGCTCTGGGCTGATGGCTCAGAGCCTGGAGCCTGTTTCCGATTCTGTGTCTCCCTCTCTCTCTGCCCCTCCCCCGTTCATGCTCTGTCTCTCTCTGTCCCAAAAATAAATAAACGTTGAAAAAAAAAAATTAAAAAAAAAAGTTTTCCCATGATAAGCCTCAATTTGCAAGCTGATTAGTATCTGAAACTTGGAACCTTTCCTCAAAAAAAAATGTTATTAGAAATAATGCATGATTTCTAAGCAAAATCACACTGTATTAACAATATAGTTTAAAACACTATAAAGGGCTGCCTGAAAATAGAAAAAATTACTACAACATTAGTAATTATACACAGTTGAACAGCTTTATTTTATTAGCTGAGAACTTTAAAAATTATTTTTAATTGATAAAATGATAACTGAAGAATTTTATAGAATCTAGAATAATAGTCTGAGAAGCTTATTAGGCTGAATCAACCTCAAACCCAATTTAAAACTTATTTCTCAGCAAAACGTGAAATTTTTGCTGTTACTTGATTACTCCTTACAATGATGACTTTGTCATTCTGGCTTTCAAATAGTTCAAGGAAGGAAAAATGAAATTAGGAGACAGGCAAAGAAAAAAATTAATGGGTTAACTGAGAACTAAATCTGCAGTTTGAAATAAATAACATGTTCCACAAAAGTCAGTATATAACAATGGACACAGAGATAAATCCTGGTTAAGTTATTAACAAGTTCAAATTCAAAGAGAAAGTTAGGGCTTCTTATAGAAAAAAAGAGTCATCTAAAAAAGGTAAAAGAAAAATCAGCCTGGGAATTGCAGCTTCCAACTAAGATGGAGAAATGGGGGAACAGATTTATACTCCTATCTTAAACAATTATAAAAATGGTTTAAAAAAAATATGAAACAATTTTCAGACACTGAATAATAATAATCAAAAAGGGGACAAAAATCACGTGACTTCTACAATTGTTCAAATTACTCCCTGAAGAGGGTTTCCAAACTGCAATTCAGACAGAGAGAGCCTTATGGAGAGTCATTGGTCTCCATTTGGGGAGGCCAAGGTGGCCAGCAAATGCAAGGACAGATACTGGACAGACCAGAGCTGCTAGAAGGAATAGGTATGAAATGAGAACTCTGGAGATGTGTAGGGGTTTCCCATGTGCATAAGGAAACAACCCAATGCCAAAGTAAGAACCAGAAAAAAAAAAACATGCAATAAAATTAATAGACAAGAATATTTTTTTTAATGTTCATTTTTGAGATAGAGAGAGCGCGCGCGCACAAGCAGGGGAGGGACAAAGAGAGACAGAGACACAGAATCTGAAGCAAACTCCATGCTCTGAACTGTCAGCACAGAGCCCAACACGGGGATCGAACTCATGAACCATGAGATCATGATCTGAGCTGAAGTTGGATGCTCAACCAACAGAGTCATTCAGGTGCTCCGCAGTTTTTTTTTTTAATGTTTATTTATTGATTTTGAGAGAGATAGAACCCGAGCAGAGGACAGGCAGAGAGAAAGGGAGAGAAATTCCCACACAGGGCTTGAACCCACAAACAGTGAGATCATGACATGAACCTACATCAAGAGTCAGACGCTCAACCAACTGAGCCACCCAGGCACCCCAATAGACAAGGATTTTAAAACAGTTGTTATAACTACATTACCTAAGTTAAAAATGACAGATGGCAACATGAGTATGTAATGTACTCATGGCAGGAGTGAAGAAGGTCCAACAAACTTCAAGGGATGAAAACTATCATGTCTGAGATAAAAAATGCACTGGATGTGATTCATGGCATATTGTAACAGAAATGATTTTAAGACATAGCAATAGTAATTATATAAAATGAAGAATAAAGAGAAAAAATGAAATGAGTATCACTAAGGTAAGGGACATTTCAAGTGGCTTAATATTAAATGGACTTTCCAAAAGTGGATGGAGGTGGGAAGAGAAAATATTTACAGAAAATTTTCTAAATTGAACAAACCACATTCACAAGAAACATAAAGAAACCTATACCAAGGTACATCATAATAAAATTGCTTAAACCAGTGATAGAGAGAAAATCTTAAAAGCAGTTAGAGGAAAAAAGATAGATAAGGAGAAACAATGGTAAGAATGACTTCCTTTCTAAAAAAAAAATGCAAGGCAGAAGACAGTGGAGAAACAGGAACTGGATATATCCTCAAGCATGAAACAACAACAAAAACAAACATGATGCATTCAACAATAGTTTTTAAGACCATGAACATCAAGGATGAAAAACAGTGATCTTTGAGAGTTGCAAAACAATCTAGGCAAGCCCTAACATAGAATCGGCTTACTGCCTTGAGAGAGTTCCCAGGCTACAGCACAATAAGCAGAAACTGGAAAGGACAGAGAGCCCAGGGAGTTAAGGAGATAGAGTGGAGGGTGGGAAGAACTGGGTAGTTAGAGTTCAGAGGCAAGAATAGCAGAGAAGAGAAAACTTTACAGAGAATACTGGAAACCTACAGTGGATTCCGCTATCAACATTCATCAGATCAGAGCCTGGGAATGAGTCATTCAAAAGAATTAGAGGGAAAAGGATTAGAGGAAACAGTACTTGGGGCACACATAATTCTGGGAATAGTGCCTGTTTCCACCCACCATCTACAACATAATTAATGTGGCACTGCATAGAGCACAGGAAGGTCTCATTTCAGTAGTAGGGAATGTTTAGCTTTAGACCAGGGTCTCTTAACCTTGGCTGTACTGATATTTAGAAATGGATAATCCTTTATTGTGGAGTGCTGTCTCATACAGTACAGGATGCTTGGCAACATTCCTGTCTTATATTTACCAGTAGGAACATTCACTCATCACAATAATAAATATGTCCAGATTTTACCAAATGTCCCGAAGGGGGAAAATTGTCCCTGGTTGAGAAACCATTGCCATTAAAAGAGTACTACTCCGGACTCACCTAACAAATCATAAAAGCAAGACACAAATATATTGAATTTGCTCCAAGTAACATAACTGCATCCCAGAATAAACCTCAATAAAATTTACCAATGAAAACTAATGATAACTAAACATATAAAGAGAAAGGAAAACACAATTCTTAATAAGGAGGATAACTAACCACTCAAAACTATCCCAGAATTGACAAAGATGTAAAGACTAATAGAGAAAGATATCAAAATAGTTCTTTTAACTGTATTTTATGTGTCCAAAGTAGAGACGAAGAAGAGATAAAAGACTCAACTCAATCTTCTAGATATGAAAACAACAAATAAGATGAAAAATACTCTGGATGGGATTAATGACAGTTCAGATATAGGAGATAATATTAGTGAACTAGAAGGCATAGCAAAAGAAACAATCCAAAGTGAAACACACAGTGAAAAAAAAGTATCCAAAAAAATGAAAAGGGTCGCATCACTGAGCTACGGAGACAACTTCATGGGTAATTTGAGACCCAAAGGTGAAGGGCAGCTGGGCAGAAAATATATTTAAAATAATGGCTGAAGACATTCCAAAAATAATAAAAATTATAAATCCACAGCTGCAAGAAGTTAAACAAACCCCATGCACAAGAAATATAAAAAAGAATACACTAAGGCACAATATAATCAAGCTGATCAAACCCAGTAATAAATAAAATATCTTAACAGCAGCCAGGGTTGGGGGTATGTGGAATGTTACATCCAAAGGAACAAAGGTATGGATGTCAGATTTCTTATTAAAAAAAACAATTCAGAGAGAAGATAGTAAAGCAACATTTTTCAAGTACTGAAAGACAAAAAAACTGTCAAAGTAGAATTGGCAAAAATCTCTTTTAAAAATAAAGGTGAAAAAAAGAAGTTTTCAAACATACAAAAACTGAAAACATTCATCACCAACAGACCCAAATATATGAAATGCTAAAAATGTTCTTTAGGCAGAAGGAAAATTATACCAGATGGAAATCTAATTCTAAGCAAAAGAATAAAGAGAACTGGAAGTGGTAATTAAATGAATAAATAGGTTTTTTAAATTATTGAAATCTCTTTAAAAGATATTTGACAATTTAAACAAAAATAATGTTACACTGTTTATAACATGAGTAAAAATAAAATTTGTCTGTTCATGGTATGTCAATTATATATTAATAAAGCTATGTTAAAAAAACAATTAAAATATTAAAAAAGGAAAATGCATGACAGTGATAACATAAAGACTTGGAGAGGTGAAACTGAAGTATACTATTGTAAGGTTTTTATAGTATATGTGACAGGATATAGTATTATTTGAAGGAAGACACGGCTCAGTCAGGAGAGCATGTGACTCTTGATCCCAGTGTCGTGAGTGCAAGCCCCACACTGGACACAAAGCTTACTTAATTAAAAAAAAAAAAAATGAACACAGACAGTAATGAGTTGAAGATGTATACTATCAGCCCTAATGCAGTCACTAAAATAAAAAATAAATAAAGAGTAAGAGATATTAACCCAATGATGGAAATAAAAACACTGGATTAACCTAAAAGAAAGCAGGACAGAATAAAAATAGAATGAAGGACAAAGAAGACAAACAGAAGACAAACACCAAGATGATGAACTTAAATCTAATCATATCAATAATCATATTACATGGGAATGGTATAAACATCCCAATTAAAAGACAGACATTTTTAGGCTGGATAAAAAATAGGATCCAACAAAATCTTGTCTACAAGAGATGCACTTTATTTTTTTTTAAGTTTATTTATTTATTTTGAGAGAGAGTAAGAGAGGGTGTGAGCAGGGGAGGGGTAGAGAGAGAGGGAGAGAGAATTCGACATGGGGCTTGAACTCAGGAACTGTGAGATCATAACCTGAACCAAAATGAAGAGCCAGGCATTTAACCAATTGAGCCACCCAGGCACCACAAAAGATGCACTTAAAAAATAAAGACACAAAATAGATTATTAGCAAAAGGGTAGAAAAAGATATACCAAGATATTAATAGTAAAAAAAAAAGTTGAATTGGCTATATTAATATCAGAGTATCAGACAGAATAATTAGTGGGGACAAAGTATAATACCAGGATTAAATGTTTCAAATGATAAATGGGTCATATAATTAACCCTACATCCTTATGGACCTAATAACAGAGCTTCAAACACATTGAAGAAAAATCTGATAGAAATGCAAAGAGGAATATACAAATCCATAATAGTAGTAAAAGGAAGCTCTCTGGGAAATATCCACATTTAGAAAATAAACAATATGCTTCTAAATAATTCAAGTCAAGGAAGAAAGTAAAAGAGAAAGTAGAAAGTTTTACAAGCTGAATGAAAATGAAAACATGACATATCAAAATTTGTGGGAGGCAGCCAAATCAACACTCACAGAGAAATTTTATAGCACTAAAGGTCTAAAGCAAAAAGTCTCAAATCAATAAATTATGCTTCCACCTTGAGCAAGAAAGCAAAGATGGAGTACGAATGGGGGGGTGAGGATGAAGGATGAAGAGTAGAAGAGGAGCAAATTAAATCTAAAGTAAGCAAAAATAAGTAAATAATAAAGAACAGAAATAAAACCCAACCTGGACTCAGGTTTCCCATAGAAAGTGCTAGGAAATAAAGCAATATCTACAAAGAAGTACTTTGTATTACACCAAATAAGTTGTCATTTTTATATAAAGCAGTAAGAAGTAAATAAAATCTCAAGGAGAGAGAGAAGCTCTGAGTCCTTCCTTGGGATAAAAATGACAAAATGCAGCCAAATGAGGGATATCAAAATAAACAATAAAGAAATAGAAGGATAGAGTAAAATACTTGGTGATGGTTGAGCATTTAACTCATTTAAATATAGAAACAAGACTGTAAGTATTATGGCTATAGAATAGAATGCAAATATTAAAACACTAAAAATGCAAAGATAAAATAAAAATACAAGTATAAAAAATCAAGAACAGGATAAAATGCTGTGGGCTAATTTTCTCATTTTTATAACATTAATATTGTTTTAAAAAGGAAATCCATAGTTTAGAAAAATGAATAGCTCCAATTTCCTAATTTTTTTCATAAATCTTTCCTAAATATCATAGCCTTAAAAAGGCTATTATAAGAAGTATTTCTTGCAAGAGAATATGATGTTAAGGTGAACAGCACCTGGAATTTATATTTTCAAAAATATAATTAACTGTCACCATAACTGTAATCCCTTATCACATACTAGGAAAGAACTGAGGAATTTGGTTTAAACATGGAAAAACTGAGTTTACATGCCATAAATGGAACACTTCCTATGAAGGTTAAAAAAAAAGATGTAAACACTTACTTAAACCAAAAGAAAATGTTGGTATATGCATATTCCATTTTAGCTTTTATCAGTGAAGTTTCTGATGTGAACTCTGCATTGTTAAGTTCACTGAATTATGTGACAAAAAAGACAATCAAGGTTTTGGGTTTTCTTAATGCTCATGAGCATTATGTATTTATGGAATAGTGGAAAGAAGAGCCGAGTATGTAGATCTGGTTTATTTTACATAATGCACATAGATGTCTTAATTATGGAAATTCGTTGAATAGATACACTGAGCTGCTTCCTCAGGCCAAGAAATTTTGAAATGAAAGAGTTCCCAGAATTTCAACTTGTTAAACCTCAGTTATTTATAATGACAATGTGAGAAGACTGCTGACCAGACAGAACCAATATGGAGGAGCCCACCTAATTTGTTGAAATAAGTATAGATATATCTACTCAATCTAAACTTGTGGTTTGAGGATATGCTAGGAAAAGACTATCCTGGATGTCTGGACCTTGAAGGAAACTAAAGGATTAAAAGAACTGCAAAGGTGTTATATTTAAGTGATGAATCACTAAATTCTACTCCTGAAACTAATATTACACTGTATGTTAACTAACTAGGATTTAAATAATAACTTGAAACTTAAAAAATTAATTTAAAAAATAATAAAAGAAATGCAGAATGTCTTTATGTCTTTGTACACATAACATTACATTTCAGAAGAGATTTCACAGATTTTAATGAGTAAGCATTATGTACTTAGTTAATATCAAAATAAATAGTTGTAGAGGGGTGCCTGGATGGCTCTGTAGGTTCAGTGTCTGACTCTTGGTTTCAGCTTAGGTCATGATCTCACCGTTTGGGAGTTCAAGCCCTGTGTTGGGCTCTGCAATGGCGGCATGGAGCAGGCTTGGGATTCTGTCTCCCTCTCTGCCACCCCCTCAAAAATAAACACGGGCACCTGGATGGCTCAGTCAAGCATCTGACTTTGGCTTGGGTCATGATCTCACGGTTTGTGAATTCAAGCCCCACACCGGGCTCTCTGCTGTCAGCGTGGAGCCTGCTTTGGATCCTTTGTGCTCCTTCTCTCTCTGCTCCTCCCCCACTCATGCTATCTTTCTTACAAATAAACATTTATAAACAAACAGTAAAAAAAAAAAATAGTTGTAGAATATACAGCATCCCAGGTATCCCTTATGACTCTTACATTTTCAGAACTATTTTAAAATAGCCAAACTCTCAGCAAACTATCAACTTGCCTGGAAATGTAAAACAGCATTCCTTTTACAAAATTGCTGAAATAGAAACTAAGGGCTAACAGCTCAGAGATATCAACTGGAATCCATTTTTGGTATTTGTTTCTGGCTGTTTATTTTTAACAAGTTTTAAAAATAATTCAATCTTCTTTATTAATTTGACCCAAACTGAGCGCTCTACATTTTATATAAACCTGGACTTATATAAATTGTTAATATTATAAAAATTTGAATTTGCCCAAAGTTGGCTACATGCACTATGGTACATAATTATTAAAAACTCTAAGTTGTTTGCAAGTTGGGTCTATACTACCATAAAAATTCCATTCATCCAAGCTTGGCCTATGTTAAATATACATAACTGTTTAAGACTGAGTGTTTCCACTCATAATTTGGAGTCCAATTGCTATATATCAAAATAGAATTATAATTATTTGCTAAATGTAGTTTTCCACCATAATATATTATCATACCTCATAGCCAATATAAATAACATAAATAATGCCAAATTTTAAACCAGGTGTTCTATGAAAATCAGATTTTCAAATGCATGATGGTTTGAAATAGCATATAAATTCCCCTTAAAGAACCACACTACAAAACAGGCACCCAAGATAGTAACAAAAAAATGAGGCCCTTTAGAAAAATAAAATAGAAGATAATGAAGAGGGAAAATTTCTTAATTTTTGAAATGTTTTCTCACATACTGTCAAAAGAGCTAACATCCTGAATATAATCCTCTCAACGTAAGAATTTACTTGACATTATAAAGGGGTATGATTTGCCTTATAGAGGAATCAATAATAACCTTGTAAAGCCTAAAGCAGTGAACATAAACATGTTGTAGGAGACATTAACACTAGACTGAAAGAAATAATTATATTTTCAATAAACATGTTACTACTGGATAATCAATTTTTTACACGTCTTTGCAGCTGTTTCACAGCTCAGGTAGTGAATGGCAGCAGCTGTTATACCAAAACCATATATTATATGCATATGAGGTACTTCTAATTTCTTGTAGGTATCTACTTATTTGTGATCAGGCACATTTAACTCATATTAAATAAAAACAAGGTATTCATGGGGTGATTAATTCAGGGAAATTTTAGTACCATCTTATTTTAGAAATGAACTCTTAACCAATTATTTTTATGTCAGAATATTTAATAATTCAAATTACATGCTGCCCTTATTCCCAGATTTAAGAGATTTGTCACGATCAATGTTTCTGAAATATTAAATTAAAACATGTCATAGTAATTACTATGGAATAAACAGCAATTAAGATTTTTTTTGGCAAATAAGCTCTGTTTGCAGTGAATATTTATACTACTACTATTTTCCCACACAATGCATGCATCATTCACAACAAGCAGCCTGAAAATATAAAATGTAAATTTTTAGAATTACTTCAAAAGATCTTAAGAAACTGATTTAATATGGAATTTGATACTTACCTAAGACACATCAATGTATAATGTATCCAAAAAGAGGTAGACGAATGTAAGTGATACAAATAATGTTACCATGGAATGATCATGTTTCTATTCTGTATTTATAATAATGATTCCAATATATGCATTGACATGGGCTAATAATTTGCAGGATAAGTCAAAGACAATTATTTAAAAATGTATATCCACTAAAAAACTATACTTAACAGTGTGAATATGTACCAGAAATTTGAATTAGGTAAATACTTACTGCTATATAATAAACTCTTGCTTTTTGTACCAATGTCCAGTTTTTCTCCATATCAAGATGTTTTTCCTTTTTATAACAATTGGCAGCAGCAAGATTAGCTACAAGGGACCTAAGACAACAACAAAAAGCAATTAGGCTGTAATACGATAGTTAAAGTTGTCATGTACTTCTATAAAATTAATTAACAATACATTTTGCAAATTTTGGTTTACATTTTAATTGTTAATTTTTTTAATTAAAAAAAATTTTTTTTTTAAAATTTACATCCCAAATTAGCTAGCATATAGTGCAACAATGATTTCAGGAGTAGATTCCTTAGTGCCCCTTATCCATTTAGCTCATCCCCCGTCCCACAACTGTCCCAGTAACCCTCAGTTTGTTCTCCATATTTATGAGTCCTTTCTGTTTTGTCCCCCTCCCTGTTTTTATATTATTTTTGTTTCCCTTCCCTTATGTTCATCTGTTTTGTCTCTTAAAAGTCCTCATATGAATGAAGTCATATGATTTTTGTCTTTCTCTGCCTAATTTCACTCAGCATAATACCTTCCAGTTCCATCCACGTAGTTGCAAATGGCAAGATTTCATTGTTTTTGATTGCTGAGTAATACTCCATTGTGTGTGTGTGTGTATATATGTATGTGTGTGTGTATATATATATATATATATATATATATATACACCACATCTTATTTATCCATTCATCCATCGATGGACATTTGGGCTCTTTGCATACTTTGGCTATTGTAGATAGTGCTGCTATAAACATTGGGGTGCATGTGTCCCTTTGAAACAGCACACCTGTATCCCTTGGACAAATGCCTAGTAGTGCAATTGCTGGGTCGTAGGGTAGTTCTATTTTTAGTTTTTTGAGGAACCTCCATACTGTTTTCAAGAGTGGCTGCACCAGCTTGCATTCCCATAATTCTTAATTTTTTAATTGCTACACATTGATTTTATAAATGTAAATAAAATTAAATTTGTTTTGAGCACTTTTTGAGACTTCTCCGTTACCTTTGAGATAAACAGAGATACTGATCCTTGTTTTAATACCACCTATTTTGAAAAACTGGAATTTGTTTCCTTTGGTACTGAAATGATAACATTATCCATTTCCTATATTTTAATGGTTTAAAATGCAGTTAGGAAATTAAACTATGTTGTTATGCAAAAAAAGACATATGAACATATGTACCTATATACAAAAACTTCAGTTTTTAACTATCAACATGTTATATACATTGTTTAACCTAATGCTTTAAAAGCCAGGTATGGGATTAATTTCACAAAACACACATATAAATGTAGGCCCTATTTACTATGACATATTAATTTGCAAACCAATACATTTTAAAGATTGGAGTAAATTAAAATTAATTTCTCTAGACGAAAACTCCCTATACTGGTCCAGTTTTGCAGCTGAAGAATCTAAGCAGGACACTGCATTTAAAATCTTGCTACAAGTGCCAGATAGTAATTTTGGTTATTGTACAACAAATACAGTTAATAAAATAATTATTTATGTTAAATACAAATCAATAAAAATATTTTCTTCCTCATTCTGATTCTGGAATTAGAAAATAACTTGCCATTTTTTTCACTCTCACAAGGGAACAGTTATGGTTAAAAAAAATAGACATATCATTTCATCACTTGAGATTTTTATAAAATGGTTGGTTCTTCTGTTAAGGAAAAAAAAACTAATTCCCTTCCAAAACATATTTCTACTCATCCATATGCCAATTGACTACTTCAGGATACATCAATTCAAATTTATGCCTGATTAAATGATTAAAAATAATAACAGTATGAATCAATATATTTATATGCAAATATTACTATATTACAAAGTTAAGAATAATTAGGCCCAATTTATAAAAAATATTTTATTTTAGAGGCACCTGGGTGGCTCAGTCAGTTAAGCATCTGACTCTTGGTTTCGGCTCAGGTCATGACCTTACGGTTCATGGGTTCGAGCCCATGTCAGGCTCTGCGCTGACAGTGCGAAGCAGCTTGGTATCCTCTCTCTCTCCCTCTCTCTTTGCCTCTTCCCTGCTTGCATTGTCTCTCTCTCACTCTCTCCCTAAAATAATAAACTTATTTTTTTAAGTTTATTCAACAGGGAGAGAGCGTGCACTCACATGAGCAGGAGGGGCAGAGAGAGAGGGAGAAAGAGAATCCCAAGCAGGTTCTGTACTGTCAATGCAGAGTCTAACACCAGGCTTGATCTCACAAACTGTGAGATCATTACCTGAGTTGAAGCCAAGAGTCGGACACTTAACTGACTGCTTAACTAACCACCCAGGCACTCCTAAAACATATTCTAGTAGTCATGACTTTAGCAAAATTTTGACAGAAATAATTATACATAAAAATAAAAAGCAAACACTTGTGGTACCAGTTACTAACTTCTATTTTGATAATAAAATTACTCTTTGATAGTAAACTACACTATTTCTCTAAAATGTAAGTACTCTCACTATCCAAGTGACTATGGTTCAGAGTTTGGAGAATGAGAACATGAATAAAGAAGAATATTGCATTATCCAAATTCTTTGGTTCCTGGGTTTTGGATAGTGATATTAAGAGTGACCAGCCCTATCTAAAACAATTTATCTAAACATATTAGGTTCTACAATTTAGTTGATGATAAGTTTGATAGAGTTTCCCCCTAGTTTTTCACTTCTAACATCATCCGAACATTACTGATCACCATAACCATAATATTAGTATATTAATTAAGCATTTGACATCTGGGAGAGCTAATATGATCATAACTGCTCTTTAAAATACCAATTTAGCATACAAAAACAATTTAGCAATTTTATACTACCCCAAGTGGTATCAAAGGCAAAATCTGACCTATTTTTCACTAATGAGAAAACTGTATCTGCATATTAAAGTTGTCCTTAGGAAAACTGAAAAGGGAAAAAGTATAAATAAGTATATTTCAATGTTTGAACAATAAATGGTTTTATTTCTTAAAACCTTAGAATGATCAAGTTCTACACACAAAAAATAAAATTATAGGAAAAGTTTAAACATGGCTTTGGGACCCTAATTGTTTTTAAGAAGTTGTATTTTTAGTTATTCAATAACTACTGGACATAAAACTGTCAGGTCCTTCACATACATTTGCTAAAGATCAAGGAATGCACAAACAAACAAACAAACAAGCAAACAAACAAAAAACAACCAAAGGTAAGAAAGTGGAAGAAGGGAGCAAAGAGAAGAGAGAAGGGAGGAAATATAGGAAGACAAGCAGCAAATAAGAAAGAAGGGTAAGAAAGGAGATAGGGAATGTAGGAGGACACCCTAAATATTTCTAGGTATAAGGAAGGTAAAATTTCTAGTAAATCATTATTTAAAAAGAGATCACTGTTGCTGATTTTAACAATATAACAGCTAGAGAAGTTATTTTGCTTTTCCCTTGCAAAGGAGAGAAAAGATGCTGATGAGCAATATGGTAATCATGCAAGGATACACTGAAGAAAAGCCTCTGTGTAGCTGCAAAAGGCAGGAATACAACTAATGTATGGAAGTTCCTGAGAGATCTATTTCAAGTTCATAGAAAGAAGAATTTTCTAAAAAGTAAAGTTGCATAAAATGCTTTAGATGACCTAGTTCGTAGGACACTGGATATAATGGAGTATTTTATATATGTTGCAAAATACATGTGTCTATATGTCTATGTATCTGAATATTCCAATCTAAGGATATGGTGAAAAGATCATTCATTGTTTTCATACCAGTTTCAGCAAGAAACTAGCTACAAGACATTAAATGAAATGTTTTCCTTATTTTCCTTTTCTGATCTTAATTATAAAAATTAGAGACTGAAATTGATAGTCTCAAAAATTTCATTCCAGGGGTGCCTGGGTGGCTCAGTGGGTTGAGCTTCAGACTCTTGACTTCCACTCAAGTCATGATCTCACAGTTTGTGGGTTCAAGCCCTGCATTAGGCTCTATGCTGGCAGTGTATGGCCTGCTTGGGGTTCTCTCTCTCTCTGCTCCTCCCTCTCTGCCCCTCCCCTGCTCATGCTCTCTCTCTCTCTCAAAATAAATAAATAGATTTAAAAAATTTTCATTTTATATTCCTCGTGAATACAAAAGCAGGTACAACAAGGATCATTTTTTTGTTAAAAGAAAATGATACAAGGAAGAACAATTGTTTTTTTTTAAATGTTTATTTATTTTTGAGAGAGAGTCAGAGCGTGAGCGGGGGAAGGGCAGAGAGAGAGAGGGAGACAAAAGTGAAGCAGGCTCCAGGCTCTGACCTGTCAGCACAGAACCCGATGCGGGGCTCAAACTCACAAACCGCAAGATCATGACCTGAGCTGAAGTTGGAGGCTTAACCGACTGAGCCACCCAGGTGCCCCAAGGAAGAAGAGTTATTAAAACATTCAAGTTTCATGAGATCTAAATTCCAAATTCAGATTGGAATTCAGATTTTACTATTGTTTAAATATGTAATTAGTACAAACCTTCCCTTGGAATTACACTGACCTGTTGTCACCAGTGATGCACACGGCACAAGTTCCTGTTGTTTGCTCATTTTGCTCATAGTAATGAGCATCCACATGGGCTTCAGCAGCTTTCTTCTTCAAGATCTCTCCAAATCTATCTATCCCAATGCATCCAAAAAATGTTGCTGCTTTGTGTGGCTGCTGAATCATCCACTGAAAAACAGGAACATAAATAATTTTAATGGCTCAAAAATATGGTACACATAGAATGGTGGCATAGAAGGGATGCTCTGTTAGATGCTGTGGCTGTTATGAATGGAATTCCAATCCTGTACTAATGCTTATGATAAATGTGATGTAACAACCACATAATATCTTATACTACTTTTAGGGAAAAAATAGAACACAGTAGTTAAGAACTCAGAATCTAAAGTCATAAAGATTTTCGGTCAGTGCTAACTTGATATAGAAAATTAATAGTGAGTCCCAATAGAAGTATAGTAGCATTGTCATTAAAAGCCCAGGCCCTATAATGAAGACTATCTGGATTCAAATCTTGCTTCTGCTATTTACTACCTGTCTAAGTAAGAGCATGTCACTTAGCATTTCTTTACCTCATTTTCCTCACCTATAAATGAAAAAATAATTATAGGTACACCTCATGACAAATAAACAACTTAAGTTTATGCACTGTTGAGCACATTACCCAGTACATAGTAAAAGATATATATTAGCTGTGGTCACTATTATTTTCATGCTTAATTCATATATAAATTAAGCTAAACTATGATTAAGTCTAATTGTTTTAAAAATTCAAAACTAGTGTTAAAAATTCTAATATCTCAGTTTCAGTAGTCTCGAACTTTAATTTCCTTGCTATAAAATGACAATGGATTGCTTTTAAAATATATGTTTTTCACTGATATGAACTGTCATCTTTCATAATTAGCTCAAATTCCTGATTTTTCTAATACTTATAGTATCTATTTTAACACTGCCATCTATTTTGTTTCTAACACCAATATAAACAAAAAATCCCATGTACAAAGTCAAGACAGTAAAATTTTACACATTGCCAAATATTTGAAGTATAAAACAAATGCACGTATAATATGAAACAACATACGTATAAGTACTCTTTCAGACATCACTTGTAATGCCAAGATGTGAGAAATAAGCTAAATGCCCATCCATACAAAACTGGTTAAATAAACTGATAAATCCTCTCAATGGAACACCATACAGCAACTTAAAAAATAACCAAACAAGGAAAAGCTATGCAGAGTAATCCATCTATATGGAGTAACTGCCAGGATATTTTGTGAATATTTAAAAAAAAAAGAGCAGAGTTCAGGGGCAGCTAGGTGGCTCAGTCAGTTAAGTGCCCAACTTCAACACAGGTCATAATCTCATGGTTCATGAGTTCCAGCCCCATAACAGGCTCTGTGCTGACAATGCAGAGCCTGTTTGGGGTTCTTTGTCATTCTCTGTCTCTTCCCCTCCCCCCCACCCCCCATTCACACACAGTCTCTCTCTCTTGAAGACAAACATTAAAAAAAAAAGAGCAGAGTTCAAAAGTGTGGGTCTGTATGTGTATATGTATGTTTTAAGAGACAGTGAGAACTAAAATCATATACAGTTAAAACCTTGGATTGTGAGTAACTTGTTCTGTGAGTGTTCTGGAAGATGAACAGTACATGATGCCAAACCTCACATGATCACAACTGAGCCAATGGTTCTTTTCCTTCTCTCTCTCTCTCTCCTTCACTGTGGGATTGTGGGTGACTATCTCCCATATTCAGATGCTCAGTTTCAGGCCATGGAGTGTGGCAGAAATCAGTGACCTTTCAGGACGATGGAAGGTGCTCGCAACTCGCACTCTTTTTGTCACTTCAAAGCACCTACAGACAGTCCTTTGCTTTTCCATACAAGACTAAGCTTAGGAATGCTTCAAATGCTTAGGAATGCTTTCCTCTGCTGCCTTATTGCTAGTTACACTAAATACAGGGTATCATAAGAGTCTATTAATACTGTACTGTAGTCAACATCTGTGCAAATGCATACAATGGCCCCCATGCACAAGAAGGTTGAAAAGAAAGGCAGTAAGAAGAAGGAGATGATTACGGTGGAAATTAAGAAGGAAATCATTGAGAAGTACGAACTGATGGATCTGAATCACGAAGAACAGCAAGAGGTTATGGAGGAGATCTCATCTACAGAGGAAGAGTTGGAAAAGGTAGAGGAATCCCTTACTTCAAATGAGATTAGGGAGATGTGTAAAATGTGGGAAACTGTAAAATTTTGTAGAAAAGGACCACCTGAATAAAGCTGTAGCAGTGTAAGCAATGAATCTGTTTAACGACAATGCAATGTCACATTTTCATGAAACCCTTAAAAGGAGGCAAAAGCAAGTGTCGTTGGATAGGTTCCTTGTTAAAGTTGCATGAAAAGAAATCGATTCCATTGAGCCAATAGACAGCAGTGATTCTGTTAGTGATAGTGAAAGTCATCCTACACAATAACCCTCCTCTCTCTTGTCTCCCTCACACCAGCCACGAAGGTTTTCAAAAGTAAGGGCAAGTTAATTTGTTTATTTTTTACGTTATGTATTTTATCATTTTGTATTATATTACAGTACTGTAATCATTTTTATATGAATATTTTGGGGTTGTGGAATGAATCATCTGAGTTTCCATTATTTCCTATGGGGAAACTTACTTTGATATACAAGTGCTTTGGATTACAAGCATATTTCCAGAATGAATTATGCTCTAAAACCAAGATTTTACTGCATATCCTTTTAGTATATACACATACTCTTTTAGAATTTACATATAATTTTAAGTTTGCTTATTTTGTGAAAAAGAAAAACAGGAAGAAAAAACCATAAACTAAAGAAAATGGTTTTCTATCAGGGTGAGTGGGAATGGAATAAAGAAATAGAAACAGAAGAAAGACTCCTCTGAATGTGACACTATACATAGAGTGGCCTTTTGAAATGTTAAAATTATACATTCTTGAAAATGTAATTCAATTTGAATTTGAAATTCATTTGGAAAAAAATGATAAAGTTGAATACAATAGAATCAAAGAAACTAAAGAAAATATCAAATTGTAACATAACCCCATAGGAAAAACGCAAATAACTTTCAACATACTATTACTTTTCAATGTACTAATATAAAGGAACAAAACCCAAAAATATTGGAGAACAGACCATTTGAAATTATTCACTCAGAGGAGCAAAAAGAAAAAAAAAGAATGAAAAAGAGTGAAGAGAGCTTACAGAACTTATGGGACACAATGAAAAAAAAATATTTGAATTATGGGAATTCCAGAAGGAGAACAGGAAAAGGACAGAAAGTATACTTCAAGCAATAAATGGCTGAAAACTTCCTGACCCTATATATAGAAATAGATATTCAGATCCATGAGGCCCAAAAAGATCCAAACAGGCTGAATCCAAATAGGGCTATCCTGAGACACATCATAATTAACTTACAATTAAGTTGTCAAAAGACAAATAAAGAATTTTAAAAGCTGCAAAAGAGACAAGTTATATACAAGAAAAAATGCATATGATTATGGGTGGATTTCTCAACAGAAACTTTGCAGGCCAGGAGAAAATGAGATGAAACCTCCAAAATATTAAAAGAAAAAAAAAACCTGTTAACCAAGATTTCCGTATCCAGCAAAGCTGTGCATCAGAAATGGAGGGATAAAGACTTTTCCCCCAAAGAAACAAAAGCTGAGGAAGTTCATTACCACTAGACCTAGCTTATAAGAAATGCTAAATGGAGTTCGTTGAGTGGAAAGGATGCTAATTAACATCATAATAACATAAGGAGGTAGCATAAAACTCACTGGAAATGGTAGCTATGCCATCAAAGTTAGATTCTGTAATATGGTAATTGTGGTGCATAACTTACTTACAACTTCAACTTCAGTTTAAATTTAAAAAAATGAATGTAGTAAAAATAACCATAAACACAATAATCTGTTATTACTTACACAATATAAAGATATGTAAATTGTGATAGCAATAACCTAAAGTGTGCAGGGAGAAGTGTACAATTTAGCAATTCTAATGAAGTGAAGTTGTTATCAGCTTAAAATAGGGCATTATAATTTTAACATATTTTATATAAGCCTCTTTGTAACCACAAGGGGAAAACTTGTAGCAACTACACAAAATAACATGATAAGAAAGCAAAAGTATACTGTTACCGAAAGACATCAAAACATGAAAAAAGACAGCAGGGTAAGAAATAAGGGACAACATATCTACAAAACAAACAAGGAACAATGAACAAAAATGCCAACAGTAAGTCCTTAACTATTAATAATTATAGTAGTCTCCCCTTATCTGCAGAGGGTATGTTCCCAGATCTCTGGTGGATGCCCAAAACTGCAGATAGTACTGATCCCTACATATATTATGATTTTTCCTATACATACATATCCATGATAAACTTTAATTTATAAATTAGACTCAGCAAGAGATTAACAGTAACTAACAATGAAATAGAAAAATTATAACAATATACTGTAGCAATAGTTATGTGAATATCTCTCTCTCAAAATATATTATTGCATTTTACTCATTCTTCTTCTTGGGATGATGAAAGATGATAAAATGCCTACATGAGATTAAGTAAAGTGAATAACAGGCACTGTGACACATGGAATTATGTTACTGTTGATATCTTGATGATATGACAGGAGGAGGATTATTTGCTTCCAGAACATGGTTGACCACAGGTAACAAACTGTGGACAGGGGGTAAGGGGAATACTAATGTACTTTAAACATAAACAGATTAAATTCTCCAATCTAAGGACACAGGATGTCTGAAAAAAAAAAAAAGATCCATCTAAGATGCTGACTATGGGAGACTCACTTCCCATAGTGAGTGAAGGGATGGAAAAAGACATTCAAGGAAACGGTAAAGCAGGGGTAGCTATGCTGATATCAGACAAAACAGATTTTAAACTAGCAATTGTAAAAAAAAAAAAGGCAAAGAAAGTCATTATATAATAAAAAAGTAGTCAATCCATCCATAAGTTTTAACAATTGTAAGTATTTATGGACCCAACATTGCAGCACCTAAATATATGAGAAAAAAAACAACAACAGCTAAATGGAGAAATGACAAGCAATACAATAATAGTTGGGGATTTTAATACCCTACTTTCAACAATCGATAGACCATCCAGAGAATCAATAAGGAAACAGCAGATTACAATAAAACCATAGACAAAATGGATCTAACAGACATATATAGAACATTATATTGAAGAAACAGCAGAATACACATGCTTTTCAAGGGTATATACAGTGTTTTCTAGGATAGTTCATATGTTAGACCACAAAACAAGTCTTAGCAAACTCAACAAGACTGAAATCATACCAAGTATCTTCTTTGACCAAAATGGCATGAAACTAGAAATCTATAACAAGAGGAAGTCTGGAAATTCATGAATATTTGGAAATTAAATGACACTCTCTTGAAAATCCAATGGATAAAAGAAGAAATTAAAGGGGGAATAAAAAAAATTTTCTTGAGCCAAATGAAAATGGGAAAACAACATACCAGAACTTAGGGGATGCAGCAAAGCAATTCTAACAGGTAAGTTTATACTAATAACTGCTTGTATTAATGAATAAGAAAGATCCTAAATAAACAATCTAATACTACACCTTATGAAACTAGAAAAAGAACAAACATCCCAAAGGTAGATGAAGGAAATAACACAGATTAGAACTAACATAAATGAAATACAGAACAGAAAATAATAGAAAAGATTAACCACACTAAAGCTGATTCTTTGAAAAGATAAGGAAAATTCACAATTCTTAGCCAGACTAACCAAAGGGGGGAGAAAAAGAGAGAACACAAATCATCAAAATTATAAACAAAAAAGAGGGCGTTACAACTGATACCACAGAAATAAACAGAATCATAAAAGGCTACTATGAACAATTATATGCCAACTGGACAACCTAAAAGAAATGGAAAAAATTCTTATAAACATAAAACCTACCAAGACTGAATTGGAAAGAAATAAAAAATCTGAATAAATCAATTCCACCAGGCACCAGGAGACTGATCAGTAACAATAACTATCTAAATAAAGAAAAGCCCAGGGCCAGATGATTTCATTGATGAATTTTACCAAAGATTTAAGTAAAAATGAACATTAATCCCCCTCAAACTCTTCCAAAACTTTGAAGAGGAGGGAACACTTCCAAATTATTCTTATGAGGCAAGCATCATCCTGATACAAAAGCCAAATAAGGAATCTACTAGGAAAAAAAAAGACCAAAACAGAACAAAACAAAAAATGGCAGGCCAATATCCCTGATAAACGCAGATGCAAAAATTCTCAACCAATACTAAAAAATCAAATTCAGCACGTTTAAAGAATCATTCATCACGATCAAGTGAGATGCAAGGAGGGTTCAACATACACAAGTGAATCAATGTGATACATCACAGTAACAGAATGAAAGAAACAAATCATGATCATCTTTATAGACACAGAAAAAGCATTTGACAAAATTCAACATCTGTGCATGAGAAAAGCACTTAAAGAATTAAACATAAAAAAACATATCTCAACAATATAAAGGCCATATATAACAAGCCCAAAGCTAACAATATACTCAACAGTGAAAGATTGAAAGCTGTTCTCTATGATCAGGAACAACACAAGAGTGCCCAGTCTTACCACTCCTTTTAACACAGTACTGAAAATCCTAGCTAGAGCAGTCAGGCAAGAAAAATAAAGGCATCATATTTGGAAAGGAAGAAGTAGAATCGTCTCTATTTGTAAATGATGTGATTTTATACATATAGAAAATAATAACCAAAGGAAAAAAAAGCTAGAACTAATCAATCAATTCAGTAAAGTTGCAAGATACAAGATAGAATATCAGTAAAATTTTTATACACTAACAACCAACAAATTTCCTGGAAAAGAATTTTAAAACTGAAGTCCAGGGGTGCCTGGGTGGCTCAGTTGGTTAGGTGACCAATTTCAGCTCAGGTCAAGATCTTGCGGTCTGTGGGTTCAAGCCCCGCGTCGGGCTCTGTGCTGGCAGCTCAGAGCCTGAAGCCTGCTTCATATTCTGTCTCTCTCTCTCTCTCTCTCTCTGCCCCCCCCCCCCCGCTCATGCTCTGTCTCTCTCAAAAATAAATAAACATTAAAAAAAAAATTAAAAAAAACTGAATTCCATTTATAACAGTATCAAATAAACAATAAAATACTTAGGAATAAAGTTAATCCAGGAGGTTAAAGATCTCTACTCTTAAAACTACAAGACATTCATGAAAGAAATCAACATGACACAAATAAATGGAAACATATCCTATGTTCATGGATTGGGACAATTAATATTGTTAAAATGTCTATACTACCAAAGCCATCTATAGATTCAGTGTAATCCCTATCAAGATTCCAATGGCCTTTTCTACAGAAATAAACAATCCTAAAATATATACGGAACAAATGATCCAAAGATATCCTGAGAAAGAAGGTCAAAGCAGGAGGCATCACATTTTCTGATTTCATGTTATATGGACTAAAACAGCATGGTACTGGCATGAAAACAGACACAGACCAATGGAACAGAATCAAGAACCCAGGAATAAACCCAAGCATATATGGCCAACTGATATTTGACAAGGAAGCCAGAACACTCAAGGGAAAAAAAGTGTCTTCAATACATGGTACTGGGAAAATATGATACTCACATGTAAGAAGAATGAAACTTGACCCCTATCTTACAAGATTCAAAAATTAACTTGAAATGGATTAAACACTTAAATGTATGACCTGAAATCATGAAACTCTGAAGAAAACGTAGGAAAAAACCTCCTTGACATAGCTCTTGGTAATTTTTTTTTTTAAATCACAACTAAAGCACAAGCAACAAAATAAAATACAAACAAGTGGGAGTGCATCAAACTAAAAATCTTGTGCATTGCAAAGAAACAATCAACAAAATGAAAAAACAACCTATGGAATAGGAAAAGAATATCTGCAAACCATATATCTGATAAGGGCTTAACATCTAAACTATATAAAGAACTCACAAAACAGCAGAAAAACAAATAATCGAATTTATTTTTTATTTATTAAAAATTTTTTAAATATTTTTGAGAGACAGAGAGAGACAGAGCATGAGTGGGGGTGGGGCAGAAAGAGAGAGAGAGGGACAAAGAATTCCAAGTAGGCTCCATGCTCTGAGCTGTCAGCACAGAGCTCAATGAGGGGCTCAAACCCACGAACTGTGAGATCATGACCTGAGCCGAAGTCAGATGCTTAACTGACTGAGCCACCCAGGTGCCCTCAAATAATCAAATTTAAAATGGGTAAAGGACATGGGCACCTGGGTGGCTCAGTGGGTTGAGCATCCAACTCTTGATTTTGGCTCAAGTCATGATCTCACTCACAGTTGCAGGATTGAGCCCCACGTCAGGCACTGTGCTTAAACATGGAGTCTGTTTGGGATTCCCTCTCTCCTTCTGTCTCTGCCCATGCCTCACTTGTGCGCTCTCTCTCTCTCTCAAAAATAAACTTTAAAAAAAATTTTTTTTTAAAAAAATAAAATGGGCAAAGAACCTAAATAGACATTTTTCAGAAGAAAATATATGAATGGTCAATAGGTACATGAAATAATGCTCAACATCATTAATCATTAAAGAAATGCAAATTAAAACCAAAATGAGATATCACCTCATGCCTATTAGAATGGCCACCATCAAAAACACAAGATAAAACAATAATGGTATGGATGTGGAGAAAAGGGAACACTTATGCACCAATGGTGGGAATGTAAATTGGTACAGTTACTATGGAAAACAGTTCAGAGTTCTTCAAAAAATTAAAAATAGGGGGCACCTGGCTGGCTTAGTTGGGAGAACATGCGACTCTTGATTTCTCATGAGTTCCAGGCCTACATTGGGTGCAGAGATTACTTTAAAAAAAAAAGAAAAAAAAAAAAGGGAAGTAAAAAAAATATTAAAAATATAACTACCTTATGATCTAGCAATTCTATTCTGGGAACATATCCAGCAGAAATGAAAACAGTAACTCTAAAAGATATCTGCAGTGTCATGTTCATAGCAGGATTATTTACAATAGCTAATATATAGAAGCAACCATTAGTGGTTGAATTGATATATACATTACTTTCATTCATGTAGAAAGCAAGGCTAAATAATCAACGATGCCTCTTTTATGCAGTAAAATACAAAAACAAAGCCAATAACAAATTTTAGTAAGATTAAATAACTTGATGTGCCATCAAAATAATAGCAAACTTCATTCATTGAAAATGAAACCATTATAATGTAATTAAGCCTAATTAAATCAAAGTTTACATGTTCAAACTATAGTCTGAAAAAGGGGTAAAATCAACTAACGACCAGGCTTAAATCTGACTTATAATTCTTTCATAATCAGGACTTAGAAGAATTGAAATGTCTCCATTACCAATCAATATTACTTAAACCTGCAAGACAAAAATGAAAAATAATAAAATATTCAGCAATTTTGTTATAGTTCTATTACTGAATATTTCATCACAGGAAACTAGCGGACATTTGACTATTTATGATATTAGTATATCAGGACACTGACAAAATGTGAGAGCTTTACTCCTGATCAGTGATTTCCATTTAAACCCATCAATCCAAAGTGAGAGTTTACTAGGCTGAAGTAGACACACAGAACAAATAGAAGCCAGGTTCACTGTTTCAAAGCACTTAATAACCTAGCTGAGTAATTAAAGATGCTATCATCAGCTGAAATAGATAAAAAAATAATTTTTAAAAGTTTTAATTTGTTAAGAGTTTTGTTAATATTTTAGTACTTCTCTAACTTTATCTCAAATACAATGTATTACCAATACCTAACAAATGGTTTCTTACCATTCTGACATCCAGTCAAAAACATTTAATGCATATCTACTAGAGGATAAGAAGATGAAAATTATAGTGTCCCTAATAGTCACAACCACTACATTTTCGGATTCTCCAGAAAAGACATTCAACCCTTTTTATAACCTATTATGCTGTTCCTTTTAGCTAAAACAAATTGCCCAGCTTCTCTTTGTTTACGTATGTATAGTACATCCTTAAACACCTATCTTTACCTCCCTGAAAGAGTAACAGGATCTAGAATTACGTGTGTGTTGTGAATAACTACAAAACAAAACCAGAAGGAAACAACTACAGAATTTTCAGACACTGGACAACAGGCAGAGCAGGACTGTGATCTCTGATAGAAAAGAAACAAGGTGAGCCCTTACATCATGTAGGTTCTCTGCCAGTAGGCAATTTCTAGACTGTGGAGCAGGGAGAAAGGTATTCTCAGAGCAAGGTATTCTCAGTGAAATGAGGGTACAGAGATAAGTGTTCAAGGAGAGCCTAGAGATTAGAAACTGTGAAAAAGAGTTTCAGAGTACTGTGCTAAAGTCGTTAACTCTTGAGGCTCTGGCTGAATTCCAATCTGTGCATGTTTAAGGAATATATGAGATCGCACAGAATCTACATAAATGCATTAGATTTAAAAAGTGAGTTTATCAAGGTCTCAGGCTTCAGTATCAATATACAAAAATCTAATGTAATTCTACATACTATCAAGGAACAGTTGAAAATTAAAGTTAGGAAAACACTGTCACTTACAATTGCATCAAAAAATGAAACAATACTGGGACAAAATTTAAGAAAATGTGTGCAAGACCTATACATAAAACACCATAAAGTTTGCTGAGGGAGGGAAGAAAACCTATATAAATGGAGAACTTTACTATATGCATGGATTACAAAACGTAATATTCTTAAAATAGCAATTCTCCCCAAACTGATTCATAGATTTGTTGCAACTCCAACCAGTACCTCAATAGGATTTCTGAAAGATAACAAAAAGCTAATTCTATAAATCAGCAGTAAAGGAAAGGGAACAAGAATAGCCAATGGTTGGGAGGTATGTCAGTGTGAAGTAAGCCAACATTGCTAAATCCCAATTTTTTCAAATCTAAAATGTAGATAATATAATCTATGATTTTGTAAGTATCTTTCAAGAATTAGAAACAGACTAACAAAACATACAATTTAGTTCAGTAATTGATACTATTATAGTTAGATCTTTTCTTTTTTTTTAATTTTTAACGTTTATTTATTTTTGAGACAGAGAGAGGCAGAGCATGAACGGGGGAGGGTCAGAGAGAGGGAGACACAGAATCTGAAACAGGCTCCAGGCTCTGAGCTGTCAGCACAGAGCCCGACGCGGGGCTCGAACTCACGGACCGCAAGATCATGACCTGAGCCCAAGTCGGCCGCCCAACTGACTGAGCCACCCAGGCGCCCCAGTTAGATCTCTTTTATACAAAGAATGAAAGGGCTCACACTATGCTCTAAGTAAGTACACTTAACTGGAGATCAAGAAAGCCGTGGCCCTGGGGCACCTGGGTGGCTCAGTTGGTTGAGTGTCTGAATTTGGCTTAGGTCATGGTCTTGCAGTCTGTGGATTCAAGCCCCGGGTTGGGTTCTGTGCTGATAGCTCGGAGCCTGGAGCCTGCTTCAGATTCTTTGTCTCCCTCTCTCTCTGCACCTCCCCCACTTGCACTCTTGTCTCTGTCTCTGTCTGTCTCTCTCTCAAAAGTAAAGAAAGACATGGCCCTAATTGGTAACTTTAAATTTTTGGGGGGGCGCCTGGGTGGCTCAGTCGGTTAAGCATCCGACTTCAGCTCAGGTCACGATCTCACAGTCCATGAGTTCAAGCCTGGCGTCGGGCTCTGGGCTGATGGCTCAGAGCCTGGAGCCTGCCTCCGATTCTGTGTCTCCCTTGCTCTCTGCCCCTCCCCTGTTCATGCTAGGTCTCTCTCTGTCTCAAAAATAAAAATAAATAAATATTTTTTTAAAACGTTTATTCATTTATTTTGAGAGACAGAGACAGAGTATGAGTGGAGGAGGGGCAGAGAGCGAGGGAGACAGAATCTGAAGCAAGCTCCAGGCTCGGAACTGACAGCACAGAGCCCGATGCAGGGCTCAAACTCACGGATGGTGAGATCATGACCTGAGCCGAAGTTGGACACTTAACAGACTGAGCCACCCCGGCACCCCCCTATTTGGTAACTTTAAATAAATATGTGAATTAGTTGAGTTCAATTTTAAAAGCAATAGTAAAGGCAGAATGTCAACAGAAAAGACCCAGGAGGGAGATTAATTGTAGATGAGGGGATCAGAAAAGGCATCTAGAATCGGGTGACATAATCAATTAGTCTGTGAAGAATGGGTATATTATTCAAAAATGATTATAAACTGGAAAGAAAGTAGAGGCATAGACCACATGCCTCCTTTCCTATCTTAGGAATTTTATCATGGTGTCCCTAAGGCAAAAGAAATTCTGTTTATTAAGTAGTTCATTCCAAAAAACTTAGTAAGTTATTTATTTCCTAACAATTTAGCACATGTCATGCACTATAAAATTCTCAAACCATGGAATCAGACTGATTGCCACCAACCCCATTTCTTGTTTCACACTGATTCTTGTGCAGTACTTAGGTTTTTTTGTTTTGTTTTTGTTTTTTTCACCATCAAAAACCCAGTGTTATAAAGCATATGATACCACCAAAGAAATGCAGCAATCTGATGTTAAAACAGAAATATCTGAAGCTAGCAGTTCATGTTCTGATAGATGTCACTGTTTTGCTAGAAAATTTAAAATATCTTGTGGACCCAATGTGGGTTTGTTATAGCACCCAAGAGGCCTTAGCACACAGATGGGGAAACAAGAGTACAGTGTTAACAAAAACAATGAAAAAGAGAAATGAAGGACTATTAGGAGTATAATGACAGAGTGCTATGTGGGAGGGAAGACTAATGAGAAACGATGATCCAGGCCAGATCATTAAATGTCACTTTAAGAAGTTGAGGCAGCATTCTATAGGTAAAAGGGTGCACATGAGGGTTTTTAAACAAAGGAATGAGATGATAAGAGATGATGCCTCATTAAGGTAAGGAAGCAGGAGGAGAAAATTTACAACTGAATTTAAATAGGTGCTGAAAAATGATGCATTAAGTTTCATATCAAGTGTCTTTAACAACATACAGACAGATTTCTAGTATTGTTAATGTCACCTTCCAAATGAATTTCCTCTTTGCCACCTAATGCAGTATTTAGGACAATATAACTGACAATGATGCTCAAGAGTCAGTCTAAGATAATGCTATACACTTTAATTCAATTCATAACAGAATAATGAAGACTGACACTCAAATAATGATACTAAAATAGTTGCAGGACAAGCCAAAGATAAGCAATTTTATATCAGAAAACCCAATGAGGAATTTCAGGAAACGAAAAGAATTTAAATGTCAAACTGGGAAGGAACTGTTAACAAGTAGATTGCAAAGGTTTATGAGGAAATCAAAATTGAAGTAGTTGGTTAGGAACACAGCATATGTCACAGAGCTTAAAGGATTGACTGTCTCAGATGACTGGCATACTACCAAGTGACACAGTGATACACAAATTTTCATAAATATTAAAAATTTTTTTTTAATATTTATTTATTTTTGAGAGACACAGAGACAGAATGCAAGTGGGTTAGGGGCAGAGAGACACAGAATCCGAAGCAGGCTCCAGGTTCCAAGCTGTCAGCACAGAGCCTGACGTGGGGCTTGAACTCCCGAACTGCGAGATCATGACTTGAGCTGAAGTTGGACACTTAACTGACTAAGGCACCCAGGTGCCCCAAAATTTTCATAAATATTATTAAAGAACCCATTCTCCCTCAATAACTAGTATGTTATACTCCTTCCCTGACAAAACTGTTCCATTTCCCTTGTTGGTAGGTGTCCTATTAATAAAAATTGATTCATGATAGTCCTACTATTATCCCCCACAATATTTAGTTGTTTTTCTTGTTAAATACCTGTTAACATTTATTTCTCAGAAGAGATTTTAGGAAACTTTGGCCTACATAAGAAAAAAGCATAAACTTTAGACTCAGATACATATAAATTCATCCAGTTGTGTGACAGTAAATTACATACTCTATCAGAGATTTTATTTTTTACAGAATTATTGTGAGAATTGAATAAGATAATGTAAGCAAACTGCCTACAGTAGTGCCTGTTAAGCAGTATTGATGATGACGGTAATAACAGGGCAGGCACTGAGAATGATAAAACAAAAAAACAAAAAAACAAAAAAACCTCTTAGTCTACTTTCATTCAACTCATTCCATAAATATTTGTGATCACCTACCAGTTGTTGGACATTATTATAGTAAATAATGGATAAAGCAGCATTTCTCTATCTCTTTTATAGGCTTCTTTTCTTCTCCCTAACCCTTGGTGTTCTGCAGGCCTGGATCCAAGGATTAACTGCTCTGTCCACCGTACACTTTTTCTGAATTTGATCTAATCTATCCCCACGGTTTAAAGTTCCATCTATATGCTGAGACTCCTCACCTCTATTTTTAGTTTAGACCTGTCTTCAGATTACTGACCTGAATATCCAAATGTCTATGCCACTAAATCTACACATTTCTATTTCTATCTCCATTACCACCACCTTAGTGCAAGCCCATCATCTAATGTCAATTAGACTGTGAAAACTTCTCTAAAAATTTTTTTGTTGTTGAAATACATTCACATACCATAAAAGCTACCACTTTAAAGAGTATAGTTCAGTTGTTTCCTATATATTCACAAGTTTGTGCAACCACCACCACTATCTAACTCCAGGACATTTCATCAATCCAAAAGAAAACCTGTTTCCATTAGCAATCATGCCTCATTCTTCTCCCCACTCCAACTCTCACAACCATTTGCAAAAGCTCCTTAACTCATCTCCCTGCCTTCAGTTCTTTTGTGTGTGTGTTTATATTTATTTTATTATTTCTTTTACATTTTATTTTAATTTCAGTTAACAGTCAGTGTTAATATTAGTTTCATGGGTAAAATATAAGTGCCTTCAGTACTGCTTCCCTCCAATTCACTACATTTTGAGTTATCTTTCAAAAATGTCCTTCAATAGTTACCCATTTCTCTTGAACAGAGTTCAAGCATAAACAATTTTATGAATGAACCATCAACTGCCTCTCCAGGTTCATGTAATGGTATTCACTCTCTGGAATGCAATGTTCCAGTACCACTCCATTCATATTCTCATCCCATTCATATTTTGTTTCTTGTTCTTTCTAGCTTAGGTTACAAGTCTCACTTTCTTGGGTAAGCCCATGTTTTATGTTGTCACAGTAAAGTGTATCAATCCCATCATAAAATCAATGCCACTTAATAATAATTTCTTGTTCAACACATTTGTTTCCCTGCCTTCTTTGAAAGGCCTATAGACTACATTTCTACATCCAGAAGAATGCCTCCACATTCTGTATACTTAAATATCTGTCACATAAACAAAGGAATGAAGGCATAATCCGTCTTCTTCTAGCTTATAGTTTAGGGTTACACAAAAATTACCCAAAAAAGTACATTATCATTGAGGAGTTTGGGGGAAGATGGTGGAATAGGAAGATCCTAAGGATACCAGAGAGAAGGCCACATCGAAAAGGGCAGGAGAGGTAGAGACATGTTGGTTATCAAATCTCCTGTGTGACTAGCCATAAATGAGAGGGACATTACAAACACGGAAAGGTAAGCGAATCAAACCTCACACCAGGCACCCCTGGCACTGGGGACTTATACTGGGAAGACAACTCCTCATAACGCCTGGCTTTGAAAATCAGTGGGCCTTAACTCCAGGAAAGTTAGAGGGCAATAGGAAACTGAGTCCGCACCCTTGAAGAGCCAGTATATTGAATAACTCAGCCCAAGACACAGCACAGAAGAAGCAGTCTAAAAAGCACCTTGAAGGAGATACGTTGACTAATGTTAGAATGTGTGCCTGAGAGATAGGGATCTGCAGAAGGTTTCTCCCAGGCACCATGTCTCATCTCCTCCCCTCAGCCTGGATGGCTGGGTGCCCAGAGAAGCCACAGCCAACACCCTCCATCTACCTGACTAGCCTTGGTGCCCAATCCAGCATGCTCCTGTGGAGCTAGTCCTTCCAGGGTGGCTCTTGCCCCACGACACACTGCAGGACACCCCAGCAAGGATAGGCCCCACTCCAAAGTGTCTCCTGGCCTGAAGAGGGGAAAAGATAAGCCCACACAACACTGCACCCACACTTTCTGCAACTGAGCCTATTAGCCTATGTACAGGGAGCAAGCCCTGCCCTACAGTGCAGTAATTTCTTGTACATTGGCCTTAGCAACATATTTATGGATATGGCTCCTCAGGCAAGAAAAACAAAAGGAAAAACAAACTCTTGGGACTATGCCAAAATAAAAAGCTTCTGCACAACAAAAGAAACCATCAACAAAACAAGAAGAACAACCTACTGAATGGCAGAATATATCTACACATGATACATCTGATGATGTATGTAAAATATATAAAATATATAAGGAATTTATACAACTCAACACCAAAAAAACCCAGACAATCCAATTAAAACATGGGCAGAAGACCTGAACAGACATTTTCCCAAGGAAGACATACACAGATGGCCAACAGACACACAAAAAGATGTGCAACATCACTAAGTAGGGAAATGCAAATCAAAACCACATGATGTAACACCTCACACAAGTCAGAATGGCTGGTATTGAAAAGACAAGAAGAATTGGCAAGGATGTGGAGAAAAGGGAATCCTCATGCAAGGATGTGGAGAAAAGGGAATGTAAGCTGGTGCAACCACTGTGAAAACCAGTATGGCAGTTCTTCAAAATGTTGAAAATAGAAATATCATATGACCCAGTAATTCCACTACTGGGTATTTACCTAAAGATTTATTAAAAAATATATATGCACTTCTAGGTTTATTGCAGCATTATTTACAATAGCCAAGATATGGAAGTAACCCAAATGCCCATCAATAGATGAATGGATATAAATACACACAATGGAGTATTAATCAGCCATAAAACAAATGACATTATGCCATTTGCAGTAACATGAATAGATCCAGAGAGTATTATGCTAAGTGAGTAAGTCAGATAGGTTAAGACAAATACCATATGATTTCACTTATATGTAGAATCTAAAAAGCAAAACAAATGAATGGACAATGGAAAAAACAAAACTCTTTTTTTTTTTAAATTAATTAATTTATTTTGAGAGAGAGAGAGGAAGAGAGCAAGCAGGGGAGGGACCAAGAGAAAGCGGAGGAAAGAGAATCCCAAGTAGGCTCCACACTGTCAGCACAGAGCCTGACACGGTGCTAGATCTCACAAACCATGAGATCATGACCTGAGCTGAAACCAAGAGTTAGAAGCTCAACTGGACTGAGCCACCCAGGTGCTCCAAAAAACAAAACTCTTAAATACAGAGAACTGGTGGTTGTCAGAGGTGAGGAGGGTGAAGGGATGAGTGAAATGGATAAAAGTAATTAAGAAGTACAAATTTCCAGTATAAAAATAAAGAAGTCATGGAGATGAAAAGTACAGAAAAAGGAAAAGAGGCAATAATATTGATATAACACTGTATGGTGACAGATGGTGATCACACTTCTTGTGGTAAGCACCGAGCTGTATACAGAATTGTTGAATCAGTATGTTGTATACCTGAAACTAATATAATATTCTATGTCAATTATACTTCAATAAGAAAACTATATCACTATTTAATATGATAGAGAGTGTGTGCACGGGTGCTACTTAGCACATGGAAGTAGCACCTACTTTGACTTTGGGAAGTGGCCAAAGATTTCCTAAGGGAAATACAAGAAACTATGTCCAGGCTGAAACTTGTAGGAATTAAGGGATGTGGTAGGTCTTGGGGAAGATTAGCTAATTTTTACAAAAATAAATATGACAGAAGCAAAAGATACTGCTGGCAGTAGAGAACTGAAAGTAAATTCAGTTTTCCAAAAAGATTTGGGTACCTTATAAAATGAATGAAGATGAATAAAAAAAAGATCTTAGAATCAAAATGCATATAATCTCCTTAAATCTGTATTCTAAAGATACAGTATTTTCTAAGCCACATAATAAATGCATACTTAATAGATTCCACAGAGATATCATTACTAATATAACCATTAATCTAGGTTAAACGTTCAGCATAGGGCCTGACAAATGTGGCACAGAATGAATTTTGACTATTATTACAATAACTACTATTGAAATTATTATATTGACATAACACTATTGTTACGGTTGTTTCTAAGACAAATTGTTAAATATTTAGAATACTAAGGAGTTTGAATTTTACTTTTTAAAGAGATTTGCAGCCTCCCTGAGGTTCATGGGCCCCTATCAGGTCAAGGCATGTGTGGGAGGAAGGGGTAATCTATGAACTTCCAGAAACTGTAAGGAAACTTTGATGTATTTTTCAGAGGAAAGGATTCACAGATTTCATAAGATTCCGAAAAGGGACGAGGCCACCCACGCTAACAGGGAGGGTATGGGGGGGAAGGTACAGGGAAAACACAACTACAGAGAGGAAGTCTTTTTCTTTTTAAGCAGAAGAGTAACACATTTATAAAACTGTACCAAATTAACCAAGAAAACCATTTAATCCAAAGGTATTAATCTAGAATAAAAAATACTGTATACATTATGATTTTTTTAAAATAATGTATTACCTGAAACTGTTACTCATTTAATTTAACAATCAAAAATAAGTAGCCTAGATTTATTTCCAAAGGTCTTCAAAACTAGGTGATAAAAAAATAACAGTGCCCGCAATATGATGTTATAAAAGGCTTCAGGTTTTTATTCAATCTGACTTTCACCAAAAGCCTTTAAGCAACAAGATTTCTAACAAATGGATAGTATACATTCTAACCTATGTTCTCCTAAGATTTTAAAAATCATGTGTATTTTTCCTTTGATTTCTTGCTTATACACAATAATATCTTTCTTTTATATAAGAATAAAGAGATCTCTTAAGGAATAATCAGATCTTTAAAAAAAAAACCTGGAAAATGTCTTTAGAAACAGAACTCAATATAGCACTTCCACAACATTAAGTGAAATTACTAAATACCCTTATATAATGAAATGATGTCGTAAATGTACATGGCAATATGATGATGGGGTTTAGGACACACTACTCCAAGCTATGGCACTTTGGTTGAAGGAATTTAAAAAAATAGCAGAAGCAGGATGGTCACTCTGACTTTCCTCCCCTTCTTCCCTGAAACAAGTCATAAAACCCTCACGTGAGAGATGCTCTCCCTATACCTGCAGGAAAAGAACATCCTCATCTCCAAATACAAAGATACCAGAAGATTCTCAACAAAAAGGCCTTGCTAAATTTGTCCCAGTTTTACTACACTCGCCTCATTCTCTCTGACCTATCATATTTCTACAAAATTTCCCATTATTCATCAAGCGTAGCATAAAAACACTCAGGTCAAAGTGTTTCCTCGGTTCTTCATTTCCTAATGAAGGCTCTGTGTCACATCAAACTTATATTAAATAAATCTGTATCCTTTATTAGTTTAATTTTCAGACCCAGCCAGGGACCCTAAAAGGGTCCAGGAATACATTTTCCTCCCTTAACCCTGAAGCAACTTCAAATTAAAGGAGACTGTAAGAGTAGGTGTTGTGGAGTTTAAAGGACATTTTTTTTCACCCATATATTTATTATAACTTAAAATTAATTTCTAAAATCATATTATAATTTCTTGCATATATTTCAAATGTTTCCCCCAGCAACTTGGGAAAAACTGCACTGAAACCAAATAGAACCCAAAAATTAGTTTAAAAAACTATAGTTAGCCAAAGGTGAATTAGAAAAAACAATATAGTCAAGAGCTAAATTAGTGAGTACTTATTAATTTCTGCCATTAAGCTACTTCTTTACTTACGAAGTTATCTCTCAGTTAATCTTAACGAACACACATGAAGTAAATACTATTCCAATTCACAGGTGAGGAAGCAGAGATGATAGGTCAGTGGCAAAACTCAAGTCTGTATGGTTTTAGATATGAGGAAAGAAAGGAAAGAGAAGAAAATCATGGAATGGGTGTCATCAGACCTCAGACATAGAACGGGGTTGAAAAAGAGTTAACTGCATGACCTTGCAGAAGGTCTGATTATTATTGTCCTTAATTGTAAAAGTCAGAAAATTATAGTGATCCTCTAAAAGATCCATCACATTAAGCTATGAAAAGAACTGAAGAATATATTGTATATACATCAAGAAAAAATCTAAACAGAACTTTATCATGGCCAATTAAAACTGGGACAGAGAGGTGAGGAGAGTAAGAAACCTGTAAAGAGAAAGCACAGTGGTCTTTAGAAGTAAGAATGTCACTGAGATATATTTGCCCAGAAATTCTACAAAATCCACAGAGAAGCATGCCAACTAACAACCAAAGAGCAAAAAAGAGAATTGAGAAAAATCCTTTTCCTTTATTTTCTAACATACACGTTGTAAAAAGCAAAATCCCTCAAGGCAGTAAACATCTGCCCATCAACACCTATCAGCAGCAACATCAAAAACATAAGGCAAAGGTCAAGTCAAAGTTTATTGACAATGATGAACTATGACAGCCTCTATTAAATTACCCCTTCCTTCAAGGTGTATGTGATCAAAGCAGCAAAGATATTTTCACTCAGTCACATAACAAGCTATTTGTTGAGATTGAAACATCTGGTCAATATCTCCTAACACTGCAATTTCATGCACAGTTAGCATTAGGGCACATTTCTTCTCCTCTTCTTACAGGGTCCATAAGGGTGGCACATATGGCTGATCATTTCATTCAAAAAGGATTCAATTCAAGGCATTACACACAATCGTCTGTGCTTTATGGTGTTTTAAGTCTACCTGCCATCGTTTTCCATCATCATTGCTCACTGCTGTTCTCTTCTACTATAAAAGCCTGCAAATATGACAGAGCACTTAAAGCTTAACAGCTTTCCTCCACTGGAGTTAGAAAGCATTTAAGGCAAAGGAATCTATAAAGTGGCAGGTCATTTTCCATTGTCAAAAAGTCTCAATACATTAAACTGTTTACCATTTTATTTATCATTTAAGCAAAGATCTAGTACAGATTAAAAAATAATTTTTAATGTCATCATATACTTAATCTTCTGCATGACAGAACTATGAAAGTATGTTCTTTTGGTATAATTTTAAGTACACAATACATGACTTGAAAACAGTATCAGAAACATTTAAAAATTTTAATAGGGGTTTTCAGAATATATTTTTTAACTTGACAAAGAGCAATTCTATACTAAGAGAATAGGAATGCTACAATTTTGTCAGTACCATATGCTGAAAATTTTCCTCTTGAAATTCATGCATTTGTTGTCATGGTAACAGGGCCCTTTCTTAAACACTTATGGTAGTAAACCTGAACTCACACCATAGATTTCTCTTTTTCCCTTTCTTACTTTCAGATAAGGAAAAAACAGGGTGAGGGTAGGGGACATCTTTGAAGCTACTGTTTCAGATTTCCTTTGATACATCTCCCTGACAAGTAGCATAACTGTCTGAGTAGAGTTGTCTTCTGAAATACAAGAATTTACATAGAAAATAACCAAATGAATTTCAATAAGGAAACATTCTTCTAGTGATAAAGAAACCTTACAATAAGCAGTATTGCTTATTGCTTATTAAAGATGGACAATATCAAAATAACAAGACTGAACTGAAATGTTAGGTGTAATGTCAAGGACTGCTACCCTAGCATATAATGTAAATATATTCTTTACTCATTTGTTCATTAATGCCATCAGTCAATAGATCTAAAGCTATTTTGAATGGGTCTATGGGCCAGGCACCATTCGGACACTAGAACACAAAATTAAACAAGTCAGACATGTCCCTGTCTCATGGAGATTCCACACAAAGCAAAACGTGAAACAAAAACATTAAACTGAAAAATAATTGTAAGAAATGCTATGAAGGAAAAAACAAATGGCTGAGAAGTACAATGGGTGAGAGAGAGAAGGGAAGGTATCTACTTTAAATAGACCTGTCTAAGGACATTTAAATTGAGACATAAAATATGCAAATGAGTTAATCAGATAAAGTGAGCTTAGGGGCTGAAGAATTTTTCAAACAGAAATACCAAGTGCAAAATCTTCTGAGGCAAGAAAGAGGTTGGCATATTCAAAAAATTGAAAAGCAGTGTGGCTAAAGCTCAGTGAGGGAGATGGAGAGTAGCTAAGTTTGGAAAAATATGCAGGCTTAGATCATGCACACCTTATTGGCTATGGGGAGGAGAATAAATTTTATTCAGGGTGCAACAGGATGTCATTGAAGGGTTTTAAACAAAAAAGCGAAATTTTTAATTTAAGGATCACTTTTGCTACTATATACAGAAGGATTTTATATTACATATAAAAGTAAAGGAAAGGTATTATTCACATCCCACATCCAGTCCTTTTAAAAAGGTTATTGGTTCTATCCTTGTATTATTTCCAGTTTTTAACTACTTTTTTTCCAACCACTTTTCATTAATTCTACTGCTACCAACCATCTAAGTTATCACAGTCTCCTGTCTGGATTGTTTCAATAGTTTCCTAATCTCCTTGCTTCCATCCTTGACATTTTCCTTTTAAAATGTCAGCGAATGCCATTTCTTTGCTCAAATCCTGCCATACCCTCCATATCACCCATTAAGAAGCAAAAATGAGGTTCCTGGGTGGTTCAGTCGGTTAAGCGTCTGACTCTTGATTTTGGCTCAGGTCATGATTTCATGGTTGTGAGATCAAGCCCTACATTGGGCTCAGTGCAGATTGTGGAACCTGCTTGGGATTCTCTCTTGCTCCTTCTCTCTCTGCCCTCCCTGCTTGTGCTCTCTCTCTCTCTCAAAATAAACAAACTTAAAAAAAAAGCAAAAATTCTTAGTCTATGAGGCCCTATAGGATCAAGTCACTCTCCTTTATCTCCTGCTGCCTCTTTAAGCTCAACTCCCTGCACTTGTCATATTTGCTCCAAACAAACTCAATTCCTTGAGGATTTTGAAACATGCCAAGCATGCTCTCCCTTAGCAACTGCTGACATCTCTAATAGACTGGATATCCCTAGCTAGCCAGATGGCTCTTCCCTCATCTTGAAAGTCTATAGTCAAATCTCATCTTCTAAAGGAAACTGTTCCCACACACCCCATTTAATATTGTAAAATGCTTCTCTTGTTCCAACATTCCCAATACCACATTCTACTTTTTATCCCTATTCATTATCACCTTCTAATTTCTTTATATATTACATACATTATATTTCTCCCTTCCACTAGAACATAAGCTCCATGAAGGCAGCAATTTTCATGTTTTGCTCACCAATGCATTCCCAGTAGATACTCAATAGGATTTGATGAACTGGATCTTAATAACAAATCAAGAGATAGCAAAAGAGAGATCAACAGCATATTTAAAACAAGAATAAAGAATAAAATAATGCTTCCAAAAACATCACCAATTAATATTATTGAAGGATGCATGTTATCACTGCAATTATTTAAGGCTTATAACCACTATGATTATATCATAAAATTAAATAAAGCAATAAAAACACTGAAAAGGTAAAGGGTAATGTCACAATCTGCAAAAGAAAAGGAAAATTTACAAACCACTTAATTTCTGTATATTATGGAAAACAAACCCACTCTTCATTATAAACCATATGAGGTAAGTAAACTTATAACCTCCCTTTTACAGATGAAGAAACAGGCACAGAAAGTGTAAATAACCTTCCGAGGACTGAATCCAGACATTTTACAAACACAGCCCAAGTTTAAACCCCTATTCTATAATAACCCCTGACTAGGATCCACTAAAAAATTATTAGAAATAGCGAAGAGAGTTTAGTAAGATGTTTAGTTACTAAAATGTATATTTGAGAACCTTCTCACATACCATTAATGACCTATTGGAAACCACACTGAACCCACTGATCAATAGTACTATCACTAAAAGCAGAACAAAAAGATGTGATGTGTTACAAATGAGATATAATAAAAATAATAGAGTACAAGTTTTAAGATTTTTGCCTAAAGAAACAAAGGTGCATCTAAACAAACCTGCAACTCTAACTATAAGCAAATACTAAACATGAAACAACTGATGCAATCCAAAGAGTGAGATATTTTACAAATAACCCAGTTTCTCTTTAAAAAATTTGAAAAAGGGGCACCTGGGTCGCTCAGTTGGTTAAGCATCTGACTTTGGCTCAAGTCATGATACCAGTTTCTGGGTTCAATCCCCGCGTTGGGACTCTGCTGACAGTGCGGAGCCTGGAGTCCACTTCAAGTTCTGTGTCTCCCTCTCTCTCTGCCCGTCCCCTGCTCATGCTCTGTCTCTCTCTCTATCTCAAGAATAAACATTAAAAAAACTTTTTTTTATGGGGGAAGCAGGATTACTAACTGAATTACACAAGTATAAATGCAATGTTTGAAATCTTATTTAGATCCTGATTCAAATAAACCAATCACAAATGTATATTTTTGAAACAATTATGAAAATTTGAATCTGAAATGAGTATTAAATAACATTAAGAAGTTAACATTTTAAGGTAAAATGGTTTCTTTAAAGTGTCATTTTTGGAAAGGCAATCCGAAACCTTATAGATGAAATGATAACTGGGATTTACCTCATATGAGAAAAAATAAGTTTGGCCAAATGCTGATACTTATTGAAGCTACATAATGGGTACATGGCGTTCATTATACTATTCTACTACTGAGTAGGTTTGAAATTTTCTATAATACAAAGTAATATATACATAGAGGAAGATTATATATAATATATATGTATTATATATATAGACAAAGTAGGAAATTAACATGAAAATCTTGATGTAGTACAAAAAAAAGACAAACATTTACTCTAAAAAGTTTATTATAAAAATGTTATTTCTCTCCATTGAACCTATAAATTCCAATGTGATATTTTGAAAACATCAATATGATCCTTAAATTCACCTGAGGGGATAATAAGAAAGTACATTCTGGAAAGAATAACTAAAAATTCTATTGGAGGGGCACCTGGCTGGCTCAGTCAGTAGAACATGTGAGTCTTGATCTTGAGGTTGGGAGTTCAAGCCCCACATTGGGTGTAGAGTTTACTTTACAAAAAAAAAAAAAAAAAAAAAAAAGATAGTAGAGAGAGCAGGGAAGAATTTACTACCAGGTATTAAAATGTATTATTTGAAAAGATGGAATTGGTTCATGCATAATAAATCCCTGCTGTGCTAAAAAAATAAATAAAAATAAAATGTATTATTTGGCAACTATAATTAAAAGAATTTAGTACTGACAGAGAAAGAAAACAATGAGAAAAGACAGAATTCAAACACAGACCCAATGGCAATTACCTATGGCAATACAGTATAGGATACAAATAACATTTCAAAGAGATGGTAAAAGAGCAAATTATTTAATACATCGAGCTAGGATAAGTATACAGTCATTTGGAGGGGGGGGGGGGAATCCTTCCCCGTCACCTGTT